>NC_139512.1:358107256-358707256 GCF_947247035.1 Vipera ursinii | reverse complement strand
CTCCTCAATTCCAGGCTGCTTCTCTCTCTGGTCAGTTTCCAAGTGTTGTTTCTCGTCCTGCCCTCTGGTGCTCTGGTGAGCAACCTGGCCCCCTCCTCTTTGTGGCAGCCCCTCAGATACTGGACGCAAAGCTTCAGGATCAGAAGCCGGGCCAGAGGGAAGCTGTGGCAGCGCAACCAAGGCATCCTTTGGGTGTCATCAACGCAGCGTCCTTGGCCGGGTGGCTCCCACGCCCGCCGTGGGCAAGGCAGAAAATGTCCTTGATGCCAATCTCTTCTCCAAACAGACTTGGGGAAAAAGAAAAAAAAAGGTTTCAATGAAAGCCAGTTGGGGAGAAGCCAGCCTCGCTTCCACTAAAGACAGTGCCCCCCGTGTGCCCCCCCCGGCCTGCAACTTTGCCTCCTTGCCCAGTTGGCTGGGTGCCTTTTGCTGTCCCTCTGGCTGAAAATGGCTGCCCCCCTCCCCCGGGACATCTCTGAAATGTGGAAGTTTTAAAGAAGAAACTGGACCACCATTTGCCTGAAATGGTCTAGAGTAGGGCTAGGTCCTTTTGCCTGAGCAGGGGGTTAGACTAGAAGACCTCCAAGGTCCCTTCCAAGCCTGTTATCCTTCCTTCCTTCCTTCCTTCCTTCCTTCCTCCCTCCCTCCCTCCCTCCCTTCCTTCCTTCCTTCCTTCCTTCCTTCCTTCCTTCCTTCCTTCCTTCCTTCCTTCCTTCCTTCCTTCCCTCTCTCCCTCATCACTGGAAGTTTTTAAGAAAAGATTGGACAACCATTTGTCTGAAATGGCCTAGGGTTTCCTACCTGAGCAGGGGGTTGGACTAGATGACCTCCAAGGTCCCTTCCAACTCTATTATTGTCATATGTTATCTCTCTCTGTCCATAACAGAGACAGGGGACAGCAGGCTGACCCCAAACCACCCCAATCTGTGCAATTTGTGTTCCCGCCCGGGAGAAAGCCAGTCTCCTACCATTTGCGGAGTGGGACTTAAAGAGACCCCCCTGCCCCCCCCCCGAGACCAGCTCTGGGGTATCCTCCATTGATGAGGAAGGGTCCCTGTCTTCAGGACGAGTTCTGACTTCAGCAAACTTCCCTTAAGTTTGTTCAGTTTTAAATCTGGGGGGGAGGGGGGTATGTTTAAGCATGTAGCGGAGCAAAACCACAAGCACCTTTCCTATTAATACAGGGGGGTCCTCAACTTACGACCACAATGGAGCCCAAACTTTCTGTGGCTAAGCGAGACAGGGGTTAAGTGGGTTTCCCCTCCCCCCTGTTTATACCACCTTCCTTGCCCCTGGAATCACTGCGGTCGTTAAGCGAGTCAAACGGTCATTAAGTGAACCCAGCTTCCCCCATTGACTTTTGCTTGTCGGAAGGTCACAAAAGGGGATCACATCACACACACACACACACACACACACACACACACACAGAGAGGACACTGCATAAGTACCTGCTGGTTGCCAAGTGTCTGAGTTTTGATCTTGTGACCACAGGGATGGTACAACAGTCATTAAGTGTGAAAACGGGTCATAAAGTCACTTTTCCCAGTGCTGTTGTAACCTTGAATGGTCACTAAGTGACCCGTTGTAAGTCGAGGACTACCTGTGCAATGCTTCATTTCAGAACCCCAACACACACCCCCTCCCAAATTGTTCTCTAAAGCAGAGCTTTTCAATCACGTTAAACCCTACAGACTTCAACTCCCAGAATTCCCCAGCCAGCATACGCTGGCTGGGGAATTCTGGGAATTGAAGTTCAGTCCCCTTAAAGTTATTTAGGTTGAGAAATGCTAACTGTAAAGCAGATTCTGTTTATACGCATTTTCTCCACATTAGAGTTTGAAGGACTCACACAGCACAGCCAGGCAGAGGTTGTTTGCTTTTGCCAAAGGGGGGGGGAGGGAGATGGCATTAGGGGTGGGGGGAACAGTCAACCCCCCTCCCCACCCCTGCCAAGGCAGCCTTTGGCCTGGCAATACCGCAAAGCAGATGGTTAGAAACTGGAACACCATAATCGCCCCCCCTTCACATGACACCCCCCCAACCCTTGCTGGAGTTTAAAGGTTTTGAAAAGAGGGTTTCTCCAGCCCCCACCCCTAAACCAGGATTGGACATGGATGAATTTGCCTGAAAAACTGATTTAAGCTTTCGAACCTGCTGTTGGTTGTGTCTCTGGTGCCCATTGCTGTTTTTTCAAACCCAGGTTAGGGTTAGTCCAGAGCAGGGATTCTCAACCTTGCCGGCTTGAAGATGGGTGGACTTCAACTCCCAGAATCCCCCAGCAACCCTAGGCAGGCTGGGGAACTCTGGGAATTGAAGTCCACGAGGTTTAACGTCGCCGAAACGGAGAAATCCTGCTTTAAGGAACAATTTTGGAGGGCGGGCCTTTAATAGGAAGCATTGTACAGGTAGTCCTCGATTTACGGCCATCTGTTTAGCGACCACTTCTTCTTCAGGGAGCGTTTGAGGGAGAAAAAAAATGAGGAAAAGTCTCATTTTGCAAGTTGATTCAGCTCCTGCAAGTTCAAAGCTTCCCTTTGGTGCCCTGTTTTCCTTGGGGGGGTGGGGGGCTTATGCCCCCCACACCCCTGGAATCTGGGCAAGGAGGGGTGGGTACCCCATTCCCATCAGTTGCTATACAGCCTCACAAAAGCCACCTTGGTTTATCCCCCCCCCAAATCACCCCGTGCTTGACCTTCTTCAAGCCAGGGTGGGAAAGCGCTGCCCCCTCCCCAGCGGGTGGGGGGGGCTGGGGGGGGCAGGGGTCTCTCCTGCTCCTGCTCTCACCCCTCCCTTTTGGGAGGCGGGGCTTCTTTCGAGCCGGGCCGCGTTTCCAGGCGTCCGGAGGCTGAATGGCAATTGACAGGTAGGCTGCCACCGCGCAGAGAGGTTCCACGCGAGCCTCGGGCGCAGCGGGGAAGCTAAGGGGAGGGGTCTCTCTCCGGTTCGACTCCCACCCACCCCCCTTTGGGAGCTTGGCTTCCCAGGTGGGACCGCCGGCGCCTCGGGAGGCTCCACGCGGAGCAGCCCGGGCGGAAGCAACGGCAGCGGCGGCGCCCGCGGGCGCCTTTCCAGTGGGCAGGCGGCGGGGCCTGGCGGGCGGGGGTGGGGGCGGGGAGGGGCGGGGCCAGGCCGGCCTTGGCCCCGCCCCCCGCCTCCAGCCGCCCGACCCGCGGCGCAGACAATAGCGGCGGGCGCGGAGCTCGGGGGCGGCCGGCGGGGCCGGGGGGGGGTCGGCCGGAGCCATGCCGGGCTTCGACTACAAGTTCCTGGAGAAGCCGAAGCGGCGGCTGCTGTGCCCGCTCTGCGCCAAGGCCATGCGGGAGCCGGTGCGCGTCTCCACCTGCGGCCACCGCTTCTGCGACACCTGCCTCCAGGAGTTCCTCAGGTCGGTGGACCCCCGGGACCCCCAGACCCCCCCCCACGCCCACCCAACCCCACGCCCGGGCCCTGGCTTCCCCTGGGCACGTGCAGAGGGCTCAGAGACCCCAGCCCCCAGCTGCTGCTCGCCCCCTCCCCTGCCTCTCGGGGGAGGGGGCTGCCTCGGGGCGGGGGGGGGCCCGTCGCCTCCTCTTGGCCTGATCGGACGGACCCCGCGCGTTCCCGAGGGGGGGTCTCAGCGCGGGCACCCCGCCTGCCTTTCCCACGCAAGGCAACCCTTCCCCCCCCCATTGAACCCTGCCCTGTTTGGTGCCCGCTGGCCGGGAGACGGCCCCCCCCTCCCGCTCGCCCGTGTTTGCAGAGCTCCGCCGAGCAAAGTTCGGGCCGGGAGGGCAGGATCGCAGGGAGGAATTCGCCCTCCACCCAGCCAGCAATGCTGCCTGTCTGGTTCCTCCTCTCTTCTGGGGTGGGGGGGGGGTTATTCCGGAGGTGCGGGGGGGGGGGAGAGAGCCGCCGGTTGGCGTCCCCGGAGAGCCGGAGGGGGCGGGAAGCGGAGTTTCACCCCGAAAGGGGCTGAGCTGGCCTGGCTAGAACCTCGCCGACTTTCGCTGCTTTCGGGAAGCCAGCGGGACCGTCCTTGGCCGCCCCTGGGATGGGAGACCACCAGGAGAGGTGCAGGGCAGTGGCTGGACGAGGAAGTCCTCAAAAACACCCAAGAAAAAGGAACGGGAGGAAGGCTCTGTTTAAGGCAGCGTTTCCCAACCTTAGGAACTTGAAGATGCGTGGACTTCAACTCCCAGAATTCCCCAGCCAGCATAGCTGGCTGGGGAATTCTGGGAGTTGAAGTCCACGCATCTTCAAGTTCCTAAGGTTGGGAAACGCTGGTTTAAGGGACTGCCAGGTTTACTCCCAGGGGATCCTTTTGTTCTCTAGCTCCGGTGGGTGTGCAGAATAACAGAGTTGGGAGGGACCCGGGAGGTCTTCTAGTCCAACCCCGCCCCCCCCTGACCCACTCTAGCAGGAGACTCTACATCAGGGATGTCCAATCTTGAGAAGTTGAAGACTTGTGGACTTCAACTCCCAGAATTCCTCTCGGTCGTCTTCTTCGCTGGGGGATTCTGGGGGTTGAAGTCCACAAGTCTTCAACTTCCCAAAGTTGGACACACCTCGGTCCCATTCCGGACAAACGGATGTCCAATTCTGGACAAAGTCCGCATCAGCCAGCCAGACCACCGGCTCTCGGCAAGTCCAAGAAAACAAGAAGTGGGGGCGGCTGCAGAGAACGCAGATTCTTGCAAGGGTCTGGGGTCCGTGTGAAAGTGTTCCTGGCTATCTTTGGGATGTGGGGGGGCACATCTGGTTGGCCCCCTTTTCCATCTCGGGAGCCCTGTGTGCTTGTGAGGCAGAAAACTCCTCCAGGGAAATTCTGCCTCCGAGTGTTGTTTTGCTCTGAAAAACCGCCATAAGCTTTGCAAGGTAGAATGTTGTTGTTTGTTGTTACGTGTGCGGGTGTGTGTGTGCATGCAGGAGCCCCAAACGTACACAGACACACCGCAGGTATCTGGACTATCTGGATAGCCCCGGTAGCTTTGTTCCTGCTTGGGCTGGGGGCCGATTGAGGAGACCCTTCCCAAATTGGATGATTGGGTTTGAAGGCCGGGCTTCCCCCCCCCCTGCTCACCCCATTTGAAAAAGTTGCCTTTAGGGGTTTGGGGAGGGGGCTGCCAGGGCTGCTGTTTTCCTAGCCTGGAGGGGGTGTCCCCATGGTGGGTGGATTGAAGAGGGTCTCCTTGCATGGTGTGGAGACAAAGACAAACCCGGAAGGAGTGGGGGGGGCGGTCATATAATGGCTGTTTGCCAACCTCAAAGACTGGGGTTGTTTTTTTCTGGACTGGGGGAGCAGCTTTGAAGCCCCCTCTTGGATCGGGGCTGTGCAACCTCCCCCCCCCCCCCCCCGCTTGCCCTGCCCCAGTTGGAAGCAGCAGAGCCTTTGACTCCAGGAATGTGCCTGGAGGGATTTAGGGGAGGGGGGGTCTCTCCAGCCCCAACCAAGGCTTAGGGCTTGTTTGACTGCACGTTTCCCCCAGGGCTTCGGGCTGGGGTGGGCGAAGCTGCTTGCAGGCCATCCGTCCATGAAGGGGGGGGGCTGTGGGAATGAAGCCCCCCCCCAGCCCGGCCTGGATCCCAGAAGTGAGGGAGGGGTGGGATTCCTCTTTCTCTCGCCCCCAGCCCCCATCGCCAGGGCTGCTGTTACTGCTGTCTCAGCACATTCTCCGGCCGAGGAGCTTAGGGGATTAATTGGTTGCAGCCCCTCCTGGTGGGGGGGATTGGCAGCCCCCCCTGCTCTTTAACCCTTGCGCTTCCTGTGGGTTCACGCTACCCCAAAAGGGGAAGCCCCAGAAATTCACGGGCCGGTGGGTCAGGAAGCCCCAGGCCCTGAATAACTAAAGAGAAGAAGGCCTTCCCAGCCTTACGGCCACAACTGGGCCCAACATTTCCGTTGCTTAAGTGAGTTCTGCCTCGTTTTGTGGCCACGGTTGTTAAGCGAATCAGTGCAATTGTTAAGCGAGTCACACGGTCCTTAAGTGAATCTGGCTCCCCCCATTGGCTTCGCTTGTCAGAGGGTCGCCAAAGGGGATCACGTGACCCCAGGAACCAGTGGCCGGGCGTCTGAATGTGGATCTCGTAGCCATGGGGACACAGCAAGGGTCGTAAGTGCGAAACACGGCCACGAGTCCTTTTTCCCCCAGTGCCGTTGTAAGTTTAAATCAGGGGTCTTCCAACTTGGCCCTTTGATGACTTGTGGACTTCAACTCCCAGAATTCCTCAGCCAGGTGTCTGGCTGAGGAATTCTGGGAGTTGAAGTCCACAAGTCATCAAAGGGCCAAGTTGGAAGACCTCTGGTTTAAATGGCCACGAAACGAACACTTTGCAAGTTGTGTATTTTCTGTACATCACTTCCAGTGCTGGGCTGGCGGGCTTAGACCCCGAAGATGAGGAAGTGGGCTGGTGCCCGCAGGCCTTTCTCGCTGAGCTGGCTGTGCCCCCAGCTGCCGGAGGAAGAGGAGGGGGCTGCTTGGCCCCTGCCCCACCAGCTGGGAGCTGGGCCAGGGGAGTTGGCTGGCGACCCCTGGGCTTCACAACCGTCCAAGGTGGCAGATGGAACGGGGGCTGGCAGCCTGAGCTGGGGCAGAGGGCCAACCAGGCAGGGCTGGCTGGCATCTGCTGAACAGGTGGGCTCCTTGCCATGTGCCTTCTCCTGGCCAGGTGCCAAGTTCCCTCCCCCTCCCCCAGGCTCCTTCCTTGCGGGTCCCACCCAGTCCAGCTGCCTTGGCGCCCCTCCATAACTTCCTGGCAGGTGGCATAAATGCCCATCTTCCTGGGCGGCTTTGTGCCTAGGCTGCCAGCCCCCCCCCCCGATGCCACTTCCCCTGATTAAGGAGGATCCCCCTGCCACGCAGAGGGCTCTGGGTGGGGGGACCCAGAAAGGAAATTGGGGTGCCTGCCAGGAGCCGCGGAGCGGAGTGAATTGGGCATCCTTCTTGCCAGGAGTGAAACCGATCACGGAGAGAAGCAACCTAGAACTAAGGAGAAACTTCCTGACAGTGAGAACAATTAACCAGCGGAACTCCTGGCCTCCAGAAGTGGTGGCTGCTCCAACACTGGAGGTTTTCAAGAAGAGACTGGAAAGCCATTTGTCTGGAATGGTGTACGCAGGGTTTTCTGCTTGAGTAGGGGGTTGGACTAGAAGACCTCCAAGGTCCCTTCCCACTCTGTTATTCTGACTGGCAGATGGAAGGTGAGGCACCCAGCGCCAGAGGGACCTTTGCCCGCTTGGCTTGACTTCCCGAGAGAGGCAGGTTGTGCTGGCAGCGTGGCGGGGAGGGGCGTGTGGGGCAGAGGGAGGGGGTCTTTGCAGAAGGACAGGCCGGCTTCAGGAGAGAGCGGGGTGGGCAGCCACCTCTGAGACCCCCTGACAGCCACCCAACCTGAATTCCGGACAAACGTCATACAGTCGGTCCCTGACTTATGACAGTTCATTGAGTGACCGTTCAAAGGTACAACGGCACTGAGTAGAGTGACTTAGCACCGTTTCTCCCACTTAGTGACCGTCGCACCGTCCCTATGGCTGCGTGGTCAAAATTCAGATGCTTGGCAACTGACTCATATTTACGACGGTCACAGCATGCTGGGGTCCCGTGGCCTTTTTGTGGCCTTCTGACCAGCAGAGTCAACGGGGAAACTACTTGATAACCGTGTTCTTAACTGAACAACTGCCATGATTCGCTTAACGGCGGTGGTAAGAAAGGTCGCAAGATGAGGCAAAACTCACAACAACTGTCTTGCTCAGCTACAGAAATTTGTGGCTCACTTGTGGTCGTACGTCCGAGGACTGTCTGTATAAAAATAAATTGGGGTGGCTAGGTTTTCCCGGGGGGGGGGGGCAGCCTTCTCTTAGAACCTGCAGATGCAGGGGCACTTTATCGGAGGACATATAGTCCTTGGCTTACGACCGTCATGCAGCCTGGCCACTAAAGCCATGACAGTCATGAAGGGGGTCACCCACGTGACCGACCTGATTTTACAACCTTCTTTGTGACAGTTGTTAAGCCAACTGATGGTTTACTTTGGGCCATTTTGGGGAGTTGAAAACCACACAAAAAATCGTGGGAAAAATGATCATAAGCGACTTTTTTTCAGCGTCGTCACTAAATGAACCGCTGTAAATTGAGGACCACCAGCTTTCTCTTGCCTGGCAAATGCAGCCGTGCAGGCAGGGAGTTTGGCACATCGGCCACCTTGGAGGTGGGCACGGCAAGTCCTGGGCTGCCCCGGGCATCGGATCTGCCCCCCCCTGCTGAACCCCAGCTGGGTCTGTTTATTCTGAGCTGCAGAGAAGGAGCCACCGTCCGTTGTGTTGTTGTTAAGCAATCTTTGTCTTGCCCGTTGCGCTGTTGTCAGGCCGTCGTCCGGTGAGGCGGAGCCAAGGAGGCCCGTGGGTCTCAAATGGCTTGGCCAATGGCAGCCGGGGATCCCTTGGTTTGCAGCTGAGCCATTAAAATCCTCCAGCAGCCAGCAGGATCCCCCTTGGGGGAAGTTGCGCCTCGGTTGTGGCTGCGGAGAAAAGGGTTTCCTGCCCAGTTAAGCCGACACAATCGCAAAAGCCACAGAAATGTGGAATTTCCCAGTCCAAAATCACAGGTGGGGAAAGCAAAACATTCTAGTCCTCAGTGTCGTAATCCCTGTACCCACCAGGGCGGGCGTGAAGCGCTTCCAGGCCAGGGCATTGGAACAGAGGCGCTTGGCTGGCCGGCTTTGTCCCCGGGCCAGCGGGTATCGGCACGGAGGGTGGCAAGGTGGGCAAAATCTTTGTGGCCCCAACTGGACAGCCTGGTTGCTGTCCTGGAGGCGAGTCTTACCCACCGCCTGGCCACTCACTCTCCTTTTTCCTCCCGCAGCGAAGGCGTTTTCAAGTGTCCCGAGGATCAGCTGCCCCTGGATTACGCCAAGGTGAGCCCGGTGCTGGCCAAGGCTCTGCTGGGGTGTGTGTGTGTCTGTGTGTGTGTGTGTGTGTGCAGGAGGGGGGGTGATTTTGCCCCTCTTGGCACCTTCTGACCCACTTCCTCCCTGCTGCTGCCCAGTGTCCCCTTCTGCCTCTCTTTGTGTGTGTGTGTGTGTGTTAATCCATGCCCTGCCCAGGCCGAATGAATGGAAGGCCCTGTTTGCCCATGGCAGGGAGAACGAGGAGGGGGCTGTAAGGGGAGGGGAGGGGCTGCCTGTCTGGGAAGGGGTTTGCGTGTGCTCCCAGGACCCTCCAGGCCTTCTCTGAACTCCAGTGAGGATTGGACCTGGATGGGCTTTGGTGTCCAAAGGGATAGCTGGAAGGAAAGGAGGGAGGGAGGGAGGGAGGGAGGGAGGGAAGAAGGAAAAGGAAAGAAGGAAGGAAGGAAGGAAAGAAGGAAGGAAGGAAGGAGAGAGGAACAGAGGAAAGGAGGAATGGGGAGAGAGGGAAGGAGGGAAGGAAGGAGAAGGAGGGAGGGAGGGAAGAAAAAAGGAAGAGGGAAGAAGGAAAGTAGGGAGGGAGGAAGAAGAGGGAGGAGACGGAGGGAGGAAGGGAAGAAGAAGGGAAGGAAGGATGGAAAGAAAGAAAAAAACGAGAAAGGAAGGAAGGACAAAGAGAAAGAGAGAGGGAGGATAGAGAGAGAACAGGGAGGGAGGGAGGATGGAAGGAAAAGGAGGGAAAGAAAAAAGGAGGGAAGGAAGGAGCCAGCCCCCCCTGAGAGCCCCCCTTCCCCCCCCCCAGATTTACCCGGACCCCGACCTGGAGGCCCAGGTGCTGAGCCTGAGCATCAGGTGCATCCACAGTGAGGAGGGCTGTCGCTGGAGCGGGACCATCCGCCATTTGCAGGTGAGCCACCCGCCGCCCCCCCCTCCTGCTCTCGGGGGTTGGTGGCGAAGGGGAGGGGGGGTCCCGGCCGGCCCTCCTCCCGTCTCCGAGTGACCCCCCTTCTCCCCCTCTCCTCCTCCCCCCCCTCTGGTCCAGGCCCACCTGGGCACCTGCAGCTTCAACGTGGTGCCCTGCCCCAACCGTTGTGGGGCCAAGCTGAGCCGCCGCGACCTGCCCCCCCACCTGCAGCACGACTGTCCCCAGAGGCACCTCCAGTGCGAATTCTGCCGGGCCGACTTCACGGGGGAAGCCTTTGAGGTGAGTGGGGGGCACCTGAGGACGACGGGGGGGGGGAACGACCAGGAGGAGCTTCAGTGGAGGTCTGACTGCCCTCCGTTCTCTGGGGGGGGGGTCTTAAATAAACAACCCTGGAGTTGGGCGGCTCCGCCTGGCCTGCAGGTGTGTTGGGGAGGGTGTGAGCCACAACTGCAGCCTTTGTGCAGGAGGCGACTGGCCAGGCTGGCTGCCCTGGATGTCTCCCCCTCCTTTGCACCCCGGCTGTGGGGGGTGGGAGGTGCTCCATGGCTGCTGGGGGGGGCTTTCAAGGGGGCAGCCTTGCCTCTCTCCCTCTCCCTCTGGGGAGGTCACGTGACGCCCCCGTGATGGATAGGAGACAGTTGCCTGACTTCTGATCAGGTGACCCCGGGGGTCGTAAGGGTGGGATGTCCCAGTTTGCAGGGCTGTTGTAACTCTGAACGGTCACTAAACTGTAAGTCAAGGACTTCCCGTACTGTATTTTCTGAATTGTAAGCTGCCCAGAGTCACTGACTGAGAGAGGCGGTTGTAGAAATTGAATAAAATATAATAAAATAAATAAATAAAAAATAAAATAATAAAATAAAATAAAATAAATAAAAAATAAAATAAAATAAAATAATAAAATAAAAAATAAAATAAAACAAAACAAAACAAAACAAAACAAAACAAAACAAAGCATAAAAAGCAATTGGCCCCGTCTGTCTCATATAGACTTCCCACCTCCCACTTTCTCCATCAAACTGGGCGTTTCCTGGTGGCCTCCCATCCTCCTGCTTTTCCTCCAAAGTCCTGGCTTGGAAGATCTGGGGAGTAGGACCCCCTGGCTCACTCTTCCCTTTTTCCAATTTCTCCCCCCCCTTTCCAGAACCACCAGGGGGTCTGCCCCCAGGAGAGCGCCTACTGTGAGAACAAGTGTGGGGCGCGCATGATGCGCCGGCTGCTATCGCAGCACATGCTGGCCGAGTGTCCGAAGCGCACCCAGCCTTGCAGCTACTGTGCCAAGGAGTTCCTCTACGACACCATCCAGGTGGGTCACGGGGGCCCCCAAAGAGCACACTGGCCTTTCAGGGGACGGGAACCGTTGGGAGGGATGCCCCCTGCTTGGCTAAGGGGGGGGCTGCGCATGACACGCTGAGCCCCCACATGGGTGGGCTCTGGGAATATCCCGATCCCGACTGCAGGGCCTTCGTGGCCCAAGGAACCTGTCTACATAAAAGATTGGGGGGGGCATGTCTGGGGGGGGGCTCAGGGAGTGAGAGGATCCCTTTGCATCCTGCTGCATAAGCCCCCCCCAAGCAGCCACAGAGGGGTGGGTGACAAGGGGGAGCTGGCTGGGTCTTCTGTTGCATCCCCACTTGGCCTTTGAGATGTCAAGGGGTTTCCCCCAAATACTCGGGGTGAGTGTGTAGCTCCTCCTGAGCAGCAGTCGCGGAGTAGAGCTTCACTGCGGAAGGGCAGTCTACCACTAAACCACAGAAGAAAGGCACATGCCAGTTGCTTTTTTGGTCATGTGACCACAGGGGTGCCGCAACAGTCAGACGTGTGAAAAATGGCCTATGTCACTTTCTGGCGGTGCCATTGTCACTTCACACCGTCACTAAAACGAATGGTTGTAAGCCGAGGACTGCCTGTAATCCGTCAGGCGCCACGCTGTGCCTTTTCCTCCCTCTCCAGAACCACGAGTACCAGTGCCCCCGCTACCCCGTGCCCTGTCCAAATCAGTGTGGGGTCCCCAACATCGCCCGGGAGGACCTGAGTGGGCACCTGAAGGACAGCTGCTCCACCGCGCTGGCTCTCTGCCCCTTCAAGGAGGCCGGCTGCAAACACCGGGTAAGCCACGGCCCTCCCTGCCTTCCCTGGAGCTGGCTAAAGACCCCAGGTCCCCCCTCCCTCCTCCCCTCCCCGCCTGCCCTTGCCCGCTTCCGTAGCTGCCAGCTGCAGGCCCGTCTTGCTGCCATGAACCTCGGCACAGAGTCCATTTTTATTTCAAATTCCCCCAACTTCTTGCTCTGCTTTGCTCCCGTTGGAGAGCGGGACGTGGAAATGCTCTCTGTGCTGTGCCCGCTGTAGTGCCGTGTCTCTGGAGTAGCAGGCGGGGGGGGGGTTCCGTGGCCAAGGCTGGCAAGCCACCAGAGGGTAGGGGAAGTGTGTCTGGCTTGGAGCAGGGACACCCACTTCGGTTGTACGTGCACCGAGCTAAAGCACAGAGGCAGAGGAGTGCCGGATCCCTCAAGGCGAACCTGGCGCTGCGTCTCTGCGCACCCGGCCACCTCTAGCCGCCCTGTCTCTCCTCCCCCAGTGCCCCAAAGTGTCCCTGGGCCGCCACCTGGACGAGAACACCAAGCTGCACCTGGGCCTGATGTGCGCGCTGGTGGCCCGGCAGCGCCAGGAGCTGGTCGAGCTGCGCCGCGAGGTGGAGGAACTGGCGGTGGGCAGTGACGGCGTACTAATCTGGAAGATCGCCGATTATGCCCGGAAGCTGCAGGAGGCCCGGCTGCGGAGCAATTACGAGTCCTTCAGCCCCCCCTTCTACACCCACCGGTACGGCTACCGGCTGCAGGTGTCGGCCTTCCTGAACGGCAACGGCAGCGGCGAAGGCAGCCACCTCTCGGTCTACATCCGGGTGCTGCCTGGCCAGTACGACAACCTGCTGGAGTGGCCCTTCGCCTACCGGGTCACCTTCTCGCTGCTGGACCAGAGCGACCCCTCCCTCTCCAAGCCCCAGCACATCACCGAGACCTTCCTGCCGGACCCCACCTGGAAAAACTTCCAGAAGCCCGGCACGGGGCGCACCTCCCTGGACGAGAGTCTGCTGGGCTTCGGGTACCCCAAGTTTATCTCGCACGAGGATATCAAGAAGCGCAACTACGTGCGCGACAACGCCATGTTCATCAAGGCCTCGGTGGAGATCCCCCCCAAGATCATTTCCTGAGGGGGCCGAAGACCCAGGGACCGAGGGGTGCTGGGGTGAGCGCCCCTCCCCCCATCTCCAGGCTTCCCCACTTTGGAAGAACAGTTTCGATATTGCTTTTTTTCTGACCCGCCTCTTTGCTTCGGGTTGACCCCCCCTCCCTTCCTTGAAATGGTGCTAATTGCTGCAGGTTCGGGCCCGAGTCCAGCCTGGCTTGGGGAAGAGGGGGGGGTCACTTTCTTCCCAGGAGCAGCTGGGCTGCCTCTGGGCCCCCACCTTCTCCCCAAGCGCCCTCTGGGGTCTGCCAATCCCAGCCGTGCGCTGGGCAACTTCAGGAAGTCTGCTGGGCAAGGGGTATCTGTGTGCAGACCGGATCAGGGCCTTCCAGATGTGTGCAGGGTGCCCCTATGCGCACTGCACCCCCTTTCCGTGCAGCAGCTGGGGATGTGTGAAAGCCAGCTCCCCAATTCTTCCTTTAGGGCCCACATTTGGACTGCTGTCCTGGACCTGTTCAGAGACCGGTAGGGGGGTGGGGTGGAGCTCCCCCTGCCCAGCACTCAAGAGCCATATTATTGCCCGGTGGGGGTCCCTTTGCCAGTGGGGGGGAGCTGCCCACCAGCTGTAGCCTCAATCACTACTCTTCTCTCCCTTTTTCTGAGTTACTTTTTTCTCTCTTTTTAATAAACCATTTCTTGTATTTATTAATGGGGCTTGATTGATGGGTGGCCTCAGCTGTGGCACAAAGGCCCCTGCCAGAAAGAGGAGGAGGGACAGGATTAGCCCCCCCCCACACACACACACACCATATCCTCCTCCTGGGAATTTGGAGGGAGCAGGAAGGAAATCCCACCCCAATTTGGTTCTAAGCTGCCTGGTCTACCTTGTCCAGGAATGGAGGTTTGTGGAGTAGACGAGGAGGAGGAGGAGGAGGAGGAGGAGGAGGAGGAGGAGGAGGAGGAGGAGGAGGACTGTGGGGTCCCTGGTGATCTCTGGGCTGGGTGGTTTTCCTGCAGACGTTTCGTGGCCCAACTGGGGAACATCATCAGTGATAGAAAGGAGTGGGGTGTGTGGAGTGGAGGAGGAAGGGAAGGGAAGGGAAGGGAAGGAAGGAAGGAAGGAAGGAAGGAAGGAAGGAAGGAAGGAAGGAAGGAAGGAAGGAAGAGGAGGAGGACGGGTTCTGGGTGCCCTCTGAGCTGGGTGATTTTCTTGCAGACCTTTTATGACCCAACTAGGGAACATCATCAGGGCTAGAATCGGAGGGGTGGTTTGTGGGGGGGGAGGAGGAGGACTGTGGGGACTTTGCTGCTCTCATCTTGGTGATTTTCTTGCAGGCGTTTCATGACCCAACTAGGTAATCAGTGCTTCTTCTCTGCCCATGAATCCCCTCTGCCAGTGACCCCCTTTGCAGGCTTGTGGTGCACCCCACTTTCTTTTCAGGAGCTCCAATTCCAGGGGCAGCTACTTGTTCCCACCCACCACCACCACTTTCCCATCCCCCATGGAGGCGCAAGGCCATAACTACTGTGGGTCTTTGGTGTTTTTTCCAGGGATTCACACAGAGACACACAGACAAACACACACACATACAAACATATATATAGATATAGATATATGTTTGGGTCTTTTAATGACTGGGTGTGCATTTCTCCTCCCTGTGGCTGCGTTCTCTGGATTCCTTCTCCCTCCAACGTGGGCAGGGACTTAAAAGTCTCCTAGCCCCAAAAACGTTGAATTATCCCCCAGCCTTGGAGCGTTTTTGCCTGCAAGAAAAACCACACAAGTTGTGACCTACACAACCGTTGTGCCTGGGGAGGCTTCCCAGCCTTCCCCCCCCCCCCCACCGCTCTCCAAAGCTCCAGCCTGGGGTTGCAGGATTGCGACCAGGAGGAGTAAAAGAAGATGGCGAAGAATCAATTGCAAGATACTACGGGAGCGTAGGGGCTAATTTGAGCTGGAGACCCCTCCCCAGCCACCTTGCAGCCCACCTCTAAGAAGGGAAGCTGAGGGGACCAGAGGGGGGGGGCACACCTCCCCAATTGCAACCAGAGGCCACTGAAGAGCCATTTCCCTGAAGAGCTACAGTGGCCGAGCCTTCAATCTTTGCAATCCACGTAAAACGAGAGAGATTTTGTGTTGGTTGGTTGGTTTGTTTGAGGAGGAACAATCTTGAAGAGGATCTGCTGTCCACACAAGCAGGTTTTGCTGGTTTTGGGTCAAATTGTTGGATCTTTGCCCCCAGGGTCACTGGAGGCTCCTGCCCTGCCTGGGTGCTGGAGCCTGGGGTGGGGTGGGGGGTCTCTTTTGTGCTGCAAACATTTCTGGGAAACTGACTCTCCAGTTGGAGCATGGAGCATGCAAAGCACCAGAAGAGGACTGGGTTCGAATGAGTAGACTAGAAATTAATAGAAATAATAGAAATAGAACAGAACAGATTAGAATAGAATATAGAAATAATAGAATAGAATTAGAACAGAACAACAGAACAGAATAGAATTCAGAATGGAACAGAATAGAATAGAATTCAGAATAGAATAGAATAGAATTATGGGATGGAATAGAATAGAATAGAATAGAATAGAGCTGGAAGGGATCTTGGAGGTCTTCTAGTCCAGCCCCCCCCCCCACTTAAGCAGGAGAATCTCTACCATCTCAGAAAAATGACTGTCCAGCCTCTTCTTAAAAATCTCCAGTGATTTTCTCAGCTCGTTGCCTGGGCCAATGGCTGACTTGATACCTGACTCGCCAGGTGAGTCATGGACAGTTAAAAGAAATAATTGCCAGTCTTTAATGATGGAAATAATATCTTTTGAGTGATGGAGAGTTGCCACCTGGGGAATCAAATCACACTCCTCTGCATGTCTGGGGTTTCCTTCTCTCCCCCCCCCCCCCATCGAGGCCAGTCAGCCAGGCCGACGCCTCTCCTGAGTCAGGCCAGGTAGCAGGAAAATTTAATATTTTTTTTCCTTCCCAGGACGAACCGGAAGCTCACCGGAGGCTGCTTGGCAAAGGTCTTTGTTGGGGCACGTTCTGGATTTCTCTGGATTGCACCAGACTCTCCTGTGCTGGCCTGAAAATAGCTGTGACATTTAGGAGGGGTGTGTGGGTGTGTGTGTGTATGCAAGGTTTTTTTCCTTGGGCAACAAGCCTCAAACAGGCATGCAGGGAGTGGGGAAGGCTGGGGTTTTTTTTGTGTATGGGGGCATTTGTGGCATTTTTAGCCGAAACACCATTTCTAAATCCCGGCGGCGGTTCTGACTTTGAATGCTTTGTGTCATTCCGGGCACCAGATTTTCAAAAATGTGGAATCAGGGAGAAAAATAAAAAGAAGGATTAAGGGGGGGGGTGACACAATAGCAGTGTTCCAATATTTGAGGGGCTGCCCCAAAGAAGAGGATGGGGTCAACGTATTCTCCAAAGCAGAAACAATGGATGGAAACTTACCAAAGAGAGAAGCAACCTGGGATTAAGGAGAAATTTCCTGACAGTTTGATTGATTAACCGGTGGAACTCCTTGCCTCCAGAACTTGTGGCTGCTCCAACACTGGAGGTTTTATAAGAAGAGACTGGGACAGCCATTTGCCTGAAATGGTATAGGGTTTCCTGCCTGAGCAGGGGGTTGGACTAGATGACCTCCAAGGTCCCTTCCAACTTTATATATTATTATTATTATTTGCCTGGAAAGGTATAGAGTCTCCTACTTGAGCAGGGGTTGGACTAGAAGACCTCCAAGGTCCCTCCCAGCCTTAGGGTTTTTCTGTGATTCATTACCGAGTTGTCTCTTTTTCAGCTCTTGTTGGGAAAAAAAAAGATTAATAAAGCTCAAGAAGCAGGAAGACATAATATCTAGACTAGAACTCACGGTCGCCTGGTGAACGGCCCAGAGTCACCCAGCCAGCTTTCATACTTGGGGGGGGGGGAGGCTAGAATTCACAGTCTCCCTGTTTCTAGCCTGGGGGCTTCACCACTAGGTTAAACTGCCTTGGCCAAATGCATTTTTTCCCCCAAATCAGGATTTCTCTCCCAGCCCCAGAAACTTTGCAGCTGGGGAGGCCTATTAAATTCTTGTTAGCCCCTAATCAAAAGGAGTTGACTTAACACAGGGGTCTTCAAACGTGGCCCTTTGATGACTTGTGGACTTCAACTCCCAGAATTCCTCAGCCAGCAAAGCTGGCTGAGGAATTCTGGGAGTTGAAGTCCACAAGTCATCAAAGGGCCACGTTTGAAGACCCCTGACTTAACGAACCTTTTTGCAACCCGCCAATTTTATTCCGCAGCGGAAGCCTCAGCTCACGAAAGGATGCGCCCAGGGAAACGTGCGCCTTTCGGGCCTTGGAAGGAGATTTTAAAATAGCAGGAAATGCTCAGCTGGGCTCTCGGAAGCCAAGCCTGCCACCCGTGTTCGAATCCCGCCGCTCTGTTTATCCTTTGCATCGCTTGCTTCCTTGCAACTCCACCAGACGCTTTTGGGAGACGTTTCTCCTTTCGAATTTTTTCACCAGGGTTACCCTTAGGCCTCTTTGTCGTCCCCCCCCTCACCGCTTCCCTGGGGCGAGGCTGGCAAAGGGGGCAGCCGGGGTGCCCAGCGTGGGGAGGCAGGCAGGCGGTGATGCCACCCTTGAAAGGTCACCGGTGTTGAAAAGTAGACAGATCTCAGCAGCTTTCAGTCCCACTGACTCCTTTTCACGGTGTGGGGAGGGGGCAAGAGGGGGGGGAACAGCAGGGCAATGAGGATTAAGAATGAAATCCCACCTTTTCTCTCCTCCCCCCATCTCTCCGCCCAGCATGCGGGCATTAGCCTCTGCTTTAATCTCCGACCCACATGTCCGTAGGGCAGGAGCTAATTCCCTCAAGTTGGGGGCGTCCTCCTCCCCCCTTGCCCGGCTGAACCTTGCAGGAAATTGCTGGTGTGGGGGGGAGCAATCTGGTGGGAGGGGCATCTCACAGAGGCAGAAGAAAAGGGCATTGTGCCAAAAGCGCAGAGAAGTTCAACAAAGAAAAAACGGTTGCAGGAACTGGGTATGTCTAGCAAGTTTAATGAAAAGAAGGACTAGGGGTGACTTGATGGCAGCCTCCCAAATTTTTTTTTTGGGGGGGGGCGCTGCCGCAAAGAAGAGGAGGGGGTCAATTTGTTCTCAAAAAAAAAGAAAAAAGAAAAAAGAAAAAAAATATCCTGAAGGCCGGAGAAGAAGCAACGGATGGAGAAACTCATCAAGGAGAGAAGCAACCTGGAAATAAGGAGAAATTTTTCTAATAATGAGAACAATTAATCAGTGGAACGGAAGTTGCCTTCAGAAGTTGGAGGTTTTCAAGAAGAGACTGGACAGCCATTTGTCTCCAAGGGTACAAGGTCTCCTGCTTGAGAACGGGGCTGGACTAGATGACCTCCGAGGCCCCTTCCAATTCTATGATGCTGAATTGAAATCCCGACCTGGTTAGGGATTCGAGGCTGATGCCAGTTCTTCTCTTCCTTTCTTTTCCTCCCCTCCCTCCCTCCCTCCCTCCCTTCTTTCAATCTTCCTCCCTCCCTTCCTCCCTCCCTCCTTTTTCTTTCCTTCTTTCTCATTCTCCTCGTCTTTTTCTCTTTCCCACGTTCCTTTCTCCTTGTCGGGCACAAAAGACTCTGCACAGGCATCTTTTTCCTTAACTCTTGGGAGTCTGAGCAGTCCGTGGAATCCACAGAGGCTCCTGGAGCTTCTTTGTGGCTACGTAGGGATTGTAGGCTGGTGCTTCTTTTCACCCCGCTCTCTGGCTCTGCTAGTCCTTTTCTTAAACACACACACACACACACACACACACACACACACACACACACACACACCCACCAGCCAGCTCAGGGAAGCAGCTGCACAAGGGCAGGAAAACTCTCCCCCCCCCAATTAGCCTGATGTGGCTTTGAAGGGCACTTTGCTCCTCTAATTTGCAACAGATGGGAGGGGAGGGGAGGGGAGGGGAGGGGGAGAGGATTCCCCCCTGAGGCTTTAGAGCGGCATCTGTGGGGTACAGGAGGCCAGACTTGGAGGGGGGCAAAGGGAAGGTCGTAGTTTCAGCCACCGCGGCGCTACCAGGTCCCCAGCTCTCCCGCTCTGCAGAGGAGGGGGGCATCCCCAACCCGTCTCCCCCGCTACGCAGCTCTCCCTCCCTGCCACCCCATTGGAGGAGGAGGAGGAGGAGGAGGGGGAGGACCCCAGCCGGGCCCCCCCACATCTTTCCAGCCCAGCTTTTATGTACTCGTTACATGGATAGGCTGCCCACCTCGCTTTTGAGTTGCTCCAGGGGGCTTCAACGTCACAAAAGACAACATAAAACAATTAGTGGGTTAAAAACGTTGAGAAGCATTAAGACCTTAAAATTAACAAAAATGCTAGGCAAAAAGAAACCAATACAATCTGACAGAATAGAGCTGGAAGGGACCTCAGAGGTCTTCTAGTCCAGCCCCCTATCTATCTATCTATCTATCTATCTATCTATCTATCTATCTATCATCTATCTATCTATCTATCTATCTATCTATCTATCTATCTATCTATCTGCCGTATCTATCATCCATCCTTCCTTCCTTGCATCCTTCTCTCTCTCTCTCTCTTCCATCCTCTATCTATTCGTCGGTCTGTCTATCTATCTATCTATCTATCTATCTATCTATCTATCTATCTATCTATCTATCTATTTCTCTCTCTCTCTCTCTCTCTCTCTCTCTCTCCTCTCTCTCTCTCTCTCTACCTACCTACCTACCTACCTACCCACCTACCCTATCTATCTATCTATCTATCTATCTATCTATCTATCTATCTATCTATCTATCTATCTATCTATCTATCTATCTATCTATCTACCTACCCACCTACCTTATCTATCTATCTATCTATCATCTTTTTCTTTCTTTCTTTTTTCTCTCTTTTCTTTCTTCCTCCCTCATTTCCCTCTTTCTCTTTTTTCTCTTCTTTCTTTTTCTTTCTTTTTCTTCCTCACTTTTCTTTCTTTCTTTTTTTCTTTCTTTCTTTCTTTCTTTCTTTCTTTCTTTCTTTCTTCTTTCTTTCTTTCTTCTTTCTTCTTTCTTTCTTTCTTTCTTTCTTTCTTTCTTTCTTTCTTTCTTTCTTTCCTTCCTTCCTTCCTTCCTTCCTTCCTTCCTTTCTTTTCTTTCTTTCTTTCTTTCTTTCTTTCTTTCTTTCTTTCTTTCTTTCTTTCTTTCTTTCTTTCTTTCTTTCTTTCTCTTTCTTTCTTTCTTTCTTTCTTTCTTTCTTTCTTTCTTTCTTTCTTTCTTTCTTTCTTTCTTTCTTTCTTTCTTTCTTTCTTTTTCTCACACCCAAATGCACAGACCGGTGTAAGGGAGTCTGCTCTGGCTGAGCAGGAAGAGGCAAGGCACGGGTGGTTCTGCAGGCTTCAGCTGCACCAGCAGGCATCGCCCAGGAGTGCCCCCGCCAGGCCTGGGGTGCCTCTCCAGGGAAGGTTATTTGGGGGTGGCTATTTTTGGCCTGGGTCCTCCAGAGGAGGGCAGTGGGAGAGGCCAGGTTATCCGAAGGACCATCTTTTCTGTTACGTCCACCTGACCTACCAGGACAGGGAAGCAGGAAATGCCTCCTCTTCCAGGAGCCCTTCTCCGTGGGGCTCCCTCCCTGTGGGACATCAACCCTGCGGAGATAAGCTTGGAAAGAAGACGCTATGGGTCTCCTCCCTAGAGGAGGTCCACCTGGTGGGACCCAGAAGAAGGGCCTTCTCCATGGGGCTCCCTCCCTGTGGGACATCAACCCTGCAGAGATAAGCTTGGAAAGAAGACACTATGGGTCTCCTCCCTTGAGGAGGTCCACCTGGTGGGGCCAAGAAGAAGGTCCTTCTCCGTGGGAGCTCCCTCCCTGTGGGACATCAACCCTGCAGAGATAAGCTTGGAAAGAAGATGTTATGGGTCTCCTCCCTTGAGGAGGTCCACCTGGTGGGACCCAGAAGAAGGGCCTTCTCTGTGGGGCTCCCTCCCTGTGGGACATCAACCCTGCGGAGATAGGTTTGGAAAGAACACATTATGGGTCCCCTCCTTTGAGGAGGTCCATCTGGTGGGGCCGAGAAGGGCCTTTTCTGTGGTGGCTCCCACCTTGTGGGACATCATCCCTGCAGAGATAAGACTGGTTCCCACCTTGACACTCTTCCAAAAGGTCCTGAAGACGGTGTTCTGTAGACAGACCTGGGGATGGTTTCATCGGGGGTCACAGGGCAGTGGGGGAGGGGCGGCAGTTGGGGTTTTATTTCTGTAAGCAGCGCCGAGTTACCGTGATCGCCTTGGTCAGCCATGCTGTGCGTTTCCTTAACCAATAAATCGCTGAAGAGCCAGGGGGGAGGGGGCGGCGACTGCCTCCGGGGCAGGTGCCTTTGACCTTTGGGGGCCCTACGAAAAGATGGGGGCCACGGTCACCAAACGAGAACCTGCTGGAGGACGGTGGCCGGCTTTTAATTAGGATGCATTGCTGATGCTGAGTTCAGTAGTCGCCTGGACTACTGCAATGCTCTTTACATGGGGTTTCCCTTGAAGACCACTCGGAGGCTCCAACTGGTACAGAATGCGGCCGCGAGAGTTGTCTTGGGAGTTTCCCGGTACTCCCATGTTACACCTCTGCTCCGCGAGCTGCATTGGTTGCCAGTTGTCTTCCGGGTGAGGTTCAAGGTGCTGGTAATGGTCTTTAAGTCCTTACATGGCATGGGTCCGGGGTACCTCAAGGACCACCTGCTGCCGGCGTCAACTCCCCTCCGCCCTGTGCGTTCCCACAGAGAGGGCCTCCTCAGGGTGCCTCCGGTCAGGGAATGTCGACTGGTGGCCCCCAGGGGGAGGGCCTTCTCTGTGGGCGCCCCGGCATTATGGAATCAACTGCTGGTCGAGCTCCGGATGGCATCGGACCTTCGCTCCTTCCGGCGCGGTCTGAAGACCCACTTATTTGAACTAGCTGGTCTGGCCTGATGGGGAACGTTAGGGTTTTTAATGGGTCTTTTATTGTTATTGTAATTTTTAATTGGGCACTTGTTTAATTCCTTTTTAATTTTTGCATTGTTATTTATATATGCCCTGTTTATTTATTTATTTATTTATTTATTTATTTTAATTCCATTTATATCCCGCCCTTCTCCGAAGACTCAGGGCGGCTTACAAGCTTAGCAGTAGCCTTCATTCTATGTATATGCCTGCTTATTAGGGCTTTCACACACACCCCAAGCGGCATTATTACAAAGTCAGCTTAATTGCCCCCAACAATCTGGGTCCTCCCTGAGTCCTTCGGGAGAAGGGCGGTATACAAATTTAATAAAAGTAAAGTAAAAAGTAAAATTATTTTTATTGTTTATTTCTTTGCAGGCAGTCCTCGACTTACAACAGTTCATTGAGTGACCGTCTGAAGACACAACGGCAGTGAAAAAGCTGACAGGACCATTTTTTGCACACCTGTTGCAGCATTTCCCCCCCCCCCCCACACACACACCCATGGTCATGGGATCAAAATTCAGACGCTTGGCAACTGACTCGTATTTATGATGGTTGCGGTGTCCCAGGGTCACACGATCCCCTTTTGCGACCTCCATGGGGAAGCCGGATCCACTTAATGAACCTGTTACTGATTTGACAACTGCAGTGACTCACTTAACAACCGTGTTGCTAATTCAACCTCTGTGACTCACTTAACAACCGTGTTGCTAATTCAAACTCAGTGATTCAGTTAACAACCATGTTGCTAATTCAATCTCAGTGACTCACTTAACAACCGTGTTGCTAATTCAACCTCAGTGATTCACTTAACAACCGTGTTGCTAATTCAACCTCAGTGATTCAGTTAACAACCATGTTGCTAATTCAATCTCAGTGACTCACTTAACAACCGTGTTGCTAATTCAACCACAGTGATTCACTTAACAACCGTGTTGCTAATTCAACCTGTGATTCACTTAACAACCGTGTTGCTAATTCAACCTCAGTGATTCACTTAACAACCGTGTTGCTAATTCAACCTCAGTGATTCACTTAACAACCGTGTTCAGCCTCAGTGATTCACTTAACAACCACGTGCCTAACTGAACAACTGCAGTGATTCGCTTAAGCACTGTGGCAATAAAAAAAGTCGAACAATGGGCCAAAATCCACCCTAAGTCACAGAAATGCCATTGTGTTGTATGTCGAGGAGTGCCTCTATTTATTTATAAAGTTTATCGGCTGCCCGTCTTACCTCCGGGTAACCTTGGGTGGCTCAGAAGGGCAAAGGAAAAAAAAAACTATCCGAAGCTAGCAAAAATAATAATAAAATAAAATTCAAAAGTAGGCGGCCTTGGGCCTGTCATCCTTTGTTCTCCGCACTGCAACACCGCCTGGGAGCGCCTGGCAGCGCCTGAAACGTGAGCTTGGTCTGTGAAACGATATTTGGGCGCCTGGTGGAATTAAGAGCCCCCCCCCCCGGGATACATCTAGGCCAGGTGTTTGCCCCCCCCAACCCTCCCCGGAGGCCCTCCTGGCACCTGGGCAGAGCTGCAAGTGGAGAACAAGCCGAGCTGGCACGGCTTCGCCCAGGTGGGGATCCCAGCGCCAACCTGACCCCCCCCAAGCAGCTTTTAAGGGCGTCAGCAGCTCCGTCTTCCTGGCTGGGCCAGGCACCGAGGGGAGGGGGCAGCGGACACAGCGCGGCCCAGTGGGTGGAGCCCCCGAGGGACCCAGGGAGGCAGGTCCCCTTAAGGTGGCTGTCACGGCTGGGCAAAAAGGGAGTATACAGGCGGGTCCTCGACTTACCACAGTTCGTTTAGCGACCGTTTGAAGTTACAAGGGCAGTGAAAAAAGTGACAGGACCGTTTTTCACGCTCCCCAGGGTCATGGGATCAAAATTCGTGTTGCTTGGTGACTGGCGTGCACTTACGACAGTGGCAGTGTCCCGGGGTCAGGCGATTCCCTTTTTGTGACCTTCTGACGAGCAAAGTCAAGGGGGAAGGCAGATTCACTTAATGACCGTGCGACTCCCTTGACTGCGGTGATTCACTTAATGTCTGTGGCAAGGAAGGTCGTAAGATGGGACGAAAGCCGCTTCTCAGCTGCCTGGCTTTGGACTCAGTCGAGGTTGTAAGACGAGGACTACCTGTAAATGGTGACAGAAGGCGGCCATGCTGTGGCGCAGCTCCTGGGCCTTCATGTGGACTAGGAGCACCTGGCATTGAGGCAGCCAAAGGCCAGCAGAGGCAAAAGCGTCCACTCTGGGGTGGGGAGTCCGAAAAGGTGCCCATTTTGCCGGCTGCTCGGATCTCCTTTTCCACTGGGCACTACAAGCAGTCTGTGGCTGATAGGACTGGAATTTTTGTCGCTAAGTGAGACAGCTGTTAAGCGACTTGCACCCAACTTTATGACTTTTCCCCTGCCGTTGTTAAGCGAAACCAGCTTCCTCCATTGGTGTTGCTTTTTGGGGAGCTCGGGTGACCCCAGGACGCTGCAAATCCTTGGAAATGCACGCCGGTGGCAAACCGCCCGGATTTTGATCACGTGATCACGGGGACTCTGCGCCGGTCCTAAAGGTGAGGACCTGTTATAAGTCACTTCCTTTCACCACCCTCCTAACTTTTGAGTGGTCCTTAAATCAACGGACGTAAGTCAAGGACTCTCTGTCCAGTTGGGTTGTGTGTGTGTTATGCCAGGCTTCCCTTTGCTCCTCCTGGCATCCGCTCTGGGGAAGCCCTGCCAGGCTCAGCAAGTCACGTGTTCTGCACAAGGTGGCAGGAAGCAGGTTGGCCGGGGTGTGTGTGTGAAGGGGGTGGGGACAGAGGGAGCACTACCTGAAAAGACCTTTGTGCTGCTTTGCAGGTTTTGGCCAGGAGCCGAGCGAGGAAGGCGGCCAGGGTGCCAAGCGGGCGCCAACACAGTCAGCGGCCAAGAAAAGAGAATATTCATAGCTCAGGGATGAATGGTGGTGGAGGAGGAGGAGGAGGAGGAGAAGGAGGAGGAGGAAGACTGTGGGGTCCTTGGTGCTCTCTGAGCTGGGTGGTTTCCTTGCAGACGTTTCATGACCCAACTAGGAAACATCATCAATGCTAGAAGGGAGGGGAATGTGGGTAGTAGTAGTAGTAGTAGTAGTAGTAGTAGTAGTAGTAGAATTGTGGGGTCCTTGGTCCTCTGTGATCTGGGTGGTTTCCTTGCAGACGTTTCATGACCCAACTAGGAAACATCATCAATGCTAGAAGGGAGGGGAATGTGGGTAGTAGTAGTAGTAGTAGTAGTAGAATTGTGGGGTCCTTGGTCCTCTCTGAACTTGGTTGTTTCCTTGCAGACGTTTCATGACCCAACTAGGAAACATTATCAATGCTAGAAGAGAGGGGAATGTGAGTAGTAGTAGTAGTAGTAGTAGTAGTAGTAGTAGAATTGTGGGGTCCTTGATCCTCTCTGAGCTGGGTGGTTTCCTTGCAGATGTTTCATGACTCAAGTAGGGAACGTCTTCAGTGCTAGAAGGGAGGGGAATGTGGGTAGTAGTAGTAGTAGTAGTAGCAGTAGTAGTAGAATTGTGGGGTCCTTGATCCTCTCTGAGCTGGGTGGTTTCCTTGCAGATGTTTCATGACTCAAGTAGGGAACGTCTTCAGTGCTAGAAGGGGGTGGAGGTTTGCCAGAAAGAGGAGAAGGAGGAGGAGGAGGAGGAGGAGGAGGAGGAGGAGGAGGAGGAGGAGGAGGAGGAGGAGGAGGAGGATTGTGGGGTCCTTGGTGCTCTCTGAGCTGGGTGGTTTCCTTGCAGACCTTTCATGACCCAACTAGGAAACATCATCAATGCTAGAAGGGAGGGGAATGTGGGTAGTAGTAGTAGTAGTAGTAGTAGTAGTAGTAGAATTGTGGGGTCCTTGGTCCTCTGTGAGCTGGGTGGTTTCCTTGCAGACATTTCATGACCTAACTAGGGAACATCATCAGTGCTAGAAGGGAGGAGGAGGAGGAGGAGAAGGAGGAGGAGGAGAACGGTGGGGTCCCTGGTGCTCTCTGAGCTGGGTGGTTTCC
Source organism: Vipera ursinii (assembly GCF_947247035.1). Lineage (NCBI taxonomy): Eukaryota > Metazoa > Chordata > Lepidosauria > Squamata > Viperidae > Vipera > Vipera ursinii. Next base: position 358,681,282 of record NC_139512.1, on the reverse strand, counting down.
TTGCAGACGTTTCATGACCCAACTAGGGAACGTCTTCAGTGCTAGAAGGGAGGGGGGCTTGTGGAGTGGAAGAGGAGAAAGGGGAGAGAAGGAGGAAGAGGAGAAGAACGGGAGGGGGCTGGAGAACTGTGGGGTCTCTGGTGCTCTCCGAGCCTGGTGGTTTTCTTGCAGACGTTTCATGACCCAACCAGGGAACAAGAACATCATCAGTGCTAGAAGGGAGGGGGTTGAAGAGGAGGAGGAAGGGGAGGAGGAGGAGGAGGAGGAGGAGGAGGACCGTGGGGTCTTTGGTGCTCTCTGAGCTGGGCGGTTGCCTTGCAGACGGTTTCGTGGCTCAACGAGGCAACCTCGTCAGCACCAGCACCACCGAGGAGGTTCCCTCGTTGGGTCATGAAACGTCTGCAAGGAAGCCGCCCAGCTCAGAGACCACCAGGGACCCCTCAAAACCCTCCACGCATTTCAGAGGCCACCAGCAGCCCCCCCTCTTTGCCTTTAACAAGGCCCTGGGTGAGAAAGGGGGGGAGGCAGGACCCCTCTCTTGAAATTCAGACTCGCCCCACCCGTTTGACCCACCCGAAGCCCCCGAAGTCCTGGCTGTGCCATCCGGCCTGGGTCTGCCAGGGAACGGGGACAGGCCCACCGCTCTGGAGCTCCTACTTTGCCCGGGGCTGATATTTTTAATTTTATAGCTTTTTTTTTTTAAAAAAAAAATCTGGGTTTTATACTGGCTGTCGATCTCGTTCACACGTTGTGTTCAATTGCTGCACATTGCCCAGAGTGGCATCTTGTGAGGTGGGTGGGCTGTAGAAATTTAATGAATTTAAAAATAATCATCACAATATAAACTTGCAGACTGCCAGGGGTTTCCAGCCAAGGACCCCCCAGCCCACCCGGGCAGGGGGGGCGGGTTCGGGCTGTCTGGAGATGACCCCTTAGAAGGGAAAGGGCTGGTCTGCTGGCCAGGGGCGCCCCCTTGTGGTCAGACCACAGAATGGCAACAGCTTCCTAAAACAGCACCTGCTCTGCGCCCAGATGCGGACTTGCATTTCCAAAGGATACAGAAGGACCGAGTTGCAAGGGACCTTGGAGATCTTCTAGTCCAGCCCCCTGGTCGAGCAGGAGACCTTATACCGGGGGTGGGTGTCCAAACTTGGAACTTTAAGCAACATTCCGGGCTCCCAGAATTCTCTGCTGGCTGGGGAATTCTGGGAGCTGAAGTTGGCAAGTTCCCAAGGTTGGAGACTCTTACCCTACTACACCATTGCAGACAAGCAGCTGTGGAGCGATGGAGCACCCACAACTTCTGGTGGTCAGCTGTTCCACTGGTTAATTGTTCTCAGGTCAGGGAGTTTCTCCTTCATTGCAGCTTGCTTCTCTCCTTAAGTGCATATCGGCATCTCGGGTTAACCAAACTATTCCACCTTTAACGATGGGAGGGGGGTGAGGTGTTACCCCCCGTTGATAGGGCTCGCCACTTGGGCGTCCTCCTGGACTCCCGGCTCAATTTTGAAGACCAGATAGAAGCCGTGGCCAGGGGGGCTTTCGCCCAGGTTCGCCTGGTGCGCCAGTTGCGGCCCTATCTAAGCCGGGATGATCTATGCACGGTCACTCATGCGCTCGTGACCTCACGTTTAGACTACTGCAACGCTCTCTACATGGGGCTGCCCTTGAGGACCACTTGGAGGCTTCAGCTGGTGCAGAATGCGGCCACGCGAGTTGTGATGGGGGCTTCCCGATACTCCCATGTAACACCTCTACTCTGCGAGCTGCATTGGCTTCCGGTTCTCCTCTGGGTGAGATTCAAGGTGCTGGTAATGACCTATAAAGCCCTAAATGGCATGGGTCCGGGATATCTGAGGGAACACCTGCTGCCGGCATCAAACGCCCTTCGTCCTGTGCGCTCCCACAGGGAGGGCCTTCTCAGAGTGCCGCCGGTCAAGGATTGCCGGCGGGTGACTCCCAGGGGGAGGGCCTTCTCGGTGGGTGCGCCTGCCCTCTGGAACCAGCTGGAGCTCAGGACTGCCCCCGACCTTCGCACATTTCGCCGGGACCTGAAGACCTGGCTCTTTGAGCTTTCCGGCCCAAGCTGAGAGTTTTTAATTGGGGTTTTTATTTTTAGGGATAATTTAATCTTTTTAAATTGTTTTTTAACTTTTGTATTTTGTATTGGTTTGATTTTAAAATACCCTGTAAACCCTTCGGGAAAGGGCGGTATATAAATCTAATAATAAAATAAATAAAGTTTCCGTTCCTGGCTTCTTGTCCTGCTTTCGGCTGCTTCAGAGAATAACTTGACACACACGCACCCTCTTTTTTGTGGCTGCCCCTCAAATATTGGGAGATGCTCTTGTGTCACCCCGGTCCTTCTATTAGACACACCCAGTTGCTGCAAGTATTCTTCGGACGTTTTAGCCTCCAGTCGCTAGTCATCTTTGTGGCTGCTTCTTTGAACTCGAGAGACTCTGCAAGAGGCAGGAACCCACCCCCCACTTTGATCCAATGCCCCCCCTCCCCAAATTGCTGGACTCAACTGCCTGGAAGGACCACCCACCTCTGGGTTACTTCCGCTTCTGCTCATTCATCCCTGGAAAGACCCCACACAACCACCTCCCAGGCTCCAGGTGTTCTGGTAGACTGCCCCTGACTTTGGGGCTTCGCGTGCTTGGATTTCTCCTCCCCAGAGCCCCCAGTTCGAACCCCCTGCCCCGTGAGTGGCCGAGTCAGCAACCGCGTGGGGGTTGGGTTTACGCCACGTGGCAAACTCAGAGAAAGGGACGTGGCGTCCGCAGCCCAAGGAAGAATGCGACGGTCTGGTTCCGATGATCTGGGCAGAGCCCGTTTGGCCGGGCTCTCCTTCGGCCTGACCGAGGACTCCAGGCTGGTCATGACTGGGGGAAGGCCTCTGCTCTCCGTCCTCCACCTTGCCTCCCTCCTGTGTGGTGTTGCAGGTGGTCTTCGGCTTACAGGTCTGCTTAGTGACCCTTCGGAGTTACGACAGCAGTGGAAAGAGTGACTTAGGACCCGTCCTTCACACTTACGACCGTTGCAGCATCCCCCACGGGTCACCTGGTCAAAATTCAGGTGCTTGGCGACTTGCTTGTGTTGATGACGATCACAGCATCCTGGGTGTGTGTGTGTGGGGGGGAGGTCCCCTGGTCCCCTTTTGTGCCCTTCTGGCAAGCGAAGTCAGTGGGGGAAGATGCCGGATCCGCTTCGCTTAAGCTAGTGTGATTAACGTAAGAAATGCAGCGGTTTGATTAACGACTGCAGCAAGAAAGGTCGCAAAATGGGGGCCAACTCCCTTAATTGTCTTGCTCAGCAACAGAAATCTGGGGCTCACGTGTGGTCGTTGAGGACTGCCTGTATTTTTTTTTTGTTTTTTATTTTATTTATTTTTCAGGACTGCCTGTATTGATCTGACCTGCCTCCTGCCCATCTTGCCTGGGGGCCTCCTTACAGACTTGGAAGGGACCTTGGAGATCTTCTAGTCCAGCCACCTGCTCAAGCAGACGACCTTATATAAAGTATATATTGCAAGCTTTACTCTCTTTCGCGATCCATTGTCAAAAAGCCCCCCAGGAGTTTTAGCTTCGCCCTGCAGCCAGTCTTGGTCACCCCCCCCCCGTTTTTAGACTTGGGGGGAGGGGCGCACAACCAGGGGAGCCCCAGACCCTCCCTCTGCCAATCCAGGAGCAGCGGGCCTGGCTGCCCGCTCTGCCCCTGCTGCTCGCGCCCCACAACGGACAGCCAGACCCCCAACTAAACCAGGCGGGCAGTCCTGCTCCACGCAACCCCTGCCCCTCTTTGGGGGGGGGTCAAAACTCCCTCCTTTGCACACACACACACACCCAGTCCAGTCCAGAGGGCCGGCAGTGCCGAAGGATAAGCGAGAAGTTTAAAAAGCTTCCTTTTTTGGCTTCACCTTTTTTTATTGTTATTTTTTTTGTTCCTGAAGACAAAAAATAAAATACAAACAGTGTGAGAAGAAGAGAAACTCCCAGGTGGGAAACCCAACGCACGAGAGCAGCAGCAGCAACGAAGACCAGGGAGGGTTGAAACCAGCCCAGTGGGAGCCCCCCCCCACTTCTCCCTTCCTTGAACCCGGGCCTGGGGGTGGCTCAGTGCAAAGGAGAAGACGGGAGACTTCTTGGCCCCTGCAAGGCGACCCACCGGTCCAAGGACAGGGCGGCTTCTTCGGGAGGAGGAGAGACGCTGCCATAAAGGGGTCACCGGGTAAAGGCCTCAGCTGGACCAGGGGGGGGGATGCAGACCCAGCCTCCCAGGGCAGGAGCAGCGGGGGGGGGGCAAGAGGGCAGTGGCCATGGGGACCAGGACAGCCCAGCTCCCATCCTGAGCTGGCCAGGGCAACTCTCCTTCTGGCCCCAGAAACCAAGTCCTAGGTAGCTACTGGAGGGGGGGGGGGAGAGACAAAAAACAGGATTAAAAGCTGGACCGACGGAGAACGCTTCGTCTCAGGCTTTGAAGGATGCAGACTAACCCCGGCGTGGCCTAAAGCTGGGATGCCAACATCCTTGAACCCAGATCTGGGGGTGGGGAAGAAGGGGACCCTGGTTTACCAATACAAGGCCTATTTAATCTCGGCTAAAACTCCGCTCCCCATGGCTTCAATTCAAGGGGCGATTTTAGGTGGAAGGAAAACCTAAATAGCCCGGACCCACCCAAAAGCTGGGGCAGAGCAGCAGAGGAGGTGTGTGTGTGTGTGTGTGGGGGGGGGTCCAATGCCCTCCTAGATTAACTAATTTGGACTCTTTCAGCAGTGACCGCAGGTGGCCAGGAGCGAACGTGCCGATGGATCGTGGTAGAGCGAAGAAGGAAGGAGAGATGATTTAGCCCCCCCTTTTTTTGGGGTCGTGCAGGGAATGTTTTGGTGGGAGTTTTGTCGTTTGGGGAAGGAGGAGGGGGGGGGAGACAGAACAGGAAACAAGAATAAATTAGGATTTTGGCGTGGGAAAACCAGGCATCCCCGTTTAAGGCAACGCAAAGGGAGACGGACGTCGAAGGAGATTCCAGCTTCCGGGGGTTTCGCGCTAAAAGGGACGGAAATGACTCTATAGCCTTCTGGGAAAGGGGTGGTGGGTGGGGGTGGTGCAAAGGGACGGGGAGGGGGTCAGCACAAAGCACTTTGGGGGTCTTTATTTCCGTCTCCACCACAGCTTTAGTGCGCAGCCCATGCTTGTCTTAAGAGGAACAATGGAGGAGCAACCACTTAAGGCTTGAGTCGGTAGCCCATCTCCCCCACCCCCGCGGGGAAGGGGAGGGGAAGGGAGGGGCTGGCCCCCCCCAGTGCTAACTCACATCCACGGATCCCGGGTCACATTCACACAGAAAGAGTACGTGGCCGAATTTAAAAGCGTGTACAGTGATTGCTTTGGCCGGCGTTAAGAGCTGGCTCTCCAAACGCGGCCGCTTTTTAAGACTGGTGGACTTCAACTCCCAGAATTCCCCAGCCAGCAAAGCTGGCTGGGGAATTCTGGGAGTTGGAAGTCCACCAGTCTTAAAAAGCGGCCACGTTTGGAGACCCCTGGGTTGAGAGAGAAAAAAGCTTCGGAAAAGGCCGTTGGAGGTTTTGCTGGGGTTCTTTTTTCGACTCCAAACTTGACCGTGATCATTTTTTTGGGCGGGAGGGGGCTCTCCTTTGGGGCAGGAGGAAGAGGGGCGGGCATCAGCGACGGTGTAGGAGGGGGGGGGGAGAAATGGGACTCCAGCATCACTTTTCCCCCAAAGGACCAGCTCTGCCCCGTTAGGAAACTGGGAAGACCCACAGGCCATCCCCAGAGCCGGACCAACGGCCGAGAGGCAGTCCTCGGCTTAGTGACCGTTCGAAAGGCGAATTAGGAAAAATCCAAACCCCCCCCGCACTTGTGACCGTTGCGCGGGGCCACCGTTGGTGCGTTCGGCCAACCGGTATGGCAACAGTGACGCTGGCCGGGTCCTCGGGTGGTCGTTAAGTCGAGGACTCCTTGCATGGAAGGAGAGGAGGGGGTGTCCCTTGGTTCTCTCTCTGAGCGCAGTGGATTATGGTTTTTTCTTTCTTTTTGGCAGACGTTTCGTGACCCAACTAGGGAACAGCATCAGGGTTAGGAGGGGGGGGGGGAAGGTTGCAATCTGAATCCGGCCTCCCGGAACAAAAGGCCGAGATTCCCAAAGAGGCCAAAACAGACAGGCCTCTATGACATCCCAAGTGGGCTGCGGAGAAGAGGAGTTTGTCTTAATGGGGGGGGGGGCTGTGTTGCAACTAGTGGGGACCTCCCTCTCTCTCCTGGGGTCATCTGCCCTTTGGAGGGGGGGCTAAGGGTCTCCCAGGGCCTCCCTTTAGCCAAGCTCCCCACCCACCCCTTGCCAGGAGGGGGCAGAACTAGAGGCTCTGCAGAGGCTGTCCTTCCGGTGTAGTATGTGTGTGTCTGCTACAGGGGAGGGGGGGCAGGGGATATTCTGCATTCGCTACAGGCTGGCAAAGACCGGAAAGTCAGGGGGGGGGAGGGAGGGGGAGGTCACCCAGAAGGGAGGGGGCTCACCTCTGGTGCCAGCCGTTTGCCAGAATGATCACAGCAGTTTGCCAGCTCAAAAAAAAAAAAAAAAAAAAAAAAAAAAAAAAAAAAAAAAAAGAGAAAACAGCTGGATTGCCAGCCCCAAACTCCCCCCCCCCACGGTCCTCGCCCTGTCCGAGCGAAAGTCACCCCTGCCGCGGCGGCCCTCCTCATCTGTAGCCGGGGTGCTGGAGGTGAAGGGCGCAGCTCTCGCCGGGGCCCCGGCCTCGGTTCACAGAGGTGCGGGCGGCTTTGCTCAATGGGGCCCCGCCCGGCTCGTGTAGGCAGGACCGGTGGAAGTCCGGATACTCCATTGGTGGCATCACGCTGCCCGGGCCGGGGGGCCCTGTCCCGGCTCGGCAGTGGGGGGCAGCCGTGCACTCCAGGGCGGCTGCCCCCATCGTCTGCAGTCCGCCCGCTCCTCCTCCTCCGCCCCTGTGGAAGGGCAGAGCCAGGTCCTGGGAGCCCGAGCCGTCGCTGTCGGGCGTGGGCAGAACGTTACTCCACAGGGGGGCCTGGAAGTAGTGCCCGTTGGTGAAGGGGGCCGGGCCGGGCAGGCTGTTGATGGGGGGCGAGGGGGCGGGCTTCTCCAGGGCAGCCTTCCCTCCGAACGGCTGGGCCATGCACAGCTCCAGGGCGTAGCCCGACCCTTTGCCGGGCAGGCCCTGCCCGGCTAGCTCTCGCCCGGGGGGCTTCCCCATGGGGGCCGCGGGGCCGATGGCCTCGCCGCACATCTGCTGCAGGTGAGCCAGCTGGTGCTGGTTCCAGGCCGCGGCGGCCACCTGCTTCATTTCGCTTTGGTAGGCAGGAGGGCCGCGGGCCACGCTGCTCAGCGGCACCCCCAGGGCGGAAGGCGGGACCGGTGTGGCGTGGTCGCCGGGGTTGACCATGCCGCAGGAAGGCAGGGGCGCGGGGACGTTGTGAGCGGACACCCGGGTGCTGGCGCTGATCAGGAGGTTGCGGCTGATGGGGCTGGGGTTGGCGATCTGTCCCTCGCAGACTGAGGTAGCGCTGGCGCCCGTGCGCGCCTGGCAGAACTGGCTGATCTGGTGCACGATGCTGCTCAGGTCTGGCGGTTGGCTCTGCTGCAGCGTGGCAGCCATGGAGAGCGGGATGGTTGAGGTAGAGACGGTCACATTCGGAGGGGCGTCGGCGTCGGCCATCTTCCTGCCCAGGTGCATGCCCGCCAGCGGCGGGGGCGGAGGCTGCGGCAAGTGGCTGGTGGGGTGCTGCGGCGGCAGCAGGCCGGGGTGGGCCACGTTCTGTGGTGGCTGCAGGGCGGGGGGCACCCCCTGGGAGTGGAGCTGCTGGAGGGCCTGCTGGCGAGCCAGAGCCTGGGGGTGGCTTAAAGTGCTAGGTGCCGCGTAGGGGGCCGAGGGGGGGTTCATCATGGCTTCCGGCAGCAGGCGGGTCCGCTTCCCGTCAAAGTCCTTGATGACCCCTTTGGCCGGGGACCGGACGATGGCCAGGAGGCCTGTTTTCACAGACGCCTGCGACGGCGGGTAAGGGCTGTACCTCTGCCCAGAAGTGTCCAGCCCGTTCACAGTACGGCGCACGTGTTTCCGCTGAGGGACCTTGATGCTGTTGGGGAAAATTTTGATGGTCAGAGGGTGGTTGGCTACCTTCTTAGCATACGCGTCCAACTCTGCTGGAGTAGGGTGCTGTGCGGCTCTCATTTTCTGTGGAGTGTCCCCTGGTTGGGGAAGGGGGGGGGAAGAGAAAGTCAGAGAGACAGAGCATGGAGAGAAAGGGAGAGCGAGAGAGAGAGAGAAAGAGAACGAGAGAAAGAGAGAGAAGCCATCAACACCGACTGAGCGAGCAGTCAGCGTTGTCTCTTCAGAACCTCCGAACTGCGCGGGGCTGAGCTCGAAAGACGGGGGGGGGGGGGAGGGCTCGTGGGGGGGGGGGAACTCGCCCAATACAGGTGTCGTTTAAACAAAAGAAAGAAAAAAAGACAGCCACAGTGGCACGACCGGAGCTCCATTTGTTTCGGATGGGCATCGGTGGAGTCCCACTCGTAGCCTCTCGATGTTCTGCCCGTACCCTTGGGACTCCCGCTCGGGCGCCACCTCCTCCGTGGCCCTCCGGATAGCCTGAAGTGGCTGCAAATCCAGCAGAGGCTCAAATGGGTTTTGTTCTTTCTTTTTGAAAAACAAGCTGGCCGAGGTTAGAAGGCAGCATTGCAAACTGACTCTGCCCACAGCCGGGAAGTTCGATCCCAACCGGTTCGAAATTGACTCAGCCTTCCGAGGTCGGTAAAATGAGGCTCCAGATGGTCGGGGCAACAGGCTGTCAATCGCTTAGAGGGGGCTGCAAAGCAGTGGGAAGCGGCATATATGTCTAAGCGCTGCTGCTATTAATGCAGCTGTTGGTCCCCAGAAAAAGACGGACCCCTTTCCTTGAACCCCCTTCCTGAACCGAGGAAGCGTGCCCCCAAAATTAAAAGGAGACGCTGCTTCGCCCAGCTTTTCAGGAGTTCTGCTACTGGTTTTGGAATCAATGCAAAGGTTCCCCTCATCCAGGATAACATGAATACAGGTAGTCCTCAACTTACGACCGTTCGCTTAGTGACTGAAGTTACAACAGCAGTGGAAAAAGGGAATTACGGTCATTTTTCACACTGATGACCATGGCAGCATCCTCATGCTCATGGGATCAAAATTTGGACATTTGGCCACGGGCTCGTATTTACGACGGTCGCAGCGTCCCCGTGTGTGTGTGTGTGTGTGACATGATCCCCTTTCGAGACCTTCTGACAAGCAAAGTCAATGGGGGGAGGGAGCCAGATTCACTTAACAACCAGGTTACTAACTTGACAACTGCAACGATTCCCTTAACAACGGTGACAAGGTAGGTTGTAAAACGGGACAAAGCCACCGTCCTGTCCAGCAACAGACATTTTGGTCTCAGTAAGTCAAGGATTATTTGTAGCCGGATTTTAATCTCTGCCGAGGCTGCCCTGCAGAAAATGTCCGGTGGGGGGGGTCTCTGTGGGGCACGAGGCCATCTCCAGATTGGGAAGCCCCAGTCCAGGCCCAGATGTCACCCCCAGCCACGCTGGGGATGATGGCCTGATGGCCTTGGAGCTCAGGCCAATAAAAGACAAGGAAAAATCAACTCTTTGCTGGACTTTCTTAGCCCCCCCCCCAAAAAAGTTCCTTTCCCACATCTGGACTGTTGTGGGGAGAAGCAGAAGGTCCAGGGCAGCCTCCCTGACTAGCAGACAAAGGGGGGGCTGGGAGCTGCATCTGGACTAACCAAACTGGCTATAAAGGGGAGATCAAAACATAAGCAGTTCTCGACTTACAACACGTCGTTTAGCGACCGTTCCTAGTTAAGACGGCACTGAAAAATACAACTTATAGCGGTTTTCCATAGTTGCGACCTTTGCAGCATCCCGACGGGCACAAACCGAAACATTTATCGGCGGCCCTTGACTTATGGCCATTCATTTAGCGACCGTTTTGAAGTTACAATGGCACTAAAAAAGAAAAAGGCAACGCGCGACCGTTTGTCACACCTACGACCGTTGTAGCAGCACCCGCACGGTCGTGTGATCAAAATTCAGACGCTCGGCAACTGACTCCTATTTAGGACGGTCGCAGTGTCCCGGGGTCACGTTGACCCCCCCTTTTATGACCTTCGGACAAGCAAAGCCAGCGGGGGAAGCCAGATTCACTTACTGACTTATCAACCGCAGCAATTCACTTAGTAACTATGGAAAGAAAGGTCACAGAATGGGGCAAAAGCCCACTTAACCGACGTCTCGCCGCAGAAACGTTGGGCCCGACTGTGGTCATAAGTGGAGGACTACCTGCAACCCACCCCGGCACAGCTTGGAAGGAAACAGGCCCAGGCCTGGCGGGCAACCACTCGCTACGTGTAGCCTCCCAGGGATGTCCTGGTGAGAGAAGCAGTCTTCCTGGAGCCGCCGCTATTGCCGTGAGGGAAGAGGGTCTTCTAGGACTGACCAGGGGAATGACATGCTGGCGTAACCCCGAAGCGGCACGTCTTCCTTGCTGACCCTCCCCTCCTTGTGACGTTTAGCCACCGGCATGTAAAAAAATAAATAAAAATAAAATTGGAGAAGATTGGCAGGGACGCAGGGACCACGGAGGGCCTCTGACCCAGGGTTTCTCAACCGTGGCCGCTTGAAGACAGGTGGACTTCAACTCCCAGAATCCCCCAGCCAGCACAGCTATTTGAACTGATGGGTCGTTGTATTACCGCCCCCCAACCCACCCCAACCAGACTCGTGGCCTGGTACAGATGTTACATCTGTGTTTCTTTGGCCACTTGGAGACGGGTGGACTACAACTCCCACAATGCTCCAGCTGGCTGGCTTCCCGGTTTCCTTTGAACGGGGGGAATCCTGGGTGTTGAAGTCCAGCCGTCTTCACGCAGCCAAGGTGGAGAAACGCTGGTTCGAGGCCTCGTTTTGCAGCCCTGACCCCTTTCTTGGATCGCTTTGGGGGAGCCAAGCAAACCCCTCGCCCCCCAAAAGGGCGCCAGACCCGCTGGAGGGCTGGTTCCGCCCTTGACCACCCGGGTTTAGCTTCTCCCCCCCCCGGCCATCCCCTGGGCGTGCGGTCAAGCGGCAGGCCGAGACTCACATTTCTGAAGCCCAGTGTTCATCTGCGGGTAAGGAAGCAGCTGGAAGGAGAGGTCGCCTCGTCCTGGGAGGCAGGCCAGCATGGCACGCGGCGGTCAGCACATGGGCTCCGGAGTCCTCTGCGCACTGCAAGGGAAGACAGGGGAGACTCACGGGGTCAGGGGAGACTCACGGGGTCCCCCAGATCAAGCTGAAGGGCTCCTGGCAATCCCGAGATCAAAGACGGGCACGGTCGGAAATGTTTATACCTCGACTTACAACTTGCAACGTTTGGTGACCGTTTGAAGTTACGACAGCACTAAAGAAAACGACTTAGGGTTGGTTTCACACTTATGACCGCTGTAGGATCCCCGTGGTCACGTGGCCAAAATTCAAACGCTCGGCAACCGACTCCCGTTTACGACAGTCGCTGCGTTCCTGGGGGGCGGGGGTGTCAGGTGATCACCTTTTGAAACCTTCCGGCAAGCAAACTCACCAACCGGATTCACTTAACAACCGTGTAACTAACTTAACAGCAGTGATTCGCTTAACAACTGTGGCAAGAAAGATCGTAAAGTGGGGCAAAGCTCGCTTAACAAATGTTTCTCTTAGCGAGAGAAATGTTGGGCTCATGGATCATAATGCAAGGACTATCTGTATTTATTATTTTGTTGGGTCTCTACACTTCAGCGCAGGGAGTCCTCGGCTTATGACCGGTTGCTCAGCAATCGTTCAGTTACGACAGACCAAAAAAAAAAAAAAAAAGGCAGTAGTGATCCAGGTTCAAAGTTCCGACACCTGCGGTAGATGGCGGGTTACAACTGCGATCAGGCGCCAATTTTTTTTTTAAAAAAATCCCATTTATATCCCGCCCTTCTCCGAAGACTCAGGGCAGCTTACAAGCTTAGCAGTAGCCTTCATTCTATGTATATGCCTGCTTGTTAGGGCTTTCACACACACCCCAAGCGGCATTATTACAAAGTCAGCTTAATTGCCCCCAACAATCTGGGTCCTCATTTTACCTACCTCAGAAGGATGGAAGGCTGAGTCAACCTGGAGCCTGGTGGGACTCGAACCTGCACTAATTGCAGGCAGCTGGTGTTACTTAAGGAGGCATCAGCCCACTGCTCCACCAAGGCCCTTGAATTTTGGTTACCAAGTGAGATGTGGGCTGTGAGTTTTGCTCCATTTTACGACCTTTCTTCTCGCCACAGTTGTTAAGTGGATCTGGCTTCTCAACTGACTCTGCTTGTCAAAAGGACCCTGGGGCTCTGGAACAGTACATGCCAGTTTCCAAGTATCCAAATTTTGATTCTGTGACCTTGGGGATGCTGCAACAGTTTTAACCCTGGGAAAGTCATAAATCGCTGTTTGCGGAGCAGCTGTAATTTCAAACGGTCGCTAAATGAACAGTTGCAAGTTGAAGACTACCGGTGCAGGTAGTCCTCAACTCACGGCCACCACCGAGCCCAAAATTCCTGTTGTTAAGCGAGACGTTTCTTAAGCGACATTTTAAGGAGTTTTCTTGCCACAATCGTCAAGTGAATCGCTGCCTTTGTTAAATCAGCAACACGGTCGTTAAGTGAATCTGGCTTCCCCATTGACTTTGGGGAAGGCAGAAAAGGGAGTCACGTGACCCGGGGTCACGTGACCGTCATAAACAGGAACTGGTCACCAAGTGTCTGAATTTTGATCACGTGTCTCTGGGGATGCTGCCACAGTTGTAAGTGCGAAAGATAACCGTAAGTCACCTTTTTCAGTGCCATTGCAACTTTAAACGGTCATTAAAGAAACGGTCGTAAGTTGAAGACTACCTGTAATCCCTGTTCCCTCAGTGCCATCTGGGGGCTTCCCAGGGTGGGGGGAGGGACCCAATCCTTGGCATGCAAGGCAGGAAGGAGAATGCAAAGTTAAAGTGTGAGAAACGGCCCTCACTCACTTTTCTCATTCCTAAGGCGGGACTAGAACTCGCGATCTCCTGCTTTCTAGTCTGGTGCCTCAACCGCTAGTTGTTTAATTTACACCGAATTAGGAATTGACACTTCCTGACAGTGAGGACAATCACCCAGTGGAGCAGCTTGCCACCAGAAATCGTGGGCGCTCCATCCCTGGAGACCTTTAAGAGGAGGCTGGACGGCCATTTGTCTGAAATGGTAGAGGTTCTCCTGCTTGAGCGGGGGGCTGGACTAGATGACCTCCAAGGTCCCTTCCAACTGTTATTCTATTCTGTAGTTCTATTCTATTCTATTCTCTATTCTATTCCATATTCTATTCTATTCATTCTGAATTCTATTGTATATTCTATTCTATTCATTTTTGAATTCTGTTCTATATTCTATTCATTCTGAAATCTATTTCATATTCTATATTCTACTCCATTCTATTCATTCTGAATTCTATTTCATATTCTATATTCTACTCCCTTCTATTCATTCTGAATTCTATTTCATACTCTATATTCTATTATATATTCTACTCCCTTCTATTCATTCTGAATTCTATTCTACATTCTTTTCTATTCCATATTCTATTCATTCTGAATTCTATTTTATATTCTATATTCTATTTATTTTGAATTCTATTCTGCATTCTATTCTATTCTCTATTTTATTCTATTTTCTGTTATATTCTATATTCTATTCTACATTCCGTTCTATTCTATTCCATTTCATCCCAATCCATTCCAGAATACCCTTAAATTCACAAATGGGGCAAAGGTTTGTTGCTATAGTTTTCCTTTTCACCCTATATTAGAAATTAGAGTTTGCTAGTCAGGAGCGCAAGCTTTTAAACTTAAACTTTTATTTATTTGTGTTAGAAGCACCTTCGAACTATGGACATACAACACTGAGCACGTAAATTAGGCGTAAAATAAAATAAATGTGTTTTATTTCTCATTTTAACCTTGGCTGATTTATCGACATTTATCTGGTCCAGATAAACCCCAAGTCATTCTTGTAAGCTCTTCCTCATTGCTGTTATTACACAGAAAAATATTCTTTTGACGTTCATTTTAAGGTTTTTTTTCCTCTCAAACCTGCAAGAGAATACTTGCACAAAACTAGACTTATTTTTTTTTAGTAAGATACAGAGAATCACCTTATACCGCCACGTTCTGCTTGCCAGATTGCATTTTTAATTTGTAAATTATATAATGCTGCCATCAAATCAGTCTGCTTCATTAATACATTGCACACTCTGAAACCACAAACTGCACATTAACCAAGACCGAATCGGAGAATTGCAAGGGTCGTTAAAAAAAACGTTAACAAGCTTTAGAGTAACTCTGCACAGAGTGGAAGTGATCCTGAACATTTTAAGGAAAATGCATTGATACTGAGAACGAAGCCTCTTCAACCATAGTTAAGAGTCTGGAGCGTAAATCTGTATAAAAATTAGGCTGCAAAAGGAACCAAGCAAGCATTCCTGATCAGCCCGATGAAACACAACATTATAAAAACCTCACTCGGCTCCCAGCACAGTCGGTCCTTAGCGGTTCATTTAGCGACCGCTCAAAGTTACAACGGCACTGAAATAAGTGACCATTTCTCACAGGTAGGACCCGCTGCAGCGTCCCCGCGGTCACATGATTTAAATTCAGACAGGTGGCAACCGGCTCGTATTTATGACGGTCGCAGCGCGGATCCCCTTTTGTGACCTTCGGATAAGCAAAGGCAACCGGGAAAGCAGACTCGCATAGCAACCGTGTGCCCTAACTTGAGGGCCGCAGTGACTCACTTAACAACTGCGGAAAGTCGTAAAAAGGGGGCACAGCTCGATTCACGTAAAATTCTCATCGAGCAACGTTAACTCTCTGTGTGTGTGTGATTTCCAGGACCGAAGAGACTGAATCGTCGTAACCCACGGAGGGAATCGGAAGAGAGCAGAGAGACCCGTTTTGCCCGCATCCCATAATTTCCCCTGGGTGCTTAGGAAAGTTTCTTGTTGCTTTGTCGACTACTCCAAAAAACATCCTGAGCCACCAATTGCAGCCAGGGTGGTGTGTGAAGCACCCAGGCCAGATGTCCCTTTGTCCATCTTGATCACTTATCTGAAATAGTACAGGTGGTCCTCCAGTTATGACCACAACTGAGCCCCAAACCTTACGACCTTCCTTGCCACGGTCCCTAAGTGAGTCACTACAGCTGTTCAGTTAGCCACACGGTTGTTAAGCAAATCTGGTGTCCCCCGTTGACTGCTTGTCAGGTGGTCGCAAAAGGAGATCACTTGTCCCCAGGACACTGCGACGGTCGTAAATGTGAAAAACGGTCGTCAGTCCCTTTTTTGAGTGTTGTTGTAACTTTGAACGGTCACGAAATGAGCTGTTGTAAGCCGAGGACTACCTGTATAGGGTCTCCTGCCGGAGGAGGGAAGGGGTGGGGGGTTGGGCTAGAAGACCTCCAAGGTCCCTTCCGACTGTTGTTATTCGTCTATCACGTGATCTGCTACCAACTCCTAAGAAGGGAATGAGGAGGCCTTAATTTGGATTAAGTCAATTATCCTCTCCAGTTCTGGAGCTTGAAAATAATTCCTGAAAACAGAAGAAAAAGCACCGAGAGATACGAACAAACCCCCCCCCCCGGATTAAAAAAAAAATCATGGCAGCTCCAGATGATTGCACTCTGCTTGTCCCCCAGGACGTCCTCGACATACAGCCTTTTGTTTAGCGAACATTCGGAAGCCACCACCTCACTGAAAAAAGCGAGTCATGACCGTGTTTCACACTTACGACCACTGTAGGACACACACCCCATGGTCACGTGATCGAAACTGGGACGTTTGGAGCTGACTCACATTTACGATGAGGGAGAAGCCAGATTCACTTAGCAACCCTGTGACGACCTTAACAACTGCAGCGATTCAGTTAACAACTATGGCAAGAAAGGTCATAAAACGGGACGAAACTCACTTTAACAACTGTCTCTCTTCGTAAGAGAAGTTTTGGGCCCAGTTCTGGGGGTGAAGTCCAGGACTGCTTGTATGTATGTGCTTTGTAAACCCTGGTTTGACCTACAGATGTTTCTCCTTCAGCTAATTCTGGCTTGAAATTTACAACAGGCCTGGGAGCCAGACCGTCGTTGGAACAAGGCCTGGGAGAGACTGCAAAGGCTGGAGATGACGCATCACGTTGCCAGGCAGAGCGGAGGTTTTAAGTCTCCGCTCCTGTAGCTAAGAATTAGAAATGACTTCCCAGGCCCGGAAGATCAAACTAATCAAACGGAGAGATAACGCTGTGGACTGGGCTGGAGAGAGGGGGGGGGGTGGTACCTTCCTCCATTTTGCAGGATGAATCGCTGAAATTAGGAAATCAGCTTTCTCTTAATGAAAAGGAGGGGGGGGAGGGAGAGAAACACATGATAGCAGCATTCCAATATTTGGGGGGGGGCTGCCACAGAGAAGAGGGGGGTGGTGTTTCTCCACCTATTCTCCAAAGCCCCTGAAGGCAGGAAGAGAAGTGAGGAGAGATGGAAACTGATCCAGGAGAGAAGCAACCTGGAACTAAGAAGAAATTTCCCCGAGAGGACAATTAAGCAGGGGAACAGCCTGCCACCAGACGTTGTGGGTGCTCCCATCACTGGAGGTTTTCAAGAAGAGATTTGTCTGAAATGGTCTAGGACAGGGGTCAGCAACCTGAAACAGTGAAAGAGCCACTCGGAACCGGTTCCCTCACAAAAGGAAAAACTGGGAGCCACAAAAATTGTGTGCGCATGGGCGTACATGCACACATGCGCAGAACAGGGTTTGACTGAAGAGTGGAGCCAAGGTGAGATATGCACCTACCCTGCATATTTGAATTGATTGGTTGAAATTTTTTAGTCCCTTTTTTTTTGGACTGCACATGGCAGAGGACTGGGAGCCGCAGGAGACGGCTGAAAGAGCCGCATGCGGCTCCGGAGCCGCGGGTTGCAGACCTGTGATCTAGGGCAGGGGTAGGCAACCTCGGCTCTTTTATGACTCATGGACTTCAACTCCCAGAATTCCTGAGCCAGCCTGGCTCAGCTTGGAAACCTCTCCCTTTCCCCTCAGCATGGCTGGCTCAGGAATTCTGGGAGTTGAGGTCCATGAGTCAAAAAAGAGCCGAGGTTGCCTACCCCTGGGTCTCCTGCTCGAACAGGGGGTTGAAGACCTCTAAGGACCCTCCCAAATTTGCTATTTTGCTCGGTTTAGGCAGCCAAGAAATAAAAAAAACCTGTACTTTGCTCACAGAGGCTCCAGTCTCCCCCGAGGGGTGACCCAAGTCAGTCTTGACTTAATTTGGAACTGGATAGCAATGCAGCCAACTCAAGTTAGTTACAGAGGGAAACCCAGGGTTGGCGCTATCCTATGCAAGCCAGGATCATCCATTTTACTTCCGGCTTTTGCCGATTTAAGAAAAGCTGCCCCACTGAGATCAGGTGACTCGCCAGTTCCTCTCGTGCAACCGTTATCAAGGAAAGGATTTTTCATGGTACATGATGCCCTTCCTCTGACAATGTGCCCAGTCCCACCTCTTGGTGGTAAAGTCCAGCCTAACAAATCTTGCTTAAAAAAGAAAGAATTTGGCAGGGAAAAGGACTTCAGGCAGTTGCCACAAGTCAATGCCCACTTGAACGTACCCCAAAATAAAATAAAAAAACCAAAGTACAGACGGGCCAACCGTTCCTGAGAGCGAGAAGCTGCCTGCATTCTCTGCTTCAAGAGGCCCAAGCTTTGCACAGCCGTCCTGCACTCTGGGCTCCCAGCCTCTCCCGTGAAGAGGGTCCTCAGGGGAAGACCCTCTTCTCCAAGTAGTCCTCAACTTACAACCATTCGTTTAGGGACCGAAGTGACAACAGCGCTGAAAATAGGGGCCTCTTTGCACAATTATGACCTTTGCAGCATCCCCACGCGGTCATGTGATCAAAATCCAGACGCTGGGCAGCTGACTCATATTTAGGACGGTCGCAGAGTCAGGCGATCCCGTTTTGCGACCAGCCAGATTCGCTTAACAGCCCACGTTGCTAACTTTAACAACTGCAGGGATTCACTCAACAACCGTGGAAAAGAAAGGTTGTAAAGTGTGTGTGTGTGTGTGGGGGGGGAGATTCATTCAACTGACCTCTGGTTTGGGAACGGACATTTTGGGCTCAAATGCGGCCGAGTTGAGTTGAGGACGGCCTACAGTCTTAGGGAAGGGCTTGAGCGCTGGCCTTCTCCGCCTTCGGCAGGCCCAGGGTGGGGGGAAATCCAGCCCAATTTCAGACTCCAATTCTCCAAGGAAGGGAGAGGCCGCAGCTCAGCCCAGGGCCGGGCCGGGGAGGAAATGGTGGGAACTGGCTTTTCAAGCCAGGCACAGAGACTGCCCCGGGGAGCTTTCCCAAATCCACAGGCTTGCAGGAGGCCTGGGGAGGTGCAGGCCCCGGGCCAGAGGCTTCCCTTTGGGGCGGGGGAGAAAGACAAGGCAGATGGGTGTGTGTGTGTGTGTGTGTGTGTGGTGCATACGGGGTACTGAAGCTGAACTGGGAGCCCCCCCTCCCCACCCAGGAGGAAGCAGCCCTGGGAAAGAGGAGCCCCTTGTCCCCCCCCTCCTCCCATTGGGAACCCCAGGGAAGGAGACCCCTCCCCCCAGCTGCGGGATAAAGGGGGGCAGGTGAGCTTTTGAGGCCTGAAACCGAACTGGGGGACCCCTTCGCCTACCCCCCCCCCGGATCCAGGAGGAAGCAGCTCTGGGAGGGAGGCCCCCCCACCCCCGCAATGGGGCCGGGAGGGACCCGCCCAATAAGCCAGATAAGGGGGGGGAGGGGGGTTAAGGTTTGGGCTGCTGATCCCGAACTGGGGGGCGGATCAAAGCCCCCCGCCAGGTTTTCTTCGGGCCCGGGAAGCAGCAGCAGCAGCAGCAGCAACGGTGGGAGGGACCCCATTGCTGCCCCCCCCCCACAATAGGGCCAGGAAAGACCCTGCGGGGAGGGGAGAGATTGGCTTTGGTGCTGATCGTGAAGTGGGGGAGGGGGAATCAAGGCTTTATCCTGGCCAAAGACCCCCCCAGGAAGGACGCCCCGAGCCCCTCCCCTCCCGCCTCGCCCTCCAGGCCTGCATCCTCCCCCTCCCGCAAAGAGGGGGCGAAGAGCCCCTGCCCCACTTTCCCGGGGGGCTCCTGGGGGGGACCGCCGCCCCTCCCCCACAGGACGAAGGGGAGGGGCGGGGGGGGGAAGCTGAGGCCGACCCCCCCCCCACCCAGCGCCGGGGAGGGGGCCCGTCGCCCCGGCCTGCTCACCGTGGGAGCCCCCGCCCGGCCCTCATGGCGCCGCCGCTCCGCTTCGCCTCCTCGGCCGCCGCCTCGTCACCCCTCAGAGCCGGCTCGGCCGCTCCCTTCTGCGCACGCGCCGCGACGCCCGGCCCGCCAGGGGAAGGTCAGAGCGGCGGCGCGGCGACGCTTCCGGCGGCCTCGAGGAGGAGGAGGAGGCGGGGAAAAGGCAGGCCCAGGCGGCCAACGGGCAGCGGAGGGGAGGAGAGACGGGCGCCTCCGCTGACGTCGCTCCGGCGCCCCCGCGCGGCTCGGAGGGCGAACGGCAGCCGGAAGCGCTCGCGGCTCGGAAGGTCCGAGTCTCGCTTTATTTCCCTGGGGAGGGGGGGGCTGGGGAGTTTCTCCGTCTGCGCACGCGCGTGGGGCCCCCGGAAGCGCCGCTCGCTTCCAAACGGAGAGGCGCGGCCCTTTTGTCCGCGCTCTGAACTTCCGGACTCGCCGCGCTTCCAACGTCGGCCGCCACTCAAGCCCCGCCGGGCCTCAGTTTCCCCATGTGGCTATTCAGATGCTGCAGCAACCTGCTCGTAGTTATGACGGTTGCAGCGTCCTTGTGTGTCGCCCTTGCGACCTTCTGACAAGCAAAATCAATAGGGGAAGCCGGATTCACTTAACGACCATGCCATTAGCTTAACTGCAGTGATTCACTTAACAGCTATGGCAAGACGGGTCGTAAAACGGGCCAAAACCCCCCCCATTTAATTGTCTATTTAGCAACAGAAATTTTGAGCTCAACTGTGATCCTAAGTCGAGGACTACCTGAGTCTTGACTCTTGTGTTGCCTGAAAGAATACATCTTTTTTTCTGTAGGGTTTTTCTCCCCCAACCACTTTGATTTTAAAGGTGAAAACTTAGAAAAAGAGGGGAAAAAAGTGAAATCAGTTTTAAATTTTTTAAAGGCCTTTCTACGGAATCCAATTCTTTTCCACTAAACAAAACTAACCTTTCCCCTACTACGTCCTTTTTTAAGATTTACTCCAGGATACCCAAGCTTTCTGTAAGCTAAGCAGATAATTCATTCAGGAGCTGGAAATATTTTATTTGAGGTATAAATGCGTGTAGCACTTGAGATTGAATGGAATACAGCTGGAAGGGACCATGGAGGTCTTCTAGTCCAGTCCCCTGCTCAAGCAGGAGAACCTACACCACAGGTCTGCAACCCGCGGCTCCGGAGCCGCATGCGGCTCTTTCAGCTGTCTCCTGCGGCTCCGTCTTCTGCCATGTGCAGTCCAAAAAAAAAAAAAAAAAAAAGTGGGACTAAAAAAGTTCAACCAATCAATTCAAATATGCAGGGTAGGTGCATATCTCGCCTTGGCTCCACTCTTCAGTCAAACCCTGTTCTGCGCATGCGCGCATGTACGTGCATGTGCACACAATTTTTGCGGCTCCCAGTTTTTCCTTTTGTGAGGGAACCGGTTCCGAGTGGCTCTTTCACTGTTTCAGGTTGCTGACACCTGACCTACACCATCTCAGACAAGGGACTGTCTAGCTAGCCTCTTCTTAAAACTTGCAGTGTTGGAGCATTCACCGCTTCTGTTCCACCGGTTAATTGTCCTCACTGTCAGGAAGTTTCTCCGTAATTCCAGGTTGCTTCTCTCCTTGATCAGTTTCCAACCACTGTTTCTTGTCCTGCCCTCCGGTGGTTTGGTGAATAACGTGACCCCCCTCTTCCTTGTGGCAGCCCCTCAAATACTGGAATACAGCTATCATGTCTCCCCTATTTGTTCTTTTCTTTAGACTAGCCCAGGGGTAGGCAACCTCGGCTCTTTTACGACTGGTGGACTTCAACTTCCAGAATTCCTGAGCCAGCCATGCTGAGGAGAAAGGGAGAGGTTTCCATGCTGAGCCATGCTGGCTGAGGAATTCTGGGAGTTGAAGTCCACCAGTCGTAAAAGAGCCAAGGTTGCCTACCCCTGGGCTAGCCAAATCCAGTTCTGAGCTTTATTTGCCTTTGAGATTTAGCTATGTGGCCCCCAGTGTGAATCGAATAAGTACTTTGTTCCAATCTGGCTTCCCAGAGAAGGCGGCCCTTGTGAAGGTCAACCAGTTGCCAGTTAACTATTAACTGTTCTTTTCCACTTACTGGCAGGAGAATTGGGCAACAAGGTCTAGTTGTATTGCGACACTTAAAGCAGAACACTCTTGAGATCAAGGAGGGGGAACAGCTGCTGCCAATCAACACCAACAGCTGCGTTAGGCAGATTCCTGGACTCCTCAGTTGCAATAAGCCATCCTGGGTTTGTAAACCATAGATTTACATCTCAGCTGGTTCCTAGAACCTAGCCTCCTGTGGGTTATTCAACCATGACGGTTATACAGGTGGTCCTCGGTTTATAACCACAACTGAAGCCAGAAGCAAGGCAGCTAAAATTTTACGACCTTTCGGGACAGTTGTTAAATGAATCGAGTTCTCCCTATGGACCTTGATCAGGGGGTCTTCCAACTCAGCCCTTTGATGACCTGCGGACTTTCACTCAGCCAGGCTGAGGGATTCTGGGAGTTGAAGTCCACAGGTCATCAAAGGGCCAAGTTGGAAGACCCCTGACTTTGATTATCAAAAGCCAGCTAAGGAAGCCACAAATGGCGATCATGGGACCCCAGGACACCTCAACCGTTGTAAATATATGCCAGCTGCCAAGCGCCTGAATTTCAGTCACGCGACTTGGTGCAAAGGCTGCAACTGCGAGGACAGACAAGTCACACTGTTTCAGTTGCTACACAAATGGCTGGAAGTCAGGAACTGCCGGGATTCCTTGGTGAATTTAGCCAGATGAAACTGTCTATAAATCTATCTATCATTATCTATCTATCGTATTTGTCATATCTATCATTTATATTATTTATTGCCTTTGAGGTTTATTTATCTTTTTTTTTTCCTTTTGGTACTGTCCATGAGGTTTTCGTGGCAAAGATACTGGAGTGGTTTGCCATTTCCTTCTCCAGTGGATCACATTTTGTCAGAACTCTCTGCTATGACCTTTCCGTCTTGGGTGGCCCTGCACGGCATAGCTCATAGCTTCATTGAATTATGCAAGCCCCTTCGCCACGACAAGGCAGTAATCCATGAAGGGGATTATTGTATCTAACATATTTATATTTATCATCTATCTATCATATCTATCATCTATATCACATCAATCTATCATCATTTATCCATTCATCTATTCTGTCTTATCTATCATCTAGCTACCTGTCATCTATCATCTCTCTAGCTCTTATCTGTGTCATCTATCCATTATCTCTCATCTATTCTCTTATCATCTTTCTATTCCCTGTACACCGCCCTGAGTCCTTCGGGAGAAGGGCGGTATAGAAATATTAATAAATTAAATTAAATTATTCTCTTATCTCCCTAACTCCCTGTCTATATCTGCCTACCTGCCTGCCTGCCTGCCCGCCCATCCATCCATCCATCCATCTATCTATCTATCTACCTAATCTATCTCCATCCAACCACCCATCCATCCCCTCTCTCTCTCCAAACTGCCCACCTTTATTACCCTAATTAATTTACTGCACGAGCGTCCAAACTGCAAACTGCAGATGTTTTGGCTATGATGATGTGGGAATCCTGGGGAGGACCCAGCTGAAGCTAAGGTTAACCTCTTATCAAGGTTAAGCAAGAGCCATTTTTAAAAGGGTTTGCAAGTCTTCCCTGTAGCAGCCTGATGGGCTGTTCCCCAGACCTCAAATCTTCCAAAGCAAAAGCCCCCCCCCGTGCTTGTAGTCCCAAGTTATCTCTGCTGTTTTTCCACACCTGGCAGCCCCTCAGGCAGTGGACGATGGGAACAGAAGCCATCTAGGGGCCACCCCACTGGGCCCAAGGTTAGATTGCTGATGCCTGGTAATCTTAGCTTGCTATTTTCTCCAAGAGACACTGCCAGGCAGGGGTCTCAAAATGGCCTGGGGGGGGAAGCAGCCTCACCAGGGTGTTGTGTCACCTAATCCAGGGCTTTTCAACCTTTTCACCCATTTGGCAACATCTGAATACCACCAGTCAAGGTGTCAAAAACTTGATGAACACACCCACACGCAAAAAGGAAAAAAGCGACAAAGTACAGGTAGTCCTCGACTTACAACAACTCACTTAGTGACTTGTTCGGAGTTACCACGGCAGTGAAAACCTGTTGAGTGCAGGGGCCTTCCAACTTGGCCCTTTGGTGACTTGTGAACTTCAACTCCCAGAATTCCACAGCCGGGCACACGTATCTGGCTGAGGAATTCTGGGAATTGAAGTTCACAAGTCACCAAAGGGCCAAGTTGGAAGACCCCCTGGTGGAGGGCATTCAGCGTTTTCTATTCCAGAGGCCCCCCAACCTTTTGGGCACCAGGGACCGGTTCCGTGGAGAGAGCTTTTTCCGCGGACCGGAAGGTGCCTGCATCCCAGGGATGGGGCTGTTTGTTTGTTTGCGCAGACCGGTTGCTGGCATGCCGCAGCCCTGTACCGGTCCACGGACCAGGGGGTTGGGGACCCCTGTTGTATTCGCTCCAACCTAGAGGCCTGGAAGGCAGCAGGAGTGGCTCCCCAAGGCCCCTCGCTTTGGGGCAGCTGACCCGGCAGAAGCGGTTTCCTCCTAAGTTGGGAAAAGATTTCCTGCCTGCCCAAGATGGGCTAAATCCAGCCAGCTCTGTCCTCAGCAGATTCCACCCTCTCTGGGTCCGAAAGACCCCTGAGGCGGACCAGGGGCTCTGGGGAAGGCAGCTCCAGGTGGGTCAGCCACCCTGAAAATTGCAATAATTTGAATAACAATAATTAACAATTATTCAGTGTCGGCTTTAAGGCAGGGGTCTGCAACCTTGACCGCTTTAAGACTTCTGCAACCTTGACCGCTTTAAGACTTCAGCTCCCTAGCTGGCTGAGGAATTCTGGGAGCTGAAGTCCACAAGTCTTAAAGCGGTCAAGGTTGCAGACCCCTGCTTTTAAGGAGCGAGGCTGGGGTTACTCTGGCTGCAGGGCCAGCCAGCCCTGACCCCTAGTCCTGGGTCACAACAAGCCTCACAATCTCAGAACCGTTTGTTTTAATGACCATCCAGTTAGCAGCGACTCACAAACGTTTTTTGAATGATTGTGGGCAGTCACATGATCAAAATTCAGACGCTCAGCAGCTGACTCATATTTACGACGGTCGCAGCGTCCCATCTGACCCCTTTTTGCGACCTCCTGACAAGCAGGGTCTACGGGGGAAGCCAGGTTCGCTTAACAACTGTGAACTGCAGGGATTCACTTAATAACTCTGGCGGGAAAGGTCGCAAATTGGAGCAAAACTCAAGCGTCTTGCTTACCGGCAGAAATTTTGGGCCTCAGTCGCGGTCGTTAAGTCGAGGGCTACGGGCACCTGAAATGTCCCGTTGCTAAGCGAGACAGTGGCTTATATGAGTTTTGCCCCATATTTTCCCCCCCTCCGAATTTGTGAAGCGAATCCCCGGCAGCTTTTAAGTGAGCAACGTGGTCGTTAAGCGAATCTGGATTGCCCCATTGATTTTGCTGGTCAGAAAAGGTCGCAAAAGGGGATCGTGTGACACCCGCCCGGGGACACTGTGACCGTCATAAATACGAGACAGCTGCCGAGTGTTTGAATTTTGATCAGGTGACTGGGGGGGGGGAAATGCTGCAGCGGTCGTGCTAAAAATGGTCACTGTAACTTGGTCGTTGTAACTTGGAACGGTCACTAAACGAGCGGAGGTAAGTCGAGCATTTCCTGTGCCGCCTCTCCTGCGTTGCTTTTTCCACCCCCACCCGTCTTCCTGCATCGGCCGAGGAGGAGGCAGTTTCTCAGACCAGGAGCCTCGTTTTATTGCAATTAAAGGCCCGTCCGACGAACCAAATCCGAACGTTCTTTACCCACGGAGCAGGCAAGTGGGGCCAGCCCAGCGGCAGCCCCAGGACCCCCGGCCGTGGCTCCCCCCCGGGTGAAAATGGCACCCAGCCCCCTTACTGGGATACAGACGTCTGGTGTCCGTCAACGGCCGTCGGGGCGGGACAGATCTCTTTTGCCAAGTTAAAACGTGACTGACGAACGGCCCCATCGGCAGGGAGGGAAGGCACGCCAACCGCCCGTCCTCTGGGAAGACCCCCGGGGTGTCCGAGAGGGGAAGGACGGGGCTCCACGTCCGCCTCCAGGCTTCTGCCACCATCTCCGGCACAAGGGGGAGGGGGAGAGGAGGGGGGGAACGTCCGAGCGAGGACAGCAGAGTCCAGGTAGCGCTCTGGCCGGACAGGAGCAGCGTCCGGAGGGACCCGGGACAGCTCACTCCTTCAGCTGGACGGAGAGCTTCAGCTGGACTTCGCACAGGAAGGCGTCCATCAAGTCGTAGCCGGCCTCGGTGGCGATCCGGCCGATCACCTGGCCCTGGTGGCCGATCAGCATCTTCTGCGGGAGGAGCAGAGAGGAGCCTTCAAGTGCGCCCCTCACCCCTTTACCAGGACCCACCCACTCCCCCCCTCGCTCTTTCCGTCTCCTCCCTCCCCTTCCTTCCTGCCCACCTGCCTCCCAGCTTCCTCCCTCCCTCCCTCCCTTTTCTGTCCCCTCCCTACTTTCTTTCCTTCCTTCCTTCCCACCCATCTACCTGCCTGCCACCCTCCTTTCCCTTCCCCCCCGCCTCTGTGGAAGCCCCCAACCCTTTTAAAACTGGGCTGCGTTCCCAAGCCTGCAGCACTTAAGGCAGGGGTCTCCAATCTCTCTGGGTTGGCGGCCCGGCGGGAGAGGGAGGGGCAGGTGTGCCAAGTGTGTATGGGCAAACGTGAACGTGGCTACACATGTGCGCACAAACAGGCCGTGAGCATGCACACTACGCAAACAGGGCTACGAGCACAAGGCTCACGGCGACACCACTGCCTGTGAGGTTTATGGCGCCACCGCTGCCAGGCTCACGGCGATGCCATCACCGATGCAAGGATCGCCCCACTGCTGCCCCCTGTGAGGCTCGCGCTGCGTCCTGTGGCGATGCTGCCACCAGTGCAAGGATCACGCTGCTGCTGCCCCGTGCGAGGGTTGTGCTGCAGGCCGAGGTGCCACCCTTGGTGTGAGGCTTCCGCCATCACCCCTGTGCGACGCTCACGCGGTCGCCCGCCTACTGCTTGCGGTGCTGCTGCTGCCCGTGCAAGGTTCGTGGCAACGCCGCCGCCTGCGTAGTACTAGTGGCACTGCCACTGCAACACTCATGGCAACAGTGGTACGAAGGGGAGCGAGCACGCATGCACTGCCCGGCTAGTCATGCGGCCCGGTGGCCAAGAGGCCACGGCCTGGTAGTGGCCACGGCCCATAGGCCGGGGACCTCTGGCTTAAGGCATCAAGGACCTCATTTCCTGGTTTTACTATTACTTTATCTCAGGCGCTAGGTCTACTGGTAAGTTCTCAACTTTCGGCCACAACTGGGTCCCAGATTTCAGCTGTTAAGCGAGACATTAAGCGAATTTTGATCCATGTCGCGATCTTTCTTGCCACGGTGGTTAAGTAAATCGCTGCACTTATCAAACTAGCGACCTGGTTGTTAAGTGAATCTGGCTTACCCCATTGACTTTGCTCGTTAGAAGGTCGCAAAAGGGGATCGTGTGGCTGACCCGGGGACGCTGCGACCCTCATAAATATGAACCCCTTGCTAAGCATTTTGATGACGTGACCGTGGGGGAGCTGCAACGGTCATTCAGCGTGACAAATGGTCAGGAGTCCCTTTTTCCAGCACCAGTGTGGCTTCAGTCACTAAAGGAGTGGTTTCAAGTGAAGGACTGACCTGCCTTTATTTCTGACGCGCTTTATATTATTTTTTTAAAAAATGCTTTTGGATTGTTTCCACTCTTTTGGACTTGCCCGCCGCCCAGAGCAGCTCTAGAAATGGAATAAAGTAACGGTACTGAAACGCATCCCCCCACCCTCCTGCCCCCCCCCGCCAAGAGGAGAGGCCCCCCCAGACACAAGCACACTCACCAGGTATCTCTCCTTCGGGACCACCAAATTCTGCACGATCTGGAGCTCCCCGCCGGGACCCTCTTCCCAAAGGGCTGTTTCCTGGAGGAGACCAGAGTTTCACTACGGATCCGCTGGGCCAGGAGGGGGCGGGGGTGGGATAGGGGTGCCAGGGGGTGGGGGCGCTCACCTGGGTCACGAGATAGGGCACTTCATGGGGCAGGTGTTCCAGGAGTCTGGCCCGGATGAGGTTAGCGCAGATATCTTGCGGGGACTGGCTGGTCAGGACCTCACTGTGGTACTGCCAGGGACCTGGCTGGGCTTGCTTCAGGAGGTATTTCTGTGGGCGCAAAGCATCCTGGGTCACACCTGCTGGAGCGAAGACCTACCTGCACAGCCCTTGCTTCCTTGACCCTCCCTCTCCTGCCACCCCTCCTCCCACCCACCCACCCCGGCTGCACAGAGGGCTTCAGAATTCCTCCGCCTGCTTCAGCATCTCTTCTCTGGACAGGCTGCGTATGCACCCTGTCCTCGGCTTACGGACACAATTCAGCCCGACATTTCCGTTGGCTGGGCGAGACGGTGGCTAAGCTGAGCTTTGCTCCATTTTACAACCTCCCTTGCCACAGTCATTAAGTGAATCACTGCGGTTGTTAAATTAGGAATTTTAATTTAATTTAATTTATTGAGATTTATATACCGCCCTTCTCCCAAAGGGACTCAGGGCGGTTTACAGGGCATAAATATAAATAACAATATAAACATTACAAACATTAAAAAACAATTAAATCAGTGCCCAAGTTAAAACAAGAATAAAACAAGCCAATAAAAACCCATGTACCCCCATCAGGCTAGACCCGCTAGTTCAAATAAATGGGTCTTCAACCCGCGACGGAAGGATCGGAGGTCTGATGTCGTCCGGAGCTCCACCGGCAGTTGGTTCCACAAAGCCGGGGCACCCACAGAGAAGGCCCTCCCCCTGGGGGCCACCAGTCGACACTCCCTGACAGGAGGCACCCTGAGGAGGCCCTCTCTGTGGGCGCGCACAGGGCGGAGGGGAATCGACGCCGGCAGCAGGTGGTCCTCGAGGTATCGCGGACCCATGCCATGTAGGGACTTAAAGATCATAACCAAAACCTTGAACCTTACCCGGAAGACAACCGGTAACCAATGTAGCTCGCGGAGCAAAGGTGTAACATGGGAGTACCGGGAAACTCCCAAGACAACTCTCGCGGCCGCATTCTGTACCAGTTGGAGCCTCCGAGTAGTCTTCAAGGGAAGTCCCATGTAGAGAGCATTACAGTAGTCTAGGCGAGAGGTCACGAGCGCATGAGTAACCGTACATAAGGCCTCCCGGTCCAGAATGCGGTCGTTAAGTGAATCTGGCTTCTCCGTCGACTTTGCTCGTCAGAAGGTTGCAAAAGGGGATCTTGTGACACACACATAAGACACACACACACATCCCTGGGAGGCTGCGACCGTCGTAAAGCCATGCCGGTTGCCAAGCGGCCGAATTTTGACCCTGTGACCACAGGGAGGCTGCTACAGCCGTGAGTGTGAAAAAACGCTCCTGGGCCACTTCAAGCGGTCAGGAAGCAAAAGGTCGTAAGTCCGAGGACTACCTGGAGCGACAAAGATTCTCAGTCCTGCAGGGAAGAGTAGCCGTGGAATTTGAGTCATGGGAGCCTTGGCCACTTTTAAGACCCGTGGACTTCAACTCCCAGAATTCCCCAGCCAGCAAGGTTGGAGCTGGCTGGGGAATTCTGGGAGTTGAAGTCCACGGGTCTTAAAAGTGGCCAAGGTTGGTGTAGAGAAGCTACTTGAATAAGCGGCGAAGCATTTCAAACCCAACTAAGAAAAAGCCGCCGTGACTCCACTCCCAAACTGGCAGCCGACAAATGACAGACACCGGCAATTTCCCCCAACTCAAAAGGAAACCCGGTTTTTAAGCTGAAATATTTTCTGCTCTTCTCCCCACCCAACCCTTGCTTCTGTCTAATGCTGGCGAAGCTGGGAACGAATCCTTTCGACCAAACGTCCACGGAGATTCCCCGTCATCCGGGCACGCTTGTCCCACGGGGGCTTTATGTACACTTCCCCCGCCCCCCTCTCTGAAGAACTCCTTGGTTCAGAAGTGAAACGTTCTCCAAGGGACAGAAAACACCTAGTCAGTCCAGTCCCCTTTGGGACAAGCCTTGCAAAGCCTTCCCGGTGGCCACTCACGTGCCTTCAGCCTGTCCACCTCCTCCTCTTCAAGCGCAGCCAGCATGAAGATCTCCCGGAAGCCCGGCCAGCCTTTCTGGCCCTTGGGGCTCTCCGGGGCCCCGCTCTCCACGGCCTCTGTAGGGGTGCTCTGGGCCCTCTTGGGGGGCCGGTACAGAGACCTGGTCCCCAGCTTCTTTCCTCCAAAGGCGTCTCCGGTGAGCTCGACCACCAGCTCCAAGAGAATGCCCTTCCGCTTCACCAGATCCACCTGATCCCGGAAAGGAGAAGGGAAATCAAGTCAGCTGCTTGATATAAAAAAGGTGTTGAGACTCTGGAAAGAGTGCAGAGAAGAGCAGCAAAGAGGATCAGGGGATGACTGGAGGCTAAAACGGACGAAGAACGGTGGCCGGAATTGGGGATGTCCAGTTCAACGAAAAGAAGGACCCTGGGGGACGGGATGGCAGGGTCCCAATATCTCAGGGGATGCCATAAAGAAAAGGGGTGGGTGTGTGTGTTCAACCTATTCTCCAAAGTCCCCTGAAGAAATGAAATGATGGATGGAAACAAATCAAAGAGAGAAGCAACCTAGAACTAAGGAGAAACTTCCCGACAGTGAGGACAATTAACCAGTGGAACAACCTGCCTCCAGAAGTGGTGAACGCTCCAACACTGGAGGTTTTTAAGAAGAGACTGGACAACCATTTGTCTGTAATGGTATAGGGTTTATATATATTTATAGCTAGTCCTCGATTTTGAGGTCTCCTAGTCCATCCCCTTGTTTAAGCAGGGGTGTCACTCTGCCGGCCGGACGCGTCACGAGGAAACCATTGCTAGCAATGGGGGAAAAGTTCCGATACGTCGCGTGACCTTGCAAGTTTGACATGTCTGCCCTAAATCATTCCAGACAAATGGCTGTCCAGTCTCTTCTCGAAAGCCTCCAGCGATGGGAGAACCCACAACTTCCAGAGGCAGGTTGTTCCACTGGTGAACTGTCCTCACCGTCAGCAGCAGCCACAGAGGCCTGAAAGGCCGGCCTAGGTCATAGCCAAACGCACCTTGTTCAGGACCAGGAGGCTGGGCACCTGCGGAAACTGCTTCAGGCAGCTCAGCACCTGTGGGTGGAGCTGGTGCCGGGTGTGGCGATCCGAGACGTCCACCAGGACCAGCACTTTAAGAGCAGGGGGAAGAAAGGAGGAAATGAACTCGGCGCCAGCCATCTTTCCCCTGGGACTGCAAACCGAAATTCGGAGGGATCTGTGGCACAAGCCCGCGGCACACAAGCCCGTGGCAGCCCTGCCGCCTTCAGCTCACCACCGCGGCAGAACCAGGGAATGGCATCCGACGAAGGCGGGCCGAGCCCTCACCTAAATCTGCATCGTTCAAGCTGTCAAACGGGTCAGAGAGCATGGATTTCTCCAGATTGTGTCTGAAATGGAAGAGTCGGTCATAATGTGAATACTTAACACACACACACACACACACACACACACACACACACAAACCCATTGTCTACAGCAGAGAGGTCCAACCCTGGTAACTTGAGACAGGGGAATTTCCATGCTGGCTGGGGAATTCTGGGAGTAGAAGTCCACCCCTCTTAAAGTAGGCTGGCTGGGGGATTCTGGGAGTGGAGGTCCGCCCCTCTTAAAGGAGGTTGGCTGGGGGATTCTGGGAATGGAAGTCCACAAGTCTTCAAGTTGCCAAGGTTGGACACCCCCATTCTAGACCCCATCCTACCTTTTTCCTTTGGCAGGGGTGGTGAGGCCAGGGGTATCCAGGATAATCTAGGGAGGGAAGAGGAATTTAAGTACGTTCAAATCAGGACAGCATCTTCCTGACTTTTGCCGGGTGCAGAAAGGAAATTAAGACAACGAACGTGTTAGAGAACAATCTATCCAGGGTGCTATGAACCGCCACACCGATTGCCCTCAGGAGACAGGGACAATCTGGGCAGTAAAACCATTCCCTGCAGACTTGCGGTTTGCCACTGCGGCTGTTCGGAAGGCGAGCTCCGTCTTCCACGTCTGATTTCTTACCGCTGGGGGACCCTGGAAAGGGCAGAAAGGGGTGACCAGCTATCTACCTCTCTCCAATCCCAATTATCTTTTCCACGATTCTGCCCCACGATCCAAAAACAGCGGCGACTGACTATCCAGGGGAGTTTAAAACCTGGCAAGAATAACAGTTAAGCGAGTTTTGCTCCATTTTACAATCTTTCTTAAGTGAATCACTGTACTTGTTCAATGAGTAACGGGGTTGTTAAGGGAATCTGGCTTCTCCATTAAATTTGATTGTCAGAAGGCCGCATAGGGGGGATCGCGTGAACCCGGGACACCGCGACCGTCAGGAATGTGAGCCAGTCGCCAAGTGTCTGAAGTTTGATCACGTGACCCTGGGGATGCTGCAATGCTCGTAAATGTGAAAAATGGTTCTAAGTCACTTTTTCCAGAGCCTTTGTATGGTCACTAAACGAATGACTGTAACTCAATTTAAGGGACCGTTGTAAGTCGAGGACAATGTGTAGTAGCTTCCAACTGTGATGGATCATCAAGGGAGCTGACCCCTGCTTTAGATACCTAAAAAGTCTTTTTTCAGCATCTGAATTATTATTACTTAACAATGGAAATTTTGCGACTCAATTATGGTCATAAGCCGAGGACTAGCTATATAGAAATGGACGAATACAGGTTGTTCTCGACTTACGACCGTCATTTTCAACCCTTGGCTGGTGGCCAAGTACCCAAAATGTCCGATGTTATGACAGATCTTGACCGGGGGTACTTACAATCTGTTTCTGAAGTTTCAACAGCTCGTCCCCCTCCTCACAACCATGTGAACACATGTTGGGCATCTGGCAACTGGAACTGCACCAGTATTTTACTTCTGTTTTTGGGCAAAACCGGCCATAGTGAACTACTGATTCACTTAAGGACCGTGGCATTCACTGAACAACTACCACAAAAGAGATCATAAAATTGGGACTGGTCTGTGGGTGACCCACTTTACAACGGTCATGATTTATGACTTAAGACTGCGATGAACAGGCTCCGTTACAGTCATACATCAAGTTGTACTGGTAGAAATGAAGCTTTCTTGGACGTTGCTTTACTGTGTGGGGTTTTTCATTTATTTATTTATTTATATTTCATATTTCTTCACCTCCCTCAGAGAGGGAGCTTTTAATGTTAATTCCACAAATTTCTTAAAATTTCACAGTCTGCTTTTACTGTGAAGGCGTTCGCTCGGAGAGAAAAGTGGGAAAGAAGCCTGCGTTCTTGAGCTTTTTCCCACCATGGTGGTTTCTGAACAGAAGATAAATCTAATTGCCGGTAAGAATCGCAATCCTGGGGTGACTTAAGCAAGATGGAGGTTTAGTAGTCTTGACACATCTGCAAGCCACCCAGTTGAGAAAGGCTGATAAACATGAGTGCTCACAGAGGATTCAATAAATTAAGCCAGTGATTCTCAACCTTGGTAACATTATACGATGTATGGACTTCAACTCCCAGAGTGGAATTCTGGGAATGAAAAGCCATACGCCGTAAAGTTGCCAAAGTTGAGAAACACTGAATTAAGCGATTTTAAGCTTTTAAAGCCAGCCCAAACACCACCTGCCTAGTAAACTCTCAAGATTCCTTTTTCTTGCCATGTATGTATGTATGTATGTATGTATGTATGTATGTATACACACGCACACGCACACGCACAGTCTAACTACACTGTATTGTTTCTCTGGGTCATTTATTTATTTATTTATTTATTCGGTTTATATACCGCCCTACTCCCGAAGGACTCAGGGCGGTTTACAAGGCAAAATTTAAAAACAATACAATATAAAAATAAAATAAAATAAAATAAAGTCTAGCCCCACATATGTTTGTGTATGTGGGTATATGTGTAATTATTAAAATATATTTAAATTATTATTACAATTATTATTTTGGTCATGTTTATGTAATGTTACCCTTCTATTCTATTCTATTCTATTCTATTCTATTCTATTCTATTCTAATTTAATTTCTATTCTATTCTATTTAATTTCTATTCTATTCTTTAATTTCTATTCTATTTAATTTCTATTCTATTTTATTTAATTTCTATTCTATTCTATTCTATTCTATAATTTCTATTCTATTCTATTCTTTAATTTCTATTCTATTCTATTTAATTTCTATATTCGGTTCTGTTTATACTCAATTTGCTAGGGACAATTCGTCACGAGCCTGCCGCTGTTCCCGCCAACTGAAAATAAGAATAAACCTGACGGGAACCATTCTCCACGCAAGGCAGCGCTGGCAAGGTCTCCAAGGCCTACCTCCCAGTCCTGGAAGAAAAAGTTAAACCTGATTGTTACGACTACTCACCAGCTGGGTATCCTCGACTGTGATGACGCCCTGAGCGTTGCACCGTGTTGTGTGCACCTTGCTGGAGACCGGCAGGATCTGTCCAGGAAATAATTCAGAACGTTTTACAGGTAGTCCTTAACTTACAACAGTTCATTTAGTCACCAAAGTTACAATGGCACAGAAAAAAAGTGACTTAAGGCCATTTTTCACACTTAACGACCTTTGCAGCATCCCTGTGGTCAAGTGATCGAAATTCAGATGCTTGGGAACTGACTCGTGCATATAACGATTGCAGTGTCCCGGGGTCACCTGATCCCCTTTTGCGACCACCAAAAGTCAATGGGGGAAGCCCCAACCGGGTGACTTATCAGTTGCAGCTATTCACTGGGGCAAAGAAGGTTGTAAAACGGGGCAAAACTCATTTAACGAATGTCTCGCTTAACAACAGAAATTTTGGGCTCAATTGCGGTCGTAAGTCGAGGTCTACCTATATATCGTAAGACCCGAAGAGAAGCATTTATTCTTACTGTAGTCCTCAACGTACGACAAGTGGGAGAATTTTCGTTGTTAAGCAAGTTGGGTTTGGTTAACCACCACTGTGGCCAGGGCCGTTAAGTGAATCACACCCTCACTAAGCGAATCCGGCTTCCCCAACTGACTTTGCTGCGAAGTTCATGGCTGACCGTGGAGACGCGGTCCCCGTTGTTAAGCGAGAGGGATGGCCGTCCCTTTTTTCCCCAGCCGCAGCCCCAGCCCGTTACCTTCCGCCCCAGCAGCTGGTTCGACAGGGTGGACTTGCCAGCGTTGGGAGCCCCGATAATGGCCACTCTCAAGACTTTGGGGTTGCTCGGCTGATCTGGGTGGTGGGACAGCAAGGACTCATGCTCCCCTGCAGGAAGAGTGTAAAGGTTCAGCGGATCACTCTGAGGGATCCCGGCAAGCGGCGTTCAAAGCTCAGGAGGTATTTATTTTTATTTATTTATTAATTTAATTTATATACCGCCCTTCTCCCGAAGGACTCAGGGCGGTTAACAGGGCAATACATAAAAACAAGTTACAAAAATTAAAAATTATTAAAAAGTAATTAAACAGTGCCCATAATAAATTAATACAGATTGAAAATTAAAATCCATTTATAAAATCCCACCCCGTCCCATCAGGCCAGGCCAGCTTGTTCAAAGAGATGGGTTTTAAGATCGCGCCGGAAGGAGCGGAGATCAGGTGCCATCCGGAGCTCGACCGGAAAATGGTTCCAAAGATCCGGTGCACCCATAGAGAACGCCCTCCCCCTGGGGGCCACCAGTCGGCATTCTTTGACCGGTGGCACCCTGAGGAGGCCCTCTCTGTGGGAGCGTACTGGGCGGAGGGAAGTTGACGCGGGCCGCAGGTGCTCCCCAAGGTATTCCGGACCCATGCCATGTAGGGCTTTGTAGGTCATTACTAACACCTTGAACCTCACCCGGAAGACAACTGGAAGCCAATGCAGCTCGCGGAGCAAAGGTGTGACATGGGAGTGTCGGGAAACTCCCAGTACAACTCTCGCGGCTGCATTCTGTACCAGTTGGAGCCTCCGAGTGGTCTTCAAGGGTAGCCCCATGTAGAGAGCGTTGCAGTAGTCAAGACGAGAGGTCACGAGCGCATGAGTGACCGTACGTAAGGCATCCCGGTCTAGATAGGGCCGCAACTGGCGCACCAGGCGAACCTGGGCGAAGCCCCCCCTAGTCACAGCTACTATATGGTCTTCTAGGGAAAGCTGTGAATCTAGGAGGACTCCCAAGTTGCGAGCCCTATCTACGGGGGGTAATAACTCACCCCCCATAGTGAGGGGTGGGATATCCTGAATATCTCGAGATGCCGGTACGCACAGCCACTCAGTCTTGTCGGGGTTGAGTCGAAGCCTGTTCCTCCCCATCCAGACCCGGACCGCCTCCAGGCATCGGGACATCACGTCGAGGGCATCACTGGGGTGGTTTGGGGTTGAAATGAAAAGTTGGGTATCATCAGCATACTGATGATACCCAACTCCAAAACCACGAATGATCTCACCCAGCGGTTTCATGTAGATGTTGAACAGGAGAGGCGAGAGGACCAACCCCTGAGGAACTCCACAAACGAGAGGCCTCGCGGTCGACCTCTGCCCCCCTGCCAACACCGACTGCGAGCGTATAGAAGAGAATAGAATAACTTTATTGTCACTTGAAATGTACACTAATTTAGGTAAAGGTAAAGGTTCCCCCGCAAACGCGTGCTAGTCGTTTCTGACTCTAGGGGCCGGTGCTCATCTCCGTTTCAAAGCCGAAGAGCCAGCGCTTGTCCGAGGACGTCTCCGTGGTCATGTGGCCGGCATGACTAGACGCCAAAGGTGCACGGAGCGCTGTTACCTTCCCACCGTAGTGGTCCCTATTTTCCTACTTGCGTTTTTACGTGCTTTCGAACTGCTAGGTTGGCAGAAGCTGGGACGAGTAACAGGCGCTCAATCTGCTACGCGGCACTCGGGATTCGACCCGCCAAACTGCCGACCTTCTGATCAACAAGCTCAGCGTCCTCACCCACTGAGCCACCGCGTCCCCTGTACACTAATTGGCATACATTAAAATGAAATGTCATTGCCTTCAGATCTCAAAGGGTAACGACCTCCCATATGCACTAGATAAATATGACAAAAATAAATGCATATTTACACCCAATCCAGGGAAGCGTGTCTTTATTTACATCTCACCCTTACTTTTACAAGTATCTCAAGGCAGCCGACATATTCAACACGTCTTCCTCCTCCTATTTTCCCACAAGAACAACCCTGCGAGGTGGGCT
Organism: Vipera ursinii; assembly: GCF_947247035.1. NCBI lineage: Eukaryota > Metazoa > Chordata > Lepidosauria > Squamata > Viperidae > Vipera > Vipera ursinii. The sequence continues at coordinate 358,644,617 of NC_139512.1, read as the reverse complement.
GGGCTGAGAGGGGGACCGGCCCAAATTCACCCACTCACTTTCAGCCATAAGGCAGCACTAGGACTAGAACTCACCGTCTGCTGGTTTCTAATCTGGTGCCTTTCACCACTAAACCAAACTGGCCATTTATTTACTTATTAAATTTCCTAAGTGACCTAAATGACTCTGGGTGGTTTACAACATAACTTTATAATAACTATGATACATATATGTACACACACTTAAACACACAAGAGTGCAGAATAGCAGAGCTGGAAGGGACCTTGGAGGTCATCTAGTCCATCCCCCTACTCAGGCAGGAAGCCCTATACCATTTCAGGCAAATGGTTGTCCAGTCTCTTCTTAAAAACCTCCAGTGTTGGAGCATTCACCACTTCTGGAGGCAGGTGGTTCCACTGGTTAATTGTTCTAACTGTCAGGAAGTTTCTCCTTAGTTCCAGGTTGCTTCTCTCCTTGACTAGTTTCCATCCGTTGCTTCTTGCCCTGCCTTCAGGTGCTTTGGAGAAGAGCTTGACTCCCTCTTCTTTGGGGGCAGCCCCTGAGATATTGGAAGACTGCTATCCTGTCACCCCTTGTCCTTCCTTTTCTCTAGAATGGCCATACCCATAAAATATAGAATAATAGGGTTGGAAGGGAGATGGAGGTCTTCTAGACCAACCCACTGCTCGACCACGAGATCCTGTACTTTTCAGAGAAGTGGCTGTCCAATCTCTTTTTAAAAACCTCCAGTGATGGAGCACCCACAAGTTCTGGTGGCAAGCTGTTCCACTGGTTAATTGTCCTCACTGTCAGGAAATTTAGTTCCAGGCTGCTTCTCTCCTTGTTTCCATCCATTGCTTCCTGTCCTGCCTGCAGGTGTTTATGTTAAAACATGTGAAGAATGGTTGCTGGAATTGGGTCCATCTAGTTTAATGAAGAGAAGGATGAGGGGGCGACAGGATAGCAGTCTTCCAGTATCTCAGGGGCTGCCCCAAAGAAGAGGGAGTCAAGCTCTTCTCCAAAGCACCTGAAGGCAGGACAAGAAGCGACGGATGGAAACTAACCAAGGAGAGAAGCAACCTGGAACTAAGGAGAAACTTCCTGACAGCTAGAACAATTAACCAGTGGAACTCCTTGCTTCCAGAGGCGGTGAATGCTCCATCACTGGAAGTTTTTAAGAAGAGATTGGACAGCCATTTGTCTGAGATGGTATAAGGTTTCCTGCCTTAGCAGGGGGTTGGACTAGATGACCTCCAAGGTCCCTTCCAACTTATTATTATTAACAACCTGCCTCCAGAAGCGGTGAATGCTCCAACACTGGAAGTTTTTAAGAAGAGACTGGACAACCGTTTGTCTGAAATGGCATAGGGTTTCCTGCCTGAGCAGGGGGTTGGACTAGATGACCTCCAAGGTCCCTTCCAACTCTATTAGTATTATTTTTAGTGCTGTTGCAACGTCAAACGGTCACCGAACGAAAGGTCCTAAGTCGAGGACCACCTGCACGAAGACGGGCCGGGCAAACCCGAGGCGTCCTCATCGGGGACCCCCTTGCGGACACGTGTCGCCCCCTCCCAGGCGCGCGGCCTACCCGGAAAGGCGGGGGCGGGCGGGGCGGACGGCCCCCCCAGCGACGGCGCCGCTTCTCCCGGGGCGATCCCGGCCAGGTGATCCAGAGCGGAGTCGCAGCTTTGCGGGCGACCCGGCCCGGCCCAGAGAGGCTGCGGAGGGTCGAGACGGCTGCAGGTCCGGCCTCCCTCCTCCCTGTTTCCACGGCGTGGCCGCGAGTTCCGCAGGCTCAGAGCGCGGGCCGAGGCCTGCTCCAGCCCCGGGGAGGCGCCCGGGAGGAGCCGGGCCCGACGCACGGCCAAACCCAAGGCCCGCCGGCCCAGCGACACCACCGCCGTCGCCATGGTGACTGCCGCCATCTTGGCCCTCGCCTCGCGAAAGGCCTTGTGGTAGGAGCACGAGGGAAGCCACCACAGAGACGAGCGGCGGCTAGAGCGGCCCGGGAAACCGCGCAGGCGTCGTGGACGGCGCCGAGCGGGGCGGGGCCGAGCGGGGCGGGGCCTCGGAGGGTCGAGGAGAGGCGGCGCCACTTTTTCCTTCTTTTGTGCGCTTCCATTGTGGAAGCCTTCCCCGAGCATGCGCAGAAGGCCCGCTCGATCTGGGAACGCGCGTGCAGAGAGAGACTCACGTGGTGGGGAGGGGGAGGAGGAGGAGGAGGCGGCCAGAGACCCAGTTCCTCTGGGCATACGCAGAGTGCCTTTACGTTCCAGACCCTTTGGTCTCTATGGAGCTGGGCGGATCAATTTTGTTTGCTTGCTGCAAGTGCTTGAACGGCTTCAGCGGTCTCTATAGCCCCCACCCCTCTCCCGGCTGCCCTCCAGTTCCTCTGAGCATATGCAGAGTGGCTTTGCTTTCCGGCCCTGTCACCTCCGTGGAGCTGAGCGGCAATATTTTGTTTCCTTAGTTACAGGGGTCTTCAAACTTGGCCCTTTTATGACTCGTGGACTTCAACTCCCAGAATTCCTCAGCCAGGCAAGCCTGGCTGAGGAATTCTGGGAGTTGAAGTCCACAAGTCATAAAAGGGCCAAGTTTGAAGACCCCTGCCTTAGTAGAAGTCTTTCAAGGGCTTGAGTGGTCTCCTTTGCTCTCCAGTTCCTCTGAGCATGCACAAAGCGCCTTGGAGTTCCACCCTGTTACATCTCCCTTTTCTGCCCTGACCGTTTCCTTCGTGCAAGTGTTTCAAGGGCCTTGGGCATTCTCTGGAGCCCCCTCTGCCCTCCGGTTCCTCTGAGCATACGTAAAGTGCTTTACCCGACAGCCTCTCCTCTAGGGCTCTGGGCCTGCCACCAGCCCCCCCCCCCCAGCACGGGGGCAGCCAGGACGCTTGGGACCCCTATAGGGGAGCGAGCTGGGCTGCCCCCAGCCCCCCTGCTGAGTGGGGTGCAATTGTCCCCCCTCCTTGCACCATAAACACCAGTGAAGCGCCCCAAGGAGACGTATTGGGGTCTCCCTGTGGGGTGGTGCCTCCTCGGGACATCCGGCCTGGCAGGCAACCCCGAATCTTCTGGCCCAGCAGAGGCAGCTGAGCAAGACCCCAATCCCCCCCCCCGCCCTCCCTCCCTGATAAAATTCCCAAGAAACCCTTTTCAACCTTTACCAAAAGCCCTGGTGTCTGTCTTGGACTTCTCCTTCGCTCTCCGTCTTACAAATTCTAAATTTAAGTGTCCGCACGCAGATTAATGGAAACTACCCCCCCCCATCGTGGGTGGGTGACGGACCCTCTTTGTCCACCCAGCCCACTCCCATCCCACCGAGGCGGGATCAAGACGGACGGTCCCAGCTGGCCTTTTGACCAACCCAAAGCCCTGGGTGGACTGACCGTTTCCCACAACCCTTAAGAATAAGAGGCAGCAGAGTCAAGAGGACCGGAGCCACAGCTTTATTTTCACACAGGATGATGGGCTACGGTGTCCTTCTGAGGTCAGCTGGCGTCTTCTGGCTTTTGGGGTGCTGGAAAGAGGCTGGTGGGCAGGGCAGAAGAACCCTTACCATTACTAAACTCAGTAATGGTAACGGTTTCGCTGACACGCCGCGAGGTCGGCCTTCCAAGACATTTGCAGAGTGGTTGTGTGGCAGGTCAGAGTGTAGCCCCCTTCCCCTTGTCTGTACCTCTGCTTTCTTGGGGTCACACACACACACCCCTCCATGCGTAGCTGCTCCCCCGGAGAAGGTGACCCTAGTTTACATCACTGAAAAATGCTTAAAGCTTTCATGTCGCTGTAAGCCTGGGGTAGCGGGGTTGGACTAGAGGACCTCCGAGGTCCCTTCCAATTCTGTTATTCTGCTCTTCTGCTTGTTATTCTGCTTATTCTCTTATTCTGTGACGCTGTTGGCAAGATGGGCTGCATATGAATGATCAAACAACACCAGCCTAGTCCCGGATCCTTGGGAAGGACTAGATAGCTAGATAAAATTGGCAAATCCAAGCTAAACATCTGGCTGAGTGTGCCACCAACCACAATCCTTAGCTTACATCCTGCAATGACATGTTATCTGTTATTAAACAACATCTGTCTACCCCAGGACCTCAAAAGGGACTGGATAAGTGACTGCTCCATCTCTGGAGGTTTTTAAGAAGAGACTGGACAGTCACTTGTCTGAAATGGTATAAGTTCTGCTTGAGCAGGGGGTTGGACTAGAAGACCTCCAAGGTCCCTTCCAGATTCTATTCTATTCTATTCCATAATTCTATTCTATTCTATTCTATTCTATTCTATTCTATTCTATTCTATTCTATTCTATTCTATTCTATTCTATTCTATTCTATTCTATTCTATTCTATTCTATTCTATTCTATTCCATTCCATTCCATTCCATTCCATTCCATATATTCTATTCTATTCTATTCTATTCTATTCTATTCTATTCTATTCTATTCTATTCTATTCTATTCTATTCTATTCTATTCTATTCTATTCTATTCTATTCCATTCCATTCCATATTTTCTATTCTATTCTATTCTATTCTATTCTATTCTATTCTATTCTATTCTATTCTATTCTATTCTATTCTATTCTATTCTATTCTATTCTATTCTATTCTATTCTATCCCATAATTCTATTCTATTCTATTCTACTCTACTCTACTCTAATATTGGCAAACTTATTTGTGTTTCATACTTAAGTGCCCTCAGATCCAGGCGAAACATCTGGCTGACTGTGCTACCAACCATAATAGCCTTAAACTCAAGAGTCGGGCAACTGTGTCCCCTTGACGACCTGTGGACTTCAACTCCCAGAATTCCTGAGCCAGCCAATATGGCTGGCTCAGGAATTCTGGGAGTTGAAGTCCACAGGTCATCAAAGGGGGACCCAGTTGCCTGTTCCTGCCTTAGGACAGTCTCAGGAGTCCTGCCGGCTGCCTGGCATTTAAAGGAGAAATTGATAGGAAACATGCAAAGCATCTGGTCTGGAAAAAAAGAATAAAAGATGGAAAACCCCGTTCCCCAGCCTTCTAATCCATATTAAGGAATAAGGCTTTTCTGCTGTGGCTTGCTCTTTTCCTGCTGGCTCCCACCAGTGAAAACGCTTCTCTCGAGTGGGGGAAAAAAAAAGGTCCTTTTCCATCTAAGGTGGAGATGCTTCTGGCCTGGAGGGCGTGGAGGTGCTTCCGATGGATCCAGGAGCTCCAGATAGTACATCATCTATACTGTAGTGTCTGATTCCAACTTACAGTATATGATGATATCCGAGCTGGAACCTCAGCGAGTCTTTCCTGTCTCGGGGCGCCTGCAGCTGGAGAACTGGGAGAAACAACAACTGTTAGATGTTTTGTGCCAGCCATGGCAGTTCCCCAAAAAGGTCATCAGATGGGAGCAAAGAGGCTTCTTTGCCTCCACTGATGAGCCAAGGGTCTCAGACCCCGACAGACCCCATTGGCAGAGTGTTTTATGGTCAGGGAGGGACCAAGACCCCCCATAAATACCTCTGCACGAGGGGCTGCTCTTTGTTCTAGTTCTAGCCTCTCTTAAGATTCTACTCCTAGCTCCTAGTTCTTCTTCTGTTTTAGTTATGTAATGCTAGCTTGCTTTTATTTTATTTCTCTCTCACATGCAGGCATGAATGCTTTCATGCCAAGTATTTCTTTCTCTTTAATCTATCATTGAATAAAGCTAATATGATTGCATCTCTGCGTGATGCCTTTTACTTGGAAGCACCTTAACGATCCATCGTCCTCGTGAGATCATCTCACAACAACCACCCACAGATACATTAGGGAGATAAAGCTGGTTTAAAATGCACACTGGGGTGTTGGGTGGACCCTCTCGAAAGCGGGGTTCCCCGGCTGTGCTCAGGAATAAGCTTTGCACCTGCATATAAATAAATAGTCGGGACCCGGGTACTCTGCAGATTCCCAACTGAGCTGGACTAAACTCGAATTAAGCCTGACCTAAACGAAAGCTGAACGAAATGAAACATTAAATTAAACACTAAACCCTAAACTAAAGGCTAAACTAAACATTAAATTAAACAATAAACTAAATCCTAAATTAAACACTAAACATTAAATTAAACTAAAAGCTAAACTAAACACTAAATTAAACACTAAACTAATCTAAAAGTAAACTGCACTACACTGCAATAAAAAGAAAAAAGACAAAAAATAAATAATTAAAACCTCCTAATATCGTAATTCCCTGGGCAGGGAAACAAAACCATCCCCCTTATTGATTGACATTTGACAGAATTGATAGACAGGACGATTGCCGGAAGAAGCTGCTGTCCCAATAAAAAGACTTTGCAAATAAAACTTGATGGTCAATAATACGCCATCGTCGCTTCACGCTCTGAGTTCTGGAGCAGAGGACATTTAAGGAACTGCTCGCGTAAAGACGCCGTAAGCGTTCGCGTACTCATTAAAGCACCGTGTTCAAGAAATGTCTTGTGTCTCCTGAGACAGTCTGGAGGCTCAGTCGTCTGATGGACAGTTGCGGGAATTGGGTATGTCCAGTTTAATGAGGCGAAGGGCGAGGGGGGACATGAAGGCAGTCTTCCAGTATCTCAGGGGCTGCCCCAAAGAAGAGGCAGTCAAGCTCTTCTCCAAAGCGCCCAAAGGCAGGAGAAGAAGCAACGGATGGAAACTAGTCAAGGAGAGAAGCAACCCGGAACTAAGGAGGAATTTCCCGACAGTTAGAACAATTAACCAGCGGAACTCCTGGCCTCCAGAAGCTGTGAATGCTTCAACGCTGGAGGTTTTTAAGAAGATACTGGACAGCCACTTGTCTGAAATGGTCTAGGGTTTCCTGCCTGAGCTGTGGGTTGGACTAGATGACCTCCAAGGTCCCTTCCAACTCTATGATCCTATAACAAAAGGGACCGTGGAGGTCATCTAATCCAACCCCCTTCTCAAGCAAGGGACCCTACTGCACCACTCCAGACAAACGGCTGTCCGGTCTCTCCTTAAAAACCTCCAGTGTTGGAGCATTCACAACTTCTTGAGGCAGGATCTTGGACAGGGGGCTGGACTAGAAGACCTCTGAGGTCCCTTCTACCCAAGGATTCGATACGTCCAGAAGATACAGCTGCTGCCCCCACCACCACCTTCCAAGATCACCCTGCACTCCCAGATGCTTCCTGGCACCGGGTTCGGGGGGGGGGAACAGTGCCAGGGCATCCTGGGAAAATGTGGTGAGCCCCCCCCCCGTGGGGTTGCACGCCCCCGCCCCCTTTCCCAGATCAGCACTTACCCTTTCTTGCGTCTGGAGCCTCCAAGGTCAGCAGCATTGAGTGGGGGCTTCGGAAGGAGCCCCTTTTATAGCCCCCGCAGCAGAGGCAGCCTATCTCATCCGCCCTGCCTGCCTGGCACCTCTCCAGAAAGCCCCCCCCACACCCCCCCAGACAGCCAGGAAGTGCTCCGAGGACACCCAGGTGGGGCTGAGATAAGGCAGCTCCCGGGCTACGTGGGGGCTCCCCCCTCTCTCCTTCAGGGTGGGGTGGCTTCGGGTTGTCCCCCCCCCAGCTCACTGGCTCAGCTGGTCTTTCTCTTCGGGGATCTCCCCTCCCTGTTTCTATCGATGACCCCCCCAGGACCCCCAAAGGGAGTTGCAGCTGAAGTGCAGCTCGGAATGGCAGCCGAAAAGGGAGACTTTTCAGGGTGCGAGTTCAAATCCTTCCTTGGCCGACCCTCCCCCTCCCATAACGACAATAATAATAACAACAACAACAATAAATAGTTGGAAGGGACCTTTTTTTAAGAAGGAGATAAATAAATAAATACATCAAGAAATTGCAGCTTCCTGCCATAACTCCAGCAAAGCTACAAAAAAAGAATAATACTGCGCTAGTCAGAACATCTTACATTTTAAGGAGATACCTGGTTCGAGACCTAGGATGCCGGCAGCAACCCGTGTCAATCATTAGCGCCAGTCAATTTGAGTGTTCAGTTGACTTGAGTTTCATGTTTTATGAATAAAAGTTTTATAATAGTTGGAAGGGACCTTGGAGGTCGTCTAGTCCAACCCCCAGCTCAGGCAGGAGACCCTATACCATTTCAGGCAAATGGCTGTCCAGTCTCTTCTTAAAAACTTCCAGTGTTGGAGCATTCACAACTTCTGGAGGCAAGGAGTTCCACTGGTTAATTGTTCTGAAAAAAATCCATCTGGCCGTGAACTGAATGAATGAACGAAACTTTATTGTCAAAGTACAACCACGTATACATTGAGATTGGCTGAGCCTCCCTTCCTCCCCCCCCAACTCACAGTGACAACAAACCCACCATCTTGTTACACCATGTGATGTGATGAAGCCGTCACTTTGGCCCAGATGTGGCCACTCAGGCAGAAAGTCTCCCCCGTAGCACAGCAAATTCCAACTGTATTTATTTGGAATTTAGAATATTTTCGGTGGGAGGGGGACAAAGGGCAACCAGGCACAACAGGAATTTGTCTCTGCCTTTATTCCTTTGTTACGTACAGGTAGTCCTCCACTTACCAGCATTCATTTAGTGACCGTTTGAAGTCAGAACTGGCACCGCAAAAAGTGGCTTAGGATCGTTTTTTTCGAACTTGTGACCGTGGCAGCATCCCCAGGGTCACATGATCAAAATTTGGACCAAGTTTGTCAACTGGTTCCTATTTACAACGGTCGCAGCATCACGTGGTCCCCTTCGGTGACCTTCTGACAAGCAAAGTCAATGGGCAAAGGCAGATTCGCTTAACGACCGAGTGGCTAACTTTAACGACAGCACTGATTCGCTTAAATGTAGTTAAAACGGGGCAATGCTCAACAACTGTCTCGCTTAGAGATGGAAATTTTGGGCTCAAGTATGGTTGTAAGTCAAGGACTATCTGTGAAATCTCTAAAGGTTGATGAATGCAATCTGATCATTGAAGGCTCCTGGGTGCTCTCTGAGCTGGGGGGGTTTCCTTTCAGACGTTTCATGACCCAACTAGGGAACATCATCAGTGCTAGAAGGGAGGAGGAGGAGGAGGGGGAGGGGGAGGAGGAAGAGGAGGAGGAGGAGGAGGAGGAGGAGGAAGAAGACTGTGGGGTCCTTGGTGCTCTCTGAGCTGGGAGGTTTCCTTGTAGATGTTTCATGACCCAACTAGTGAATACCATCAGTGCTAGAGAGGAGGAGGGGGAGGAGGAGGGGGAAGGGGAGGGGGAGGAGAAGAAGAAGAAGAAGAAGAAGAAGGAGGAGGAGGAGGAGGAGGAGGAGGAGGAGGAGGAGGAGGAAACTGTGGGGTCCTTGGTCCTCTCTGAGCTTGTTTGTTTTCTTACAGACATTTCATGACCCAACTAGGTAGCATCATCAATGCTAGAAGGGAGGAGGAAGAGGAGGAGAATTATGGTGTCCTTGGTGCTCTCTGACCTTGGTGGTTTTCTTACAGACATTTCATGACCCAACTAGGTAGCATCATCAGTGCTAGAGAGGAGGAGGGGGAGGGGGAGAGGGAGGGGGAGGGGGAGAGGGAGGGGGAGGAGGAAGAGGAGGAGGAGGAGGAAGAAGAAGAAGAAGAAGAAGAAGAAGAAGAAGAAGAAGAAGAAGAAGAAGAAGAAGAAGAAGAAGAAGAAAACTGTGGGGTCCTTGGTCCTCTCTGAGCTTGGTGGTTTCCTTACAGACATTTCATGACCCAACTAGGTATCATCACCAGTGCTAGCATGGGCCGGGGGGGGTGTTTGTGGAAAAGGAGAGGAATAATAATAATAATAATAATAATAATAATAATAATAATAATAATAATAATAATAATAATAATAATAGTCTGGGGTCCTTGGGGCTCTCTGAGCTTGGCTGTTTCCTTGCAGACCTTTCATGACCCAACTAGGGAACGTCATCAGGGCAATCTATCGTTCTGCGTTGGTTGTGGGGATGCACCAGGCCCACGGAGCCGGGTCAGGAGCAGAGGGTCCCGGCGAACGAAACCTCTTTGCTTTCTGCCATCAGCGCTGGGGGAGGGGGGGGGGAAGCAGGAGCTGGAGCTGGTTTTGAGAACTCAGACCGGGACCCCAAGTCCGTTTTCCCCTGGAGACTCACCCCGGGGAGGGTGTTTGTCCGCCTGGCCTGTGCAGACCTGATAAAGACCTGCTGGAGCATCCAGCCCATGTGCCCCTCCTTATCAGGGACCCAGCCCAGACAGGCAGCTGGGCAGGGAGGCCTCGGACTCCGCAGCCAATCCTCCACTGCGCCCAGGAACTCGCACGCCCCATCATGCCATCTGCCCCGCTCAGCCCAGCTTATTCCGTTAAGTGCCGCTCACGCCCCTGCCCCGTATCCCTTGGGGATCCTAAGGGAAAATGGGGTGCAGACCCAATCTGCTGACACGGGTCATCCTCCATTTACGACGGTTCACTTAGTCACACTTCAAAGTCACAGCAGCCCTGTGACAGCTGACTCAGGCCTACAACGGTTGCAGTGTCAGACCGTCCCCTTATGCGACCTTCTGACAGTGGGGGAGCTGGGTTCACTTAGCAACCATGTGACTAACTTAACAACCACGGCGATTCACTTAACAGCCGTGGCAGGAAGAGTCGTAAAATGGGGCGAAGCTCAACCAGGGTTTCACTTAGCAAGACAAAATTTGGGCTCCATTGTGGCCGTAACTTGGACTCTGCTTCTCTCCCCGTGGTTGTCCAGGAGAGGCTTTGGGTCAATCCCCGTCAAAGTTGGGGTTCACCAGGTGCCTGATCCGCCTGGTCCTGCTTGTCGAGTCCTTCTGAGGTCATCTAGTCCTTCCTTGATTCATCTGCCACACTTGCTTTGTCGAGACTTTGTGCGCCAGAGGTGGTTTGTTGCCCTGGTTTCACAACGTGTTATTGTTAAATGCAGTGATTGATTGCCTACTCTAAAGAAAAGAAGAGATCCACCTTTAGATGGAAAATTTGGATATTTAGGTGTTAAATACTGAAAAGGTTATGACTGATAAGAATTGATTGAATATTAAGGAGAAATTAAGCTTAAACTGCTAAGCTTGTAAGCCGCCCTGAGTCTTCGGAGAAGGGCGGGATATAAATGGAATTAAAATAAAATAAAAATTTATGAAAATAGGATACAATACATGGTGAAGCAGTGGTTTTTATAAAAATAACACAAGTGGATAACAAAAAAAAGTCACCTATGGACGCTATTATTGTTGGTATAAACATGGAGGAAAATGTTTATATTTAATCACTTATGCATTGAAAATATAAAAAATATATATTTGTTTCAGGTTGAAGGAGAATACTATTGGGAGAAGAGAAGATCAAAGAAATATACTACTAATTATACTAATTAGGGAAGTATAAAAATTAATTATTATTGACTGTTAACTAACTACTGTTGACTGTGTTTTTTCTAAAAAAAATAATCATGAACCAAGACAACACACTGTACACCAGGCAGTAAGGATTGTTATTGTAAAAAAATTAATAAAACTTTTTTTTTTAAAAAAAGAAAAACCAGGAAGTTCAACCACCTCCTGAAAAAAAAAAGCACCTCTGGGTCTGCGGAAGAAAGAGAGAGTAGATCTTGAGATAACTGTTTTTCAACCTTGGCAATTTCTAAGGTGGGTGGACTTCCGACTCCCAGAATTCCTCAGCCAGCAGTCCTGGCTGGGGAATTCTGGGAGTTGAAGTCCACAAGTTGCTAAGATTGGAGACCCCCGATCTAGAGACGAGCCAGAGAAAGAGGCTGCTGCGCTGGGACCTTTCCGGATGGCCTGGCGGAGAAGCTGGCACCTTTCCGGCTGCTCCAGGTCAAAGCTGCAGGATTTCGGGTGTGTGTGCTGCTGATTGAAGATGAAGAGTGGGGGGGGGGGTGGTGGCTTTGGGCCCTACAAGACTTTTGGGTCTGCACAAGTATGCCTGGCAGGGCAGGGTGTTCCTTGCAGATGGCCCAGGATGGAGCCAAGGAGCGGAGGGCATCTTTCTGGGCAGTGCCAGGAGAAGATTAAGCCCGTTATCGGTGTCCAGCTGCTGTTCATCTTTCTCCCGTTATCCAGCCGGACCTCCTGCCCTGCCCAGGAGACCCCCCCACCAGCTGCTTCTCTACAGATAAGGACCCCCCCTCCCAACGATGAGGCCCAAAAGGACCGTATCCTGCCTTATCTGTAGCTTTACCTGGGATGGCCCGCCCAAGAGCGAGCTGCCAACTCCGAGCAGAAGCCGGTGTGTCACGAGTCCCAGAGGTTATCGGAAGGAGCAGAGACTCAGCCGCCCTTCAACCCCCTGCTTGGTTGGGTTGGCCCCCAGGGCTCCTAGCACCGTTCCCGCCAGATGGGTGGCTTCCAACTCCCAGGATTCAGCTGGCAGGGGAATCCAAGAATCATGGGATTGGAAGGGACCTCGGAGGTCCTCTAGTCCAACCCCCTGGTCAAGCAAGAGACCCTAGTCCAGGGGTAGGCAACCTTGGCTCTTTTATGACTGGTGGACTTCAACTCCCAGAATTACTGAGCCAGCCACGCTGAGGGGAAAGGGAGAGGTTTCCAAGCTGAGCCAGGCTGGCTCAGGAATTCTGGGAGTTGAAGTCCACCAGTCATGAGGGGGCCATAGTTCCCCCATGCTGGCTCAGGAATTCTGGGAGTTGAAGTCTGCAAGTCATGAAGGGGCCATAGTTCCCCCATGCTGGCTCAGGAATTCTGGGAGTTGAAGTCCACGAGTAATGAAGGGGCCATAGTTCCCCCATGCTGGCTCGGGAATTCTGGGAGTTGAAGTCTGCAAGTCATGAAGGGGCCATAGTTTCCCCATGCTGGCTCGGGAATTCTGGGAGTTGAAGTCCGCCAGTCATGAAGGAGCCAAAGTTTCCCCCATACTGGCTCAGGAATTCTGGGAGTTGAAGTCCACGAGTAATGAAGGGGCCATAGTTCCCCCATGCTGGCTCGGGAATTCTGGGAGTTGAAGTCCACCAGTCATGAAGGGGCCATAGTTCCCCCATAAAAGAGCCAAGGTTGCCTATCCCTGCCTGAGACCATTTCAGACAAATGGCTGTCCACTCTTTTCCTGAAACCTTCTAGTGTTGGAGCACCCACAACTTTTGGAGGCAAGGAGTTCCACTGGCTAATCGTTTTCCCTGTCAGGAAATTCCTCCTCCATATATCGAATAAGGATCTCAGAACACAGAATATAGTATAACAGAGCTGGAAGGAACCTTGGAGGTCCTCTAGTCCAACCCCCTGCTCAGGCAGGAAACCCTACCATTTCAGACTCTTCTTAAAAACCTTCCAGTGTTGGAGCACCCACAGCTTCTGGAGGAAAGTTGTTCCACTGGTTAATTGTCCTCACTGTCTGGAAATTTCTCCTCTCTCCTTGATTAGATTCCATCCGTTCTTGTCCTGCCTTCAGGTGCTTTGGAGAAAGGTGGATCCCCAACTCTTCTTTGTGGCAGCCTCTCAAATATTGAATGGGGAACAGAGTAGTAGAATAGAATAAGAGTTGGAAGGAACCTTAGAGGTCTTCTACTCCAACCTCTTACTCAAGCAGGAGACCCTAGATCAGGGGTAGGCAACCTCGGCTCTTTTATGACTCGTGGACTTCAACTCCCAGAATTCCTGAGCCAGCAGGAATTCTGGGAGTTGAAGTCCATGAGTCGTAAAAGAGCCGAGGTTGCCTACCCCTGCCCTAGATCATTCCAGGCAAAAGGTTATCCAGTCTTTTCTTAAAAGCTTTCCAGTGTCGGAGCACCCACAACATCTGGTGGCCAGCTGTTCCACTGGTTAATTGTTCTCACTGTCAGGAAGTTTCCCTTTAATTCCAAGTTGCTTCTCTCCTGGATTAGTTTCCATCCGTTGTTTCTTATCCTGCCTTCAGGAGCTTTGGAGAATAGCTTGACTCCCTCTTCTTTGGGGCAGCCCCTCAAATATTGGAGCACTGCTAACACGCCACCCCAATCCTCTAGCCATACTCAATCCCTGCAATTCCTTCTTCCCGTTTTAGCCTCCGAATCGTCTTTCTTGCATCTTCTCTGCATTCTTCCTAGAGTTTCGGCATCTTTTTTTTTTTTTGGTATCACGGTGACCAAAAATGGACGCGGCCTCCCAAGTGTGAAGTCAACTCATCATAAAGTTGCCGAGGCAGGATCTCAGCGGACCTCTAGCAATAACAAGAGCAGAGGTCTAGAAACTTGGCAACTGGCTGGGGAATTCTGGGAGTTGAAGCCCACAAGTCTTAAAAGTGGCCATGTTTGGAGACGGCGCCCCCCCAGGCAATCAGGGGGGCTCTCCCAATTGGACACCTGCCTTCTGGCAAAGTCTCAGCAGTGGGGCAAAAGGGGCAGAGAAAAGGGAGTCTTTGTCCCAAAAGTGCTTCCCCTTTTCCCCACACAGACCCATCCCCAAGAGCCTGGGCCCGTCTTCAACGGTGAAGAGACCCAGGGCAGAATACATCCTGCAGCCAAGAAGCCCCCCTCCCCACACCTTTGCACCCCTCAGGTGACCCGAAGGTCACAGGTAAGCCTCCAGGTGGCCTCAAGGATTCTCTAAAAGGATGCAAATGACCAGCTGTCTGCAAGGAGTATAAATCCTCCCATTTCCCTTGAAGACGCTTCCCTTCTCATCCAAGAAGCATCGTCGGCTCTGATTGGATGGTGGGAAATGGGAGGATTTATACTCCTTGCAGACAGCTGGTCATTTAATAATAATAATAATAATAATAATAATAATAATAATGATGATGATGATGATGATGATGATGGTGTTGGAAGGGACCTTGGAGGTCATCTAGTCCAACCCCCTGCTCAGGCAGGAAACCCTATACCATTTCAGACAAGTGGCTGTCCAGTCTCTTCTTAAAAACTTCCAGTGTTGGAGCATTCACAACTTCTGGAGGTAGGTAGTTCCACTGGTTAATTGTTCTCACTGTCAGGAAGTTTCTCCTTAGTTCTAGGTTGCTTCTCTCCTGGATTAGTTTCCATCCGTTGCTTCTTGTCCTGCCTTCAGGTGCTTTGGAGAATAGCTTGACTCCCTCTTCTTTGGGGCAGCCCCTGAGATACTGGAACACTGCTATGCACTCTTTTAGAGTCGTTGAGGCCACCTGGAGGTTTACCTGTGTCCTTAAGGTCACCTGAGCGGGGCAAATGGGTGTGGAAGTCCCTTGCAGCAGTTCCAAGAAGGCTCCACACCCATCTGTGCTTCTGAGGTGACCCTGAGGACACAGGCAAACCTCCAGGTGGCCTCAACGGCTCTCTAAAAGGAGGCAAATGACCAGCTCTCTGCAAGGAGTATAAATCTTTCCGTTCCCCACCTTCCAGCCAGAGCCGAAGAAGCCCCTTGGATGAGCAGCAAAACGTCTTCAAAGGAAAACAAGGAAGTCCAGTGGCCTCCTGGAAAAGCACCTTTGGGACGACCATGGCCTGGATGGCGGAGAGTCTCTAAGGACAAGGGGGGGTCTTTGGCCAGCCAGGAGGAGGTGGCGGCCCTCAGACCCTCCCTGTGTTCCTGCCAGAAGCCCCCTCCTCAGAGTCAAGACCAGGAGCAGGGTCCTTTAGCAAGGTCACAACTTTATTGTCCATTATAATTTCACATTTGGCTAAATGAGAGTTCCTGGCCACGTCTGGCCAGGGCAGCAGCCATGCACCACGCCCAAGCAGGGAGGGGGGGGGGGCGGAGCAGGCAGTTTCTGTGGGGAGGGGGCTGGCCCAGGGGCTGCAGAAGGAGCAGTGGGGCAGGGAAGGACTCGGCTGAGCCAGCTGCCCCCACAAAGAGGTCAGCCTTTCAAAATGGACTCCAGCCTCACGGCGTCCTGTTCCTCCCGCCATCCCTGGCACTAACCCTTCCAAGGACCCGCATTCACAGCGTGGGCGGCGCAGCCCCAGAAATCCAGGGTGCCCCAGTTCTCTCCCTGCCTTGGCAGTGGAGGGTGGGGGGCAGAGCTGCCCCCAAATTAGAAACAGGCTGGATTCCTTCTTCCGCAGGCGGCAAACCCCTTTCAGGCGCTGGAGGGGACGGGTGAAGCCGGCCAGCCAGTTTGGACCCTCGGAGGTAGGCAACACCAGGGACAGGTGCCCACCGGCCTCAGCATGGAGGCCTGACCTTTCTCGGGGGTGGGTGTTGACCCAAATTGGAGGCCCCCGAAAGCAGGCCAAGAGGAAGGGGTGGGCTGTCGGGGGGGGGGGGAGAGACCACCGGGATTCCTTGGCTGCTGGTCCTCTGGGTCAAAGGGGACCCCCGGAAGCTGCCCGGATGAAAACTAGCGCTGGTGAGGAAGGGGTATGGCCTGGAGGAGCCGGGCACAACCTGGAGGGGGGTCTTCAGCCCCCCCCAGCCCACCTTTCCAGGGCTTCCGAGGCACGCAGAGGAGGAGGAGGGAGGGGGATGGCAGCATGCAACGTCTGTGAGCCAGACTGACCGATCAGGCACTTTTGCGGGGCAGGTGGGCCGAAGGGGAGGCAGTCCCACTGGACACAGGCCATGCTGCGGACGGCTGGTGAGGGGTGGGCTCTGGGAGGCCCAGACCCCCGCTAGGAGGAGGCAACAGACCGGCAAAAAGACCAGGCACAAGGGGTGGGGGGGACACGAGCTCGGGGCCTATGGGACCCACAGCCAAAGCTGTCCGTCTAAATACTGCCCCGGCCCACCGTCTCCGTTGTCTGGGCACCAGGGCAGACCCTTCGGTCGGGGGCTCCGAGGCAGCCCACCCACCAGAGGGACAGAGAGGATGATGGGAGGCCAGAGGCTTCCAGGTGTGAGTGTGTGAAGGGGTGGGTGGTGGCTGTGGGGGTCAGGCCCATATCCGATCGCTCGGGTGAGGCCCTCCTTCTGGGCATGCAACGGTCTGCGTGGGGTGGGGGTGGCGGGTGCAGGCAGTCAAGGCACGAAATTGGAGGTGGGGGCTGAGCAGGAGGCTGGGAGGTGTTTGACTAGCACGACACAGAGCAGAGAAACGACTCGGGAGACAAATTCTCTTAGAAATGCAAGGACCGTTGGGGGGGGGGGGCGGCCGTGCTCCTCCCACAATTAAGGCACCCACTGAGAGGGGCTTCCCCCCCTCCCCTGCTGAATGACAGGACAGCAGCGGGTGGGAAGTGCATAATGGGAGGGGTGGTCTTCCTCAGCCGGCGGAGACTCAGGCTTGCACGCCGGTGGCCTTCTGGATCAGGGGGATCTGCAGGAGAAAAGCAGCGGAGGGGGGGGCGTTGAACACAACCATAAAAAAGTGTGGGGGGGCTCCAGGTCCTGGGACCCCACCTGCATCACCCTGCCTCTCTCCTCTGTGGATGGAGAGTAGCCCCCCTCCCCGAGAGCTCAGGCGGGACCCCGCCTCCAGAAACCACGCTCCTGCATGCCCGGCCGAGGGGGCGAGTGCGAGGAGGCGCAGCTGCCCGGCTCACCTTGGCCAGGTCGACTCCGGTGAGGGCATGCACAGAGGCCGGGATCTCAGCCAAGAGCCGGTTCACCTCCGAGGTCACCTTGTTGTTCTCTCCGCTGAGGATGACGATCTCGCCCACCTTGGACAGGGGAGCCGAGACCTTGGCCGCGATCTGCGGAGAGACAGCAGGCTGAGAGAGCTGGAAGGGGCCTCGGAGGCCTTCTAGTCCACCCCTCTGCTGAAGCCAAAGACCCTAGACCATCCCAGACGAAGGGGTGCCCCCCCTCCTCTTAAAGGCCTCCAGGGGTGGAGCAGCCACAACTCCTGTTCCACTGGTGAACCGTCCTCGCTGTCAGAAAATTCCTCCTTGGTTCTACTTTGGATCTCTCTTAACAGAATTAAGAGAGCTGGAAGGGACCTCGGAGGTCATCTAGCCCACCCCCCCTGCTCAGGCAGGAGATCCTAGACCATTCCAGACAAATGGCTGCCCAGTCTCTTCTTGAAAACCTCCAGTGTTGGAGCAGTTACAACTTCTGGAGGCGAGGAGTTCCACTGGTTAATTGTCCTCACTGTCAGGAAGTTTCTCCTTAATTCCAGGTTGCTTCTCTCCTTGGTGAGTTCCCATCCATTGCCCTTCCTTCCTTCCTTCCTTCCTTCCTTCCTTCCTTCCTTCCTTCCTTCCTTCCTTCCTTCCTTCCTTCCTCTCTCCCTCCGTTCCCTTCCTTCCTTCCTTCCTTCGTTCCTTCCTTCCTCCCTCTCTCCCTCCGTTCCCTTCCTTCCTTCCTTCCTTCCTTCCTTCCTTCCTCCCTTCCTTCCCTGCCCCATCCCTCCCTCTTCTCCTTAGTTCTAGGTTGCTTCTCCCCTTGAATAGTTTCCCTCCCAAGTTGCTTCTTCTCCTGCCTTCGGGCGCTTTGGAGAACAGCTTGACCCCCTCTCCTCTTTCTACAGCAGGGAGTCTGCTGTCATGTCCCCCCCCCATCCTTCTTTGCACGGAGGTGCTCAGCAGCTCCACGGGACGGACGGCTGGGAGGGAGGGAAAGGGGGACCCTAACCCTCCCCCACCCCAAGCCAAGCCGGGCACTCACGTGGGGCAGGGCGTTCAGCACCAGCGCCATCTTGGCTGCCTCCCCGTATTGCTGGTAGGCCTCGGCCTTCAGCTTCATCTTCTCGGCCTCGGCCTTGCCGATGGCCTCAATCACCAGGGCCTCGGCCTCGCCGATCTTACGGATCTTCTCTCCTTCGGCCTGGGCAATCTTCACCTGCTTCACCCTTAGGGAGAGGGAGAGACGGGTCTTTAGAACAGAACAGAATCTGGAAGGGACCTGGGAGGTCCTCTAGTCCAGCCCCACCCACCCACCCCGCCCGGGGCAGGAGAACCTCTGCCGTCTCAGAGAAGGGACCGTCCGGTCTCCTCTGAAAGGCCTCCGGCGACGAGGGGAGCGCCCAGGCCTTAGGAAGCTTTTGACTGCAGAAATGTCTTTATAAAGAAAAGTTTAGCCTTTTTTTTTAAAAAGGGTGAAGAAAAAGAAAGAGCATTTTGCCCTGTAAGGTCAAAGAATCTGAAAAGAACGCAGTAAATCTTGTGATAAAAGCAGGGAAGGGTTAAGCCGATCCGTTTATTCAAAGAGGAGAATGTGTTTAAATGTTCGTTTTTTGACTCGGATGTCAACTTCTGGATTTTGTCCCTGTGATGGAAAACAAAACGGAAGATTTGACTCTGGTTTTCTTGATCAGATAAGGGGGGCTCTGATAGAAACGGCTAGTTATAAATTGATGTGTAAAAGCAAAAAGTTGAGGCTGGAGTGTTTTTATCTTGTACTGTGCTAAAAAAAGAGTCGGACCTCTTTTTTTCTTTCTTTTCTTTTTTTTCTCTCCTTTCTTTCCCTTGTACTTCCCGTTTTCTTTTTTTCCCCCCCTCTCCTTTTTCCTTCCCCTACTAAAAAGTAAAGGTAAAGGTTCCCCCGCACGTGCGTGCTAGTCGTCCCTGGTGTACGATATTGTAGATAGTGTAAGATAAACCACCATTTAATATGGACCACTGTTTACTGTGTTTCCTCCTGGATTAAAAGGTAAAGGTTCCCCCGCACACGCGTGCTAGTCGTTTCCGACTCTAGGGGTCGGTGCTCATCTCCGTTTCAAAGCCGAAGAGCCAGCGCTTGTCCGAGGACGTCTCCGTGGTCATGTGGCCGGCATGACTAGACGCCAAAGGCGCACGGAACGCTGTTACCTTCCCAACGTAGTGGTCCCTGTTTTTCTACTCGCATTTTTACGTGCTTTCGAACTGCTAGGTTGGCAGAAGCTGGGACGGGTAACAGGCGCTCACTCTGCTACGCGGCACTCGGGATTCGACCCGCCAAACTGCCGACCTTCTGATCGACAAGCTCAGCGTCCTACCCCACTGAGCCACCGCGTCCCTCTTCCCCTACTAATAGTCCCTTATTTCAATTTTTTTCTCTTGGTGTTTTATCAAATAAATAAATAAATAAATAAATAAATAAATAAATAAATAAATAAATAAACAAACAAACAAAAAAAGAGAGATGAGCACTCGTTAGGGGGCCCGGGACATCTTGGCCTTCTCATGCAGATCAAGGGGAGACTTGATATCAGCTTGTAGGTTAACGAGCGTAGCTAAGCCCCAAAGTTTCATCGCTAAGCGAGGCAGCTGTTAAGGTGAATTGTGCTTCACTTTATGACCTTGTTTTGCCACCGTCCTCAAGGGAATCGCTGCAGCCTTTAAGCGGATCCGGCTTCCCCCGCTGACTTTGCTTGTAGGAAGGTTGGAAAAGGGGATCACGTGACACCCCCCCCCGGGTCATAAATATGAATCGGCTGCCGAGCGCCTGAATTTGGACTGTGTGATCGCAGGGCCGTTAAGGCTAAAAAAATGTCCGTAAGGCGCTTTTTTCCAGTTTTTTTTTAAAAGCACCGTGGTAACTAACCTTGAACAGTCACTAAACAGACTGTCGTTAAGTTGGGGACTGCCTGCAACTGGCCTTTTGGGAGGGCTTCTCAGGATATCCAAAGGGATCTGGCGGATCTGGACAGGATGTTGCAGAAGGCAGCCCTGGGAAACCCGCCCCCCTCCACCCAACGGGGGTCGCTCCTCGAGGGTCCTGGGGAGATTTGGGGTGATTCAAGCAAGGCTGGGGGGCAGCCCCATTCCCCCGCCCCGCTCTCACTTCTCCCCCTCGGCGATCTCCCGCATGCGGTGGGCCTCGGCTTCGGCCGGCAGCCGGACGGTGGCGATCAGCTCCTTGTCCATCCGCAGGATCTCCTTCTCCTCCACGTCGATCTGCCTCCGGCGCTGGATCACCTCGATCTCGATCTCCTCCTGGCGGATTTTCTGCTGCTCCTTGGCGCCCTGCAGCTCGTAGGCCAGCTGGGCCTGGGCCGACTGTCCGGGGAGAGGAGGAAGTCAGAGCCAGGGAAGAGCCGCTGTGGAAGGCAAAGGCTTGCCCTGTGCGGGCGTGTGTGTGTGTGTGTGTGTGTGTGTGTGTGTGTGTGTGTGGAAGGGGCAACTTCCCAACATTTCTCTGTGGGGTCCTGGGTGCCCTCAGAGGGGTGGTTTCCTTGCAGACCTTTCATGACCCAACTAGGGAACGTCTTCAGTGCTAGAAGGGAGGAGGAGGAGGAGGAGGAGGAGGAGGAGGAGGAGAACTGTGGGGTCCTTGGTGCTCTCTGAGCTTGGTGGGTTTCCTTGCAGACGTTTCATGACCCAACTAGAGAACATCATCAGGGCTAGAAGGGAGTAAGGTCTGCTGTATGTTTATACACCAGGGTCTTGCCCTGTCTGTGTGGGTGGGAGTGCTGTTTTTTTTGGCAGTTCCTTAATTAAGGGACTGCGAGAGAATTCCTGGAAGCCTGGCACCCAGAGAAATTAGCTATTAATAGGCGTGTTGAGAGAAACAACATCTAATACAACATTTGCCTTCATAAAGGTAAAGGTTCCCCCGCACGTGCGTGCTAGTCGTTTCCAACTCTAGGAGCCGGTGCTCATCTCCGTTTCAAAGCCGAAGAGCCAGCGCTTGTCCGAGGACGTCTCCGTGGTCATGTGGCCGGCATGACTAGACGCCAAAGGCGCACGGAACGCTGTTACCTTCCCACCGGAGTGGTCCCTATTTTTCTACTTGCATTTTTACGTCCTTTCGAACTGCTAGGTTGGCAGAAGCTGGGACGAGTAACAGGCACTCACTCTGCCTTCATACGTAACATTTAATTCCATTCAAAAGAAGCAAAAGGGAAACAAAAAGTTTGATTGGGTCATGAAACGTCTGCAAGGAAACAAGCCAGCTTTGGAGAGTGCCAGGGACCCCACGGTCCAGGCCTGGGCTACAGATCTTCTCTCCTGCTGGCCTCTAAGCGTAAAGAGAGCTTTCAGCGAAGGTCCTCGGGGCTTCCGGCCACGAGCTTTCAACCCGTTTTTCTTCCGCGGCTTCAATCTCTCCCCTCCCCAACTCACCTTCATGTTGATCTCCTGAGTAAAGGCAGCCTTTTGCATTTCAAAGGCCCTCTTGGAGTCGGCCACCTTGGTGTCCGCCATGAACTTCACGTCCAGCGTCTCCTTCTTGCACTCGGCCTCCTGCGGTGACAAAAAGCTCAGCACGGTCCCCCAGAGAAGAGGGCGAGCCAGCCGGGGGGGGGTTTCGCTCGCTCTACCTACCCGGATGCCGGCGTCTCGCTCGGCCTCGGCCACGCCGATGTCGGCGTCTCGCTGGACCACGGCGATTTGGGTTTTTCCCAGTGAGCTCAGGTAGCTGACTTTGTCATAGACGTCCTGCAGGAGAAGGAATGAAGAGGGTTCGAGGGGAGCTCTGGCCCGGATCCTGCTCAGGAGCCTGCAAAATGTCTCACTGGCAGATTTCACAGTCCCCTTGAATTGGGACTTCAACTCCCAGAATCCCTCAGCCACCCTGTGTGGACTTCCAACTCCCAGAATTCCCTCAGCCACCATGTGTGGACTTCACCGTGTGTGGACTTCAACTCCCAGAATCCCTCAGTCACCGTTTGTGGACTTCAATTCCCAGTATCCCTCAGGCACCATGTGTGGACCAACTCCCAGAATCCCTCAGCCACTGTGTGTGGACTTCAACTCCCAGAATTCCCTCAGCCACTGTGTGTGGACTTCACCGTGTGTGGACTTCAACTCCCAGAATCCCTCAGTCACCGTTTGTGGACTTCAACTCCCAGAATTCCCTCAGCCACCGTGTGTGGACTTCAGCTTCCAGAATCCCTCAGCCACCGTGTGTGGACTTCAACTCCCAGAATCCCTCAGTCACCGTGTGTGGACTTCAACTCCCAGAATCCCTCAGTCACCATATGTCAGGCCCAAACCAACAATGGCAGGTGGTGATTCTTTAGCGTTTTCACGCCTCTGGACAGAATCTTGCCAGCGTGAAGACTCGACTCTGCCTCTACAGCACCCTCTGGGAGCTATTGGGGAGGAGCTGTCTCCACCCTCTTTCTCTCACAGAAGCTACCAGGGAGGCACCCCTCCCTCCCTTCCGGGAATCCCCCTCCTCGCTGGCTTCCGCCAGAGCGCCTGCCCAAAGGCGGAGCCTGGCCCGAGCCCCTCGCACCTTGATCGTGAAGCTGAGGATCTCGATGCCCATCCTGCCCACGTCTGGCGCCGCCACCTCTCGCACCAGCTTCGCAAACTGGTCTCGGTCCTGATAAATCTGCTCGACGGTCAGAGTGCCTGCAAGGCAGAGAGAATGGGTGGAGGAAGGAAACACACACACACACACACACACACACACACACACACACACACACACAGGATGGAGGGGAGAGCAACACTCAAGGGCAGGGGTCTTCAAACTTGGCCACTTTAAGACTGGTGGACTTCAACTCCCAGAATTCCTCAGGCACCATATGTGGACCAACTCCCAGAATCCCTCAGCCACTGTGTGTGGACTGAGGAATTCTGGGAGTTGAAGTCCACCAGCCTTAAAGTGGGCAGTTTGTGGACCCCTGCTCAAGGGATTCCATGCGTGGGTTTGCAGGCAGTTACAGGCCATCCTCAACTTACAAGCCTTTATTTAATGACTGTTCAGTTAAAACAGCCCTGAAAAAAGGGGCTTATGACCGGTTTTGCACACATACGACCGTTTCAGCATCCCCAGGGTCACGTGATCCAAATTCGGGCACCCGGCGACTGGCATGCATTTAGGACGGTTGCAGTGTCCTGAAGTCACATCATCCCCTTTTGCAAACTTCTGACAAGCAGTATAAGAGAGTTGGAAGGGACCTGGGAGGTCTTCTAGTCCACCCCCTACTCAGGCAGGAAACCCCAGACTATTTCACACCCGTTGTTGGAGCATTCACAGCTTCTGGAGGGAAGTTATTCCACTGATTAATTGTTCTGTCAGAAAAATTTCTCCTTAGTTCTAGGTTGCTTCTCTCCTGGTTTAGTTTCCATCCGTTGCTTCAGGCGCTTTGGAGAAGAGCTTGACTCCCTCTTCTTTGGGGCAGCCCCTGAGATACTGGAAGGCTGCTATCATGTCCCCCCTGGTCCTTCTCTTCATTAAACTACTAGACAGACCCAATTCCAGCAACCGTTCTTTATATCTTTTGAGCTTCCACCCCTCTAATCCTCTTTGTTGCTCTTCTCTGCACTCTTTCCAGAGTCTCAACATCTTTTTGACACCGTGGCGACCAAAAACTGGATGCCGTATTCCAAGTGCGGCCTTGCCAAGGCCTTGTAAAGCGGTATTAACGCTTCACGTGATCTGGATTCTCTCCCTCTGTCGATGCATCCTAGAACTGTGTTGGCATTTTTCGGCAGCTGCCGCACAGGGCTGGCTCCTGTTTAAGGGATGGCCCACTAGGACTCGGAGGTCCCTCTCACAGTTGCTACTACTGAGCTAAGTACTATGAGAAACAAAATGTTTTCAAAGGAAAACAACCCAAGATTCCAAGTGCCTTTTGAAAAAAAAAACATCTTTGGGGTAACACTCCGCAGAGATGCATCATCCTAAGTCGCCTGGCCTGGCCTGGTAGCTTAGCCTCAAAGCCAGCGGGAAGTGTGTGGTCCGGTTAAGCCGCCCTGCAAGCTACTCCATTTCCTTCTGACCCACGTAGGCCTTCTTCCCTCCGGCCGATACGCACCCAGGATGGAGCGAAGGTGTCCCTCCAGTGTCTGCAGGACCACGTTCTTGATGTCCTGGACGTTTTTCCCCAAAAACTGCTCGCAAGCCACAGCCAGGAGTTCCTGCTCGGTCATGATCTTCACCTGCGGGGCAAAAGGGGTCAGCGTGGGGGTGGGGAGTCCGCAGAAGACCAAGGGCTCGCTTGGCTTCTAGGATCGCCCCAGCTTGGTTGGGCTGGGAACCCCCAGAGCCAACCCCCCTCCCCGCTTTTAAGAGCTTCCAGTAGGGGGCACCGATCAGGAGAACAACCCAAGGAGAAACGGTTGACCTCCGGTGTAGACACGGAAACGGTGGACCCGAGTTAAACCTCCTTTAGAGTCTTGTATGCGGCTAAGTTCAAGGGGTCTCCGCCTTAAAAAGGGTCTCTGGGCCCCCACCCGGGCACAAAAGGCGAGGCTTCCAGTTCATTAGACAAGTATTTTTTAACCTAAAGAAAATTTCAAGGTAGGCGGACTTCAACTCCCAGCATTCTCCAGCCAGCACAGCTATTTGAATTGAGGGGTCATTCTATACCGCCGCCCCCCCCCCACACACCCAGACTCGTGGCCTGTTGCAGATTTTAAATCTGTGTTTCTTTGGGCACTTGGAGAGGGTGGACTTCAACTCCCACAATGCTCCAGCTGGCTGGCTTCCTGTTAGCTGGGGAATTCTGGGAGTTGAAGTCCACTCGTCTCCAAGCGGGCAAGATTGACAAAAGCTGAACTGGACCAGGCAGGAATCAGCCCCAAATTCTATGGTCAGCATTTTTTTATACCTCTCTTCCTCCGTAGCCCCCACTTGCCCCCTTACCCCACCCAGCCCCCCCATTTCAAGACCCCAAGATTATTTTGCAGTGGATGCAAACACAGCCAAGAGGTAGAAAGAGGTTGTCCTTGACTTACAAGAACTTGTTAAGTGACCGCTCGGCAGTGGGGAAAAAGTGACCGTTTTTCACTCTTACGAGCACTGCAGGAGGCCCAGGGTTGCGCGGTTGAAATTCAGACACTTGGCCACTGACTCACATTTGGGACGGTTATAGCGTCAATGGGCGGGAGCCCGATTCCCTTAACAACCGTAAGAATTGCAGTGATTCGCTTAACAACAGTGGTGAGAAAGGTCGTAAAATGGAGCAAAACTCGCTTAACGTCTGTTTCGTTTAGTGACAGGAGCTTTGGGCTCCCTTGTGATCCCAAGCGTATTTTGGGATCCAGGCAAGGAAAGGAATCCAGCAGACAGGCTCTGTTAAAACTGTGCAAGGAAGAAGGGTCAGTAAATGGGTCTGGGGGAGGGAAAGAGGGTGGAGCAGGTCAATGGGAAGGGGGTTGGGCTAGAAGACCTCTGAGGTCCCTTCCATAATCCCTAGGATTCTACTCAAAGTAAAAAATTCCTAAATTCCGAAGCCCCTCTTGATTTTTACAGGGTCCCCCTCCCACTTAGCTGGCTTACTTTTATTTTCATCTGGCTTGGTGTTTTTTTATAATGTCCTAAAAGCAGGCAGTCCTCAACTTACGACCATTTGTTTACTGACCGTTGGCACTGGGAGGGCGGGAAAAAGGCGCTTACAACTGTCGCAGCAGTCCCCAGGGTCACGTGATCCAAAATTTGGGCATTCGGCAAACAAGACACTTAAAATGGTGGCAGCCTGTTGGGGAGGTGAGATGGTTGAAATTTGCGTCTTTCCAACAAGCCAAATCCAAAGCCGGATTTAGAACACGGAATTGTAGGGTTCCAAGGGACCTTGGAGGTCTTCTAGTCTAACCCCCTGCCGGTGGCAGGAGACCTTATACATCAGGGGTCTCCAACCATGGGCCGCTTTAAGAGTCGTGGACCTCAACTCCCAGCTTAGCTGGCTGGGGAATTCTGGGAGTTGAGGTCCACGACTCTTAAAGCGGCCCATGGTTGGAGACACTTGTCCTAGCTCATTCTGGGCAAATGCTTAGTGGCTGCGCAACGCCCTTCACAACCACACTGAGGGCCTTAACAACCATGGCCAAAAAAAAGGTCGCAAAATCAGCCGAGACTCCCTAAAATGGCTCGCTTAGCGACTTTTAATTCTGCGGTCGTAAGCTTGAGGACAACCTGGATACCTGGAAATAATTGGGGTCCGTGGTGCCCTCTGAGCTTCGTTGCAGACCTTTCATTACCCAACTAGGTAATGTCATCAGTGCTAGAAGGGAGTGAGGTTTGGTCTTTGTAGAAATAACATAGGTGGTTTGGATAGAATATTTGTAGCTCAGGGTTGAAGCCTGGGGTGCCCTCTGAGCTGGGGGGTTTCCCTTGCAGACGTTTCATGACCGAACTAGGGAACATCATCAGTGCTAGAGAGGAGGAGGATGAGGACGACAACAACTGTGGGGTCCTTGGTGCTCTCTGAGCTTGGTACTTTTCTTGCAGACATTTCATGACCCAACTAGGGAACGTCATCAGTGCTAGAAAGGTGTGCGTGCGTGTGTTCCTCTCTATAAAACGAAAACTCTTCCTTCCAGCACTGTTGACATTCCCTAGTTGGGTCATGCAGCGTCTCCAAGAAACCCACCAAGCTCAGAGAGCACCCAGGACCCCACGTTTCAACCCTGAGCTACAAAGATGCTCTTCTGCCGGTGCGAAATAGACCCCACCCCGGCAGCATTGCTGACAAACGGCTCCCGGCTCCACATCTGTCCTAACCCTGAGCCAAACGCTGGAAGACACCAAACGGAAAACCGCAGCAGAGGAGAACCTCTGTGGGGCCAGCCCCACGACCCGTCTCGAAATCCGGCGAGGCAGATTTCCCCTGGCAGGCTCTCCGTGACGTGTGGAGGAGGGAAGCACCCATTTAGCGACCAAGTGAGAAGAAGCAGCAGCAGCCGGGCTTCCCACCCGAAAGGTGGCCGCTGTGCAGAGTGCAGGCTGGCGGTGGTGGCGGCGGCGGGGGGGGGAGTGAAGAAGCCCCCGTCCCCAGCTTTGGCGAAAGAGAGGCCCCCTCCGTCTGGGTGAGCGCCGGCCTCCTGGCCGGCAGGAGGGAAGGTTAGACCGCACACATGCATTCCTCAAAAGAGCCGCCGGAGGTACCGTACCTGGGCCACACCTGTGACAGTTAAAGCTACCCCCTCCGCCGTCTCTACGTCCTCGCACCTGGGCTGTAACGTCATTATCTCTAGGGAAATCCTGCCAAAAGACGTAAAATATTGGCGCGTTTCCAGGTGGCTGGCCCGGCTCTCCCCTTCTTCGCTGGGAGGAGGGGGGACACACCTGCTCAGAGGCTCCAAGGTAACACGGAGGCTGTACGCTTCCCTGCATTTGGGGTGCGTGTGTGTGACCGGACTGCCGGTTTCCTTCAGCCTCCCAACCCCCCCAAAAAGGTGAGTTTTGTGGGAGAGTAGCTTTCCGCTCATCAAGGGGATTGTGAGATGCTGCTGGGGCTGGGAATGGTGGGGGGGGGGGGCACAGGAAGGTCTGACTTGCGGGACCTACGGTGTGTTCTCCCCCCTTGCAAGCCCCCCCCGAGGGAAATGGCTGGAGGTCCGGAGGCTGAAGGACGGACAGCCCCAAAGACGCCAAGAGTTCCTGGCTAGCTTCAGCCCTAGTGTCACAAGATCCACGGGTGGGGACCCTTCCCTGGCCTTGAAAATTAAGGAGGGACAACCCCCCCCCCCGCGTTTTTAAATAAAGACAGTAAATAACCTGGCAAGCCATGTGTGAATGTGCCTGACCTGTAAGAGTATCTGCAGTCTGATAGTGGCTTCTTTTATTAGCCCCGGGATTCCTATCGTTTTTCATCTTCAGCAATGTTAAAGAGTATGGACTTCAACTCCCAGAATCCCCCAGGGTGTGTGTAGGTTCCTGGGGAACTCTGGGAGCTGAAGTCCGCCTACCTTCACATTGCTCGTTCGGAGAATGCTTGCCTTAACAAAACCTTCAAGTGAATGGCAAACCTATTATCTCCTTCTTCTGTGACCCGGGCTAAGCTGGTCTTCAGAACTGACCAGCAGCAGAGACTGGCTGCTAAGACCACCGGCTTCAGAGGGGGCTGTTTCTTGTCTCGAGACCAGAACAAACCCTGGTTTCCTCTAGGGAAGGGGCTGCCCTACATTGCTGGCCCTCCGACCCTTCCCCTGAGCGCTTGCCTCCAGAAATCGCGGGCGTTCCCGTCACTGGAGGTTTTTAAGAAGAGGCTGGACAGTCACTTGTCTGAGATGGTATAGGTTCTCCTGCTCAAGCAGGGGGCTGGACTAGAAGACCTCCAAGGTCCCTTCCAGTTAGTTCTATTCTATTTTATTCTATTCTATTCCATTCCATTCCATTCTATTTCCTATTCTGTTCTTCTATTTCCTATTCTATTCCATCCTATAATTCTTTCTATTCTTCTGTTCTATTCCATCCCATAATTCTATTCTATATTCTATTCTATTCTATCCCATAATTCTATTCTATTCTATTCTATTCTATTCTATTCTATTCTATTCTATTCTATTCTATTCTATTCTATTCTATTCTATTCTATTCTATTCTATTCTATTCTTCTATTCTATTCTATTTAATTTCTATTTAATTTCTATTCCATTCTCAGACTAAAGCAGGGTTATCTGGTTAAAATGTCCAGAGGATGGCAATAATGGACTTGAAGCTTAACTTCTTTTTTGATGGAGGGTCTTTTGTTTTGTTTTTTTAAAGCAGGTGACTTTCTGGTGTGGAGATCGAGACCAACAGATGTCCCAGGTCAGACCTGGGTGTTTTTACAGACCTCGGGCCACATCTGGCCCTTTGGCTCTTCCTATCCGGCCTGCACGGATCGCTTTTATCTTGAAAACAATTGTGTGTTTTTTCCAATTTCTATACGTCCTCGACTAATGACAGTTCACTTAGTGACCGAAGTACCAATGGAAAAAAAAGGGACTTGTGACCTTTTCTTCATCACTGCAGCATCCCCATGTGGTCACGTGATCAGAATTCAGACGCAGTGGCAACTGACTCATATTTACGACAGTTGCAGCATCCCAGGGTCACGTGATTCCCCTCTGGCGACCTTGCAACAAGCAAAGCCCGTGGGGGAAGCTGGATTCGCCTCACAGCTGTGTCGCTAGCTTCGCAACTTAACAAATGTGACAAGAAAGGTCGTTAAAGGGGGCAAGACTTACTTAACGACCATCTCGCTTAGCCACGGAGGTTTTGGGCTCATTTGTGGATTACCTGTATCTTTTTTCTTTCTTTTTCAGGGTCCCCCAGTGATGCCAAACTGGACGGGGAAGACGAGACTCGTCTTCTGAGCGCCCATGGTGGCTGCGCGGCAAACCGGAAGTCTTTTTTTTCTTTTTCTTTTGGCAAGGTACCCATGTCTGTGCGCAACCTCACAGCCCCATTGGCTCTGCTGTCTCCACAACAATCCCACTTTCTCAGGTGTCTCCTTGGGACAATTAATGGCTCACGCCTACCCCAGGTTGGCGGGGGTCTCCTTGGGCAAGAGAGACCTAGCATGGGGTGGAACGGTTTGCCCCAGTGCTCAGCTGCCCCCCCGACAGTTCTTTGACCCCTTGGCCGGGTGGTGCTGTGTAAAGTTTGCGAAGCGCCGTCCAGGGTGAGCAAGTGCCACGGAGCCTTCCCCATGCGCCCCTCTGGATTACCATGGAGGGCACGAGCAGGTAGCCAGAGCCAGGGAGAGAAGTGGGGGGGAGCCAAGGAGAGAGAGAGAGAGGGAGGGGGAGAGGGAGAGAGAGAGAGGGAGAGGGAAAGAGGAGTGGGTGCCAGGAAGGGCCCGCCGGAGGAAAAACGGGCCAGAGGGGGTCCCGGTCTGCTTTGCCGCTGCTGCTGCTGCTGTGCTGCGTAGGACAGGAGGCAAGACGGAGAGGGGTTAGGCAGACGTGTGAAAGCGGGACGGTTATTACCTGAGCGACCCCCGTTACGTACAGTGGCACCCCCTCCGACGTCTCAATATTCTCACAGCGACATAGGATGGTCATGACTTCCAAAGACAGTCTGAGCAGCGATAAATAAGGGTGGGACACCAAACACACAAGGCGGTTACCAGAGAGCAACAGAAGCCCCTCGCCGAGAGAAAAGACGGGCTTTGTGTGTCTGTGGGGGGGGGAGGAGAGGGGGGAAGTGGGCGTTATCGAGGGCAGGAAGCTTGGCTTTGTGGGTGGGTGGGTGGGCGCTCCGACACATGGGGGAGATCAGCCTTTTCCAGCAGGGTCCGGGCAGATGGATCGCCCCCCTCTTGGGGTCCTACACCCAGGAGGGGGGCAGTATTGGGGTGCAGAAAGTCCTGATAGGACCTGAGTCCTTGGTGGGAGCACCCCATGGCCACCTTTCCCCCAGAGACTGCTTTGATTTCTCTTTCCAGGCATCTGATGTAACGGGTGGCAACGGACGGACCGAAACTCATCCAGGAGAGAAGCAACCCAGAACTAAGGAGGAATTTCCTGACAACTGGAGCAATGGGTCAGTGGAACGACTTGCCACCAGAAATTGTGGATGCTCCATTGCTGGAGAGGCTTTTGAGAAGAGACTGGACAGCCATTTGCGTGACACGGTCTAGGGTCTCCTGCCTGAGCAGAGGGTTGGGCTAGAAGACCTCTAAGGTCCCTTCCAGCTTTATATTATTATTATTACTATTAGTACTACTGTTATTGTTGTTATTATTGATCATCGCACAGTCAGCCAGATGTTGACTGGATATGGCATTTTTGTCTATCGAGTCCTTCCCAAGGACCTGGGATAGGCAGATGTGGATGTTTGATGGTATTACAGATCTCGTGGCAGGATGGAAGCAGTTCCTGGTAAGGCTGCCTTTTGCAATTGACTAATGGCGAATTTGTCAGTGCCAATGATGGTGTTCAAGTGGTGCTTCAGATGATGATGATCATTATTATTATTATGCTTTTATTCATAAAACATGAAACTCAGTCAACTGAACACTCAAAGTGACTGGTGCTAATGGCTGACACAGGTTGCATCCTAGGTATCAACCAGGTATCTCCTTAAAAGGTAAGATGTTCCGAGTAGCGCAATTTTTTTGCAGCTTTGCTGGAGTTAATGCAGGAAGCTGCAGTTTCTCGAGGTGTTTTGCAAAGTTTTTGGACCTAGTTCCCAGTGCCCCGATGACAATGGGTAGGCACTGTTACACGTTTCATCCATAATCGCGCAGTTTTGATGGATGATGATGATTCCTGGGTCCCTTCCAACCCTGTTATTCTGTTAATCAATCAATCAGTCAGTTGATCCCTGGAGGTCTTTAAGAGGAGACTGGAGATCCACTTGTCTGAAATAATATTAGGGTCTTCTGCCTGAGCCGGGGGTTGGACTAGAGGACCTCACAGGTTCCTTCCAACTCTGGTATTTGGGGCCCGCTTTCTCCGCCTCCTGTCCAGGGGTGCTTCTGCTTGCCCATTGCAGTGAAAGCCAGCAGGCTGAGCCGTGGGTGGGAAGCTGTGGAGAGGGGGGGGGCTCAAGCCCCAATAATTTTTGGGCCAGCAGGTTGACTTTTGACTTTCTTAGGGGCCTGGTAGAAGAGGGAGCTGAAGTCTGCTGCGGTTCTGCACAGCCTCTTTTCTGCTCGCAAAGGGACCCTGGAGGTCCTCTAGTCTAGTCCAGAGGTGCCCAATCTTTTGGGCACCAGGGACCACTGGTTCTGTGTAGAGGTTTTTTTTCCACGGACCGGAGGGTGCGTGGTTTTGTGTGCTGCCTGCATCTCACGGATGGGGCTTTGTTTGTTTCTGAAAAACAAACTGGTACCAATCCACAGAGTGGGGTTGGGGGGACCCCTGTTCTAGTCCGACCCCCTGCTCAAGCAGAAGACCCAATGCCAGGGATGGACAAGCTTGAAACTTTTTTAAGATTTGTGGACTTCAACTCCCGGGATTCCTGGGAGTTGAAGTCCACATGCCTTAAAAGTTCCCTAGGCTGGACACTCTTTATCCTACACCAGGGGTAGGCAACCTCGGCTCTTTTATGACTCGTGGACTTCAACTCCCAGAATTCCTGAGCCAGCTATGCTGGCTCAGGAATTCTGGGAGTTGAAGTCCACGAGTCATAAAAGAGCTGAGGTTGCCGACCCCTGTCCTACACCATTCCGGACAAATGGCTGTCCAGTCTCTTCTTGAAAACCTCCAGCGATGGAGCACCCACAATTTCGGGTGGCAAGTCGTTCCACTGGCTAACTGCTCCAGCTCATTTTGCGAAGATTCTCCGTCATCCAGGCCATGGTCGTCCCAAAGATGTTTTTTTTTTCAGGAGGCAACTGGAGTTTCTTGTTTTTCCTTTGAAGACGTTTCTCTTCTCATCCCCGGAGCTTCTTCAGCTCTGACTGGATGGTGGGGAACAGAAGGATTTATACTCCTTGCAGAGGGCTGGTCATTTGCCTCCTTTTGGAGAGTCGTTGAGGCCACTTGGAGGTTTGCCTGTGTCCTCGGGGTCACCTGAGCGGTGCAAATGGGTCTGGGGGCTTCTTGGCTGCAGGATGTTTTCTGCCCTGGGTCCCTTCTCTGTCGGAGACGGGCGCAGGCCGTTGCAACAGGAATCCTCCCATTCCCCACCATCCAGTCAGAGCGGAAGAAGCCTCTGGGATGAGAAGCGAAAGGTCTTCAAAGGAGAAACAAGGAAGTCCAGTGGCCTTCTGAAAAAGCTCCAATTAATTGCACCTGCTTTCACTGGGCGGCCTGCAAAAGCACAAACCGGGCCGGTGGCCTCTCTTGCACGGAGGATGCCCGGGAAGGAAGGAAGAGCCAGGAGAGACCACCCCCCAGCCCTCCCTCCATCTCTCCCCACTCCTGGGAGAGGCAGAGGCTGGAGGCCACCACCCAGGGGCCTTCAGGCTGGCAAGCCGTCCCAAGGTGAAGGGGGGACCCTTCCCTTCCTGCTGCCCCCCCCTCCCCTTTCCCAGGCGGAGCAGAGGGGAAATTCTGTCTGCGCAGCGGCCCCTTCTTCTGCCCCGGTTCCCCCAGAGCAGGAAGGGAAGGGGAAGGGGGGGGAATCTGCTGTCCCTCTGTAAAAGGGGGCCTGGTGGGGGCTGCGAGGACTTTGAAACAGAGTCCTCCCCCTGTGCTCCGAAGGCTTTCCAAATGGGGACCTGGTGCCGACTGTGGGGACCTGCAAAGGGGGCCCTAGAAATTTCGAAGGGAGCTTTCAGGGCCACCTCCTCGCTCCTGGCCCTCCGTGGGGCAGCCCAGCTTCCACCCCACCCCAGCCCAGAGGAGGACTCCCCCCCATCTTTGGGTCTTCCCCGGGTAAACCCAGAGCCTCGTCTTTTTCTGTGTTAGCACAAGCAGAAGGGGGAGGAGACCCCGCCCGCCCGCCCGCCCACCCCTGGCACACCATCCTGTGCTGCAAAGCCTCGCCCACCGCCCAGGGTGCCTCACACAGCAAGGACAACAGCACCATCACAAAAAGGGGGTGTTAGAGGCTGCACAGAAGACACACAGCGAGGGAGGGGAAGAAGGAAGGAAGGAGGGAGGGAGGGAGGGAGGAAGGAAGGGAGAGCGAGGGAGCGAGAAGGATAGAGGAGGGAGGGAGGGAAGAGGGAAGGAAAGAAGGAAGGAGAGGGAGGCAGAGGAAGAAAGGACAGAGGGAGGGAAAAAAGAGAGGGAGGGAGAGGAAGAAAGAGCAGAGGAGGGAGGGAGGGAAGGAGGAAGAGATGGGAGACAGAGAGAGAGGGAGGAAGGAAGGAGAGAGGGAGAGAGAGAGGGAGGGAAGGAAGGAAGGAAGGAAGGAAGGAAGGAAGGAAGGAAGGAGAGGGAGGTAGAGGAAGGAAGGAAGGAAGGAAGGAGAGGGAGGTAGAGGAAGGAAGGAAGGAAGGAAGGAAGGAAGGAAGGAAGGAAGGAAGGAAGGAAGGAAGGAAGGAAGCTTCCCATCTGGGCTGGCGCCAAGCCACTGGATGCCCATTCATTAGCTGCAGAAGGCAATCCTTCCCATCAGAAGCCCCAAGCGCCCCCTACTGGCTCTGGAGAGCAACACATACACAACCGGAGGAGCAGCCTTGCTCACCGGTTGGTTGTGTGGTGGGACAAAAAACAACAACAACAAAAGCTGAGGCACTTTTAACTTCTGGGGTTAAAAACAAGGTGAAAGTTAGCATCAGCAAATGCAAAAGGAAAAAACAAAAACCAGAATGAAGAAATGGGAATATCCAGAGTTGGGCAATCGGCGTCTCCAAGCTTCTAAAAAAATAAAAAATAAATAAAGGCAAAATGCCCTTGTCACGTTCTAAGAATGGAGCATATTCACCCTCCAAAAACATGCTTGCGTGTTTTACTGGGATGTTTTAAAAGATTTCCGGCGTGGCCACAGCCTGTGTGTGTGTGTGTGTGTGTGTGTGTGTGTGTGTGTGTGTGTGTTCTTAAACTCACGTGGTTTGGTCACGCCTGCTCACAGCGGCCTTTCGGTTTGAAGTTACAGTGTGAAAAGTTAACGCTCTCTTGGGGAGAAAGTGGTAATTAAAAAAAGACAGCTGTGAAGTTGAATTAGGACTCCTAAAATAATGGAATTTTCGCATTTTAAGAACCAATCCGGCTGCCTTGAGCCTGGGACTCGGGAAAGGGTCGTTATTTTACCTCAGGGCTCTTCCAACTAGGCCCTTGGATGACTCGTGGACTTCAACTCCCAGAAGTCCTCAGCCCAGGCACGCGTGCCTGGGCTGAGGAATTCTGGGAGTTGAAGTCCACGAGTCATCCAAGGGCCGAGTTGGAAGACCCCTGTTTTACATGGATGAGCTGAAGCGTAAACTCCTGATTTTAAGGAATGGATTCAAGAGAGGCGTTCTTTACACTATTAGTTTTTGAAGTGTCTGCTCTCTTTTTGAGGGAGATGGATGGTCTAGAAATGCAGAATATAAACCAATACATACCTAGACCAGGGGTGTCCAAGCTTGGCCCCTTTAGGACTTGTGGACTTCGGCTCCCAGAATTCCCTAGCCAGCCATGCTAGGTGGGGATTCTGGGAGTTGAAGTCCACCCATCTTAAAGCATGCAGGCTGGGGAATTCTGGGAATGGAATTCCACCAATATTAAAGCAGGCTGGCTGGGAATTCTGGGAAATGAAACCCACCCCTCTTAAAGCAGGCTGGCTGGGAATTCTGGGAATGGAAGTCCACCCCTCTTAAAGCAGGCTGGGTGGGGAATTCTGGGAACTGAAGTCTACAAGTCTTAAAGAGGCCAAACACCCCTAGTCTAGCTTCTACTACCAAGGAGAGTATGGAGAAATGGATTTTTACATGATCTACATTTAATAATGTTCGGAGGCAAATTAATGCTTTATCAATATATATGGATTTTCCCCCCTAAATTGTTTGTTTTCCTCTGGCATTTAGCTTATTTGAATCCCCACCAACGTATGCTGTTTCTTACTGTATTATCCCTTACTGTATGGTTTGTTTTCTTACACTTCACTAAAATGAAATTATAAGTAAACTTCCTGTGTTAACAATGGAGGCCGAAGTCATCCTGATTTATTTACTTATTTATATTCATTTCTACAGGCAGTCCTTGACTTACAACCGTTTAGTGACTGTTCAAAGTTACACGAAAGGACCTTGACTGTTTTTCGCTCTTAATGACCGTTGCAGCATCCTCGGAGGTCAGGTGATCAAAATTCGGACACTTGGCAACTGACTCGTTATTTATGACGGTCACGGTGTCCCGGGGGTCATGTGATTCCCCTTTTGCAACCTTCTGACCAGCAAAGTCAATGGGGGGAACCGGATTCGCTTAACGACCATGTGACTCACTTAACAACGGCAGGGATTCGCTTAACAACTGTGGCGAGAAAGGTCGTAAAACGGGGCAGAACTCACTTAACAGCTAACTTCTTCAGCAATAGAAATTCTGGGCTCAACTGCGGTCGTACGTTCGAGGACTAGCGGTATTTCATATTTCTTAACCAGAGATCTGCCTCGGGAGAGTAGCTCTGGGTGGACTACAAATATCATATTGATGTCCAAAGAGCTTCAGTTTTGGGGTTCAGAAGATTAAGGGGAGGTTTGCGCCTACTGGTTCGGGGTTCCTATCAATGGGTGGCTGTTCTGAGGCTGAACCCAGGGAACAAATTGGACCTGGTTTGCACTAGCCCAGGGGTAGCCAATTCTGGACTTCAACTCCCAGAATTCCTGAGCCAGCAAGGGGGAACTATGGCCCCATTCATGACTGGTGGACTTCAACTCCCAGAATTCCTGAGTCAGCAAGGGGGAACTATGGCCCCATTCATGACTGGTGGACTTCAACTCCCAGAATTCCTGAGCCAGCATGGCTCAGGTTGGAAACCTCTCCCTTTCCCCTCAGCATAGTTGGCTCAGGAATTGTGGGAGTTGAAGTCCACGAGTCATAAAAGAGCCAAGGTTGCCTATCCCTGCACCAGGGGTCAGCCTACTCTTTCTAGGAGCAGGGAGGATTTTACCAATCCAGGGCTGGACAAAGATGGCAGCGGGCAGGCAACCAGGATTTATTTGGTCGTTCAGTTTGGGGTGCTGTCCAAATCAAACAAAATTATGGGGTCCCTGGGTGCTCTCTGAGCTGGGTGGTTTTCTGCATACCTTCCAGGACCCAACTAGCTAATGTCATCAGTGCTGGGAGTGAGCAGGGCTCACCCTTCCTAAACCCCGGTTTTCCCCTCTGTACTTTTAACCCTGTTGTTGTTAGCTGCGAAGTCGTGTCCGACCCATCGCGACCCCATGGACAACGTTCCTCCAGGCCTTCCTGTCCTCTACCATCTTCTGGAGTCCCTTTAAGCTCACGCCTCCTGCTTCAGTGACTCCATCCAGCCACCTCATTCTCTGTCGTCCCCTTCTTCTCTTGCCCTCAACCTTTCCCAGCATGATGCTCTTCTCCAGTGAGTCCTTCCTTCTCATTAGGTGGCCAAAGTCTTTTGAGTTTTAGCTTCAGGATCTGGCCTTCTAAAGAGCAGTCAGGGTGGATCTCCTCTAGGACCGACCGGTTTGATCGCCTTGCAGTCCAAGGGACTCGCAGGAGTCTTCTCCAGCACCAGAGTTCAAAGGCCTCAATTCTTTGGCGCTCAGCCTTTCTTATGGTCCAACTTTCACAGCCATACATTGCAACTGGGAAGACCACAGCCTTGACTATACGCACTTTTGTTGACAGAGTGATGTCTCTGCTTTTTAGTGTGCTGTCTAGATTTGCCTGGCTTTCCTCCCCAGGAGCAAGCGTCTTTTAATTTCTTGGCAACAGTCCCCATCTGCGGTGATCTTGGAGCCCAGGAAAATAAAATCTGTCACTACCTCCATTTCTTCCCCGTCTATTTCCCAGGAATTGAGAGGGCCGGATGCCATGATCTTGGTTTTCTTAATGTTTAGTTTCAACCCAACTTTTGCACTCTCCTTCTTCACTCGCAACAAGAGGCTCTTTAGTTCCTCTTCACTTTCTCCCATTAGAAAAAGGTATCATCTGCATATCTTAGGTTGTTGATGTTTCTTCCAGCAATCTTAATTCCAACTTTTGATTCATCTAGCCCTGCCTTTCTCATGATGTGCTCTGCATATAAGTTAAATAGGCAGTGCGACAGTATACAGCCTTGCCGGACTCCTTTCCCAATTTTGAACCAATCAGTGGTTCCGTGTCCAGTTCTCACTGTTGCTTCTTGGCCCGCATATAGGTTTCTCACTTTTAACCCTACTTTACCCTTTTTGAGAAAAGGCTGGGCAGCCATTTGTCTGAAATGGTACAGGGTCTTCTGCTTGAGCAGAGGGTTGGACCAGAACAGGGGTCCCCAACCTGTGGGTCACCGCTCATTTGTGCTAGCCCCACGGCTGCAGGGTGCAAAAACAGGATGCCACGCCTCGGGGCGCAAAAATGGGGCACTGCCGCACCGTGGGGTGCAAAAGCGGGTCACCGCCATGCTGCAAGGTGCAAACTGGGTGCCACCACACCGTGGGGCGCAGAAATGGGCCACCACTGCACCGCGGGGCGCAAAAACAGGGTGCTGCCACACCACAGGGCACAAAAATGGGGCGTTGCCGCACCGCGGGGCGCAGAAACAAGGCACTGTGCCAGGCAAGAATGGGGCCGCCTCATTTGCGGTGCAGGTTGGTGACCTTTGGACTAGAAGACCACCCCCCCCAGGCCCCTCGTGCTGTTATTTAACCCTATGAGCAGAACACCATGTTAACCCTAAGAGGGCACGACGGCTCAGCGGTTAAAGATGCTGAGCTTGTCAGCTGCAAAGCTGCACAGCCAGGGTTCAAGACCTGAGCGCCACACGATGGGGCAAGCTGCCATTTCTTGCTCCAGCTCCTGCCCAGCCAGCAAAGCATTCAAATGCAAGTGGATAAATAGTGGGAAAGCAACAGCATCTTGTGCGCCTCGACGTACGGTCAGGCTGGCCACGGAAATTGTCTTCGGACAACGCTGGCTCCCTCAGCTAAGAAAGGGAGGTGAGCACTGCCCCCCCCCTGCCGAGTTGGACACATAGCACGGATGATGGTACCTAGTTTGAGCAGGGGGCTGGACTAGAAGACCTCTAGGTCCCTTCCAGCTCTACTCTGCCTTGGTGGAGCAGTGGGCTAATGCCTCCTTAAGTAACACCAGCTGCCTGCAGTTAGTGCAGGTTCGAGTCCCACCAGGCTCAAGGTTGACTCAGCCTTCCATCCTTCCCAGGTAGGTAAAATGAGGACCCAGATTGTTGGGGGCAATAAGCTGACCTTGTAATAATGCCGCTTGGGGTGTGTGTGAAAGCCCTAACAAGCAGGCATATACATAGAATGAAGGCTACTGCTAAGCACATTGGTTTGTGCTTCTTAGATTGTAAGCCGCCCTGAGTCTTCGGACAAGGGCGGGATATAAATGGAATTAAAAATAAAATAAAAATAAAAATAAAAATACTCTATTCTAGTTTGGTCATGAAACACCTGCAAGCAAAGCACCAAGGACCCTGCAGTTCAACTCTGAGCTACAAAGATCCTTTTTCATCACAACCAGGATTGGAACAGCCAGCAGGGATGTTACTTAGATCCACCACCGCTGGCAAAGCTGCCAGAAGATTCCACGGCTGGACCGAGGAATTGTTTTCTTCGCAGCAAGGCTTCTTTCAGGGGGTTTTGGGACTGTATCTCAACTCCGAGGAAAGCTCTCCAGGGAAGAAGCACCGTGGTATTAAAAGTGGCCCTCAAAGCCGATTATAATTTGAATTATAGGCAGTCCCCGACTTACAGCCAAAACCGGGACCGCCATTTCCCCTGCAAAGCGAGTCTTGCCCCATTTTACGATCTTCACTGCCACCTCTGTTAAGGGAATCACTACGGTTGCTAAAGGAACCACACCGTCATTAAACGAATCTGGCTCGCCCTATTGAGTTTGCTGGTCGGAAGCCAGCTGGGGAAGGTGACCCGTGGCGCTCACGAGAAACACCCCCCCCAAGGCGGCGACAATCGTCATAAATACACATCGGCTGCAAATGCCCAAAGTTCTGATCGTGTGATGCTGCAAGGATTAGAACGGTATGGAGCCGGAAAGGGACTGCGGAGGTCTTCTAGTCCAGCCCGCTGCTCAAGCAGGAAAGTATGAGGACCGGCCCTAGGTTACCTTTCTCTGGGGCTGTTGTAACTTTGAAAGGTCACTAAGTGAAGGATTGCAAGCTGAGGACTAACTGTATGTGCCTCAAACGCGGCAATTTAAAAATCGTGCTGTTTTCGAAGCAGGCAGTTGTGACTTTGGGGGGGGGGGAACGTTTTTCCCATTTTCCCGCCGCCCCCCCCCGCCCAGAAAGCAGGAAGCGGACACTGCCCCAGAAGGGGTCCCGGCACCCAGACTGCCTGGAAGCCCTTCCTCGTCTACGGACAGGGTGGACGTGTGACCCTGGGCCTGGCCCGGAGATTTGGCCCCTGCCTGCAGGTGGAGTGACTCCGTGGTCCGCACCCCATTTCTGGAGGGTCCCTACAGGAGAAAAGGATCAGCCAGCTGGGGGAACTCTGAAAGGGTCCTGCCTCTTCTCCCCGTCCCCCATTAACGGCTCCGTGCCTCCGTTCTCTCCCCAGGGTGAAGTTGGAGGCAGCCCACGAAGGGAGAAAGCCAAGGGATGCAGGGGTTCAGGACGGGCCCCGAGAGGCAGCAGGCAACCTGCCAAGGTACTCCTTGTGCCTACAGGACTACAACACGCCCCCCCTCCACAAGTCACAACAAAGGCATGCCACATCTAGGGGGACGGGAAGGAGGGTCCTACCTCTGCGTGTCGGAGATGCACCACCAGGCCCAGGCCCAGCCGCCAAAGATGTACTGCTTCGTGTCGGAACCGCAGCAGCCACCTGCCCAGAAAACAGAGAAGAGGCGTTGCAAAGACGCTGCAAGCAATCCCACTCCTGCCTCTAGAAATAGTAACTTTGAAAAGGTGGCAAGCACACGCACGCATACACACATACACACACACACACACACACACACACACACACACAAACACCATACTCCTCCTTCCATCTGTTTTCCCCACAACAGCAACCCTGTGAGGTGGGCTGGGCTGAGATGGAGGGAGGGAGGGAGGGCCTGGCCCAAAGTCACCCAGCTGGCTTTCATGCCTTAAGGTGGGACTAGAACTCACCGTCTCCTGGCGATTGGCCCAAAATCACCCAGCTGGCTTTCGTGTCTAAGGCAGGACTAGAACTCACTAGACCAAACAACAGTAATTGCCCCCCAACAGACTTGCCCCCTTTCTCCCCCATGTTCAAGGCAGCTGCTGGAATTATTCTGAGTTGGGGGCAACCTTTTCAATTTGGATGGGTGCAGAAAGTGAACCAAGAACGGTTGCAAAGAAGCTGGACCATGGCAGAGTCCTTCTCAGAAGGCCAGCCAGGCCCAAGAGCCGTACTTCTCAACCATGGCCAATTAGATGGGTGAACTTCAACTCCCAAAATTCCCCAGCCACTCATGCCGAATGGGAATCCTGGGAATTGAAGTCCACTCCTCTTCAAGCATGCTGACTGGGGAATTCTGGGAGTTGAAAGCCCACCTTCCCTTAAAGCATGCTGGTTGAGGATTCTGGGAGTTGAAGTCCACCCATCTTAAGCCATGCCAATGGGGGATTCTGGGAATTTATTTATTTATTTTATTGGATTTATAGACCGCCCCTCTCCCAAAGGACTCGGGGCGGCGGTGTACAGGGCAATTAAAACACAATATACAGCACATAATATACAAAAATTAAAATAAATTAAACCAAATAGCCCAAGCAATAAAACACGTTCTAAAACTTAAAATTTGGAATTTAAAATCTAAAACCCCGATCCCTCAGTCCAGGCCGGCAAGTTCAAATAGCCAACTCTTCAGGTCACGGCGAAAAGAGCGAAGGTCGGGAGCCATCCGGAGCTCAACAGGGAGCTGATTCCAGAGGGCAGGCGCGCCCACAGAGAATGCTCTCCCCCTGGGGGCCGCCAGCCGGCACTCCCTGACCGACGGAGTAGAGGTGTTACATGGGAGTATCGGGAGACCCCCATCACAACTCGCGCGGCCGCATTCTGCACCAGCTGGAGCCTCCGAGTGGTATTCAAGGGCAGCCCCATGTAGAGAGCATTGCAGAAGTCTATCTGAGAGGTCACGAGCACATGAGTGACTGTGCGTAGGGCATCTCGGTCCAAATAGGGCCGCAACTGGCGCACCAGGCGAACCTGGGCAAAAGCCCCCCTGGTCACAGCTCCTATGTGATCTTCTAAACTGAGCTGTGAGTCAAGGAGGACAGCCAAGTTGCGAGCCCTATCTACGGGGGATAACACCTCACCCCCCATCGTTAAAGATGGAATAGAGTGGACAACCCGAGATGCCGGTATGCACAGCCACTCGGTCTTGTCGGGATTTAGACGAAGCCTGTTCCTCCCCATCCAGACCCTCACCGCGTCCAGGCAACCGGACATCACGGCGAGGGCATCACTGGGTTGATCTGGGGTGGAAATAAAAAGCTGGGTATCATCAGCGTACTGATGATACCCCACCCCAAAACCACGAATAATCTCACCCAGCGGCTTCATATAGATGTTGAACAGGAGAGGCGAGAGGACCGACCCCTGAGGGACTCCACAAACGAAAGGCCTCG
The DNA here is from genome assembly GCF_947247035.1 of Vipera ursinii. Classification (NCBI taxonomy): domain Eukaryota; kingdom Metazoa; phylum Chordata; class Lepidosauria; order Squamata; family Viperidae; genus Vipera; species Vipera ursinii. Next base: position 358,602,230 of record NC_139512.1, on the reverse strand, counting down.
AGGCCGACCTCTGCCCCCCTGCCAACACCGACTGCGAACGACCCAGGAGGTAGGAGAACCACCGTAAAATGGTGCCCCCCACTCCCAACCCCCTGAGGCGCCGCAGTAGGATACCATGGTCGATGGTATTGAAAGCCGCTGAGAGATCTAATAGGACTAGGACAGAGGAGCAACCCCCATCCCGAGCCCGCCAGAGATCATTCACCAGCGTGACCAATACCGTCTCCGTGCTGCACCCGGGCCTGAAACCCGATTGGTAGGGGTCCAGATAATCTGCTTCCTCCAGGAACAAAGGGAGCTGATGCGCCACCACACTCTCAACAACCTTCGCAAGAAAGTGAAGGTTGGAGACCGGACGATAGTTGTTTAAAACAGCCGGGTCCAGGGCAGGCTTCTTGAGGAGGGGTCTCACCACCGCCTCCTTCAAGGCGGCAGGGAAGGTACCCTCCCTCAAAGAAGCAGTTATTACCACCTGGAGCCAGCCTCGTGTCGCCTCCCGAGCTGCATACACCAGCCAGGAGGGGCACGGGTCCAACAAACAAGTGGTGGAACTCAGCCTCGCCATGATCCTGTCCACCTCTTCCGGAGTCACAGGATCAAATTCTTCCCAAGGTGGAATTGAAGTCCACCTCCCTTAAAGCATGCTGGCTGAGGATTCTGGGTGCTGAGCACGGCACCCTTTCAGAAGCTGACTTGGAGGATTCCCAACATGCCACAGGAGGAGCACTCTTTCTCACAAACACACAACCTTCGTGCAAAACAAACGCGGTCCCCAAGGGCTCCATCAACAATCTCAGACATGCCAGGCGGTGCCAGTGCTCGGCTTCTTAGCTCCCCTGTGGCGGAGGCGAGAGCATCCTTGGGTAGGTCTAGTTTAACGAACAGAAGGACGAGGGGAGACATGATAGCAGCGTTCCAGTATCTCAGGAGCTGCCCCAAAGAAGAGGGAGTCAAGCTATTTTTCAAAGCACCTGAAGGCAGGACAAGAAGCGAAGGATGGAAACTCATCAAGGCGAGAAGCAACCTAGAATTAAGGAGAAACTCCCTGACAGTGAGGACAATTAACCAGTGGAACTCCTGGCCTCCAGAAGCTGTGAATGCTCCAACACTGGAAGGTTTTTAAGAAGACACTGGACAGCCATTTGTCTGTAATGGCATAGGGTTTTCTGCCTGAGCAGGGGGTTGGACTAGATGACCTCCAAGATCTCTTCCAACTATTTATTTTACATTATTATTATTATTATTATTATTATTATTATTATTATTATTATTATTATTATTATTATTATCCCCCATGTCACACCAGCTTTAGGGTGCTCATTCTGCCTTTGGCTAAGCAAAGGGTGCTCCACAGCCATCTTCCTGTCCCTTGTGTTGCAATGCAGCTCTCTGATGCTGCGACTGTCGTAAATATGAGTCAGTTGGCACAGCGTCTGAATTCTGATCACGTGACCACATGGGGATGCTGCAGTGATGAAGAAAAGGTCACAAGTCCCTTTTTTTCCATTGGTACTTCCGTCACTAAGTGAACTGTCATTAGTCGAGGACGTATAGAAATTGGAAAAAAAAACACACAATTGTTTTCAAGATAAAAGCGATCCGTGCAGGCCGGATAGGAAGAGCCAAAGGGCCAGATGTGGCCCGAGGTCTGTATAAAACACCCAGGTCTGACCTGGGACATCTATTGGTCTCGATCTCCACACCAGAAAGTCACCTGCTTTAAAAAAACAAAACAAAAGACCCTCCATCAAAAAAGAAGTTAAGCTTCAAGTCCATTATTGCCATCCTCTGGACATTTTAACCAGATAACCCTGCTTTAGTCTGAGAATGGAATAGAAATTAAATAGAAATTAAATAGAAAAGAATAGAATAGAATAGAATTATGGGATGGAATAGAAGAGAATATAGATTAGAATTATGGGATGGAATAGAATATAGAATAGAATTATGGGATGGAATAGAAGAGAATTATGGGATGGAATAGAACAGGAAATAGAAGAACAGAATAGAATAGGAAATAGAATGTAGAATAAAGTAGAACAAAATAGAACAGAATAGAGCTGGACGGGACCTTGGAGGTCTTCTATTCCACCCCCCTGATCAAGCAGGAGACCCTAGACCAGGGGTCCCCAACCCCTGATCCATGGACCGGTACCGGGCTGCAGCATGCCAGCAACCGGTCTGCACAACGTCCCATCCATGAGATGCAGGCAGCACACAAACCCACACGCCCTCCAGTCCACAGAAAAACACGGAAGCAGTCCCTGGTGCCCAAAAGGTTGGGGACCCCTGCCCTAGACCCTTTCAGACAAGCGACTTGTCCAGTGATGGAGTATCCGCAAGTTGTTCCACGGGTTAATTGTTCTGTCAGGAAATTCCTCCTTCGTTCTAGGTTGCTTCTCTCCTTGATCAGTTTCCATCTGTTGCTCCCCTTTCGCAACCGTCTGATGAGCAAAGTCAATGGGGGAAGCGGGATTTGCTTAACCACCACAGGATTCACTTAACAACTACTAGAGTAATTAACAACTGTGGCCCACAAAAAAGTCGTAAATGAAGAGCAACTCATTTAACAACTGTCTCACCCAACGATGGAAAGTTCAGGCTCAATAAATCAAAAACTACCTGTTAACCAGGGGTCTTCTCACTTGGCCCTTTGATGACTTGTGGACTTCAACTCCCCGAATTCTTTAGCCAGGCATGCTGGCTGAGGAATTCTGGGAGTTGAAGTCCACAAGTCATCAAAGGCAGGGCTTTTCAATCAGTGGTACGGGTACCACCTGTGGTATGTTGGCACCTGGCAGGTGGTACGGGACCATCCTAGAAAAGTGGTAGCGGGAGAGGGGAATGGCAGCACCGCAGAAGCCTGAGCGAGAGACGGCTGGAGCTGCAGGGCTGTCGGGGCTCAGCGGAAGCGCCAGGATCAGCGCCAGGATCCAGCTGGAGCTCAGCACCGATCCTGGGACTTCTGCTGAGCCCAGAAGAAGCACCGATCAGCTGAAATGTTGCAGCATCTCCAGGGTCTTGTGATTTACATTCAGATGCTTGGCAACTGATTCATATTTATGACGGTCACAGTGTCCCAGGGTCATGTGAAGTGACCAAAACCTGCTGCAACCACCCAGCAGATGGATGTGTGTATGTGAATAAAAACCAAGCACCACCCCACCCCACCCCCGCTGCCAATCCTCAACAGAAACGCTCACAACAATGAAAACCTCGGACAGGAGGAAGAGCGCCACCGGGCGGGCAGGCAGGCGTCTTGCTCGGCTGTGGCTTGGGGGGCACTTTTTTCAGTGTCATTGTAACTTCAGTCACTAAGCGAACTGTTGTAAGTCGAGGACTACCTGTAGTTTTTTCTTTTTTCTTTTTTTTGACACCTTGCTAGGCGACTGGTGGTACTCGGATGTTGCCATATCCTAAAAGTGGCACAGTGGGTGAAAAGGTTGAAAAGCCCTTATCAAGTTGGAAGACCCCTGCTGTTAACTTTCCTCAAGACTTGCAATACCTAGCAAATCAACTTAGAATGCTTCCGACCTTTTTCTCCAATCCGGCCTGTCCAGCAGTCCAGTTTCACCACCGTACTGGGATGCAACTTTGCAACTGCACCCGAATTTCGGCTGCGGCTTCCGTAGAAGCCGACCCCGCACTTCCCGTGCAGCAGGAATGGCTGCCTTACTGATCTGTCTCGTAGCTTTGCAGACAAGCCTGGGGGGGAAGGAATGTTTCTCAATCTTGGCAGCTGGCAAACGGGTAGACTTCAACTCCCAGCATTCCCCAGCCAGCGTAGCCATCTTCGATCTCCCACGGTTGAAAACTCTACCCCAGGTCCACCTTGCAAGGTCACCCAGCGCCCAGCGGCCTCTTTCCATACAATCCCGGGTTGTATAAGCAGAGGCGTAGAATCGAGATCATGTAAAGTATTAGTACCGCTTTGTAAAACCCTAGTAAGGCCACACCCGGAACACTGCAGCCAATTTTGGTCACCGTATCGCAAAAAAGATGTTGAGAGTTTGGAAAAAGTGCAGAAAAGAGCAAGCAAGCTTGTTTAGCATCAATCTGATTTATTTATTTTTTATTCCTCACTTTCTCACATTCTGGCAACGGTCCTAATTTTCACTAAGATGATCAAAGGCCTGGAGACTAAAATATAATGAAGAACGGCTGCAGGATTTGGGAACGGTCAGTCTAGAGACAAGAAGGACTAAGGGGCGGGGGGGGGGACATGATAGCAGCCTTCCAGTATTTGGGGGGCTGCCACAAAGAAGACGGGGCTCGACTTATTTTCCAAAGCGCCCGAAGGCAGGGCAAGAAGCAGCGGATGGAAACCAACCAAGGAGAGAAGCAACCTGGAATTAAGGAAAAACTTCCTAAGAGTGAGGACAATGAACCAGTGGAACAGCTGGCCACCAGACGTTGTGGGTGTTCCATCACTGGAGGCTTTTGAGAAGAGATTGGACAGCCACTTGCCTGAAATGGCCTGGGGTCCCTTGCTTGAGGAAGGGGTTGGATTGGAAGACCTCTGAGGTCCCTTCCAGCTTTATTCTGATTAATTCACCCGGTACAACAAAGCTGTCTGTGAGCTGAAAGTCAGCCACAATCCTGTATCCCACTACAGCAAAACCGCTTCCATCCACTACCAGCCTGACGTGACCAAACCGCGGCCAACAGGTTGCACTAGATGACCTCTAAGGTCCCTTCCAGCTCTGTTATTCTGCATCCCCTTGGTGGCCTGATCCAAATTCGGGCGCTTGGCAACTGGCTCACATTTATGACCATTGCAGTGTCCCGGAGTCATGTGACACCCCTCCCTTTTGCTATGCTGGCTGGGGGATTCTGGGAGTTGAAGTCCGCAAGCCTTAAAGTGGCCACATTTGGAGACCCCTGTCCAGCTCTCTGCTTCAGAAGCTAAAGATCTGGGTGGTAGTGGTGGAAACAGCCGGTCCATGCCTCCCCCAAGGGCAAAGCAACCGGCCCTTTTCTTCCCAGTCCTTTTCTAACGGCCGCGGGTCTGGCTGCCGTCAGACCGTCCTTAAAGGAAGCAGGCTTACTTTCAAAAGCTGCAGTAACTACACTGTCTGCGAAGAATGAGGCTGGGAAACACTACAACAGGAAACGGAGCCAAGCCAGCTCGGAGGCCGCCCAGCAGCGCTCTCCCGTTTGCTCAGCCTTGGCAAAGCGTCCACACATTCCAGAAACGATAGCCGCCTAAGTTGAGGTCCCCACCGAGGGAGGGTTACACAACCTGTGTTTTGGCAACAAGGCGCGGAGTTAAAAAAAAACAAAACATCCCTTAGCTCAGGGGAGTCTTAGGTTTAGCTTTATTAAATCTATATGCCGCCCTTCTCCCTGAGGACTCAGGGCGGCTCACAACAATAAAAAAGTTAAAAGATACAAACACGAAAATTAAAAGAGGATTAAACAATATAAGAAATAAGAACGATTTAAACCAATAAAAAACCAAATTTAAAAAACAGGATCGGTCCAGGCCCGCTTGTTGGAACAACCAGGTCTTCAGGTCACGGCGGAAGGACCGAAGGTCAGGGGCCGTCCGCAGCTCTGGAGGCAACTCATTCCAGAGGGTCGGCGCGCCCACAGAGAAGGCTTTCCCCCTGGGGGTCGCCAGCCAGCATTGCCTGGCCGAGGGAACCCTGAGGTGGGAGCGAACCGGGCGAAGGGAGGTTGACAATGGCAGCAGGTGGTCTTGCAAGTACCCTGGGCCTAAGCCATGTAGGGCTTTAAAGGGAATTACCAGCACCTTGAATCGCACTCAGAGGGCAACCGGAAGCCAGTGCAGCTCGCGCAGCAGTGCTGTAACATGGGAGTATCAAGATACTCCCGTAAGCACCCACGCAGCCGCATTTTGCACCAGTTGAAGCCTCCGGGCGCACTTCAAGGGCAGCCCCATGTAGAGAGCATTGCAGTAATCCAGGCGAGAGGTGACGAGGGCGTGGGTGACCGTGCATAGGGCATCTCGGTCCAAAAAGGGGCGCAACTGGCGCACTAGGCAAACTTGTGAGAAGGCCCCCCTGGTCATGGCCATTAGATGATCTTCCAAATTAAGCCGTGAATCCAGGAGGACACCCAAGTTGTGGGCCCTTTCTGAGGGGGGCAATAGCTCCCCCCCCATCAGAAGAGATGGAACCTGTTGGACAGTACGAGATGCCGGTATCCACAGCCCCTCGGTCTTGGAGGGGTTCAGCCTGAGCCCGTTCCTCCCCATCCAGATCTGCACTGCCTCCAGGCACCGGGACGTCACGTCAAGGGCATCACTGGGTTGGCTCGGGGTGGAGATGAACAACTGGGTATCATCCACATATTGGTGATACCTCACCCCAAAGCCACGGATGATCTGACCCAGCGGCTTCATATAGATGTCGAACAGGAGGGGGGAGAGAACCGACCCCTGAGGCACCCCACAAGTGAGGGGCCTCGGGGTAGATCTCTGCCCCCCCGCCAATACAAACTGCGAACGGCCCGAGAGGTAGGAGGAGAACCACCGTAAAACGTTGCCTCCCACTCCCAACCCCTCGAGCCGTCGCAGCAGGATACCATGGTCGATGGTATCAAAAGCCGCTGAGAGGTCAAGTAGGACCAGGACAGAGGAACAGCCCCTGTCCCGGGCCCGCCAGAGATCATCTACCAGTGCGACCAATGCCGTTTCCGTGCTGTAACCGGGTCTGAAACTGGACTGGTACGGGTCCAGATGGTCCGCTTCATCCAGGAATTGCGGAAGCTGACGCGCCACAACACTCTCGACAACCTTCGCTACAGAGCGAAGAAGAGGCTGAGGGGATTTTTATTAAGATTTTTATATAAAATTTTAAGGGGACCCGGCAGGGGGGAGGCTTTAGGGATCCAGAACGAACTTGGGGGACTTCAACTCCCAGAATTCCTCAGCCAGCCATTCCTCACACCTAGGACCGCCGCAAGCATCCCCATGGTCAAAATTGGGATGCTCGGCAATGGGCGTATGCGAGAGGTCCTCGGCTTACAACCACAGTCGAGCCCAAAATTTCTGCTGCTAAGTGAGACATCTGTTGAGTGAATTTCAGTCCCCATGTTACGACTTTCCTTGCCGCAGCTGTTAACCGAATCGTTGCAGTTGTTGAGTTAGCAACACGGTCGTTAATCCGGCTTCCCGCATTGACTTTGCTTGTCAGAAGGTCGCAAAAGGGGGTCCCGTGACCCCAGGACGCTGCAACTTATGACGCTGCAACTTATGACTCGCCTAACAATTGCGGCAAGGAAGACAGCAAAATGTGGAATCCTCGCTTATCAAAGGCCTCACTTAGCAAGAGAAATGTTGGGCCCCATTGTGGTCATCCGTCAAGGACTACCTGCACTTGTGGGCGGGTGTGAATGTGTGTTGCTAGCTCTGGGCTCTTCCCAACAGCCCGCAGAAGAAGCCTTCAGCAAAGATAGAAATTCAACAGCAAGAGAATGGAAGATGACAATAGGAATGGAATGGAATAGAATAGGAGCTGGAAGGGACCTTGGAGGTCTTCTAGTCCAGCCCTCTGCTCAGGCAGGAAGCCCTACACCGTTTCAGACAAGTGTCTGTCCAGTCTCTTCTTAAAACCTCCAGTGATGGGAGCACCACAACTTCTGGTGGCAAGCTGTTCCCCTGGTTTAATTGTCCTCGGGAGCTTTCTCCTTAATTCCAGGTTGCTTCTCTCTTTGATTAGTTTCCTCCTGTTGCTTCTTCTCCTGCCTTCAGGGGCTTTGGAGGAGAGGTTGACCACCCCCCCCACTCTTCTTTGTGGCAGCCCCTCAAATATTGGAATGCTGCTATCATGTCACCCCTAGTACTTTGTTTCCTCAAAATGCACCTTTCTAAGGCTGATGAGCTAAGCCAGTCTTAAGCTAAGGCCTTTGATTGTCAGAACAGAGTTGGAAGGGACCTTGGAGGTCATCTAGTCCAACCCCCTGCTCAGGCAGGAAACCCTATACTATTCCAGACAAATGGCTGTCCAGTCTCTTCTTAAAAACATCTGATGTTGGAGCAGCCACCGCTTCCTGAGGCAAGGAGTTCCACTGGTCAATTGTTCTAACTGTCAGGAAGTTTCTCCTTAGTTCCAGGTTGCTTCTCACCTTGATGAGTTTCCATCCGTTGCTTCTTGTCCTGCCTTCAGGGGCTTTGGAGAAGAGCTTGACTCCCTCTTCTTTGGGGCAGCCCCTGAGATACTGGAAGATGCTATCATGTGCTCCCTGGTCCTTCTTTTCATTATGCTCGCACACGCTTCTGCGCATGAAGTCTCCTTCCAGAGCTGTGGGTCCCTAGTCACCCACAACCTTTAATAATAATAATAATAAAATTGGAAGGAACCTTGGAGGTCATCTAGTCCAACCCCCTGCTCAGGCAGGAAACCCTATCCCATTTCAGACAAATGGCTCTCTTTTTAAAAACTTCCAGTATTGGAGCATTCACAGCTCCTGGAGGCAAGGAGTTTCACTGATTAATTGTTCTAACAATCAGGAAGTTTCTCCTTAGTTCTAGGTTGCTTCTCTCTTTGGTTACTCTTTCTTGGGACATTCCAGCTAGTCCTCCACTTACAACAGTTCATTGAGTGACCGTCCGAGGTTACAACAGCTCTGAAAAAGGGGACTTAACCGTTTTTCACGAAACTGTAGCCTCCCCCGTGATCACAAGGTGAAAATCCAGACGCTTGGCAGCTGACTCCTATTTATGACGGCGGCAGTGTCCCGGTGGGTCCTCCTTAGCGACTGGCAATGTCAATGTGGAAGCCGGGTTTGCTTAGCAACTGTTGTTGTTAGTTGCGAAGTCGTCTCCGACCCATCGCGAGCCTACGGACCACGTTCCTCCAGGCCTTCCTGTCCTCTACCATCTTCTGGAGTCCATTTAAGCTCAGGCCTCCTGATTCAGTGACTCCATCCAGCCACCTCATTCTCTGTCGTCCCCTTCTTCTATTGCCCTCAATCTTTCCCAGCATTAGGCTCTTCTCCAGTGAGTCCTTCCTCCTCATTAGGTGGCCAAAGGATTTGAGTTTTAGCTTCAGGATCTGGCCTTCTAAAGAACAGTCAGGGTGGATCTCCTCTAGGACCGACCGGTTGGATCGCCTTGCAGTCCAAGGGACTCGCAGGAGTCTTCTCCAGCACCAGAGTTCAAAGGCTGTGCGACCCACTTGACAACGGTGGCAAGAAAGGTCGCAACATGGGGCAAAACCGCTTAACGACCGTCCCGCTTAGCAGTAGGTATTTGGGGCTGAGTGGGGGGGCTTCCCAGGGCTGTGCTCCACAAGCTGCGCCTCTGCGCAAATCTTTTCAGGAGAACAACAGTAAAACAAGAAGTGAAAGCAGGAAGAGGTTTGGGCAGACCAGTTCCCCGGAGGGCGTCGCGTGGTCACCACACCCACTGAGAAATTCCAAACGGTAATTTGGCTGCGTGAACTTCCTTGAAGAATATTTAGAGTATTTAAACCGTGAAGAAGCCGCTCTATGATTCCAGTTTAACGATGAGTAGGAGAAAGTTCCTGACAATTAGAACAGTTAGCCAGTGGAACTCCTTGCTTCCAGAAAGTTGTGGGTGCTCCGTGGTTGGAAGTTTTTAAGAAGAGATTGGACAACCGTTTGTGTGAAATGGTCTCCAGCTTGAGTAGGGGGTTGGAGTAGAAGACCTCCAAGGTCCAACTCTTTCTTTTTCTTTCTCTTTCTTTCTTTCTCTCTCTCTTTCTTCTTCATCCTCTTTTCTTCTACCTTTTTCCTCCTCCTCCTCCTCACCACCACCCCCCCTGAAAGTTTTTGGACATAGAATAACCTCAAAAGGGCAGCTTTGTATAAGTAGTCCTCGACGTACGACCACAATGGAGCAATATATATATATGTTGCTAAGTGAGACATTTGCTAAGTGAGCTTTGCTCCATTCTACGACCTTCCTCGCAGCAAGTTAAGTGGATCACTGGAGTTAGTTAACACGGTCGTTAAGTGAATCTGGCTCCCCTCGTCAGAAGGGGATGACGTGACCCAGGGACAATGCAGCTGTCATAAAGACGAGTCGCTGGCCAAGCGCCTGAATTTTAATCACCTGGCCATAGGGCTGCCGCCATAGTCTTGTGAAAAACGGTCATAAGTCACTTTTTTCAGTGCCGCTGTAACATTCAATAAGTCACTAAATGAACTTTTTGTGAGTCAAGGGCTACCAGTAGCCACGGGAAGGGCAGCCTTGCATGACCACAAGAACAGTCTCCAATTCTAGCGCCGGTCAGCGCATCACAGATGTGCAGGTGGTTGCTAAACAAGGCAGTTGCTCCGGGAGCCACACCTGATTTTACAACTGTTTTTGGCACAGTTGTTAAGCGAATCCCTGCAGTCCTTAAGTGAATTTCAGTCATTAAGCGAATCCAAAGGGACTGCCCTTGGGAAAGTGAATGCTCCAACACTGGAAGTCTTTAAGAAGAGACTGGACAGCCATTTGTCTGAAATGGTATAGGGCTTCCTGCCCGAGCAGGGGGTTGGACTGGATGACCTCCAAGGTCCCTCCCAACTTTATTATAAAAATTTTATTCATTAAACATGAACCCCAAGTCAACTGAACACTCAAATTGACTGGCACTAATGATTGACACGGGTTGCTGCCGGCATCCTTGGTATCAACCAGGTACCTCCTTAAAATGTAAGATGTTCCGAGTAGCACAGTTTTTTGTAGCATTGCTGGTGTTATTGCAGGAAGCTGCAGTTTCTTGATGTATTTTGCAAAGCTTTTGGACCTAGTTCCCAGTGCCCCGATGACAATGGACTGTTACATGTTTCATCCTTAATTGCGCAGTTTCGATGGCCAGGTCGCGGTATTTCGTAATTTTTTCCAGTTCTTTTTCGACTCTGGCATCTCCTGATACAGCGATATCAGCTATACGCTTCGGTTATCTACGACTGAGATATCTGGTGTTTTGTGTTCCAAATGGCGATCTATCTGTATTTGAAAGTCCCACAGCATATTATTATTATTTTTTATTTTTACTTTTATTATTATTATTATTATTATTATTATTATTATTATTATTATTATTATATTATTATTATTATTATTATTATTTATTTCCTCAGGTCTTAAAGTTGCCAAGGTTGGATACTCTTACCGTATTTTCCGGCGTATAAGACGACTTTTTAAACCCATGAAAATCTTCTCAAACGTTGGGGGGTCGTCTTATACGCCCAGTCGTCTTATACGCCGGAAAATACGGTACTCTATACATTCTGGACAAACGTCCACTCTCTTCTTTAAAATCTCCAGCGATGGAGCATTCACAACTTCTGGTGGCAGGTTGTTCCATGGGTCAATTGTTCTCCCTATCAGGAAATTCCTCCTTAATTCTAGATTGGATTTCTGTTTGATGAGCTTCCATTCGTTATGGGTTAACCTGTCCTCAGGTGTGTTAAATGAATTAAAACCAGATTTGCAATGCAAGCAGCCCGCAGGTGAGACCAGACGCATTGGAAGTTGAATTCAACAGCTGTACTGTGTGTAAATGCTCCACTGGGTTGCATTTAATTGTTCAATTGCGGTAGCCAATAATTAACATATAGGTTTGTGCAGGAACAGCTGTGGCACTCCAGGATAATTGGACTTCTCAGCCAAGTCAAGCCAAGGAGGGGGGGAGCTGGATTCACTTAATGATGGTGTGATTTACTTAAAAACCATGGTCATAAAATTAGGCACAATTCACTTAACTGCCTTGCCTTCTGTCGCAATTGTCATAAGTCAAGGACTACCGTTATTTTTTTTGACTCAGGCACCTCAAAATGTTTAAAAAAAACCCCTCTTGCAGAGCTGTGAAATACCCACCGCCTCGTTGCCATGGCTTCGGGCTAAGTGGACCAGCAGCTTAACTCGCAGAGCTGGAAGGGACCTCAAAGGTCATCTGTCCAACCCTGCCAAGGCAGAGAGACCCACCACCCAGGAAAGAGCGCTTCGGAGGTTCTTTATCCGAGATGGGCCCAGTGTGGCAGCCTCCCTTCCCTCCAGAGGCATCAAGCCTGGCACTTATACAGGGAATCCCCAACTTACAATAGTCCATTTAGCGGCCATTCAAAGTTCATTCAACGGCACGGAGAAAAGTGACTTACGGCCGATTTTCACACTTACGACTGTTGCCGTGTCCTTCTGGTCACACGATCAAAATCCGGACGTTTGGCAACTGGCTTGAGTTTACGACGGCTGCACTGTCCTGGTGTGTGTGTGTGTGTGTGTGTGTGTGTGTGTGTGAGACGTGATCCCCTTTTGTGACCTTCTGACACGCAAAGTTAACGGGGGGGGGGGGGGAAGCTGGATTCACTTAATGACCGTGTCACCAATTTTAACAACTGCACTGATTCGCTTAACAACTTAGGTTGTAAAAATAGGGGCAAAACTCACACAACAAATGTCTCACTTAGCGACAGAAATTTTGGGGTCCGTTTGCGGTTATAAGACAAGGACTTCCTGTATTGGGAAAACTCATCCGAGGGGAGCTTTGTGGGTTTCCCCCCATTTTTAATACACATTAAAATACGCCGTAGTGGCGAATACCCACAAGCTCAGAGAAGGACCCTTTTCACCCACATTACAACGTTTTACTTAGCGACAGAAATTTTGGGCTCGGTTGTAAGTCGAGGACCGTCTGTCATCCCAAGACCAGCTTCAGAAAGGGGACGGGTCATGAAGCCTCAGGTCCCTTCCCAAGATACAAAAAAAAAACCCCACGAATTTGGGGTCCTCACCGGAAGCAACCGCTCTGCTCAGCAACGCTGCCGTCTCCAAAAAGATGGGGGGGGGGGGGGAATCAAACGCAACTCTGATGAATGCATTCATTAAGATAAATCACCTTATTTCCAAGCCCAGCGGCTCTGCTTATGGCAGGAAAACAAAAAACGAAACCCAGGGTGTGGCACCAGCAGCGGATCCCCACTTCCTTATCAGCCGCACGTATCTTACTCCATGCACACAAACACACAAAGATGATCTGCTTTTCAGAGGGGAAAGTGCTTCCTCTATAGTAGGTCGCCCTGAGGGGGGGGACTGTTTTCTTCCCCCCCCCCTTTTTCGAATGATCTTTTTGGTTTTACTCAAGAGAATCAAGGTAAAAATAACAACTCCAAATAAATGTATATATATATTAACAAAAACATAACAAAGATAGCCCAAACATTAAAAAGGAAAGGGGAAAAAAACATGCATTAAACGGCAAATATATGTATATGTGGCCCTGGGGTCTGTTTTGTGGGGCTGCCCATCTTACTCCCTGCAAAGACACCCCCACCTGGCAAGGAGAGAGCCCTCTGCGCACGGTCAGGAGCACCCTCGCCCTTTTGAGTTATTGCACTCTCTCAAGCGGGCCGGATGGCTCTGATGGGGTCCGAGGTTGCCTACGGTTGGGGGGGGGCATTCACCCCCTATGCCAGCGTTTCCCAACCTTAGGAACTTGAAGATGCGTGGACTTCAACTCCCAGAATTCCCCAGCCAGCATAGCTGGCTGGGGAATTCTGGGAGTTGAAGTCCACGCATCTTCAAGTTCCTAAGGTTGGGAAACGCTGCCCTATGCGGAGCCTTCCTGCCCCCTCCGCCTTGGGACCCCCCCCAGTCGAGGGTCTTTTTTCGATTCCGCAGGTGTGAAGCGGCCGGGTGGGGATCTGCAGAGCTGCGGGGGTCCCTGCCTGCCCGACCCTTCCCCAAGGGCATCCCGGGAAGGATGCACCCCCAAAGGAGTGCCCCCCACTTCTGCAAGACGACCAGCTGAGACCCCCCCAGAGGCCCCCTGTGGCGGGTGGGGGAGACTTCGGAGGAGAAAAGGGGAGCCTGAAAGGCTCAGGGTGACCCCCCCACCCCAAAAGTGGAAGGTCCCCCTCCCCTCCTCAAAGAGGGATAGGATCCCCCTCCTCACCCCCCAAAATGGGGCGCAAAGTCCCCCTCCCCTCCTCAAAGAGGGATAGGATCCCCCTCCTCACCCCCAAAATGGGGCGCAAAGTCCCCCTCCCCTCCTCAAAGAGGGATAGGATCCCCTCCTCACCCCCAAAATGGGGCGCAAAGTCCCCCTCCCCTCCTCAAAGAGGGATAGGATCCCCCTCCTCACCCCCAAAATGGGGCGCAAGGTCCCCCTCCCCTCCTCAAAGAGGGATAGGATCCCCCTCCTCACCCCCAAAATGGGGCGCAAAGTCCCCCTCCCCTCCTCAAAGAGGGATAGGATCCCCCTCCTCACCCCCAAAATGGGGCGCAAAGTCCCCCTCCCCTCCTCAAAGAGGGATAGGATCCCCTCCTCACCCCCAAAATGGGGCGCAAAGTCCCCCTCCCCTCCTCAAAGAGGGATAGGATCCCCCTCCTCACCCCCAAAATGGGGCGCAAGGTCCCCCTCCCCTCCTCAAAGAGGGATAGGATCCCCCTCCTCACCCCCAAAATGGGGCGCAAAGTCCCCCTCCCCTCCTCAAAGAGGGATAGGATCCCCTCCTCACCCCCAAAATGGGGCGCAAGGTCCCCCTCCCCTCCTCAGAGGGATAGGATCCCCCTCCTCACCCCCAAAATGGGGCGCAAAGTCCCCCTCCCCTCCTCAAAGAGGGATAGGATCCCCCTCCTCACCCCCAAAATGGGGCGCAAGGTCCCCCTCCCCTCCTCAAAGAGGGATAGGATCCCCCTCCTCACCCCCAAAATGGGGCGCAAGGTCCCCCTCCCCTCCTCAAAGAGGGATAAAACCCCCCTCCCCTAAGGACCCGGGGGGGCTGGTGGGGGGGCAGGGAGGAGCAAAAGGGCCCCCGGGACCCCCGACGTCTCCAAATCGCCCTGGGGAGGGGAGGGGGGGTCTCCTGCTTGCAAATCCCGAGGGGGGGTGGGAGCGGCGGGTCCCAACCCAGCCGGGGACAAGGCGCGTCCCGAAGAACCCGCGAAGGCAGCTGCGCCGGATTCAGACGTGACGCGCGTCTCCTCCCCCTCCCCCCCACCCGACGCCGCGTCCCTTCCGCACGCGCCCCCTGCCCGAGGGCGGCCTACCTGAGACGACGAGCGCCTCGTTGGGCCCCACCGTGTGGCAGTTCCCCATGGCGGGATGCGCTGGGCTCGGCTCCGCCGCCGCCGCCACTGCCTCAGCCCAGCGGGGAGCGGGCGGGGCTCCCGGCCAGGCCCACCGGAAGCGCGGGGCGGGCGCTTCCGGGCGCGCCATCTTGGGCGCGGCTGAGGCGGAGGCCCTGCGCTCCCTCTCTCGAGGGTCTCTGTGGGGGGGGCGGGTGGCGGGGCTTCTCGCGGCGTTGCCCGGGGCCGAATCCACACGGCCGGCTGAGCCCAGACCCGGGTCGGCCGTTCCCGGGAAGATGGGGCGGCGTGCGCCATTGGTCCAAATGAAATGACGTTCCCGTCGCTCTCGTCCCGGGGGAGGGGGGGGGCTCTGAGCCTGGCCAGTCTTTCTTTGAGGGTGGGGGTTTTACTTCCTGGCAGGGGTCTCGCCACCCAGCTGGGGAAGGTCATCAGGGCAAGAAGGGAGGGGGAGGAGGAGGAAGGAAGGGGCGGGGGGGGGGACGAAGAAGAGAGAGGAGGAAGAGAAGTGTTTACCAAGGAGTAGGTTGTGGTCCATTTTGTCAAATGCCTTACTGAAATATTAGTATACTATGTTGACTGTGTTTCCCTGGTCTACTAGTTTAGTCACTTTATCAAAGAATGAAATAAGATTGGGTTGGCATGACCTGCCCTCGTTGTGTACTGTCGCTTTAGGTCAGGCTAGGTTTTTCTTCTCATCCTCCTGAGGGCACATAATGTATCTGTGTTGATGGGTTTGGCGAAGACTTTCATATCCTGTCTTGTAATCTTGACTCGCCTATAATCCACATATCTATTTCAATGAGTGGGTGGAATTCCTGGAAAGGAACGTATTGGTCCCTATTTTCCACAGTGCAGCCATGTTTTTGTCTGTCGAAACCTTTGTTGTATAAGGAGGTAGTTGGTCAGGTGAGCTATTTCAAATACAAACCGTAGCTCCCTATGATTGTGAAAGTTGGACCTTAAAGAAAGCAAGATAGGTAGGAAACCAACTCGTCTGAGCTGTGCTGTCTGAAATGGTATAGGGTTTCCTGCCTGAGCAGGGGGTTGGATTAGATGACCTCCTAGTTCCCTTCCAACTTTATTATTATGTTTATGTTTATTGGACTTATATACCACCCTTCTCCCGTAGGACTCAGGGCGGTTGACAAGGAATTTAAAATAACAATACACATTACAAAAGGCCGTGAAAGAACACGGTGACTGGACACCATCAAAGCTGACACCGGCCCGAGCAGAGAACAACTCAAAGAAGCAGTGCAAGATTGGAGGATGAGGAGAGACATGGCCTGTAGAAGCACCAAAAGTCTATAACACAATAACAGAGTTGGAAGGGATCTTGGAGGTTTTGTAGTCCAACCCCCTGTCCAAGCAGGAGATTCCGTATCATTTCAGAGAAATGGTTGTCCAGTGTCTTTCTGAAAGCCGCCAGTGATGGAGCACCCACCCCTTCTGAAGGTAAGCCAATCCACTGGTTGATTGCTCTCGCCATCAGGAAATTTTTCCTTAGTTCTAGGTTGCTTCTCTCCTTAGTTAGTTTCCATCCATTGTTTCTTATCTTGCCTTTGGTGCTCTGGAAAATAGTTTACCCTCTCATCTTTGTAAAAAGGTAAAGGTTCCCCCGCACATGCGTGCTAGTCGTTTCTGACTCTAGGGGCCTGTGCTCATCTCCGTTTCAAAGCCGAAGAGCCAGCGCTTGTCCGAGGATGTCTCCGCAGTCATGTGGCCGGCATGACTAGATGCCAAAGGCGCACGGAACGCTGTTCCCTTCCCACTGTAGTGGTCCCTATTTTTTTACTCGCATTTTTACGTGCTTTCGAACTGCTAGGTTGGCAGAAGCTGGGACGAGTAACAAGCGCTCACTCTGCTACGCGGCACTCGGGATTTGACCAGCCAAACTGCCGACCTTCTGATCGACAAGCTCAGTGTCCTAATCCACTGAGCCACCGCGTCCTTATATTATCAATATATAAAACATCTTATAAATAATGGTATATAGATGCTTGCCTCATCCTAAGATGCAAAAGATGGCTGTTGACTTAGGATGGTGTTACGGGTCTTCCCGGACAAGGGTTGGGATCAATAACCCCACTCTGAGGGCAGCATTGTCTGTACAGATGGTAATAATAGTAAGAAAAACAGTATAATGGAGTTGGAAGGGACCCTGGAGGTCTTCTAGTCCAATCTGCTGCTTAAACAGGAGACCCTGTATCCTTTCATTCCTATCTCTTCTTAAAAGCCTCAAGTGATGCATTTACAGCTTCTGGAGGCAAGGAGTTCCACTGGTTAATTTTTCTCACTGTCAGGAAATTTTTCCTTAGTTCCAGGCTGCTTCTCTCCTTGATTAGTCTCCATCCGTTGCTTCTTGTTCTGTCTTCAGGCTCTTTTTGAAAATAAATTGACCCCCTCCTCTTCTTTGAGGAAGCCCCTGAAATATTGGAAGACTGCTATCCTGTCTAGTCCTTCCTTTGTTAGACTAGACATACCCAATTCCTGCAATCGTTCTTCATTTTTAGCCTTCTTTTTTACATGGTGGTGACCAGAATTGGATACCTTATTCCAATTGTGGCCTTACCAAGGCGTTGTAAAGCAGTGTTAACACTTCATGTTGTTGACCCGGAATAAGGGGACCTGATAGGAAATATCAATTGTGAATGTGCAGACGGCCCTACTGTCTTTGGGCTCTTGCAAAGTTCTGGATGCAGGGTCATGAAAGGCCAGCAAGGAAAATACTCAATGTCCTAACCCTCCCAGGAACATACGGTATCTTTAGGGAAACACCCAAAGGGAACATGTTTGTTATTTCTGCTCTCTTATCCAGGGCTTTTAAAAAAAAAGGTGCCAGAACTCTCAACTTGGCAGGTGCAGGAGGAGGGGGGTGGGGGGGCAGCACTGCTGCAGTCACGGGTGCAAGGGGTGTTGGCAGCGGGCTGCCCCCCCGGGGCTGGAGCCAGCGCGGCTGGTGCTGTGGGAGCAGTGGGGCCCACTCTATATGGCGGGGCCGTGAGGGGCGTGCGGCAGAGGCGATGCAGGCCAGACAATGCAGGGCGGCCAGTGAGGCGCACAGGGCGAGGTGACGGTGGCGCAGGTCCAGCACCGGGTAGGCCACTAGCCTGGCTGACACGGGTGAGCACAAGGAAGGAGTGCGCATAGACTCCACAGAATCCACCTCCAACTCCTTGTCCTCTCTTACTTACCTAGTTTGGATGGTGTAGTTGGGCAGCAGGGAAGGATGCAAAGTTCCTGCCAACTCTCCTTCGCTGCAGACAACTTGCCGGTGCAACGTTTGCCGGCCAGGTCTTTTGGCGTGCTTAGCAACAATTCCTATTGGCTTTCGAAAGCCAACAGGCTTTCAAAATCCAATAGAGGGAGTAGCATAGCTTGTGCAAAAGCTTTTCTGTGTGTGTGCAAAAAAAGGTGCCGGAACGCCATTCTGGGCATTCTATGAGGAAAAGAAGGCCTGCTTTTATGTTTTAATCTTCTGATTTTAAATATATATTTTTTTCTATTGTAAGTTGCCCCAAACCTCACAATGTGGATTGCATACAAATATTATATAATCGGTAAATAAAGGTAGAACATATGTTAAATATACATCAAATGATAATATACTTCCCTACAAAGTCAATTCTTGCTCAATGACAGACCAAGGAGTTAACTCGGAAAGGAAAGAGGAAAATCTCGAAGAGATCTGTGCAACGTGTAGAAGGGAAAGGCCCACACTGATAAATTAAAAATCTTTCTGGTCTGCAAAAGAATGCTGGTGGGCTAATCAATGATTTGGTGACTAGAGGAGCATCTACAGTGTTGGAGTTAGTGGTCATGGTAAGCTACGGAGGCACTAGTCAACATGACTTTCAGGGCAGTGGTGGTGATTTTATTATTATTTTTAAAAGTCTGTGCTCTGTCCAAGGGTGCTTGGTAGGCTGCATGTACAGGCCTGGTCTAGAATTTATTTTGGAGCATTCAGCTATCTAAAGCAGGCATGTCAAACTCATTTTGTTTTAGGCAACTTCTTATAAAAGAAGTCGATGTTCTGGTGGATGCCTGGGAAAGGGCGGCCGCCGGGGCACTTGACTGCGTTGTACCCTTGCGACCTCTGACCCGGCGCAGATCCCGTTGGGCTCCATGGTTCTCTGCGGAGCTCCGGGAGATGAAGCGTCGGAGACGAGGTCTAGAGAGCGGTTGGAGGTCCAGCCGATCCGAATCTGACCAATTGCAGTTAAGAACCTTTATAAGGTCTTATCTTGCGGCGATAAGGACAGCGAAGTCTAACTACTTTGCTGCCCTTATCGCGTCTGCAGATAATCGCCCGGCCGCCCTGTTTAGGGTAACCCGCTCCCTCTTTAATCAGGAGGTGAGGGAGGATCCCTTGTGGGGACGAGCTGAGGAGTTTAGTCATCATCTGGCGGACAAAATCGCACCACCACCTGTTTGTTGGATCCGTGCTTATGCGGCCCGGGAGGGGACACGAGGCTGGTTCCATGCAGTAATAACTGCTTCTTTGAAGGAGGGTGTCTTCCCTGCCGCCTTGAAGGAGGCGGTGGTGAGACCCCTCCTCAAGAAGCCTGCCCTGGACCCGGCTGTTTTAAATAACTATCGTCCAGTCTCCAACCTTCGCTTTTTGGCGAAGGTTGTTGAGAGTGTGGTGGCGCATCAGCTTCCTCTGTTCCTGGAGGAAACTGATTATCTGGACCTGTACCAATCGATAGCGATATTGGTCTATAATTTTTTATTTGCCTTAAGTCAGAGTCTTCTTTAGGTATTAAAAGTAATATTGGCTTCAGTCCATGTATTTGGTATTTTAGCCTCCAGGAAAATTTCGTTAGACAGTTCTTTCAAAATCGGACTTAATACATCTTGCAATGATTTATAAAACTCTGCAGGTAATCCATCTGGGCCAGGAATCTTATCCTTTTTTTGCTTTTTTATAGCCTCCATCATCTCCATCATTGATATGTTTCTATTTAATATGTTTTGAATATTCTCTGGAATTTTTGGAAACTTTTCTTACTGCTGCATTTTTTGTTTTGGAATTTCCTCTGCCTTATAAAGTATTTTTAATGGAGGCTCTAATGTCAGGTGCCCATTTCAAGTCCTGGGAGATCCTAGAACGACGAAGCCTGAAGGTCTTGGCTGTTGATCCCGCCTTGTCTAACGTTGCCAGAGGTGGCGGAACAGGAAGGCTCTGCCTAAAATCTACCATCATCTCTTCGGTTTTCAGCGGATTCTAGTCCATATTGTTCCGGCTGCACCTCAGGCCCTGTTCCTCAACCTCCTGTCTGTATGCAGACTCATCACCGTCTCGAATGAGACCCCCGACTCTTGTCTCATCTGCAAACTTCAGTGCAGGCAGTGCCCGACTTACTTCATTTAATGACCATTCAGAGTTACGACGGCCCAGAAAAAAGTGACTCGTGACCCTTTTTCACACTTAC
This sequence comes from Vipera ursinii, assembly GCF_947247035.1. Taxonomy (NCBI): domain Eukaryota; kingdom Metazoa; phylum Chordata; class Lepidosauria; order Squamata; family Viperidae; genus Vipera; species Vipera ursinii. The sequence continues at coordinate 358,581,782 of NC_139512.1, read as the reverse complement.
GACCGTTGCAGCATCCCCACGGTCACGTGATCCAAATTCAGACACTTGGCAACTGACTTGCTTTTATGACCGTTGCTGTGTCCCAAGGTCATGCGATCCCTTTGACGACCTTCCGGCAAGCAAAGCCAAGGCTTAACAAGCTTGTTACTAACTTATCAACCGCAGCGATTCACTTAACAACTGAGGCAAGGAAGCTCGTAAAATGGGGCAAGACTCATTTAACAAATGTCTCACTTAACAACAGAGCTTTTGGGCTCAACCGTGGTCGTACGTCGAGGTCAACCTGCTCTTTAACAGAGGGATCCTTCGAGTTGCAGTCATTTCCACGGAGACAGAGAAGCGCCATGGAGAAAGCACACAGTGCCATGGGGGGGGGGGGGCTGTGCTAATTGTCCAGGTGCTTTGCTGTGATTTTGTGCGTGCTTTTCCGTGTGTTTTCCTACGTTCACCTCAGAAAAAATTAAGGGGGGAAATTTAAAGTGGACAAATTTAGCTGGTCAGTCCCAGCAGCCTCTCGCTGAATTCCCAGAGCTTCTTGGCCAGCTGGTCATCGCGGGCCTGTCGACTGGGCACCTTCGGCTGGCAGTCCACAAAATACTGCCCGCTCAGCCGCTCGATATCCTTCTCGGTGGCACAGTAGATGGTGGTCTGGGCACCAGAATCACAATTTCGGAGGAACAGCTGAACGAACCAACCCAGCCCAAAGAGCCAACGGGGACAGAAGCGAGAAATTTCGGTTTTAACATTTCCTGAAATCAAAGGCAGAGAGAACAGGCTGCAGATGGAAAGTTACCCAAAGGGGGGGGAGAGGGAGGGAGATCCTGAATGATCCCTTCGCACAGTACCCGTTTCCCACCGGGAACCATGGGCCGCAAGGCACCCTTTGGGCAACATAGGAAATGTCTCAGAAGACCAAGAGCTCAAGCTGAGTGGGTGAGGATGCCAGCGGCTTTCTCTCTCTCCTCTCTCTCTCTCTCTCTCTCTCTCTCTCTCTCTCTCTGTGTGTGTGTGTGTGTGTGTGTGTTTCTGTGTGCGTGTGTGTTTGTGATCATGCGTGCTTCTTTGCATGCATGAAGTCATTGCAGTGGGGCAACTAATACATTCAAATAAATAATGTTAAATAACAATGTTCTGATAGAATATTTGTAGCTCAGAGTTGAAGTGTGAGGTCCTTGGTCCACTCTGAGTTCAGCTGTTTTTTTGCAGGATGTCAACAATGTGACAATTAAGAAACTGCAACCATTTTACCTTTTGCTTTAACTGTGCTTTTCCTGATGTTTGAGACATTTAGATGTAGAAGGGGGGAGGAGGGGAATGCTACCACAACAATTGCAGCTGTGTGTGAACACAAGGTCAAGGTTAGATAAAGTTTTGGTGGGTTGAGAAGTTGGGAGGAGCCTTTCTGTGGTGGGAATTGCAACTTGTTGCATTGTATCAGGGGGAGGGAACTTCAGTCTTGGGTTCAACTATGTAAGTGCCAATAGTTTGTTTCCTGAATAAAATGTTCTTTAAGGAAGAAATCTTTCCCTTGAAGTTCTTTTAATTGGTTTCATCTATTGGAGCAATGACACAGACATTTCATGACTCAACCTGGGAATGTCATCAGTGCTAGAAGGGAGGGGGTTTTCTGGAGAGGAGGAGGAGGAGGAGAATGAGGTGGATGGGGAAGAAGAGGAGAGGAAGGAGGAGGAAGAGGAAGGGGGAGGAGGAGGAGGAGGAAGAGCAGGAGGAAAGGTAAATGGAGGCAAAGGAGCAGAAGGATGCAAAGGGGAGAAGGAATAGGAGGAGAGGGAGGGAGGTGGAGGAACAGAAAGAGAGTGACAGGAGGAGAAAGAGGAGGAAGAGCAAAGGACGAGGAGGAAGAGGGAGAGGAAGAAAAGGGAAGGTGATGCAGAAATGGAGGGGGAAAACCTCATCCTTGCTTTAGGCAGTGGGTTGGTCTAGAAGACCTCCAAGAGTCCATCCCACTCTAAAACTTTAGGATTCTATTAGCTCTGGTACCTGGGAGGGTGGGAGACATCTCCCTCCCCAGTGGAACCCAATGGAGGAAACTCCTGGGGTGGCTCTGCAGGGGGGGGTTTGAGGGAGCCCCCAGTGGGAGAGAAATGTCTGCAGAGCCCCAGCAGGACCTGCGGGGGCTCCATCTTGTGCTTCTTGGAGCCGGACTTCCACTCACCTGGATGAACTGCGTAGCAGGTGACGTTGGTTCCTTCCAGCCGGTTGGCCAATTCTCGCACGTGGAGAGTGTTGGCTAGTTTGCTGTTGCTGTACGATTGTAGGGCCTGCCACATCCCCTCCACTGGCTTGTGGATGGTCCGAAAGTCGATCTTCCCATTGAAGTGCATAGTCGAGGACACGATTACAACCCGGCTGGGGGTGCAGCGCTTCAGCCGATCCAGGAGCAGGTGGGTCAGCAGGAAGTGGGCCAGGTGGTTGACCTGGAAAGCCAGGTCAAAGCCATCAGCGGTTTGACCGTCCTTAAAGACCCCTGCCAAAAAAAGTAAGCGAATTCCAGGTAGTCTTCAGTTTACAACGTGTCACTTTGTGATCATTCAAAGATACAACAGATGCCCAAAATGTATTTACAACCCAGTTCTGATGTTGAAACGGCTCCCTCCCCCCCAGTGTTACATGATCACATTATAGGTGCTTGGGAATTGGTGTTCACTTTACAACCTTGCCCACTGTCATGTGATGGAGGATTTAACATTCTTCAACATTTTTGTCGAAGAACGGAGTTTACTCCCACTTTTCAGCAAAAAGTCCCCATAGTGAACAAATGATTCGCTTCACGACTGGCTCAACAAAGGTCATGAAATCATAGTAGTCACAGGGGTGACCCACTTTATAACTATCACACTTTACAACCATAATGGTCATAAGTTGTAGATTATCTCTAAAGCACCCAGTTTGCTTTAGTGGTTAAACCTAGAAAGCAGGAGGTTATGAATTCAAATCCTGCCTTAGGCATGAAAGATAGCGGGGAGACTTTGGGCCAATCACCAGGGGTCTAAGGGTTCTAGTCCCGCCTTAGCTGTGAAAGCAAAGTTGATCATTCTCTCTCTCAGCCCAATCGACCTCACAAGGTTGTTGTTTTGAAGAAAATAGGAGGAGGAAGGCATGCTGGATCTGTTCATCGCCTCAAGTTACTTGTAAAAATAATAATAAAGGCGGGATACCAAAAGCAAATGACCACAAAGAGGAGAGAGCTGCTTCTGAAGTTACGGCCAAACCCCCGAAGGAAGAGAAATCCTGGAGACCCCCACAATATTCCCACTTCCTCGCCCAGATACCCCGGGGGGGGGGTCTGCTCTGCACCCACCGGCATTGTTGATGAGGATGTCCAGACGGGGCTCCGATTTTAAGAAGGTCTGTGCAAAAGCTCGCACGGAGTTGAGGTTGGCCAGATCCAGGATCATCAGGATCACCTCCGAGTTCCCGCTTTCCTGGAAAAGGAGCAAAAGGAATCCTGAGAAGAATTGGGATCGGGTGTGGCTTCAAAGGCTGATCCCAGTTTACTCGCCTTCTACATATGTCTGCTCACCTCCAGACAATCAGTGGAAAAGCTGGTCACCAGAAGTTGTGAATGCTCCAACATTGGAGGCTTTTAAGAAGAGACTGGACAGCCACTTGTCTGAAATGGTTAGGGGTCTCCTGCTTAGCCAGGAGGTTGTACTACAAGACCTCTGAGGTCCCTTCCAGCTCTGTTATTCTATAATAACATATCACAGTCTTACAGTCTAGAATGAAGAAGGGCAGATAAAATGGATGAGTTTTAATAACCAGAACCAAACGGATCACGCAGATCCAACAAAAGCACTTACAGCTGCCCCCCAAATATGGAGCCCCCGGATAGGACAGGACAGAACTGAAGACAAAGCTCTTGAAGTGGGGAATGGCGGGTGGTCTGCAGGGTGACTAGAAGTGCATCGGAAGTTTTAGGATCTCGAATTCAGTGTAGTTGATTGGTTGGAGGGTGCTGGCTCCTGCATGAGGCAATCTGCACTCTGATTGGTTGCCAAGGGTGCGGAGGGGAGGTTCCCTTCTTCCCGCCTTTTTCTTCTGTGCCCTCTGTGTGCTGTTAAGATTTACCTCACGATGTTCCTGTGTTCCGGACAGGTATATTTATATTTGTACTTATATTTATATGTATAGTTATAATTTATGGTATTAAATTCCTCTTGTCTGCATATTTCTGCAATCAAGCATAGTCAGAAAATGTGTTTTAATTCCTTGTGCCTGCAATTCATATATGTGGATGTTTCTGTAATCAAGCTTAGGCAGGAAATGTAATTGGAATTCCTTATATCTGCAATCTAAGCATGCCTGTTTTTCTACAATCAAGTTTAAAACAGTTAGAAAATGTAATTTGAATTCCTTCTGTCTGTTTCTAAAGTGTGCATGATTCTCTGCAACTAAAGCTCAGTCAAAAAGTGCTTCTATAAACTTGCATGCCTACAGTAAAAAGGAAAATGAGTAATTTGTTGTTCTCCAGCTGATTCTGCAAAGAGCAGAGCTGTGTTGTCAGGATTCTGTTTGTGTGGATTGATGTTTCTTCCTGTTTTCCTGAGGAGACCACTCAAAAAGCTTGTTAAAATTGTACTGCCTCCTTGCTTGAAATGCAATGAATCTCTCCTCAGATCTGCCTCCAACATTTCTAATTACAAAGAGAGACTGTGTTTGTAAGCTTGAGTTTTGTGAAATCAAGATGCAAGATTAGAATTTTCCCGTCTGTCTCCTCTAAAATTGCCTTTCTCCTAAACTTCACTAGAAAGTTCAGAGATTTACTGTTGCAAACAATTTGTTTCAGAGCTGAATCTTTACTCAAAGAGGAAAAAAGTTTTCTAGCTTGCTAAGAACTCTTTGTTCTAAAGACCGCTTAGGAAGGTCATAAAAAAACAATAAAGCAATTAGTTGCCTGGCAACCCAGCTCTTGGTTGCTGCTCAGTCAAAGAGACCCCACCCTTGGAATCCAGGAGACAAAAGGCCAGCTTGGTTTTATGCTAAGGCAGGCAGCGACCTCTGGTGGCCAAACTGAAACGCTTAAACTGTCTGCAAATTTGAAATGCATGTGAAAGCTTGTATATAGAGAGAGACTTTGATTCACACTTATGGCAAGCTATGCAAGCATTTTATATGACTAAGCAAGGCACTCTAGCTATAAACTAGGAACAAAGAGCAAATTAACCTTCGTCAGACACAGTTTACAGCCTATGGTTGGTACTCTTAATACGAACAGGAAGTCCCTCGAGAGTTCCAGACCGGCTCACGACTAGTGGTCATAAGAAGGAACAATTGCCTCACTTTGCATCCAAATTCAAGCTAGAGACAATAACAGGCTTGCATCCAAACAGCGACCTCTAGTGGTCAAGGGGTGAACTTTGTTGAAGTACTCACCTACTCACCCCAGTGGCTGCTCAGCAAGTAAAAGGCTTGTCCTCAGGCACATGTAGAGTGCCCCCAGTGGTCAAAGGGTGAACTTTCCTGAAGTCCCTAACCACGCAGAAGGTGCCCCAACTTCCCTGAAGTCTCTGACCACACAGAAGGCACCCCCTGGTGGTCAAAGAGCAAAGTTCACCAAATTTAGTCAAAAATACCTAGGAAGTTTTCTGTACCTGTCCTAGCCATGGCAGAGTGTCCCATTGATTCAGAAGAGCTGGTTCAACCAGACAATCCTGATTTGCACCAAGAAGTTGTAAGACCCAAGCGTACAATAAAACCAACCCAGAAACTCAGAGAAAATTATGAGGTAACTAAGAATGAACTTTCCAATGAATTGTCAGAGTTATGGGACAGAACTGCACATGCCATGACAATTTTGCTGAGCCTTAATGGTAATCCTGCTGCATTAAGAGACTCTATAGATCGCCTATCTGCAGCTTATGAACGTTACCTACGGCAGTATGCAAAATACATAGGTTTTTTGTATGACTTTAATGTAGATGATTCCTTAGCAGAAATAACCAAAATTGAGGATCTGAACCAGCAAAGAGATCTCCTAGTGCAAGATGCAAAGAATAAGGCAAAAATCCGTATTGCAGACCTGCAAGAGACCAGATCTCATAGGTCTACATCAAGTAGATGCACAGCACGCTCCGCTAGATCCTTTCGCTCCAGGGCTTCAACAATACATGACAAGCTACTAGAGGCTCGTGCGCTTGTAGAAGAAAAGGACGCACTTGCATCCTTTGCCAAGAAGGAAGCTGAAATAGAAGCCAAGAGAAAGACCCGCCAAGCAGAGGAGGAAGCCCGTCAAGCAGAGGAAGAAGCCCAGAGAAAGACCCACCAAGCAGAGGAGGAAGCCCAGAGAAAGGCTCGCCAAGCAGAGGAGAAAGCCAGTCAAGTAAAGGAGGAAGCCCAAATGAGAATTCTGCAAATAGAAAAGGAACGAGCAGCTGCCCTGGCAAAGCTGAAGGTCTATGAACAGGCAGTGAAGGAAAGCACCGAGGTAGATTGTTCCATCCCAATAGAAGTGGAGGATCCGAAGGAACGCACCAGTCAATATGTCTTAAAGCATAATGTTTGCAACGATGCAGAGCCATCTTCCACACTGCCTAAAAACACCACAGAGACCCCAGAACTGCAAAGGCCTGTACTCCTTCAGCACCACAACACAAGTACATCTTCTGCACTTCCCACTCACCACTCAGAGACCACAGAACTGCAAGGGCCTACACCTCTTCAACAACACAGCACAGGTGCATCAGCTGTCCTTCCCACAAACAGCACAGAAGCCCCGCACCTTCCAGAGCCTACATCTCTTCAACAACACAGCACAGGTGCATCAGCCATGCTTCCTACGAACAGCATAGAAGTCCCGCGCCTGCCAAGGCCTACACCTTCTCCATGCCAACACACAGCTGTGTCAGCTGTGCTTCCTACAGACAGCACAGAAGCCCCAAGCCTGCCAAGGCCAGCACCTCTTCAATGCCCAGAAGCAGGTGCGCCAACACTTCAAACTGCATCACCTCTTGCCGATGATAACGTAATTTCCAGCAATGATCAACGGTTGAATCGACAGCCAGCACAAGCTTTAGAGAATACACCGCAGCTGAATGCCTTTACAACATCACTCTATCCTGGTGCACCTCATCCTTATTCACCAGAAAACCTCCACACCCAAGGGGTCCAACAAGTTTCTTTGGCATCAAAGAGTGAGGGGTCAGACTGTTCTGACCATGCCAGGTACATGATTCGACAAGAGCTTCTCAACTCTAACCCCTCAAAGTTTAATGACCATCCAGAGACCTACAGATCCTGGAAAGCAACCTTCAAAGCTGCTGCTGCTGATCTCAACTTCAATATCAGAGAGAAACTCGTTCTACTCTTTTTCTTTCCCCCATTCTCATATGTTTGCAGGTTCATCAGTCACCATGCCTGGGTGAACAATGACCCCAGCTTCAACTACCCTGAATCCAGTGTGCCTGCTCCATCACCATCACCAAGGTATGTTAACACAGCAGCTCAACACAAAGACTCAGGTGGAGCTGTGTCTACAAGAAAGATGGACATCTCACCTCCTGTATCATCTCCTCCTCTATGGAGTGATTCAGGTGGTGGCAACTCACATCCTGTACCATCTCCTCCTAAATGGAGCGATTCAGGTGGTGGGGATGAAGATCCCAATCATCAGTGTCCTATTCACAAACTGCCTCACCCTCTTAGAAAATGTCATCAGCTTGGAGCAATGACTATACAAGAGCGGAAAGAGGTTCCTCAAAACTTAGAATATGCTACAGGTGCTATGCTTCATATGGTCATTTTGCTAAAAATTGTAAAGCCTTTGTCAAGTGCACAGAATGTGATAGCGACAAACACGATACAGCTACGCATCCTGATCCACTTCCAGGCAATCCACAGCAACCACCTGTATCCAACCCTGCTTCAAATAATGGCGGAGAGCAGCATGGCGGGGAGCAACAAAGTCACGCTCCAGTCACCAACATTTCACCTTTACCCTATCTTCAAGTTAGAGACCTTGTTCTGTTTAAGGACCACCGACCTCAAGAATCGAAGGGCACCAAAAACTTTCATCAGACCATCGCAAAACTTGTCCTGCTTTTGCCTCTTGAAGACTGAACTCGTTGCTTTCCCTGTTGAATCCTGACTTCAAGAAGAAAAGTGCCTTCAACTTGATCCAGACTATTGAGGCCTGAAAAGGCAATTGTTATTATTGCAATATATATGCATGTTCTTTTATATCTTTCAGGTCTTGAACACAACAAGCAAAACCTCAGCCTGAAATGGCAGTTTTTATTATTGCAATATGTATGCATGTTATTTCTTATATTTCTCAGGTTTTATACCTCATATATCTCATGCTGATTTTATATCTTTCAGGTTTTATGCCTCATATGTATGCATGTTTATTTTATATTTCTCATATATATGCATGTTTATTTTATATTTTTCAAGTTTTATTTATTTATTTATTTGTTTGTTTATTTGATTTATATACCGCCCTTCTCCCGGAGGAGTCAGGGCGGTGTACAGAGCAATAAAATAAGAATACATTAGATAAATAATTTTAAAACCCAAATCCATCAGGCCAGGCCGGCTTGTTCGAATAGATAAGTTTTTAGATCACGCCGGAAGGAGTGAAGGTCGGGGGCCATCTGGAGTTCAGCTGGTGAGCGGTTCCAAAGGATTGGTGCACCCACCGAGAATGCTCTCCCCCTGGGGGTCACCAGCCAACATTCTCTGACCGGTGGTACCCTGAGGAGGCCCTCTCTGTGGGAGCGTACAGGACGGAGGGATGTTGACGCTGGCAGTAGGTGCTGCCGTAGGTAATCCGGACCCACGCCATGTAGGGCTTTGTATGTCATCACTAGCACCTTGAATTTCACTCGGAAGGCAACTGGAAGCCAGTGCAGCTCACGGAGCAGAGGTGTAATATGGGAGTATCGGGAGACCCCCAAAAGAACTCGTGCAGCTGCACTCTGCACTAGCTGAAGCTTCCGAGTGGTTCTCAAGGGCAGCCCCATGTAAAGAGCGTTGCAGTAGTCTAGATGAGAGGTCACAAGAGCATGGGTGACTGTACGCAAGGCATCCAGGTCCAGATAGGGTTGCAACTGGCGCACCAGACGAACCTGGGCGAAGGCCCCTCTAGTCACAGCTCCTATATGATCTTCTAAGGAGAGCTGTGAATCTAAGAGGACACCCAGATTGCGAGCCTTATGTAATAGGGGGGTAATAACTCGCCCCCAATATTAAGAGATGGAATAATCTGACTATCCTGACATGCCGGTATGTACAGCCATTCAGTCTTGTCCGGGTTGAGTTGAAGCCTGTTCCTCCCCATCCATACCTGGACCGCTTCCAGGCAACGGGACATCACGTCGAGGGCATCACTGATGTGGTTTGGGGTTGAGATGAAAAGCTGGGTGTCATCAGCATACTGATGATAACCCACTCCAAAACCACGGATGATCTCACCTAGCGGCTTCATATAGATGTTAAACAGGAGAGGTGAGAGGACCGACCCCTGAGGAACTCCATAAATGAGAGGCCTCGGGGTCGATTTCTGCCCACCCGCCAACACCCACTGTGAACGTTCCAGAAGGTAGGAGGAGAACCACTGAAGAACAGTGCCTCCCACTCCCAATCTCCTGAGACGCCGCAGTAAGATACCATGGTCGATGGTATCAAAAGCCGCAGAGAGGTCTAATAGGACCAGGACAGAGGAATAAGGAACAGAGGAATAAGGAGCAACCAATGCCGTCTCCGTGCTGTGTCCGGGCCTGAAACCCGATTGGTACGGGTCTAGATAATCAGTATCTTCAAGGAACAGAGGAAGCTGATGCGCCACTACGCTCTCAACAACCTTTGCAAGAAAGCGAAGGTTGGAGACCGGGCGAAAGTTGTTTAAAACAGCTGGGTCCAGGGAAGGCTTTTTGAGGAGGGGCCTCACCACCGCTTCTTTCAAGGCTGCAGGGAAACTGCTCTCTTTCAATGAAGCAGTTACCACTGCATGGATCCAGCCTCGTGTCCCATCCCGAGCCGCATAAACCAGCCAGGAGGGGCACGGGTCCAATAAGGATGTAGTGGAGCTCAGCTTCCTCATGATCCTTTCTACCTCGTCCAGAGTCACAGGATCGAACTCTTCCCAGATAACATCAACAAGACTGTCCATGTTCTCATCGTCAGATTCTGCCCAGTTGGAATCCAGACTGGTCTGGATCCGAGCGATTTTGTACAGCAGATGTTGGCTAAATTCCTCGGCACGACCCTGCAAGGGATCCTCCTTCACCTCTAGATTAAGGAGGGAGCGGGTCACCCTAAACAGGGCGGTCGGGCGATTATCTGCGGACGCGATAAGGGTAGCAAAGTAATTAGACCTTGCCCTCCTCAGCGCCGCGAGATAAGACCTCGTAAAGGACCTTAGTCGCGATCGGTCGGATTCGGATCGGCTGGATCTCCAATAGCTCTCTAGGCCCCGTAGTTTTATGTCTATCTCAGGTTTATTACCTATATCTCTCAGGTATTTTATGACAACTAGCAAACTACAAACATGTATTTGCATTTCCATAACTACCGTTATATCATTTTATATGGTGGTATTATGTAATACCAGACGGGGAGTGTGCTGCCACCACATGGCTGTTTTGGAGTAATTACAATGTGGGCAGTCAGGCCCTCCTACCCTATGATGTATTTCCTTTTCCCTCCCCTTTCTGGGATGGACTTCCTCCTCCTTTGTCTCTGGAGAGAATCCCATCCTCCATTATTATTCAGCTAACATGTGACAACAGCAGATGTGCAGTCACTGGGAATATTACCATTTTCTGACCATGGAGATATCTTGGAAATGCTGTACAAACGTCATCTTAATCTACATACAATAAAGGTATTTCTATATGATAAAAGGTGTTTTCCACGAGTTCAAACTATCTGAAGAGAGGTGTTAATGTTAAGGAAATCTGCTTATCTAGACCATAGAGGTCTTATCAAGAGATTAATTAATGCACAATGGCTTGGATTCAGAATAGTTACAGTCAATGCTTTTTTTGTAAAAGAAAAATGTGCCGGAACTCACACATGTCATACAACCTGCCTTGCCTACCCTACAAGGTTCCATCCAAAAAAGGTGCCGGAACTCTGTTCTGAGCAGTCTATGAGAAAAAAAGCCCTGGTTACAGTTATAGTTATGTATATAAGATAAAATATTAAGTTAGGGTAAAACCATGATAAAGTCACCATAATATGGTGCCATAGAGTTGCAGTGGGGTGTTATAATTCTATATCGAAGGAAGCTAAAATCGTTTAACTGCTTCTGGTGTGAATTTCCTAAGGATACTTTCTTGGGCTATATGTGTTATTGCTTGTTCCTGTCAAGGAATTGTGCAGCAGTTCTACAGATGAAGTTTAATTTACCTCAGGATATTCCTGTGTTCCTGACTGTCTTGTGTTCTTTCTTTCTGGATGATTTCAAAGACTACACACACACACACACACACACACACACACACACACACACATTTACAGCAGTCTTTGTCATCATCCAGAATATCCGTGATATCCCTTTATTCCTGACTATCTTGTGTTCTTTCTCTCTGGATGATGACAAAGACTGCTGTAAATATATATATTTACAGGAGCAGAGGAATATCCTGAGGTAAACTAAATTTCATCTACACAGCTGCTGCACAATTCCTTGACAGGAACAAACAATAACATATATTGTTGTGTTATGTTGTAATATGTTATAATATGTTAATATGTTATAAGATGTTAGGAAAAACGATTAGGTTATGAGGAAAATCGCTGTCAGCCTCTTGACAGCTCAAGCGCACATGCAACAGCTTGTTGACAGCTCTTAGCTGTCAAAGCGGCCGCCGGTTGACTACGCATGTACGGAAACCAGTTGACAGCTTGGAGCTGTCAGAACGGCCGCCAGCTGATTGGTCCGAGTTGCTGCGGTGGGAGAATACGCTGACAGGGTTGGGCAAGGGTTTGCCGGCTCGGGTATAAAAGGGCAACCTAAACACGCTGTCAGCTGTCTGGGGCTACACTGAAATAAACCGTTCTTCGTGGAAAGCCTGCTGTCTCGGAGTGGTCATTTAGCTTGCAATACATTGCACTGGTGACAAAGGTGGGATCTACTGCTTCGCAGAGCTAAGTCACTAGCTGAAGTCGCTGGCTGTGGAAGAGGAAATCTCTCCTGCCTTCAATCTCGCTTCGCAGAGCTAAGTCACTAGCTGAAGTTGCTGGCTGTGGAAGAGGAAATCTCTCCCACCTTCAATCTCGCGAAGCAGTACCCATGACCAGGACACCATGGCCAACCTCGGTCCTATCCGAGAATTCGATATCCGACATCCCGAGCACTGGGAGTCGCATTGGGGACAAGTGTAAGGTTACATCTTGGTGAACAGAATCACAGAAGACCGGCATAAAGCCACGGCATTGCTGTGCCTTAGTGGACTGGCGGTGTATGACATCGCCGTCGGACTCTGCAGCCCGGACCCGATTGCTACGGTGACATACGCAGACCTCACTGAGCATCTCCGTTCACACTTTATGCCAAAGAGATCGGAGCTCTTTTGGTGTCTAAACTTCACCTGCCGGTGTCAATTACCTGGTGAGTCTGCGACCGACTTCATAGCGGGGGTGCGCCATGCTGCCCGCAGATGCCAATTTCCTGACTGTGAAGCAGCTTTCACAAGAGATCGATGGAACGTTAAGGTGCTTCCAAGCGAAATAGGCAGAATGCATAGATGCAGTCATTATGAAGCTTTATTCATCGACAGGTTATATAAAAAGAGCTATATGGCATGGAAGCATCCATGCTTGTAAGATAGAAGATAGATAGAAAGAGAAGCAGAGCTAGAACAAAGAAGCAGCCCCTGGGCAGAGGTATTTATGGGGGGTCTCGGCCCCTCCCTAGCCATAAAACTCTCTCACCAATGGGGCCTGCTGCAGGGGAGCAAAGAAGCCTCTTTGCTCCATCTGATGACCTATTTGGGGAACTGCCATGGCTGGCACAAAACATGTAACAATTCCCCTTCTTGCCAGCCAATGACAGGGACCAGTGAATGTGTGTGAGGGGCAAGCAGGTGTCATAGACATGTATAAAAACATTCAGAAGGCCAAACACAAACGCTTACACAGAAGGTTGTGCCGGTCAATGGGAAGAGGTTTGGTGAACAGATCAGCTATCTGGTCAACTGTGTTACAGTGCTCTACACGTATAAAACCCTCTTTGACAAGCTGTCTGACATTTTTATAGCGTATGTCTATGTGGCGAGATCTAGAGCCTACTGCATAAGCTTCCGAGATTGCAATGGCGGCTGTGTTGTCCTCTAGAATTTGGATGGGCAGAGGAGGAGCTGCCCAGATACTCGTTATCAGCTCATTGAACCAAGTCAAATCATTGGCCGTGTCTGACAGGCTGGCATATTCAGCCTCGGCCGTGGAGCAAGAAACAAATTTTTGCTGCCTAACATGCCAATGTATTGGGCAGCCATTTAGCAATATGAGGATACCAGAAGTGCTCCGCCTACTTTTGGTGTCGCCAGCCCAGTCTGCGTCTGAGTAAGCAGAGAGCTGGGCCGTCTCCCCCTTCTCTGGTTCCAGCACAAGGAGGGCATCGGTCGTGCCCCTGAGGTACCTAAGTACCCTCTTAACAGCAGTCCAGTGGAATTCCTTTGGGTGTTCCACATGCCTGGACAATAGATTTACAGCTAAAGCTATGTCAGGCCTGCTCCAATTGCTGATATATAGCAAGGAGCCAATCACAGATCTGTAAAGCGTGTTATCTGTGAACTCAGGACCGTCCTTGTGAGTATGGTTGTAAAAGTCGCTTTGCATTGGGCTGTGCGTAGGATTAGATTCTGCCATTTTGCATTTGGCCAATAACTCCTCTATCTTTTCTTTTTGAGATAGAGCGAACCCCCCCTTAGTGGCCAAAATATGCACACCCAAGTACTTATCAACCCGCCCCAAAGATTTCAAAGTAAACTTTTCTTCCAGGGCCTTGGCAAATTCATCACACCCTTCCTTGTCAGGTCCTACATATAGTAGGTCATCCACATAAACTAACACCCTTTCTGTGGTACCCTTGGAGTTGCGTGTGAAAACACATTTATCTGCACGGGATGCAGTGAAACCAACTCGTTCTAAACTTTTTCTAAGGCAGTCATACCATAGTTTCCCTGACTGTTTGAGACCATATAACCCTTTGTGAAGTAACCATGTATTTTCCCCTTCTTGCTGGTAGCCAGGAGGGGCCTTCACGTAGATCTGCCGGTCCAATTTGGCGTGGAGGTAAGCCGTCTGGATGTCGAATTGGAAGACTTCCTCCCCCAGAGCAGCTGCAGTCACGAGGGCGGTCTTGACGCTCTCTGCCCGGACAGTTGGAGAGTATGTCTCGCTATAGTCTTCCATATAGCGTTGGGCGAATCCCTGAGCTACCAAACGGGCCTTATACAGGTAGAGGCCATTGGCAAGTGGTTTTGCCTTGTAAACCCACCTTGTGCCAATGACTTTCCTCTCCTTTGGAGGTTGCTGGGGGGTGAAGACCTTGAGTTGTTTTAAGCTCTGCATTTCCTTCTCCATCGCGAGCTGCCATTTCTCCTGTTCTTCGATGGGCAGCTCCTGGATGTCAGAGAAGGATTTTGGGGTGACCACAACGCTGTTAACAGACGCGATGTGCCCAATGTCAATTCTCTTTGGCGGGATGCCTTTGTTGGACCGCTTTGACCTCCTTACCTTCTGCCACTCACCGCCTTTTTCTTCCGCGGGTTTCTGAGGCGTTGCTGGGGAACTGGACGGCTCATCCTCCCCATCTGAACCAGGTGGGATGACATCTTCGTCTTGTTCCACACTTTCGTCGGTGGCAGGGTATGTGGACGTCTCAGGTGATGTTGTAGTCGGTGTGCCCTTGCTGGGACGGTTGATATATGGGCTCAGATCATTGGAGTGTATCTGGGCCCAATTGGAGTCCTCTTCGAAGGAGGCAGATTGGGAAGTCACAATCCTGCCCCCTTCTCCCAGGAAACGGTAGGCCTTGGAGCCAGGAGCGTAGCCCAAGAACCTCAGTCTCTGGGAGACAGATCTCCCCTTCTTCCGCAGCTGCTTGGGGATGTGAACCCATGCATAGGACCCAAAAACACGTAAATGTCCAAGATTTGGTTTCCTACCATGAACTAGGAAATATGGGGTCTGGTTCACAACACTGCTCCAAGTGCGGTTTAAGGTATAATTGGCGTATTTTACCGCTTCTGCCCAGTATGATTCTGCGACCCCTGCGTCTGCAATCAGACTACGCATCATAGTTTGTAGGACTCCATTTCTTTTCTCTGCCACACCATTCTGAGCGGGGGTGAAAGGCGCGGTAAGAAAATGGCGGATGCCCTTACGCTTTACCCAGTCCTGGAATTTTCGGGACATGAACTCAGCCCCGCGGTCGCTCTGCAGTTGTGCAATCTTGGTTTTATACTGGGTCTCTACAAGGTTGTAGAGTGATTTTATGGCATCAAAAGCTCCAGATTTTTCTGTGAGGATATACACATGGCCGTACCTTGAAAAATCATCAACTGCAGTGAGAAAATACTGACTTTTCCCTAGAGATGGTGTGAAAGGCCCGACCAAATCAACATGAACTAGTTGATATGGGAATTGGGTCTTACGCAGTGATGTTTTTGGGACAGGCGCAGCTTTCCTCTTTGACTTCTTACAGATTGCACAGTCCAGGAATACCTCACAATCTTTGAGCTGGACTCCCTCAGCAAACTCTCCCATCTTTTTAACCACAGGGAAGCTTGCATGACCTAATCTTCGGTGCAAAATATGGGCACACTTATCGTGGAGTGGCTTCCCGACTGACACCCTCTTGGCTTTGGTAGCCTTGAGCGGTGCTTCAGGTGACAGCTGAGGTTGGGATTTCTTATCCACACTGCCTTGCTGTGGGGGCTTGGATGCAACCGCTTCACCTTTGCGGTCATTAAGCAGCCTTGGGGTTGTCTGTGAGGCCCCTTCTAAGGGGGAGAAATATGGCAAATCATCTATGATGGCTATATTTCCAATGACCTTCTGGTCCCGGGTGACATGACCTCCCCCTTTGCGAAATAAAACTTCCACCCCGTCATCGTCACATAACTTGATAATGCTCAACAGGTTGTTGGCAATAGAGGGCGCGTGTAAGACACCTTCAACTTTTCCAAGCCCGGGTAGAGAAACCGTGCCCTCCCCAATAACCAAAGCTTTATCACCGTTGGCCACCTTGACAGATGATTTAATTTTCTTTACCCTTTTAAAACCTTGACTCATATTGGTAATGTGAGAAGAAGCTCCAGAGTCCAGTAACCATAAGTCAGTGGAGCTATCAGCTCTTGTGGTGGGGGCACAGGTAGACACAAGATTGTTAGTACTTTTGGCCCCGCCACGGCCCCTACCTTGTCCCTTGCCCCTACCTTGATTGGGACCACGCTTGGGGCCTTGTTGAAAATGGGGGCAGTCCTTCTTGAGGTGCCCCTCAGAGCCACAGGTGAAACACTTGAGTAGAGCATTAACCCGCTCTGAGTTGCGGTGTCGTGTGTTGGCTGGCTGGCTGGTGACTCTGTTGTATTCTCCTGTATGTCTACGTCTGCTATCTTCGTCAATGAGTCTGCCCTCGAGGTAGGACAGAGGCATGGGTCCATCCCTGCCCCCTTCCAGGGAAATAATAAAATTGTTCCAACTTTTGTCCAGGGAAGCCACAATAACTGCGACCAAGTTCTCTTCAGGTATTCGGTAATTTTTGGACATTAGTTGCGCCCTGAGGGATTTTAATTTTCCAAGATGTTCTGCCATGCTGGCCCCAAACCTGAGTCTTGTGTTGTAAAACTCAGTTGTGAGTCTGGTGAGAGAACCCATGCTCTTGCTGTTGAATAAATTGTATAATAAGTGCAAGGCTGCGCAAGCTGTGAGTCCATCTGGAATGCTAGGGAACATATTATCATCGATGGACTCCATCAGAGTGGAAAAAGTCTGTCTATGAAGCCACTCTTCTCGTGAGCTCCACGGGAAAGGTGGTGGGTTCAGGGCCATTTCAAGAATCCCATCCTTCAATAGACATACCTGCAAATTTCTATTCCAACTGTGATAGTTCTCACCCCCAATTTTCAATTTTTCAAAGTTTGGAGGCAACGGGGATGCAATTAGAAACGTATTATCCCATTCTTGGAGCATTTGGGAGGTTGGCATTGAAAAAAATGGCAAAGGTACCCCTCTAGTGGGCGTTGGTGGTATATTTCTCTGATTTTCAGATGGCCCCCCTTCCGGGTTAAAAAGCCCGTACTGGGCATGTCCGGAAAACATGTGATCAGGGGGTGGGCGGAGCCCAAGATTGCCGGCCGGCACTTGGTTTTTAAAATGCTCTGGAAATCCTTCCTGGAGCCTCCCCGGCCCTGCATTGCCTTGAGAAGCCCATCGCTGTTCCTGAAAACCTTGGGGATGGCTAAAGCCGATGCCGGAGGAGGGGGCCAACCCCCCCCCGAAGGCCAAGTAAGGAGAGCGCCTGGGCGGGGGCGAAAGGAAGGCTGGGGGCTCCGGAGAGAGGGTCGGGGGCCTTGGGGGGTAATGAGCAGTCTTATTGCCATCATAGGTCACGAGGGTTTCTGCTGGAGAGAGCCCAGGAGTTTGCATGTTGCTATGGCAGGATGCCAGGGGTTGCTGGGCCTCCAGACTAAGTTGAGGCCTTTCTTTGTTAGAAAATGTGGGCGCACAGGGGGCTGCCATCTTGCTTCCGGTGCCGGGCCATGCGGTCTCCCTGGGCGCAGCCATCTTGTTTCCTGTTGCCCCAGGAAGCTGGAGGTCACAGTTAGGCAGGGGATTTCGCGCCGAAAGCCCTGGGGTCCCGGGGTTACTCAGGGTGGCAGGCGCCATATTGAGGGGCCTCGTGGTGGCTGAGGGGGGGCTTACCCGGCATCCACAGTCCTTCTGCACTGATGTCCTTCGTGGAGAGGCTTGTGGGGTCTCCTGTACTTCAAGGAGTTTTAGAAGCAGTTCCTTGCATTCTGGTGTAGACATTTGATCCACGCGTTGCTTGCGTTGGGCCCGGAGCGCTTCTGCTGCATCTTGACAGTCTTGGGTGGACTGTAAAACTTCCAAGCTTCCCTCTGTGGCGTGCAGAAGGAGGCCATCTGTGCTCTCACCTGGAGCGGGGCTTGCTTCAGGGGCTAGAGCTGTTAATCTTGATTGAAGACTCCTGGTCACAATCTGCGATTTCCGGCCATCCATTTCAGTTTCAAATCTAGGCATTAGCTGCAGGCTTTGGAAGCGTTCCCTTTAACCATCCTCTCTGCTACCAACTTGTGAAGCAGCTTTCACAAGAGATCGATGGAACGTTAAGGTGCTTCCAAGCGAAATAGGCAGAATGCATAGATGCAGTCATTATGAAGCTTTATTCATCGACAGGTTATATAAAAAGAGCTATATGGCATGGAAGCATCCATGCTTGTAAGATAGAAGATAGATAGAAAGAGAAGCAGAGCTAGAACAAAGAAGCAGCCCCTGGGCAGAGGTATTTATGGGGGGTCTCGGCCCCTCCCTAGCCATAAAACTCTCTCACCAATGGGGCCTGCTGCAGGGGAGCAAAGAAGCCTCTTTGCTCCATCTGATGACCTATTTGGGGAACTGCCATGGCTGGCACAAAACATGTAACACTGACCTCGAGGACAGAATCCGTGACCAAATAGTACTAGGACTAAAAAAACAAACAGCTGCAGCAGAAAATAGTCACAAAGCCTACGATGAGCTTAGCGGAGGTCACTATGGAAATTATGGCATACAAAGACAGCCATCAAGAAAATCCAGCTCAACTCAGCAATGGGCCGAATGGGTCAGTCCATCAAGATGACATAAGAGACGACAACTGGGGGAAGGAGGACGAGGACGAGGTCGATGCTATCCTTCAAAAGTTTGATAAGCTCCAAAGCTGCCGCGACGGAGAGAAAAGATCGAACAGACCAGGGGCCGCCAACAAAAATCCCAGCTGCCAGAACACCAGACCAAGATGCGTCAGCTGCGGAGGGGCCCACGCCAGAGCCACATGCCATGGGACCACTACGGTGGGAAGGTAACAGTGTTCCGGGCGCCTTTGGCGTCTAGTCATGCCGGCCACATGACCGCGGAGACATCCTCGGACAAGCGCTGGCTCTTCGGCTTTGAAACGGAGATGAGCACCGGCCCCTAGAGTCGGAAACGACTAGCACTCATGTGCAGGGGAACCTTTACCTTTACCTTTCATATTTTATATTTATTGTACTGACCACTTACTTGATATACACATATCTGTTCATACTTAAAACTTACATTTGCATCTGCCAGTATACTGCATTTTATCTGCACTGCATATAAGGAATTGCATGATCTTGGTAGATGCCATGCGCTAAATAAGTAAATAAAAACCATCAGGAAAAGACCTGAGTGCTGAAGAACGGAAGGAAGGAGAGACCCGCACGGCAGGCGCTTACCCGTCTGATGTCGCACACAGCCGATTCTCCTCTTGCTTTGTCGCGGCAGGCCAGAATGACACGGGCGCCTCTCCGGGCCAGATCCACCGCTGTGGCCTTCCCGATCCCAGTATTTCCACCTAGGAAAGGGCAGGGAAAGGATTCACTGAGATCGCCCAGCCTTTGATGGGGACCCAGGAGCCGGGCCTGCATTTGTGTGCCTGCAGTTTTTGTGGTGTGTCACACATGGAAGCATTTGTGTGGCAGCGTTTGTCAACCTTGGCAACTTTAAGACAGGTGGACTTCAACTCCCGGAATTAAAAGCATCTTAAAGTTGAGAAACCCTGGCTCAGGGCGTGATTTTCACAACTCTTTAAGAGCAGTCTTACATCAACAAAAAAGAATAGCTTAAAATCATTCAGGGGTAATACAAATAGTCCTCGACTTACAACCATTATTTTAGTCATCGTCTGAAGGTACAGCAGCACTGAAATTTTTTTCACAGTGTTCTAATATTTCAAACATGAAAATTGAACAATGATTTTTTCCTGTTGTGTGGTTTTTACCCAATTCCGACATCCAACAATCCATGGGATGGTTGAAGTACAGTTCAGCATTCCTGACTGAGATGCTTGGAGTCCCTTTAGGTCTCTGAAAGGACCACTTTGTAGTGAGATGGGTGGGAAATAAATTTAGTAATAATAATAAAAAAGAAAGGCATTTCAAAAAATAGGATGCAATGTTCCTGTCAGACCAGAAGATGGCGCAGGTCTCCCAACACTGGTTCTGCAGGGTGTCACTTTACTAACACAAGTTGCAAAACAATTTGAAGGCCAGTCATGCATTAATCATTAATGCATGGATGAGAGGAAGTAACTAATCCTGTTTTCTCCCTCTGATCCGGGGACAAACAGAGTTACTTAGCAGGGAATAAACAAAGCCAATCAGAAGACTGAAAAACAGTTTTAAGGTATTCCTATTCCTGCGGACTCTAGAAATACTACATATAGTCTTCAACTTATAATCATTCATTTAATGATCGAAGTTACAATCGCACAGAAAAAAGTGAGTTATGACTGTTTTTCACACTTATGAACATTGCAGCCCCATGGGCTATGATAAAAATTCAGACGCTTGGCAACTGACTCATATTTATGACGGTTGCAGTGTCCCGGGGTCACGTGATCCACTTTTGCAACCTACTGACCAGCAAAGCCAATGGGGGAAGCCAGAGTCATATTCTATTCTATTCTATTCTATTCTATTCTATTCTATTCTATTCTATTCTATTCTATTCTATTCTATTCTATTCTATTCTATTCTATTCTAATTTCTATTCTATTCTATTCTATTCTATTCTATTCTAGTCTAGTCTAGTCTAGTCTAGTCTAGTCTAGTCCAGTCCAATCCAGTCCATTCTATTCTATTCCAACTTCTCTTCTCTTCTCTTCTCTTCTCTTCTCTTCTCTTCTCTTCTCTTCTCTTCTCTTCTCTTCTCTTCTCTTCTCTTCTCTCCTCTCCTCTCCTCTCCTCTCCTCTCCTCTCCTCTCCTCTCCTCTCCTCTCCTCTCCTCTCCTCTCCCCTTCTCTTCTCTTCTCTCCTCTCCTCTCCTCTCCTCTCCTCTCCTCTCCTCTCCTCTCTTCTAATTCTATTCTATTTTCTATTATTTCTATTTCTATTTTTTTTTAATTCCATTTATATGCCGCCCTTCTCCGAAGCCTCAGGGCGGCTTACAAGCTTAGCAGTAGCCTTCATTCTATGTATATGCCTGCTTATTAGGGCTTTCACAGCCCCCCCCCAAGTGGCATTATTACAAAGTCAGCTTATTGCCCCCAACAATCTGGGTCCTCATTTCTATTTCTATTATTTCTATTTCTATTTCTATTTCTATTTCTATTATTTCTATTTCTATTTCTATTCTATAGCATTTGAAGGCAGGACAAGAAGCAACGGTTGGAAACTGAATCCTAACTGAGGAGAGAAAAGTTTCCTGACCATGAGAAGAATTCATCTGTGGAACGGCTTGTTTCCAGAAATTGTGGTTTTTAAGAAGAGATTGGACAGCCCCTTCTCTGGAATGGATTAGGATCTCCTACTCGAGCAGGAGGGTTGGACTAGAAGACCTCCGAGGGCCCTCTGCCAGCACTCTGTCATTCTGTTGTAGCAAAGGGGCTTTTTCAGGAGGCACGTGGACTTCCTTGACTTTCTCCGAAGACCTTTCGCTTCTTCTGTCGCTCCTTCGGACTGGGCCAGGCAGGGCTCTCCGGCAGCCCAGCGGGAACTTTCTCCCCTGCTCTCCCGCACCGACCCCTCCCTTCCCGGGCAGGGGTCCCAGGCTGGTCTCTGCGGACCCTCCCCGCTTCCGCCGCTGCCCTTCGGCTTCTCACCGGCTTTCTTCCGAAGGCGCTTTTGGGGCGGACTTTCCCGGTTTGGTCAAAAGCACCTTTGGGTCAACCTGGACGGGGGAGAATCTCCGTCACCTTTGGGTCAACCTGCCACCCGCATTTCTCTTTGCCCTTCGAGCTGCGCTTTCACTCCGGGATCCTGATCCTGCCTGGAGCCCCTGAGGTGGGGGTGGGGGGGTTATTTCATGAGAAAGAAAGGCGACGCCCCCCCCCCCCGCCTGGGATGGGAGCGCAGCAGCCCCCGGAGCTACCTGTGATGAGAACCGTCTTGCCCCGCAGGCTGACCGCGTTCCGGCACCGGGTGGCCAAAGCCAAGTTGTAGTAGAGCAGCGCGCAGAGCCCCAGCAGCCCCGCCGCGCCCGCCGCCAGCCCCGCCGCCGCCTCCATGGCCCGCTCGCCCGCCCGGCCCCGCTCCCTTGCCCCGCAGCCCGGGAGCGCTTGGCCTTTACCGGGACGGTCCCCGCCCTGGCCCGCCTCCCGCCTCCCGCTCCTCCCCGCGTGTATAAGAGTTGCGTGAGAAGAAGGGAGGGAGAGAGGGAGGAGGGAAGGAGAGAGAGGGAGAAGGAAGGGAGGGAGGGAAGAGCTGGGAATGTGAAGGAGAGAGGGAGGGAGGGAGGGAGAGAGGGGGGAAGAAGAAAGGGAGGGAGGGAAGAGCTGGGAATGTGAAGGAGAAAGTGAGGAAGGAGGGAGGGAGGGAGAGAAAGGAGGAAGAAGGAAGGAGTGAGGAGCTGAGAATGTGAAGGAGAGAGAGAGGAGGGAAGGAGGGAGAGGGAGGGAAGGGAGAGAGGGAGGGAGGAAAGGATCCTCAGAGGGAGATCTAAGGAGGAATTTCCTGCTAGGGAGAACACTTAACCAGTGGAAAGGCTTCCCTCCAGAAGTTGTGGGTACTCCATCACTGGAGGCTTTTAAGAAGAGACTGGACCACCATTTGTCTAGAATGGGTATAGGGTCTCCTCTCTGAGTAGGGGGTTGCACTAGAAAAACAGAACAGAACAGAATAACAGAGTTGGAAGGGACCTTGTCTTCTAGCAACACGTTTTGTCTGGCATGATCTGGTTTCGACAAGCCTACATTGACTTTTCATTATGACTTTGTTTGCCTCTAGGTGTTTGCAAATTCATTGCTTAATTATCAGAGACTTCTTTATGCAACCATGCTGGTTTCTTTTGAGAGCTGTTATTTTTCTTCTTGGTTCTTATTGTGCTAGACTGGGCTTTTAGAATCTCACTTTTCAAGGTTTTCCAAGCTTCTTGGGTTGTTTTTACCTTGAGAGTTCTCATCCATGGAATCCTTCCAAAGCTCTCTCTAAGTTTATTGAAATCAGCTCTCTTAAAAGTCAAAGAGTCTAGTTTGACTGCATTCTATTGCTTGTGCTTGCATAATGTTGAATTCCAATACTGCATGATCACTCACCCCCCCCCAAGGTTCCTGTGCCTTCAACCCCTTCTATCATTTCATCTCTTTTGTTGTTGTTGTTAGCTGCGAAGTCGTGTCCGACCCATCGCGACCCCAGGCCATAATAATAATAATAATAATAATTAATAATAATTAATAATAATAATAATAATAATAATTTGGAAGGGACCTTGGAGGTCATCTAGTCCAACCCCTTGCTCAGGCAGGAAACCTTATACCATTTCAGGCAAACGGCTGTCCAGTCTCTTCTTAAAAACTTCCAGTGTTGGAGCATTCACCGCTTCTGGAGGCAGGTGGTTCCACTGGCTAATGGTTCTAACTGTCAGGAAGTTTCTCCTTAGTTCCAGGTTGCTTCTCTCCTTGACTAGTTTCCATCCGTTGCTTCTTGTCCTGCTTTCAGGTGCTTTGGAGAATAGCTTGACTCCCTCTTCTTTGTGGCAGCCCCTCAGATATTGGAACACTGCTATCATGTCCCCCCACACTCTTCTCTTCATTAAACTACACATACCCAATTCCAGCAACCGTTCCCTATATGTCCCTATATGCCTCCAGCCCCCTAATCATCTTTGTTGCTCTTCTCTGTACCCTTTCTAGAGTCTCGACATCTTTTTTACATCGTGGTGACCAAAACTGGATGCAGTATTCCAGGTGTGGCCTTAACAAAGCATTGTAAAGTGGTATTAGTACTTCACTTGATCTTGATTGTATCCCTCTGTTAATGCAGCCTAGCACTGTGTTGGCTTTTTTGGCAGCTGCAGCACACTGCTGGCTCATATTGAAGTGATTGTCTACTAGGACTTCGAGATCCCTCTCACAGTTACTACTATTGAGCAAGGTACCACCTATACTATACCTGTGCATTTGATTTTTCCTGCCTAAATGTAGAGCCTTACTTTTTTCACCATTGAATTTCATTTTGTTAGATAGCGCCCAGTGTTCAAGTCTGTCCAGATCCTTCTGTATCTTAAACCTATCTTCTGGAGTATTGGCTATTCCTGCCAGCTTGGTGTCGTCTGCAAATTTGATGAGTTCCCCATCTATCCCCTCATCCAAGTCATTAATGAAGATATTGAAGAGCACTGGGCCCAGAACAGAGCCCTGGGGCACCCCACTACACACTTCCTTCCATGTCCTCTACCATCTTCTGGAGTACATTTAGGCTCACGCCTACTGCTTCAGTGACTCCATCCAGTCACCTCATTCTCTGTCGTCCCCTTCTTCTCTTGCCCTCCACCTTTCCCAGCATGAGGCTCTTCTCCAGCGAGTCCTTCCTTCTCATTAGGTGGCCAAAGTATTTGAGTTTCAGCTTCAGGATCTGGCCTTCTAAAGAGCAGTCAGGATTGATCTCCTCTAGGACTGACCGGTTTGATTGCCTTGCAGTCCAAGGGACTCGCAGGGGTCTTCTCCAGCACCAGAGTTCAAAGGCTTCAATTCTTTGGCGCTCGGCCTTTCTTACGGTCCAGCTTTCACTGCCATACATTGCAACTGGGAAGACCATAGCCTTGACTATACACACTTTTGTTGACAGGGTGATGTCTCTGCTTTTTAGTGTGCTGTCTAGATTTGCCATGGCTTTCCTCCCCAGGAGCAAGCGTCTTTTAATTTCTTGGCTACAGTCCCCATCTGCAGTGATCTTGGAGCCCAGGAAAATAAAATCTGTCACTACCTCCATTTCTTCCCCATCTATTTCCCAGGAATTGAGAGGGCCGGATGCCATGATCTTGGTTTTCTTAATGTTAAGTTTCAACCCAAGTTTTGCACTCTCCTTCTTCACCCGCAACAAGAGGCTCTTTATTTCTTCTTCACTTTCTGCCATCTCTGTTAGCGAGATTTAAATCCAGTATGGATGATCCATTGGTTCTCTTCTCTACTTTTTGGGAAACAAAATTGTCTGCTAGGTTTGTCAGGAACCTGTTTAATCTTCTGCTTGGTGCAGAGTTTGTCTCCCAGCTGATGTCAGGGTAATTAAAGTCCCCCATACGATTGTGATGTGCTTCCTACATACCTTAGTTAGCTGACTAGCAAAAAGTTCATCTATTTCCTCTATTTGGTTGGATGACCTATAGTATACACCGATGGTAATGTCATCCCCCACACTTTATATCTATGGAGATTCTCAGTCATCCAGGTCATAGTTGTCCCAAAAATGCTTCTTCACGAAGCAACTGGACTTTCTTGTTTTTCTTTGAAGACGTTTCGCTTCTCATCGAAGAAGCTGTTGAAGGAAAAGTCTTCATCATGGTTCAGTCCAAGCTGGGAATAAACAACATGGTGACTGCTTTAGAAAGAAGGTTGCAGTTTATAGAAGAGGAGAGCCAGAGAGAAAGATGGCTCTGGAAGAAAACAGAGAGAGAGAGCACATGTAGGGAGTGGGTTTTATACCTTTTTGAGCCTTTTGTTTGGAGTTGTTCCTGTGGAATGAATTTTTGACCTGAGTCTGAGTGTGCCTTTCTGGTATTCTGATGGTGGTGGGTTAATCCTATTATGTCCCAAAGTTCAATCCTGCTCTTAGATTTTTGGTGTGAGGCATTGTTGCTTCTAGGGATCTTTCTTCCTAATCCCAGTTTCCTGACTCCGGTCTTTCTGACAAGATTATCACAACTGCAATTCTACAGATTTGGTTTCTGTTTAGGACAGAGAGACTTGGGGGTGGGGTTTCTGCTTTGAAAATCCTTTAGGATCTGAAATATTTCCAAAAGTATTTCTTTTTCTGGGAGGGGGGCTGACTTCCCACAAATTCCCCCTTTGTGCCATAATAGTGTGGGTGACACACTTTTATTGGCACAAGGTTAAAATTTATCTTAAAATTGACTTGGTATACAAGCTTTAAACTGTTAATGCAAAAACAACAATAACAACAACAACAACCCCAACCCTCAGTGTGATTATGAATGCGCTCTCTCTCTCTCTCTCTCTGTGTGTGTGTGTGTGTGTGTTTGTGTGTGTGTGTGTGTGTGCAGCTACTAACACAACAAAGGCAATACAAACATTCTGGATAAATTTTCCCTCCCACCAGACAGAAGTCCAAGGTGATCAGGACTTGCTGTGCCAATTATTCCCAAATGCCCTCACTCCATAAATACAATCAACTGTTTAATTACAACACAAATGGGGCAAGAAAGAAAAACTTACAGTGAGTTTCTACTCTCCCCCCATAGTCTTCTTAATTTTCTGCTGAGGCTTCATGTGGGGACCAATGGCTCCAGGACTCCGTCCTTCCTCTGCAGCTTTCATAGGCATTTGGGGGGAATGGTAGGACGTGGGAAGATCTGTTCCACTCTGGCTGCATGGTGGCTGTCACCAAGCATGTCTGGGAGCCTGCAGGCCGCACCGGAAGGCCACACCCAGTGCCGTGAAGTAGCTCCATTCCTCCCCATCCTCATCGGTTAACCGCTGCTCCCTCCATGCCGACACTGGGCCCCTCGGTCGTGTTGGTTGCCCTTGGGTGAGGTCCATGTGTTCCAGGGCAGTGCTAAACCACCATTCCCCGCTGTGGGCCTGGGGCCCCGCTTCCTGGGTTCCACCTTCGATGGATGGAGGAGGAGGGTCCCGAACCTTGGGCCTCACCACAGGCTGGGCCTCCTCCACTCCTCCTGGGTTCTGTGGTGCTGCAGCAGCCCCAGCAGGCTCTTCCTCCGCAGCCACCGGAACAGGCCCCTGAGGTTCCTCTGCCATGCTGCCCAACTGATGGAAAGGGAGGTAACAACAAAAAGGAAACCAGGGATAAAGGAAAATGCTGACTTACTGTCACTGAGCATCGCTGGCGAAAACCACAAACAGCCGTAGGTACGAGTGACGACGTTTATTTCCACACAACAAAACAGGAACAAAGTCAGCGTTGGTAGCAACCTGCTCTAACACCCTTTTATTATCAGCTCTCCCAGGAGCCCCACCCCACCAGCACAAGCCAACATCCACCCGCAACCCTAGGTAGCACTCGAGTGGGTTTTAACAAGCTACTATGAAAGACTGGGTGGATTCTCCCCAGGAACTTCGGTAACCGAAGTTTCACCGTCACGGGGTTGATCACCCGAATCACCTGGAATGGGCCTATATATTTGGGACCAAGTTTTCTACTGGGTATCTGGAGCCGTAAATACTTGGTAGACAGATATACCCAGTTCCCCAGCTTGGGAGTTGCAAATGGCTCACGCTTTCTGCCTGCCTGCTCTTTGGTTTTGCCTGCAGCCTTTACCAATGCCACCTTGGCTGCCTTCCAAACCCCCTCTATTTGTTCCATCCATTCCCTGGGAGCACAGGGAGGGGAC
The DNA here is from genome assembly GCF_947247035.1 of Vipera ursinii. Classification (NCBI taxonomy): domain Eukaryota; kingdom Metazoa; phylum Chordata; class Lepidosauria; order Squamata; family Viperidae; genus Vipera; species Vipera ursinii. Next base: position 358,554,263 of record NC_139512.1, on the reverse strand, counting down.
GTTCCCTGATCACACTCAGGGATGGGAACAATTTCATAATCCGACACCACCTGGAAGGGGGTAAAGCCCGTGCTACTGTGGACGGCATTGTTATGTGCCACCTCCGCAAACGCTAACAGGTCCACCCAGTTCGTTTGCTGATACATCACGTAACATGCAGGTATCATTCCACTGTGGTGTTAGCTCGCTCTGCTGCCCCATTGGTGCACGGGTGGTATCCCGAACTCAGGCCTTGGGATGAACCAATGTATCTGACGAACTCCCTCCAGAACCATGCCGTGAACTGCACCCCGTGGTCAGAGATTATACGCCGTGGCACCCCGTGCAGACTGTAGATGTGAGAAATGAACAACCAGGCCAACTGTCTAGCCGACGGCAGCCCTTTGCACGGTATGAAATGTGCCTGTTTCGAAAACAGGTCTACAACTGTCCAGAAATAGAGCACAACAATTACAAAAACTGTAAACATGAATGCATTTGGGTCAATATAAAAGGGGGAAAAATGACATTGCCATAGGTGTATACTATAGGCCGCCCAACCAAGCAGAGGAAATAGACGAACATTTTGCTAGTCAGCTAACTAAGGTATGTAAGAAGCACATCACAAGAGTAATGGGGGACTTTAATTACCCTGATATCAACTGGGAGACAAATTCTGCACCAAGTGGAAGATCTAACAGATTCCTGTCAAACCTAGCAGACAACTTTCTCTCCCAAAAAGTAGAGAAGGGAACTAGGGCAGTGTTTTTCAACCACTGTTCCGCGGCACACTAGTGTGCCGCGAGATGTTGCCTGGTGTGCCGTGGGAAGAATTGAAAAAACACTGACCTAGGAGACAGTGGTGAGAGGAGGAGGAGGAGGAGGAGGAGGAACAGCCACGGGCGGAGCGGCGCTGCAAGACTCTCTGGCGGGGAGCCTTGGCTAAGCTGATGGCCCTACTTTGCTGGAAGCAAAAGCCCAGGAAAAGAAGTGGGCTCGACCTCTCTAGGCACCAGGGCTCCACGGCAGCGTAGCTCCGCCCCCTTCTCTGGCTTCGGAGGGTCTCTTGCTGAAGAGAGAGAAGCTGGGGAGAGGCGACTGGCTCGCTTATCGGAAGAGGACGGACGGGTGGCCAGCCCGGCTCGTCTGAGCTGTCGCGTGGTTGGTTGCCTGCAACGTTCGAAAAAGCTCTTCTTCCTCAGCACGTGCCGCTTACTCCTTACTCCCCGCACGGCTGAGGATGCGAGACTCCCGCCTGGTCGGCTGCCTGGTTGCTCGCCACGACCCCTCGCCCCAGCCCGAAATAGAGGGATCTGACCACTTCGCACTTGGAGGCTTCGCTTGCGTCTTAAAAATTACACGGCTGATTTTTTTTTAACCTGTCCTTTTGATACGTTGCATAATAAAATGTCCTTTGGACCAAAGCAATTAAAAACCTTTGGGGTTTCCCCCCCCCCTGGAGTGAAGTGCTTTTGATGGTAAAGGTGAGAAAGAAAGAAAAAAGGAAGGGAAAAAAGGAGAAAGGGGGAAGGGGAAAAGGGAGGGAGAAAGAAAAAAAAGGAGAATAGAAAAGAAAGAGAGAGAGAGAGGAAGGGAGGAAGGAAGGAAGGAAGGAAAAAAAGCAGGAAGAAAAATTAAAAAGAAATGCAAGTAGCTTCCAATTTCCACAACAAGTAGAAAGCAAGAAATTGAGAGAGGGAGGGAAAGAAAGTGGGAGAGAGAAAGGAAGGAAGGAAGATAAAGAAAGAAAAGAGAGGGAGGGAAGACAGGGAAGGAAGGAAGAAAGAAAAGAAGGGAAAAAAGAAAATACAGAAAGATAAATTAAAAAGAAGTGCAAGCTTTCCTTTTCCTTCACAGCAAAAACAAACAAACAAAAGCCCCAAAATAAAATAAAATAAAATAAAGAGGCCAATAATTATAATGATAATAATAATAATAATAATAATAATAATAATAATAATAATAATAATAATAATAATAATTAGTAGTAGTTGGAAGGGACCTTGGAGGTCATCTAGTCCAACCCCTTGAGAACACAGGCCATCCTCGACTTACGACCATTCGTGTAGCGACCGTGGGGAGGTCCAACGGTGTGGAAAACGGTGGAGTGCCTCGTGATTTTTTTCATGAAACAAGTGTGCCTTTGCCCAAAAAAGGTTGAAAAACACTGGACTAGATGACCTCCAAGGTCCCTTCCAACTACTACTTCTTCTTCTTCTTCTTCTTCTTCTTCTTCTTCTTCTTCTTATTATTATTATTATTATTATTATTATTATTATTATTATTATTATTATTATTATTATCCTCTTTATTTTATTTTATTTTATTTTATTTTATTTTATTTTATTTTGGGGCTTTTGTTTGTTTGTTTTTGCTGTGAAGGAAAAGGAAAGCTTGCATTTCTTTTTAATTTTTCTTCCTGCTTTTTTCCTTCCTTCCTTCCTTCCTTCCTTCCTCTCTCTCTCTCTTTCTTTTCTATTCTCCTTTTTTTTCTTTCTCCCTCCCTTTTCCCCTTCCCCCTTTCTCCTTTTTTCCCTTCCTTTTTTCTTTCTTTCTCACCTTTACCATCAAAAGCACTTCACTCCAGGGGGGGGGAAACCCCAAAGGTTTTTAATTGCTTTGGTCCAAAGGACATTTTATTATGCAACGTATCAAAAGGACAGGTTAAAAAAAAAATCAGCCGTGTAATTTTTAAGACGCAAGCGAAGCCTCCAAGTGCGAAGCGGTCAGATCCCTCTATTTCGGGCTGGGGCGAGGGGTCGTGGCGAGCAACCAGGCAGCCGACCAGGCGGGAGTCTCGCATCCTCAGCCGCGCGGGGAGTAAGGAGTAAGCGGCATGTGCTGAGGAAGAAGAGCTTTTTCGAACGTTGCAGGCAACCAACCACGCGACAGCTCAGACGAGCCGGGCTGGCCACCCGTCCGTCCTCTTCCGATAAGCGAGCCAGTCGCCTCTCCCCAGCTTCTCTCTCTTCAGCAAGAGACCCTCCGAAGCCAGAGAAGGGGGCGGAGCTACGCTGCCGTGGAGCCCTGGTGCCTAGAGAGGTCGAGCCCACTTCTTTTCCCGGGCTTTTGCTTCCAGCAAAGTAGGGCCGTCAGCTTAGCCAAGGCTCCCCGCCAGAGAGTCTTGCAGCGCCGCTCCGCCCGTGGCTGTTCCTCCTCCTCCTCCTCCTCCTCTCACCACTGTCTCCTAGGTCAGTGTTTTTTCAATTCTTCCCACGGCACACCAGGCAACATCTCGCGGCACACTAGTGTGCCGCGGAACAGTGGTTGAAAAACACTGATCTAGTCCAACCCCTTGAGAACACAGGCCATCCTCGACTTACAACCATTTGTGTAGCGACCGTGGGGAGGTCCAACGGTGTGGAAAACGGTGGAGTGCCTCGTGATTTTTTTCATGAAACAAGTGTGCCTTTGCCCAAAAAAGGTTGAAAAACACTGGTCTAAAGTGTTCTTCCCTCTGGTGGGAACTTACACATACTGTACAAACTTGGGGAGAACTGTCTTCAGACAAGATTGATTGAAATCCCCAGCCACAACAAGAGTGCCCTCTGGGTGAGTTTGCTGCTGCCTGGTGATGACGTCATACAGCTTGGAAAGTGCCACGCTGCCATTGGCATCAGGTGGAATATAAACAGCTGTAATAATTCCCACAGTAATTTCTCTAGGCAGATAAAAAAGCCTACATATAACAGTCATCAGTTCAACATCTGGGGAGCAATACGTGTACACTAATCTGCTGTTGGCACACCAGTCACAATGTATATACACACAGAGTCCTCCTCCTTTGCTCTTACCGGAGCCTTTATCTCTGTCAGAGCAGTGAATGACTCGGCTTGTCAGCTCCACTGCTGCATTCGGTACATCTGGATGTAGCCAGGTCTCCGTGACAACCATCACACAACATTCATGGAGAAGCCTGCTTGCTGCCAACTGCAGCTGTAATTTGTCAATTTTATGGATGAGGGATCTGGCATTGCTCAAAAGAAGACTCAGTAATGCTGGTCTATGAGGCTGCTTTCTGAGTCGAATCAGTATCCCAGCCCTGCAGCCACATTTTTACTTTTGCTTGTTTCTCTTTCTCTTACGTCGTCTCCTCCCCGGCCCGAAGACAATCCATGGAGATCCTGGAGGCCTCGCTATGCAGTTCAGTATGTTATGGGACTGCTGAAAATCTCTGGTAATTCCAGACTGCCTTGCAAACCTGATGTTTAGCAGCTCTATACGTGTGTAGGCTAATTTAGCCTCTTGCACTACACTGTGCACACTCATCCATACACGCACTAAACCAATCACACACACCAGTAGGTCTTTCAAAGGACCACTTTGTAGTGAGATGGTGGCAAATAAGTTTAGTAATAATAATAAAAAAGAAAGGCATTTCAAAAATGGGATGCAATGTTCTTGTCAGACCAGAAGATTTAATTTAATTTAATTTAATTTAATAACATTTATATACCGCCCTTCTCCCTGAGGACTCAGGGCGGTTCACAGGGCAGAATAAAATAGTGAATACAAACATTAAAAAAGATTAAACAAATTGCCCTAGTTAAAAACAATATAAATACAACACTAAAAACCCCCAGAAAAGTTAAAAAACAAAAAATAAAATAACCCCAACACTCCCCCTCAGGCTAGGCCGGCTTGTACAAACAGAAATGTCTTAAGATCGCGACGAAAGGAGCGAAGATCGGGCGCCATCCGGAGCTCAACCGGTAGCTGATTCCACAGCTCCGGAGCGCCCACAGAGAAGGATCTCCCCCTGGGGGCCACCAATCGACATTCTCTGATCGGTGGCACCCTGAGGAGGCCCTCTCTGTGGGAACGCACAGGGCGCAGGGAGCTTGATGCCGGCAGCAGATGTTCCCTGAGGTACTCCGGCCCCATGCCATGGAGTGCTTTAAATACCGTTACCAGTACCTTGAATCTCACCCGGAAGACAACTGGCAACCAATGCAGCTCACGGAGCAGAGGCGTAACGTGGGAGTATCGGGAGACTCCCAACACCACTCTCGCGGCTGCATTCTGTACCAGTTGGAGCTTCCGAGTAGTCCTCAAGGGCAGCCCCATGTAGAGAGCGTTGCAGTAGTCCAGACGAGAGGACACGAGCGCATGAGTGACCGTGCATAAATCGTCCCGGCTAAGATAGGGCCACAACTGACGCACCAGGCGAACCTGTGCGAAGGCCCCCCTAGTCACGGCTCCTATATGGTCTTCCAAAGTGAGCCGTGAATCTAGGAGGACCCCCAAGTTGCGAGCCCTATCTACGGGGGGTAATAGTTCACCCCCCATAACTAGAGGTGGAATGTCCGAATAAACCCGGGATGAAGGTATGCAAAGCCACTCAGTCTTGTCGGGGTTGAGCTGGAGTCTGTTCCTCCCCATCCAGACCCGAGCCGCCTCCAGGCAACGGGACATCACGTTGAGGGCATCACTGGGGTGGTTTGGGGTCGAAAAGAAAAGTTGGGTATCATCAGCGTACTGATGATACCCAACTCCAAAGCCACGAATGATCTCACCCAGCGGCTTCATGTAGATGTTGAACAGGAGAGGCGAGAGGACCGACCCCTGAGGAACTCCACAAATGAGAGACCTCGCGGTCGACCTCTGCCCCCCTGCCAACACCGACTGCGAACGTCCCAAGAGATAGGAGGAGAACCACTGTAAAACTGTGCCTCCCACTCCCAATCCCCTGAGACGCCGCAGCAAGATACCATGGTCGATGGTATCGAAAGCCGCCGAGAGGTCTAATAGGACTAGGACAGAGGAATGCCCCCTGTCCCGAGCCCTCCAGAGATCATTCACCAGCGCGACCAATGCCGTCTCCGTGCTGTACCCGGGCCTGAAACCCGATTGGTACGGGTCTAGATAATCCGCTTCATCCAGGACCAAAGGGAGCTGATGCGCCACCACACTCTCAACAACCTTCGCAAGAAAGCGAAGGTTGGAGACAGGACGAAAGTTGTTCAATACAGCCGGGTCCAGGACAGGCTTCTTGAGGAGAGGCCTCACCACCGCCTCCTTCAAGACGGCGGGGAAGATACCCTCACTCAAAGAGGCCGATATAACTGCCTGGAACCAGCTGCGTGTCCTCTCCCGGGCTGCATAAACCAGCCAGGAAGGGCACGGGTCCAGTAAACATGTGGTGGTGCTCAGCCTCCCCATGATCCTGTCCACTTCCTCCGGAGTTACAGAATCAAACTCCTCCCAGATGGTATCGACAAGATCACCCGCGTCCTGATCGTCAGACTCTGCCCAGTCAGAGTCCAAACCGGTCCGAATCCGAGCGATTTTGTCCGACAGATGTTGGTTAAACTCCTCGGCACGTCCCTGCAAGGGATCCTCCCTCACCTCCTGATTTAGGAGGGAGCGAGTCACCCTAAACAGGGCGGCCGGGCGATTATCTGCGGACGCAATAAGGGTGGCGAAGTGGTTAGACCTCGCCTCCCTAATTGCAGCGAGATAAGACCTAATATAGGCTCTTAGTCGCAATCGGTCGGGTTCGGATCGGCTGGACCTCCAACCGCTCTCTAGGCCCCGTCTCCGACGCTTCATCTCCCGGAGCTCCGCAGAAAACCATGGAGCCCGACGGGATCTGCACCGGGTCAGGGGCCGCAAGGGTACAACTCGGTCAAGGGCCTCAGTGGCCGTCCTTTCCCAGGCCTCCACTAGGGCCTCGGCCGAGCTGTGAGTGAGGGAGGCAGGTGGGGACCCCAGCGCCGCCTGGAACCTTTGGGGATCCATTAAGCGTCTGGGGCGGTACCATTTGAGTGGTTCCAAACACCCACGGCGGGGGGTGGCAAAACGGAAGACCAGCCGCAGGAGATGATGATCGGTCCATGACAGGGGCATAATAATTGGAGAGCCCCCACCAAGATCATCTAACCACCGTCCAGACAAGAAAACAAGGTCAAGGGTGTGGCCTCCTTCATGAGTCGGTCCCGTAATTACTTGCGTCAGGTCCATGGCCGTCATGGAGGCCATGAACTCCCGAGCTAACTCAGATGATCCTCCCAGCGATGGTAGGTTGAAGTCCCCCAAAACTATAAGTTTCGGGAACTCAACCACCAGCCCCGAGAGGACATCAAGCAGCTCAGGCAGGGCTGCTGCTGCGTGACTAGGCGAAAGGTACACCAGCAGCAAGCCCAACTGCGCACCAGGGCCGCATCTCAAAAAGAGAGACTCACACCCGACTGTCTGGGGAATGGTGGCCTCCCGCGGACACAAGGTCTCCCTCACAACAACAGCCACTCCCCCACCCCTACCCTGAGCCCGAGGCCGGTGCAGCACTCGGAAACCTGGTGGGCAAAGATCAACCAGAGGAACACCGCCCTCTGGGCCCAACCAGGTCTCCGAGATGCAAGCCAGGTCAGCCTGCTCACCCTCGACCAAGTCTCGAACGAGAGGAGCCTTATTAACGACCGACCTGGCATTCAAATACACCAGCCGGAGCTCAGGAGGCTGCACATCCTCACTCCCGGGACCTCGGGGCGGAACCAGAGGGTCGGAGTGCCTCACCGCTTGTAAGCAGCGGAGAGGCCTTCCCTGAGACCGATACGGCCCTCTGTTCCTACACCTGCTGCCATTCCCTATCGTCGTGGGAATGGGCAATCCCACGACTGGCCCTGGAGCCCCAGAAGCAGCCGACCCCCGCTCCTCCCCATCGCGATCAGCCTCAGCACTAGCCTGAACAACGGTAGATGGACTGCCCCCCTCGTCCAAACAACCAAGAAAAGAACCCTCCCTCCTCCCTAACCCCCAAAAAATTTTTGACAGAAAACAAATCAAAGACCTCCTGTTAGGTCTACGTCGGAGGTCCGTAACCGTGCCCGGCCATCTCTCAGGATCCCAATAGATGGGACCTTCCTCGAGATTATACTCGGCTGGAAAGGCGGGCCGCCTCCAGGAGGGGGGAGCACCCCTGAGGGCGAGCAAGTCCGTAGAGGAGTACCTCAAACAAGGCATAAAGCAGTCCAGATATAGGCAGTCCATAATCAATTGATTTAAGGAGGAACCAAACAGAGAGCAAGTAGATGTCCCGAGCCTCCACCCAGCCACTGCCACTCAGCTGGGTGTCACCCCAAGACAGGCCAACCACCGCCCTCTCACGACAGTTGGAAAGCCTATACCAGGGGGGAATAGTCCGAAACATCCATCCTGGGTACAGCATGACCCCTAGAGCTCTCACCTCTAGGGGCAGCAGATGTAAGTTCAGGCCACCCTCTCACTGTGGCCAATACCCAGGGAACTCTGAATCCTTTGGGGCCGATATGTGAATGGCAATAAAGAACAGTCCGAAGGCAGGGATAAGATAATATAATACATCATCAAAGTCTGCAATACTAGGTGGCCAAATCCTCCGCTGCTCTGTCCGCTGCGCAGGTCTCCCAACACTGGGAGATGGCGCAGGTCTCCCAACACTGGCTCTGCAGGATGTCACTTTACCCACACAAGTTGCAAAACAATTTGAAGGCCAATCATGCATTAATGCAGGGGTGTCAAATTTCCTGATTGTGAGAATAATTAATCAGTGGAATGACTGTCTCCAGAAGTCATTATTGGAGGTTTTTAAGAGGAAACTGGACAACCATTTGTCTAAAATGAAGAGTTTCCTGCTTCAGGGAGGGGGTTGGACTAGAGGACCTTTAAGGTCCCATCCAACCCTGATATTGTGTTTTTGTATGTGTGTCATGCTTCAGTGATTTTCCTTTTATTTTAGCCTGGATTTATCCTTAATAATGCATTTGAGGGGATTCTAGTCAATGGAAAAATCCTATGAAATTTTATTTAACATCTGTTAAAGTATATGACTTTGGCACTCCTTGCTACTGCAAAAGTGGTGATTAGTTGCTGATTATTGTGTCTGCTCAATTTCTTTTCCTTTTCCTTGGAGTCAACGGAAACCTTTATGGAGAACCGATTTGGTTTCATGGTTACAGCCACACGTTACAAGAATGGAGAACTGTGAGTTCAAATCCTGCTTTTGGCCATGAGGACAAGCTGAGTGGTGGTGGTGGTGGTGATGATGATGATTAGAGTTGGGAGGGACCTTGAAGGTCATCTAGTCCAACCCCCTGCTCAGGCAGGACACCCTATACCATTTCAGACAAATGGCTGTCCAGTCTCTTCTTAAAACCATCCAGTGCTGGAGCATTCACAACTTCTGGAGGCAGGTTGTTCCACTGGTTAATAAATCGATTGATTACTTTTGATTACTTCCACTGAATGGTTTGGGGCTGGTCATTTTTCTCCTCAGCCCTAGGAGGGAGGCTTTGGGAAGCCACTTCTGTAACTGTTATGGCAATTTTCCTCCTGTTTTATGCTTTGAGGGCTGCTTTTGTTCTCTGAAAGCAAACGTTTAGTATAAACTAGGGTATTTTTACGCTGCCAGGTTTGATGGCGCAGGAGAGGGAGAGGCAATCGTTTGGGCCCTACCAACAAAACAAAATTTCATGTGGAGAAAAGCAAGGTTTTACACCTAGGTAGGGAAAACCAAAGGCACAAGGACAGATTGGGCTCAAAAACAGCCGCTATGAGAGGGACCTCGGGGTCCCGGTGGACGATTGCTTGACCCTGAGCCAGCCGTGTGCAGCAGCAGCCAAAAAAGCTAACACAGTCCTGCCAATCTCTCGCCCTCCCTTCTTCCCCTCTTGCGTTAGGGAGGGAGGGAGGAAAGAAAGAAAGAAAGAGGGGAGGGAGGGAGGAGATGAGAATGAGAATGAGAAGAAGGAAGGGAGGGAGGGAGGGAGGGGAGGGGGGAAAAAGGAAGGGAGAGAGAAAGGAAGGGGGAGGGGGGAGGAGAGAGAAAGGAATGTCAAGGTAATAAAAAACCTTTGTAGAGGGCGAAGGACCGTGCTTCAGAGAATGCATGATACACTTGCAGGAAGGCAAGAAAAACACGACACATAATCTTACTAAATACCTTTTACTAAATATATTATACAGAGCTAGCTCACTACATCCTAACGTAATAGACAGTAACAGCAAAGTGAAAAAAAAACAATACAGATAATAACTCAGAACTTTCTCTAGACATGCGCAATAAACAGACTGAAACCATAACATAGCTAGTCATATGGGATTCACTATGGTTACCAGATAAGTTATCACAACAGGTGCAGAGAGCAGGGGAAAATGTACAGTTAGAAATGAACTTTTCTGACGAACATAAAAAAAACGTGCAGTGACATTCCCCTTCTTTTGTCAGCAAAGTGAAGACTCAAGTAAGGCACATCTTCTCACGCAGATACTCATGCTGGGCTGTAGGAAGTGGTTTGTTCAGCATGTCAGCAATTTGATCACGTGTAGGCACATACTGTAATGTCACAAAACCTTGTTTCACCAGTTGCCTTATGTTTTGATATCGGATGTCAATGTGTCTGGACCTTGAACCTGTAAAACGTGTTTCAGAAATATAAACCACAGATTCATTATCTTCCATTACTGTGATCGGTCGAATCGGATGTGTCCAGATATCTGTGACTAAAGCATCAAACCAGGTTAAAGAATTGCATGCATCAGACACACAAGCATACTCAGCTTCTGTAGAGGAAGAAGAAACAAAATTCTGTTTACGCACATGCCAGTAAACAGGACATCCATTTAAGAACATCATGTAACCTGATGTACTTTTCCGTGACTTCTTATCACTCGCCCAATCTGAATCTGCAAAACAACATAACTCTGCATAGTCAGTATGTGTGGGTTCCAACAACAACTTCATGTCTTTGGTGTGTTTTAGATACCTCAATAACTTTTTAACGCATGTCCAATGAAACTGTTTTGCCTTGCCTACGTGTCGTGATAAAAGATTAACACTAAGTGCAATGTCGGGTCTAGTCCAACTACTAATATACAGCAGCGACCCAATGACTGAGCGATAGAGTGTTTGATCTTCGAACTCAGGACTTGGTTCATGTGCCAAAATGTGAAAGTCAGTTTGCATGGGTATACTCACAGGCTTAGCGTCCTCCATGTTACAGTGATGTAACAGTTGTTCAATCTTCTCTTCTTGTGTGAGACTAAACCCCTTCTGAGTTTTGGCAATTTGAACACCTAAATAAGTGTTAATACACCCTAAACACTTCAACGTGAAAAATTTTTGTAAAGCTTTAGCAAAAACCTCACTCATCTGCTTATTTGGACCAATATAAACAATATCATCGACATAAACAAGAATTATCTCATACCTATTACCGGATCTTTTAGTAAACACGCATTCATCTGTTTTGGACTTAATAAAGCCCATTGAATTTAGTTTCTCAGAAAGACATAAGTACCACATTAAACCAGACTGTTTCAGACCATAAAGACTTTTGTGTAGAAACCAAGTATCCCCTTCTTGCTGTCGGAAACCTGGAGGACCTTTGACGTAGATGTCCTCGTCAAGATCAGCGTGTAGATAAGCCGTTTCAACGTCGAACTGGAAAACTTCCAGGCCCAAAATGTAAAAAGTGAAAGATTGTGACTAAACAAAATTTTAATGTACAGATAATACCACCAGAAATTATTTTAGCCTTTTAATAAATGTTGTTATTGATGTTAAGCTCACCATGGAAAACATCATATATTGTTATGTATATACTAGGTTAATTATTTAATTTAATTTAATTTTTAATTTATTAATATTTCTATACCGCCCTTCTCCCGAAGGACTCAGGGCGGTGTACAGGGCAAGAATAAAACATAGAGATTTACAAAAAATAAAAGATAATTAAATACATGCCCGATTAAAAATACAATTAATACATGGTAAAAAACCCAATAAAAATAGTAAAAAGACCCCACTAATCCCCCCTCAGGCCAGGCCGGCTTGCTCGAACAAGTATGTCTTCAGATCGCGGCGAAAGGAGCAAAGATCGGGCGCCGTCCGGAGCTCAACCGGTAACTGGTTCCATAGCTCCGGGGTGCCCACAGAGAAGGCCCTCCCCCTGGGGGCCACCAGTCGACATTCTCTGACCGGTGGCACCCTGAGGAGGCCCTCTCTGTGGGAACGCACAGGGCGGAGGGAAGTAGACGCCGGCAGCAGGTGTTCCCTAAGGTACTCTGGACCCCTGCCATGTAGGGCTTTAAACACCATTACTAGCACCTTGAATCTCACCCGGAAGACAACTGGCAACCAATGCAGCTCACGGAGCAGAGGTGTGACATGGGAGTATCGGGGGACTCCGAACACAACTCTCGCGGCTGCATTCTGTACCAGTTGGAGCCTCCGGGTGGTCCTCAAGGGAAGCCCCATGTAGAGAGCGTTACAGTAGTCTAGACGAGAGGTCACGAGCGCGTGAGTGACTGTGTATAAATCATCCCGGCTTAGATAGGGCCGCAACTGGCGCACCAGGCAAACCTGGGCGAAAGCCCCCCTAGTCACAGCCACCATGTGGTCTTCCAAGGTGAGCCGTGAATCTAGGAGGATTAAAGACTGAAGTGCAACATAACTAGATTCTAAATAATCTATTTTTCAAAACACACAACAGTCCAAACAGTAAAGGTAAAGTCCAAATTTAGAATATTTCATTCTTAAGAATTGCTTAATTTAAAGTGGTTTAGTTGTAATAGATGGTTATAGATTCAAAATAGTTTTCAAGAGTATTTACAAAAGATACTATTTTTTCTAGCATCGGCTAAATTAGACATATTACATTGAGAAAAATGTTTCTCATTTCTTTCCTTATTGATTTATTGATTTCATTGAAGAGATGTTAACATAGGAAACAGATTATTTTGTTATCTAATTTTACCTTCCAAAAGACAGAAGCAGATGAAAAATGTGAGGTTCTTTTCTGTTGGCTTTTTTTGAATTAGCTGTTTTAGTTTCTAAAAGTTTAGTTCCTAAAAAAGTAACCTTGTAAATAATTTTAATGTCGTCTAGTGCACAGTAGGCAAACTTGGCTCTTTTATGACTCAAGTTCTTCAACTCCCAGAATTCCTGAGCCAGCATGGCTCAGCTTGGAAACCTCTCTCTTTCCCCTCAGCGTGGCTGGCTCAGGATTTCTGGGAGTTGAAGTCCACGAGTCATAAAAAAGAGCCAAGATTGCAATAGGCTTTCCAAAGCCAATAGAGGCAGCTTTTTTTTAAAAGGTGCTGGAACGCCGTTCTGAGCGTTCTATGAGAAAAAAGGCCCTGCTCTTATCTACAGTATGCCAGATTTACTGGGTGAAATCTGTATCGTATGCGTGTCAGCTTTGCTGGATGGCTTGCTTATGTAACCAGAAAGAATAAATACAAGGATTTCTTGTCTTTCGGGGCTGCTCTCATTTAGAGGAGCCCGTCTTTTTGTTCAGCTGAATAAAAACGTAAAGCTTGAAGGCAACTTCTGGTTTCCTGTATTTTTTACCAGCAAAACCTCAGAACCTGCATATCATTTTTGGCGAGCCAGGCAGGAGAGGTACTTGGTTGGTCCTAGGGAGGCTCAGGAAAGGGGAAGCGTGCTCCGCAATTTCCTGGAGGTGCCCCCCTTCTTGACTCTTCATTGTGGTTTTAATAGGAACCAGGATTTTTCTTCTTTTTGGTTGCCTTTTACTTGGTTCCTGCATACTCAGGAGGGCTGAAGATAAGGTAGAGCACACAGATATACATTACTTTGTTGCACCAGCTTGCTTGGGAGAGTGTGTGTATGTGTAAACACGTGTCTGTTTCCTTGAATTATTTCCCACCATTGACCAGAGCTGGGCGGAAGGGTTTATGCCAGCCGCACCTAGGACCCCATTTTTTGGGGTGCTGGGGGCACCTAGAAAGCAAGGGGCATTAATCTTGTACTCTCGTGCTCCAACGGGTTGTGAGTGGTGTGTGGTTTGAGGTTACTGGTTGCTCCTTTTATATATATATATATATATATATATATATATATATATATATATATATATATATATATATATATATATATATATATATATATATATATATATATATATATATATATATATATATATATATATATATATATATATATATATATATATATATATATATTTCCCGCTGTTGACCAGGCCTAGGCATGATACTGATCTTAGCTGAAGGTCAGTGGATCTCTTGTGGCCCAACAGGCTGTGCAAGTGGTGTGAGTGACTTGAACACATGGGCTCAGCCCAGAAAGACCAGTTAGAATGAATAAAAGGACAGTTAGAATGAATAAAAGGAAGGGATGTGTTCTCAGCCCCCTTGACTGTGTCATAAGGAACTTTGGTAAGCTTAAAACCTGTTGGGATACGAAATTGAAACTCTGACAATGCCCTCTGTCACCAGGACATACCCACTGTTTGGCCCACAGGGGAATCCATAAATTTGGGAGTTTTTGAAACCATGGAGATTGTGCTTAAAGAGGCATGGATCATGCTCAGCATGCTTCATATGCTCTTTTGTTTTTCTGGGCCTTACATGTGAATAAGCAGGTGCTTAGAGACTGTGGGCCGTGGTGACCTTCCACGGCACCGCCTTTTCCTGCTTTAGCTTCTGCTCCTCCACCCCATGAGGGGATCTACTCCTTCACAGGGCAGGTAGCTGTTAGGAGGGGGGACACTGATGAGGTCCTGTTTCATACTCCCTTCTCCACATCTGATCTTTCTGCATGGGAGGACCGATTGGGTTCTTACACTGACACCCCGCACAAATATTCTGAATTGGTTCTGTCCACGAACTGGGCAGACCTCCAAGCCATGCTGGATGTCTTTTTAACAACAGAGGAGGGGCATCAGGTTGTTGAGTGTGAATTACAGAAGGTGGAGGGGACTTCAGGCGATTTTTTGCCCAAGATGGCGGCGACCACGGGCGGCGTTCGTTGAGCTCTGCAGTGAGCCTACACAATGGGGGACTGGTGAGGCTCACGAAAGCCCAGCCGAAGGGCATATTCGGAGGGGGGGTGTAGGAACAACAGGCTAGCACCGTTTCGCGGTGTGGAGCCTTTCCCCCCCCAGAGAAGTAGAAGCGGCAGTGGCAGCGGCCGGGCGGCCTGTAGTCTGCCACCGATCAGCTGGTGCTCTGGATCAGCTGTCGGGCGCTGTGCTGGCTAGAACTGATTGCTCGTTCTCCCTTCCTCGGGCGTTGGGGAAGCTTTCTCAGACTGAGATGACTTCGGCAGCCTAGGATCCTGCTGCGGACCCCTGGATGGATCATCAGGCGCCTGAACTCGGTTGGAGGGCGCCGTCTGCAGCCATGTGGATCTCTCTGTTCCTGTCTGTTGCTCCTGGCCTTTCCGTTTATAAAATGGCTGTGGATTCCCGTCTCGGCGTGGAGGCTATGGGGGAGACTTTTCTGTCTCCTTTTTCTCAGAGGACGATGGAGATTTGGCTGCTTGAATCTGAGCATTTCACATTTATAACTGAGCTCCCTGCAGCCCTAGAAATGGATTTAGTGTGCTGGATGATCTGCTTGCTACTTTCTAAGATGGACTGGATGCTGGAACAGGATTTGGGACATTTTTTCTCCTGTTCCCGTGACCTCCCTATGATGTTCCGGAAGGAGTCTAGGACAGGCCGTGGTGAGAGGGCGGCTCTGGACTGGCTATCAATCCCCTGCTGGTGTGAGAGACTAGCAAGGTGGACTTTTGCTTCCCCAGCAACGCTGCCCTTATCCATCCCAGGCTGGATTTCATGGCTAGGTGAGAGGACAGTCATGGGCTCTCGTCTGGACCGGCTCAGGTGAGAGCAGAGCCGGACTGGCAGACTGCTGGATGAAGACACGTTCCGGACTTAATGTTTTTTTACATCTGAACTAACATCTTATCATCTTAATAACTTCTGACCCCATTTGTGAACAATGGCTCATATGGACAGTTCCATCTCATGGCTCGAGTACAATACTCTGGATCAGACTTGTGCACCCTCAGAGGGGTTTCTCCCTCCTGGATATGACCAGCCTTCTTTTCTAACATTTCCCTTGATGACGGACCCAATTGCTGGGGCTCCGAGAGGTGGCTGGGCTTAACTAGGGGCCTCGAGTGGAGACGTGCTAAGAGGCCCCTGATAAAATTTTTAGCCGGTTATTTTAAAAGGTTAGGGAGGGGGAGGGAGGGGGGGTAGGGAGGGAATCTTTAACCGGCACTCATTCTGGACCTGTTAGAGGTCCTGACGGGACGGGGTCGGGGGAGGTGGCTGCTGGTTCTGGGAATGTGGGGGTGGGGCTTCAAATCCCCACGGCGATAGGAAATGGCAGCAGGTGTTTGCGCGGAGGGCCATATCAACACCTGGGATCGCGCCCTCGCTATCTCCAAGCGGTGGCGCGCTCCGACCCTCCGGTTAGCACCCTCTTACCCGGGTATGAGGGTGATCAGGCCCCTGAGCTCAGATTGGTCTATTTTAACGCTAGATCCGTAGTTAACAAAGCTCCACTCATCCATGATCTGATCGAGGAGGAAGGTGCGGATCTAGCGTGCATCACGGAAACTTGGTTGGGTTCGGAGGGAGGGGTGCCTCTCACCGAGTTATGCCCGCCAGGTTTCCGGGTGCTGCACCAGCCACGGGCTCAGGACAGGGGTGGTGGGGTGGCAGTGGTTATTCGGGAGACTTTGTGTCCCCGGGAGGCCACCATTGTCCAGATGGCCGGGAGTGAATCCCTCCTCTTGAGATGTGGTTCTCGGGTTCAGTTGGGTTTGTTGCTTACATACCTGGTGCCCAGCTGTGTGGCAACAGCCCTGCCTGAGCTGCTCGACACCCTCTCAGGGTTGGCGGTGGAGTTCCCCAGGCTTATAGTCCTGGGTGACTTCAACCTGCTGCTTCGGGCAGTAACGCTGTTGCTTCTGGCCGGCTCTCGGCGGTTTTCGGCGTCTCTGAGGTTCCAGCTGATCGGCGGCGGCCTCGGAGTTCCAGCTGATCGGCGCCTCCATTTTGGCGCTTCTGTGTTGGCGGCGATGTCAGCGGCGGCCTCGGAGTTCCAGCTGGTCGGCGGTGGCCTCGGAGCTTCAGCTGATCGGCGCCTCTATTTTGGCCCTTCTGTGTTGGCGGCGATGTTAGCGGCGGCGGCGGCGGGGAGCTCTCTGTTGGACCTGCCTCGGGCCGCTTTCGGCGGCTGCGGCGTCTTCGGGCCGTTTCGACGGTGGAGGGGACGACCGCTGGTCAGCTTGGTGGCAGAGATGTCCCTGGTATTGTTTTTCGAGCCGCTGCCGGCGGCGGAGGTGGCGACGGTGACGGCGTCCTCGGGCTGCCTTTGGCAGTGGAGAGGACGACCGCGGCGACGACGGTGGTGTTGCTGCTTCGTTTGCCTTGTTCCGGCCTTCGACGGTGATGGCGACGACGGCGTTTTCGGGGCTTGCTGGCCCGTTCCATCGGCAGTGATATGGCGGTGGTCGGTGCTTTTCCATCTGGTCTGCGAGGGCCGTAGCAGCTCCGGTGGACTGCCAATTACTAACTCTCCATCTGCCTCTCTATTCCCCTTTGGACTGGGACGGACCTGGGTGCAGGCCGCAGTGGGAGAGCGGCCTGTTTTCACATCGGCACTCCCATAGAGGTGGGAGCTCTATGGGTTATGCCCCACCCAGGGTGTACATTCTTGACCATCCCCCTGGTTCAGACTCTCGACCGGTCGTGGGAGGACGGGTTGGGGTCTGCCCCCGGGAGCATCCAACCGGGTGGCAGTAGGTTGGTTGATGGCCTGAATGTTTCACTTCCTTCCTTTAGAACCTCCTACTGGACTTTTCCATTATGGGACTGCCTTATCTGGACTTGTTGAACTTATGTATAGATACTCCAGCACGGACTTGCTCGCCCTCAGGGGTGCCCCCCTCTCCTGGGTGCGTCCCGCCTTTTTCGCCATTCCCAGTCTCGATGAGGGGCCCAATTATTGGGACCCTGAGAGATGGCCGGGTAAGGTCAGGGGCTCTCGATCCAAATTTAATAGGAGGCCCCTGGTTACTTTTTTAGTTAAATTTTTTAGGGGGTTAGGGAGGGGGGCAATGGTTGTTTGACTATGGGGGGTGGCCATACAACCACGGTGCAGGCCAGGCCTGGGTCTGACTGCGTTCGGGGGGAGCGGGATGTGGTTACATCTGGGGCTCAGGAGCGGGTCGTGGGATTGCCGATTCCCACGACATTGGGGTATGGCAGCAGGCGTATGGACAGAGGGCCGTATCGTTACCGGGAGGGCCGTCCCCGCTGTTTACAAGCGGTGAGGCGCTCCGACCCTCTGTTTCTTCCCCGAGGTGCCGGGAGCGAGGATGCGCAGCCTCCTGAGCTCCGGCTGGTGTACCTGAATGCCAGGTCCGTGGTTAATAAGGCTCCCCTTGTGCGGGATTTGGTGGAGGGTGAGCATGCGGACCTGGCTTGTATTACCGAAACCTGGTTGGGCCCAGAGGGTGGGGTCCCTTTGGTTGATCTTTGCCCACCAGGTTTCCGAGCGTTACACCGGCCCCGGGCTCATGGTAGGGGCAGGGGAGTGGCGGTAGTTATCAGGGAGACCTTATGTCCGCGGGAGACCACCGTCCCTCAGATAGTCGGGTGTGAGTCTCTCTTTTTGAGGTTTGGTTCGGGGGCGCAGTTGGGCTTGCTGCTGGTGTACGTTTCGCCTAGTCACACAGCGGCAGCCCTGCCTGAGCTACTCGATGTCCTCTCCGGTTTGGTGATTGAGTTCCCCAAACTTTTAGTTTTGGGTGACTTCAATCTACCATCCCTGGGAGGGTCATCTGAGTTGGCTCGGGAGTTCATGGCTTCCATGACGGCCATGGACCTGACGCAGGTAATTTCTGAACCAACTCATGAGGGAGGCCACACCCTGGACCTAGTTTTTTTATCTGGACGATGGCTGGATGATCTTGGTGGGGGCTCTCCATTTATCATGCCCCTGTCATGGACGGATCATCACCTCCTGCGGCTGGTCTTCCGTTTTACCACCCCCCGCCGTGGGGATACGGAACCAATTAGATGGTACCGCCCCAGGTGCTTAATGGACCCTGATGGGTTCCAGGCAGTGCTGGGATCCCCACCTGCTTCCGTCGCTCACAACTCGGCGGATGCCTTAGTGGAAGCCTGGGAAAGGGCAGCCACTGAGGCACTGGACCGAGTTGTACCCTTGCGGCCCCTGACCCGGCGCAGATCCCAACGAGCTCCATGGTTCTCCGCGGAGCTCCGGGAGATGAAGCGTCGGAAACGGGGCCTAGAGAGCTGCTGGAGGTCCAGCCGATCTGAATCCGACCGATTGCGGTTAAGAACCTATATTAGGTCTTATCTCTCTGCGATGAGGGTGGCGAGGTGTAATTACTTCTCCACCCTCATCGCGTCCGCAGATAATCGCCCGGCCGCCCTGTTTAGGGTGACTCGCTCACTTCTTAATCAGGAGGTGAGGGGGGATCCCTTACAGGGTCGTGCCGAGGAGTTTGGTCAGCATCTGTCGGACAAAATCGCTCGGATTCGGACCGGTTTGGACTCCAGCTGGGCAGAGTCTGACGATCAGGACACGGGCGGTCTTGTCAATGTTATCTGGGAGGAGTTTGATTCTGTGACCCCTGATGAAGTGGACAGGATTATGGGGAGGCTGAGCTCCACCACATGTTTATTGGACCCGTGCCCTTCCTGGCTGGTTTATGCAGCTAGGGAGAGGACACGAGGCTGGTTCCAGGCGGTGATATCTGCTTCTTTGAGTGAGGGTAATTTCCCCACAGTCTTGAAGGAGGCGGTGGTGAGACCCCTCCTCAAGAAGCCTGCCTTGGACCCAGCTGTGTTGAACAACTTTCGTCCAGTCTCCAACCTTCGCTTTCTTGCGAAGGTTGTTGAGAGTGTGGTGGCGCATCAGCTCCCTCTGGTCCTGGATGAAGCGGATTATCTGGACCCGTACCAATCGGGTTTCAGGCCCGGGTACAGCATGGAGACGGCATTGGTCGCTCTGGTGAATGATCTCTGGAGGGCTCGGGATAGGGGATGTTCCTCTGTCCTAGTCCTATTAGACCTCTCAGCGGCTTTCGATACCATCGACCATGGTATCCTGCTGCGGCGTCTCAGGGGATTGGGAGTGGGAGGCACAGTTCTTCGGTGGTTCTCCTCCTATCTCCTGGGACGTTCGCAGTCGGTGTTGGCAGGGGGGCAGAGATCGGCCCCTAGGTCTCTCGTTTGTGGAGTTCCTCAGGGGTCGGTTCTCTCGCCTCTCCTGTTCAACATCTACATGAAACCGCTGGGTGAGATCATTCGTGGTTTTGGAGTTGGGTATCATCAATATGCTGATGATACCCAACTTTTTATTTCTACCCCAAACCACCCCAGTGATGCCCTCGCTGTGATGTCCCGTTGCCTGGAGGCGGTTCGGGTCTGGATGGGGAGGAACAGACTTCAACTCAACCCGGACAAGACTGAGTGGCTGTACATTCCGGCATCCCGGGACATTCAAATTGTTCCATCCCTTTCTATGGGGGGTGAGCTGTTACCTCCCGTGGATAGGGCTCGCAACTTGGGAGTCCTCCTAGATTCGCGACTTACCTTGGAAGATCATGTAGCAGCTGTGACTAGGGGGGCTTTCGCCCAGGTTCGCCTGGTGCGCCAGTTGCGGCCCTATCTGGACCGGGATGCCCTGTGTACGGTCACTCATGCGCTCGTGACCTCTCGCCTTGACTACTGTAATGCTCTCTACATGGGGCTTCCCTTGAAGACCACTCGGAAGCTCCAACTGGTACAGAATGCGGCCGCGAGAGTTGTCTTGGGAGTTTCCCGGTACTCCCATGTTACACCTTTGCTCCGCGAGCTACATTGGTTACCAGTTGTCTTCCGGGTGAGGTTCAAGGTCTTAGTGATGGTTTTTAAGTCCCTACATGGCATGGGTCCGGAATACCTCGGGGACCACCTGCTGCCGGCGTCAACCCCCCTCCGCCCTGTGCGTTCCCACAGAGAGGGCCTCCTCAGGGTGCCTCCAGTCAGAGAATGCCGGCTGGTGGCCCCCAGGGGGAGGGCCTTCTCTGTGGGCGCCCCGGCCTTATGGAATGAACTGCCAGTGGAGCTCCGGATGGCACCGGATCTCCGCTCCTTCCGGCGCGGGTTAAAGACCCACCTGTTTGAACAAGCTGGCCTGGCCTGATGGGGAGTTAATTTGGGTTTTTAAATATTTGTATATTTTACTGTTTTATCTTGGGCATTAATTTAATTCTATTTTAACTTTTGTAGTTTTGTACTTTTATTATCTGCCCTGTTCACCGCCCTGAGTCCCTAGGGAGAAGGGCGGTATAAAAATTTAATAAAACTAAACTAAACTAAACTAAACCTGCTGTCACTGGGAGGGTCGTCGGAGTTAGCTCGGGAGTTCATGGCTTCCATGACAGCCATGGGCCTGACCCAGGTTATTGAGGGCCCAACTCATGTGGGGGATCATACTCTCGACCTGGTATTCCTGTCTGGACAGTGGTTGGATGATCTGGGAGGGGGCTCCCCGTCCATCACCCCTCTGTCATGGTCAGATCACCACCTCCTTTCCGTCATGCCACCCCCCGCCGCTGGGCGGCGGAACTGACCAGGTGGTTCCGCCCCAGGTGCCTAATGGACCCGGATCAGTTCCAGAGGGCGCTTGGGCCTATACCTATCACCCTTACCCACAGCCCAGTCGATGCTCTGGTGGAGGCCTGGGAAACGGCTGCCACCAGGGCACTTGACTGCGTTGTACCCACGCAACCTCTGACCCGGCGCAGATCCCGTTGGGCCCCATGGTTCTCTGTGGAGCTCCAGGAGATGAAGCGTCGGAGACGAGGTCTAGAGAGTGGTTGGAGATCCTGCCGATCTGAATCCGACCGATTGCAGCTAAGAACCTTTATAAGGTCTTATCTTGCGGCAATAAGGACGGCGAAGTCTAACTACTTTGCCGCCCTTATCGCGTCCGCAGATAATCGCCCGGCCGCCATGTTTAGGGTGACTCGCTCCCTCCTTAACCAGGAGGTGAGAGAGGATCCCTTGCAGGGACGAGCCAAGGAGTTTAGTCATCATCTGGCGGACAAAATCGCTCGGATCCGGACCGGCCTGGACTCTGACTGGGCAGAGTCTGATGTGGAGGAATCAGGCGGTCTTGAGCACGTTATCTGGACTGAGTTCGACCCTGTTTCCCCTGATGATGTGGACAGGATCATGGGGAGACTGAGCACCACCACCTGTTTGTTGGATCCGTGCCCCTCCTGGCTAGCTTATGCGGCTCGGGAGGGAACACGAGGCTGGTTCCATGCAGTAATAACTGCTTCTTTGAAGGAGGGTGTCTTTCCTGCCGCCTTGAAGGAGGCGGTGGTGAGACCCCTTCTCAAGAAGCCTGCCTTGGACCCGGCTGCTTTAGACAACTACCGTCCAGTCTCCAACCTTTGCTTTTTGGCGAAGGTTGTTGAGAGTGTGGTGGCGCATCAGCTCCCTCTGTTCGTGGAGGAAACTGATTATCTGGACCCGTACCAATCGGGTTTCAGGCCCGGACACAGCATGGAGACGGCATTGGTCGCGCTGGTGAATGATCTCTGGAGGGCAAGGGACAGGGGTTGCTCCTCTGTCCTGGTCCTATTAGATCTCTCAGCGGCTTTCGATACCATCGACCATGGTATCCTGCTGCGGTGTCTCAGGGGGTTGGGAGTGGGAGGCACCGTTCTATGGTGGTTCTCCTCCTACCTCCAGGGCCGCTCGCAGTCGGTGTTGACGGGAGGGCAGAGATCCGCCCCGAGGCCTCTCATTTGTGGAGTCCCTCAGGGGTCGGTTCTCTTGCCTCTCTTGTTCAACATCTATATGAAGCCGCTGGGCGAGATCATTCGTGGCTTCGGGGTGGGGTATCACCAGTACGCTGATGATACCCAACTTTTTCTTTCCACCCCGAACCAACCCAGTGATGCCCTCTCCGTGATGTCCCGGTGCCTGGAGGCGGTTCGGGTCTGGATGGGGAGAAACAGGCTTTGTCTCAATCCCGCCAAGACTGAGTGGCTGTGCATATCGGCATCTCGGGTTAACCAAGTTATTCCACCTCTAACGATGGGGGGTGAGGTGTTACCCCCCGTTGATATGGCTCGCAACTTGGGCGTCCTCCTGGATTCACGGCTCAATTTTGAAGATCACATAGGAGCCATGACCAGGGGGGCTTTTGCACAGGTTCGCCTGGTGCGCCAGTTGTGTCCCTATCTGGACCGAGACGCCCTACGCACAGTTACTCATGCACTTGTGACCTCCCGTTTGGACTACTGTAACGCTCTCTACATGGGGCTGCCCTTGAAGACCACTCGGAGGCTTCAACTGGTGCAGAATGCGGCCGCGCGAGTTGTAATGGGGGTCTCCCGATACTCCCATGTAACACCTCTACTCCGCGAGCTGCATTGGCTTCCGGTTGCCCTCCGTGTGAAATTCAAGGTGCTGGTTATCACCTATAAAGCCCTACATGGCCTGGGTCCGGGGTATTTGAGGGAACACCTGCTGCCGGCATCAAACGCCCTTCGCCCAGTGCGCTCCCACAGGGAGGGTCTGCTCAGGGTCCCGCCGGTAAGAGATTGCCGGCGGGTGACACCCAGGGATAGGGCCTTCTCAGTGGGGGCGCCTGCCCTCTGGAACCAGCTGCCGGTGGAGCTGTGGACTGCTCCCGACCTCCGATCATTCCGCCGGGGCCTGAAGACCTGGCTCTTTGAGCTCTTGGGCCCAGGCTGAGGAGACATTCATTTTAATTGGAGTTTTTAATAGTACAGGGTTGATTTAATATTTTTAAATTGGGTTTTAACTTTTGTATGGTTGATTTTTAACTCCCTGTAAACCGCCCTGAGTCCTCAGGGAAAGGGCGGTATATAAATGCAATAAAATAAATAAATAAATAAATAAATAAATAAATAAATAAATAAATAAATGATAGACAAATTGTTGGAAGGAGCATATGAAGCCTTCATGACATGGCCAGAAGTGACAACCAGGGGGCTGAGGAGGGTGAAAAAAGCACAGCATTGTTTTTCTGATTTAAGCTCTGTAACAGGTGCCCTAGTACGCGGCTTTTCAACCTTTCCCCCCATTGTACTGCTTTTCGGATACAATATCAGTTACAATATTTGAGAATACACCCCAAACCTCTTCTGCATCATGTCAGTTGTAGGACAAATAACATGGGCAAGAAAAAAGAGAATGTGCATTTCATTGATGTAGAACAAAGAGACAGTGAGTAACTTGGACTCAAGAGGAAAAAAATAGCTTCAGGATAAGGAAGAATAAAAACGGTTGACACTAAGCGAAGCAAGCTGCCAGAAAGTGGATTTTATTCAAGCCGGACAGAGAACTGATTTGGCAATGACTTCTGGACTAGCTGGTCAGAATCAACTACATGCGTGGTAGTCAAACACAACATGCATGGTAGTCAAACACAAGGCCCGGGTCAAACACAAGGCCCGGGGGCTGGATCCGGCCCGCGAAGTGGTTTCATGCGGCCCG
Organism: Vipera ursinii; assembly: GCF_947247035.1. Taxonomy (NCBI): domain Eukaryota; kingdom Metazoa; phylum Chordata; class Lepidosauria; order Squamata; family Viperidae; genus Vipera; species Vipera ursinii. Next base: position 358,529,970 of record NC_139512.1, on the reverse strand, counting down.
CGAAGCCATCCTGGAAAGAGTGAGGGAACGGCCCCCACTGCCTTGGCCCTGGCCCAGAGACCCTCAGATCTGTCCCACTCCTGCCCAGGCCCCCATAGGCACCCTTGATGCCAACGATGTAGAGCTGGCCACGCCCACCCAGTAGGCCATACGCACTCTAGCCACGCCCACCCAGTAGGCCACGCCCACCCTGGCCATACCCACCCGGCACCTTGAGGGCAACCGCAATGCTGATGCGGCCCTCCATGAAATTGAGTTTGACACCCTTGCTTTATACTCTTCCGTTTCATGTTTTGATGAGATTTGTGAGGGGTTTGTTCTTCTTAATTTCCTAGCTTGATTCCCCCCCCCTTCAGTAGGATTGATTCCTCCTATCACCCAGGATGGGAATAACTTGTTGATGCAGTTTTTGTCGTCTTTGTTTCTGTCTTGTCATGAGCCCTGGTGTGTTTGGGGTTAACGCTGTTGTTGGTTTTTATGTAAGCTTTCTGTTGATTTGTTCCTGGTTCGTATTTCTTGGCTGTCTGCCCGAGGCTGTTAACTGCCCTGGGCGGGGGAGGAAGAGAGAGGGGAGAGAGAGAAAAAATCTTCCCTGGTGCTTTTTATTTTTCGGCTTGACTTTCCTGAGACAAGGGTGAAGGGATTCGCAGTGGCCTTTCGTACTGTAATAGTTGGTTTCTGGGGCTACGTTCTCTTTATAAGATGTCGTTTATTGACTTATAGGAGTTTTAAAGCTGCCCGTGTTAAGCAAGAACCCCGAAGCCTGAAGGTCTTGGATGTTGATCCCGCGTTGTCTAACGTTGCCAGAGGTGGCGGAACAGGAAGGCCATCATCTCTTCGGTTCAAGAGAAAAGGGATAGAAGACCTTGGAGATTAAATGAAAATTTGTTTAGATACAGTATGAGGAAATTGTGAATGAATGTAGAAAACAAATGAGAGAATTTTTTGTAATGAATATGCATAAGGGTACATCAATTGAAATGGTTTGGGATGCAAGTTGTTGTGGAACAATTAATAGTCCGACCAGAGGTGGATGGACCGTGGTTCATTTGCATGGTCAATATCAAAGAAAAGAAAACCAAGACATATTCTATAGTAAAACTTTTAATGAGAAAACAAAAGACCTAGACTGACCACATTCTTTCATCAGGCAGAAGGAGAAAGGTAAAACTGAAACTGAAACTTTTTTTAGGCCTGCGCACAAAACAGTTTAAAACCAAAACATTGGCTGGACATAGCTGGAGTCACTATGGTTACAAGATAAGATAAGGTGCAGAGCAGAAAGAGATGTACAATTAAAAATGAGCGAAGCTGGCAAAACTAAAAAAACACGCAGTGACATCCCCTTCTTTTGTCAGCGAAGCAAAAAATCAGATAAGGCACATCTTCTTGCGCAGGTACTCATGTTGGGCTGTAGGAAGTGGTTTGTTCAGCATATCAGCAATTTGGTCATGTGTAGACACATACTGCAATTTGACAAAACCTTGTTTAACTGCTTGTCTTATATTTTGGTAACGGATGTCAATGTGTCTAGACCTGGAACCTGTAAAGCGATTCTCAGATATATAGACCACAGATTCGTTGTCCTCCATCACAGTGATTGGTCGAATCGGAGGTGTCCAGATATCTGTGACTAAGGCATCAAACCACGTTAGAGAATTACATGCATCTGAAACACAAGCATACTCAGCTTCTGTAGAAGAACAAGAAACAAAATTCTGTTTACGCACATGCCAGTAAACAGGACATCCATTCAAAAACATCATATAACCTGAAGTGCTTTTACGTGATTTCTTATCACTTGCCCAATCTGAATCTGCATAACAACATAACTCTGCATAGTCAGTATGTGTGGATTCTAACAACAACTTCATGTCTTTGGTGTGTTTTAGAAATCTCAATAATTTCTTAACACATGTCCAATGAAACTGTTTTGCCTTGCCTACGTGTCGTGATAGGAGATTAACACTAAGTGCAATGTCAGGTCTAGTCCAACTACTAATATATAGCAGCGACCCAATGACTGAGCGATAAAGTGTTTGATCCTCGAACTCAGGACTCGGTTCATGTGTCAAGTTGTGAAAATCAGTTTGCATGGGTATACTCACAGGTTTAGCATCCTTCATGTTGCAATGATGCAATAGTTGTTCAATCTTATCTTCCTGTGTAAGACTGAACCCCTTCTGAGTTTTGGTAACTTGAACACCTAAATAAGTGTTAATATGTCCTAAAGACCTCAATGTGAAAAACTGTTGTAAAGCTTTAGCAAAACATTCACTCATCTGCTTATTTGGACCAATATAAACAATATCATCAACATAAACAAGAATTATCTCATACCTATTATCAGATCTTTTTGTAAACACGCATTCATCTGTTTCGGACTTAATAAAGCCCATTGAATTTAGTTTGTCAGAAAGACATAAGTACCACATTAAACCAGACTGTTTCAGACCATAAAGACTTTTGTATAGAAACCAAGTATCCCCTTCTTGCTGTCGGAAACCTGGAGGACCTTTGACATAAATTTCTTCATCAAGATCAGCGTGTAGATAAGCTGTTTCAACATCAAACTGGAAAACTTCTAGGCCAAGGATAGATGCAGTGGCTAAGGCGATTTTCACACTCTCCGTCCGCACTGTGGGTGAATAAGTATTTGTATAGTCCTCAGGATAACGTTGAGCGAAACCCTGGGCTACAAGTCTGGCCTTCTACAACGACTCACCATTCGGCTTCTTTTTAATTCTGTAGACCCACCGAGTGCCAATAACTTTCTTGTTTGCTGGAGGGCTTGCAGGCGTAAACACCTGAAGTTTCTTTAGGCTGTCCATTTCAGCCTGCATTGCCTCAAACCATTTATCTTGCTCTGATTCAGGAAGATGTTTGATTTGTGTGAATGTCTCAGGAGGAAGTGTAACATTACAGATCAAAGGTAAAGGTGCTTTGGTTACTTGCCACGAATACCGTTTTGGAGGAATTCCCTTTGTTGTCCTCTTGGAACGTCTCGGAACAACTGTCCATTCTTCTTCCGTTTCGTCCTCGTCTTCATCGCCAGCGGCAGCATCGGTGGCTTGCGAAGACGGAACAATGGGTTGAGTAGAACTCGTGGAAGGAACATTCGCCTGTGCATCTTGATCATCAGGCTGCGTGGCATCAGCAGCATCATCTCTAGGAAAATAAACTCCAGGATCGTTAGAATGAATCCTGGACCAGTCAGCATCTTCCTCAAAAACAGCAGATTGTGAAATGACTACGACATGATGAGAGTCAATGTATTTGCTCCATTTTGAATTATCATCAATGCCCATAAATCTCATCCTTTTTGCTGCAGGACCCCCTTTCTTTCTTTGGGCTAAAGGAATATTAACCATAGCATAGGAACCAAAAATATGGAGACGTGAGAGGTCAGGCTTGTGTCCATATAACATGAAATAAGGGGTCTGATTTATCACACTACTCCAAGTGCGGTTGATGATATGGTTAGCATATTTGATAGCTTCACCCCAGTATGGAAGACTGAGGTTAGCATCTTCAAGGAGGCAACGCATCATGGTTTGCAGAACTCCATTTCTGCGTTCTGCCACTCCATTCTGAGCTGGAGTGTAAGGAGCTGAGGTCTGGTGTAGTATCCCACTCTTACGCATCCAGTCCTGGAAACGCTGAGACATGAATTCAGCACCACGATCACTCTGAATTCTGGTAATGCTGACTTCGAATTGGGTATAGACAAGATTGGCAAAGTCTTTAAAGATCTGAAAGGTCTCAGATTTTTCTCTCATAGGAAATACATATCCATATCTAGAATAATTATCAACAATTGTCAAGAAATATCTTTTACCACCAATTGTTGGTGCAAAAGGGCCCACTATGTCAGTGTGTACCAAATCAAAAATGCGTGTTGACAGGCGTGTAGCGCGTTTTGGAATTGCTGCTGCTTTAGATTTGGCTTTCTTGCAGACAGCACAGTCCAAGAACACCTTACACCCCTTAAGATCCAAACCTCTTGCGAACTCTGGCATCTTCTTCAGAACACGGAAACTGACATGACCCAATCTTCTGTGCCACTTATGGATACACCTGGAATGCAAAGGTTTACCTGTTAGTGAATTCTCAACATTAGCATTTTTATTAGGAACCTCACGCTTGCTACGAGCAACCTGTGTCTTATTTGTCCTTTTATTGGCTTTAGGAGCCTTTGAAGTAGCAGCAGGATCTCTCTCTGGGACATCTCTCACTGGGCCTGTGCTCCCCCTTTTTGGAGCTTGTATACTTGCCTGCTCTTGCGGCTTAGACTTTGGTTTTAAGTAATAAACACCACCAATCAACATGGTTTCAGCAACAATATCTCCATCTTTAACTACATAACTTGCTTTTTCGAGATGGTGTACCTGGAATTTTGACACCATAGACAAGTGACTCTGACTAAGCAAATTACTACTGGCAGACGGAACATAGTAAACATCGGGAATGAATGCACCGAGCTCTTCAATGTAGACAGTTCCTTTTCCCATGACCTGAACAGGATGATTTGAAAAAGAGTACAGTTCACGAAGTTCAGGTTCAGGCTCGTGCATCTCTGTGTAAAGCTCTTTTCTGTAGGTAACATGTAACGCTGCTCCGCTGCCAAAGTCCAAAGTAGGCGTCTGTCATACTCTGGTTGAGGCTGTGGATCGTTGGTTACAACCAATGTGGCAAGTGGAGCTTGAGGATCATGCCTGGGACCACGACCACGACCTTGTCGTCCGCCTCTACCTCTGCCTCCTCTGGAATCTGTTCCTCTGGGCTGGTACATGGCGGGCGCTGGAAACCGTTGGGAACAATCCCGGGTGGCATGTCCCACACGATTGCAGATGTAGCATCTTGGCATCCTTGGAACGTAGGCTCTTCCACGGAAGGGACGCCTCACTGGAGCCTTCGATGCAGGTGGTTCCCTTAAATGTGGCGTGGCTTGCATAAGTGCCTCTTCTTCGGTTAAAATTCTGCATACATGTTCCACTGTGCGTTGAGCAATAGGCACTTGATTAATCTTAGAAATAGCATCTTTCCAGTCATAATTCAAAGAGTTAATGATAATGCTGATCATTTGAAAGTCATCAACAGGATAGCCTTTTTCACCCAGTTCTTTTCTTATTCCTTTCATTTTAGTTAAGTGTTCTCCGATATGCTCACCAGGTTTTAATCTAGAACCATGGAACTCAGACAAAAGCAAACATGTAGACTCAATGGACGTAGGCCGGTAACATGCCTCTAATTGAGTCCAAATTTGTTGGGCAGTTGCATCTTGTGAAAATGTGAGCTGCAATTCAGTGTCCATAGACATCAATAACGTTGTGCATGCTCTATTATTCAAGTCCCATATGTCAGGAGGCCATGGCTGGGCAGGAGGATTAAACACCATCACATGGGTACCTTCTCTACGAAGCAAAAGTCCAACTTCACTGACCCATGCCCTGTAATTCTGTCCTGACCGCTTCAGTTTTGAATCACCAGCCAGTGGTACAATAGAGGGTGCCTGTTGAGGAACATGCAATTGGGGTACTGGCTGTGCAGGTTGTGCAATTGGGACTTGGCCTGCAGGAGGCGCTGGTTGTGCAGGCTGTGCCATCTGGACATAACCAGCAGGGGGCACCTGTGGCGCCTGTGCCAGGGCCTGCGGCAGTTGCATTGAAGCTGCTACAGGTACTGGTGCTGGGGGTGGCTGTACTTGAGCTGCAATGCCACCCTGGCCAGCAGAAGTTGCTGGTGCTTGAGCTGCTACATTAAGTTGGCCTGCAGTCAGCACTGGCCTTTGTATTTGAGAAACCAGTGGAGGCTGCACTTGGGGTAAAGGCTGCTTTGCTCCATCTGAGACAGGAACTTTAATAGTAGCAGTATTAATAGGCATTCTAGCTGAAGCTCTCAATGAATGAGGAGGTGTGGCAGCTTGAAGCGATGCCTGCTGAAGGGATATCTGTGAAACTGCATTCTGCATTCTTTGAAACAGAAAATAGTCAGGCTCCCATTCGTCTGACACAAGATTCCACTGTGGGCGTGCCTCTGTCTTTGAGGGAGAAGGCAAAATGGCGATCCCTTGTGGGTGTGGCTTTGCTTGTGAAGAGGGAGGCAAAATGGCCGATTCTGAAAACTGAATGCCAGCAGAGGCTCTCCCATGCTTTTCATACGATGCTGCACACAACTTTGCCTTTAGCAGATCCTTCTCTAAAATTTCAATTTGTTCATAATAACTTTGCAAAGTCTTCTCATGCACAGTTTGCTCAGTGCCTGGAGAATAATAGCTCACCTCCTTCCCTAGTGAAGCCATAGGTCTAGTACCAAATCTCTCATAATCAGCCTGATCCCCATGAGCAGAGGTTACAACTGGGGCATCAGCTTGAGAGTCTGTAAAAACAGAAAATGGTGAAACTGACCTTGGCTCAGAGGCTGCTTCTCCAAGATGTGTAGCCGATGCCAACGGAGTCTGTAAACTTGAAGGAAGATCTCTCTGTGGAACGGCTGCCTCCTCCTCAGCAGAGGGATAACCGGCCTTTTTCTTTCTGCTTTTCCTGGGCATATTGTCAGCAATGAATCACAGCCTCCTCAGTGCTGGACTAACTGCCTAGCTAATTGCCTATCAATAAATCTTGAAAACAAAAATAAACCATCCTCGGGGACCAAATGTTGCGGAACAATTAATAGTCCGACCAGAGGTGGATGGACCGTGGTTCATTTGCATGGTCAATATCAAAGAAAAGAAAACCAAGACATATTCTATAGTAAAACTTTTAATGAGAAAACAAAAGACCTAGACTGACCACATTCTTTCATCAGGCAGAAGGAGAAAGGTAAAACTGAAACTGAAACTTTTTTTAGGTCTGCGCACAAAACAGTTTAAAACCAAAACATTGGCTGGACATAGCTGGAGTCACTATGGTTACAAGATAAGATAAGGTGCAGAGCAGAAAGAGATGTACAATTAAAAATGAGCGAAGCTGGCAAAACTAAAAAAACACGCAGTGACACAAGTAAGGCTTATATGAGAGGAGTATTAATATATTTGAATAATAAGTATAGACGCAAAAAGGAACAAAAGCGAAAGGAGTTAGAAGAGGAAATAAAGATGAAGGAGAGGTTACTTATCTTGAACCCAGCTGATAAGAAAGTGAAAGAAACAACCTATTGAAAGGGCAGTTTAATATGTTGATGGCAGACCAGGTGGCAACCAATATACGATACACTAAACATAATACTTTTTATAATGCTAACAAGCCAGGTAGATGGCTAGCTTATTTGATAAGGAAAAAAGAAAAGTCTCGGATTATAGGGAAAATAGATTATAAAGGTAAAAAGGTTTATCAACAAGATATTATCAGAAAGATATTTTCAGAATTTTACTCTAAATTATATGCTACTGATACAATTCAAAGTATAGATATAGATAAACATTTACAAGAGGTGAATATTCCTAAGGTTACTCAAGAGCAGCGGGATGGAATGAATCAGTTAATAACTTCAGAAGAGATTGCCTTAGCAATTAAACAGTTGAAACTGGGTAAATCACCAGGGACAGATGGATTGACAGCTAGTTACTATAAAAATTTACAGTTAGAAATGGTGGAGCCTTTAAAGGATTTATTTAGAACAATTCAAATTGGGGGAGTAGTGCCCCCATCATGGAGAACAACTTTTATAACATTGATTCCAAAGGAAGTTCAAGATCTTAGTCAACCAAAGAATTATAGACCAATATCTCTTTTAAATACTGATTATAAGATATTTGCTAAAATATTGGCAAATAGAGTAATATACAGTATATAATGCAACAAGTGATACATAATGATCATTTGGGGTTTATAACTGGTAGACAAATGAAGTACAATGTAAGACAAATTGTTAATTTATTGGAATATTTGGAAAGAAACAACCAAGTCCCTGCTGCATTGATATTTCTAGATGCAGAGAAGGCTTTTGATCAACTGAATTGGCAATTTTTATTGAAAGTAATAGAAAAGATGGAATTTGGGGATTATTTTTTACAGGCTATTAAAGCAATATATCAAAAATAAACGGCACAAATAATTGTTAATGGTAATTTAACAGAAATTTGTAAAATTGAAAAAGGAACAAGGCCGGGATGCCCTTTATCACCATTATTATTTCTTTTAACATTGGAAATATTACTGATTAAAATACGTGAATCAAATAAGATAAAGGGAATTAAAATTAGGCATCAAGATTATAGATTGAGGGCATTTGCAGATGACTTGGTTGTTACTTTAAGTCAACCTACTCAATCGGTTTTAGAACTATTGGATGAGATAATGCAATACGGGCAGGTTTCTGGATTTAAAGTTAATAAGCAAAAAACTAAAATGCTAACAAAAATATGACTATAAAACAAAGAGAAGTGTTAGAGAAATTAACAGGATTTAAAATAGTAAAAAAGGTTAAATATTTGGGGGTATATATCACAGCTTTGAATGTGAAATTATATAAAAATAATTATGAACTGTTATGGCAAAATGTAGAAAAGGAGATTGATAGTTGGAAAAAATTACAGTTGTAATTTTTACAGCTATAAAGATGAATGTCTTACCAAAATTTTTATTTTTGTTTCAAATGATACCAATACTTAAGAAAGATGCAAATTTAAATGAGTGGCAAAAAGGTGTTAATAAATTTATTTGGGCAGCGAAAATACCGAGAGTAAAGCTTAAAATAATGCAAGATGCACGTGAGAGAGGGGGTCTGAAGATGCCCAATTTGAGATTATATTATGATGCAGTTGTTCTATCAACAATTAGTGACTGGTTTAATTTAACGGATGAAAGAATATTGAATATTGAGGGGTATGATTTATTGTATGGATGGCACGCGTATCTGTTTTATGACAAAAAGGTGGATAATGTTTTTAAGACTCATATTTTAAGGAATGCTTTGTTTCGAGTGTGGAAAAAGTATCAACATATATTAAATAATAGAATACCTATATGGGCAATACCTAGACATGCAATAGGAAATATAAATGTGGAGCAGAAACAAGATGTGATTACTTATAAAGAACGTCTCAGGATTGAAGGGAATATTTTGAAACTGAAACCTCTAAACCTCAAGGTTGACTCAGCCTTCCATCCTTCCGAGGTAGGTAAAATGAGGACCCAGATTGTTGGGGGCAATAAGCTGACTTTGTAATAATGCCGCTTGGGGTGTGTGTGAAAACCCTAACAAGCAGGCATATACATAGAATGAAGGCTACTGCTAAGCTTGTAAGCCGCCCTGAGTCTTCGGAGAAGGGCGGGATATAAATGTAATAAAAATAAAAAAAAATAAAAAAATAAATGTATTAAAAGAAGAAAAGATAGTACAGACTTGGTTTCAGTATACACAACTACAAGCCAGATGGAAAGAAGATCAGAAAATTGGTATAATAAAAGTTGATGAAAATCTGATAAAGCAAATTAGAGATCAAAGTCACTTGCATATAAAAAGGCTATATAATGCACTAATAGAGATAGATTCAGAATCGGAGTTAGTTAAAGATTGTATGATAAAATGGGCTCAGAATATTCAAGAACCCATAATGATGGATACTTGGGGGGAAAAATTGGATTAGAAATGTAAAATTCACACAAGCGCAAAACTTAAGAGAGAATTTTTATAAGATGCTTTATAGATGGCATTTAGACCCTAAAAAGTTAGCATGTATTTATCCAAACCAACCACCTAAGTGTTGGAGATGTAATAGTGATGAGGCTACTTATTTTCATAAATGGTGGACATGTAAAAATGTTAAAACCTTTTGGATAAAAATATGGTGGATTCTTCAGAAAGTTTTTAAGAAAAAGATAAGATTTACTCTGCAGTTATTTTTACTGGGGATTATTTCGGGCTGTACTGTTACAGAAACCGAATTAATGTTACATTTAATAACGGCAGCTAGACTTTTGGTGGCGAAACATTGGAAGAAAGAAGATTTACCTACAATAGAACAATGGACACTTAAAGTAATGGATGTGGCTGAACCGCAATGATTCACTTAACAATAGAGGCAAGGGAGGTTGTAAAATGGGACAAGACTCACATAACAAATGTCTCACTTAACAACAGAGCTTTTGGGCTCAACCGTGGTCATACGGGTTTAATCCTTTTTTAATTTTTGTATTGTCTTTGTATTGTCTTTCTTTTTATATATGCCCTGTGAACCGCCTTGAGTCCCTACCAAGGAGAAGGGCGGTATATAAATCAAATAAACTATAACTATAACTATACGTCGAGGTCAACCTGCTCTTTAACAGAGGGATCCTTCGAGTTGCAGTCATTTCCACGGAGACAGAGAAGCGCCATGGAGAAAGCACACAGTGCCATGGGGGGGGGGGGGGCTGTGCTAATTGTCCAGGTGCTTTGCTGTGATTTTGTGCGTGCTTTTCCGTGTGTTTTCCTACCTTCACCTCAGAAAAAATTAAGGGGAGAAATTTAAAGTGGACAAATTTAGCTGGTCAGTCCCAGCAGCCTCTCGCTGAATTCCCAGAGCTTCTTGGCCAGCTGGTCATCGCGGGCCTGTCGACTGGGCACCTTCGGCTGGCAGTCCACAAAATACTGCCCGCTCAGCCGCTCGATATCCTTCTCGGTGGCACAGTAGATGGTGGTCTGGGCACCAGAATCACAATTTCGGCAGAACGGCTTCCTGAACCAAACACACCAGAAGAGCCAACGGGGACAGAAGCGAAAAATTTCAGTTTTAACAGTTCCTGAAATAAAAGGAAGAGAGAACAGGCTGCAGATGGAAGATTACCCAAGGGGGGAGAGGGAGGGAGATCCTGAATGATCCCTTCGCACAGTACCCGTTTCCCACCGGGAACCATGGGCCGCTTGGCACCCTTTGGGCAACATAGGAAATGTCTCAGAAGTTTAAGAGCTCACGCTGAGTGGGTGAGGATGCCAGCGGCTTTCTCTCTCTCCTCTCTCTCTCTCTCTCTCTCTCTCTCTCTCTCTGTGTGTGTGTGTGTGTGTGTGTGTGTTTCTGTGTGCATGTGTGTTTGTGAGCATGCGTGCTCCTTTGCATGCATGAAGTCATTGCAGTGGGGCAACTAATAAATTCAAATAAATAATGTTAAATAACAATGTTCTGATAGACTATTTGTAGCTCAGAGTTGAAATGTGAGGTCCTTGGTCCACTCTGAGTTTGGCTGTTTTCTTGCAGGATGTCAACAATGTGACAATTAAGAAACTGCAACCATTTTACCTTTTGCTTTAACTGTGCTTTTCCTGATGTTTGAGACATTTAGATGTAGAAGGGGGGAGGAGGGGAATGCTACCACAACAATTGCAGCTGTGTGTGAACACAAAGTCAAGGTTAGATAAAGTTTTGGCGGGTTGAAAAGTTGGGAGGAGAGCCCACGTTTTAGAATAATTGGTGAATGTGATTTATGACAGCCTTTCTGCGTGGGAATTGCAACTTGTTGCATTGTATCAGGGGGAGGGAACTTCAGTCTTGGGTTCAACTATGTAAGTGCCAATACTTTTTTCCTGAATAAAATGCGCTTTAAGGAAGAAATCTTTGCCTTGAAGTTCTTTTAATTGGTTTCACCTATCGGAACCGTGACACAGACATTTCATGACTCAACCCGGGAACGTCATCAGTGCTAGAAGGGAGGGGGGCTTGTGGAGAGGAGGAGGAGGAGGAGGAGAAGGGAGGAGGAGGAGGAGGAGGAGAATGAGGTGGATGGGGAACAAGAGGAGAGGAAGGAGGAGGAAGGGAGGAGGAGGAGGAGGAGGAGGAGGAGGAAGAGCAGGAGGAAAGGTAAATGTAGGCAAAGGAGCAAAAGGAAGCAAAGGGGAGAAGGAATAGGAGGAGAGGAAGGGACCTCTACTCACCTGGATGAACTGCGTAGCTGGTGACGTTGGTTCCTTCCAGCCGGTTGGCCAATTCTCGTGAGTGGAGAATGTTGGCTAGTTTGTTGTTGGAGTACGATTGTACGGCCTGCCAAAGACTCTCGGCCGGCTTGTGGATAGTCCGAAAGTCAATCTCCCCAAAGTAATGCATATTTGAGGTCACAATTATAATCCGGCTCGGGGTGCAGCGTTTCAGCCGATCCAGGAGCAGGTGGGTCAGCAGGAAGTGGGCCAGATGGTTGACCTGGAAACCCAGGTCAAAGCCATCAGCGGTTTGACCGTCCTTAAAGACCCCTGCCAAAATAAGTAAGCGAATTCCAGGTAGTCTTCAATTTGCAACGTGTCACTTCGTGATCATTCGAAGTTACAACAGATGCCCAAAATGTATTTACAACCCAGTTCAAAAGTTGCAACGGCTTCCCCCCCCCTAGTGTTACATGATCACATTATAAGCGCTTGGGAATTGGTGTTCACTTTACAACCTGGCCCACCGTCATGTGATGGAGGATTTACAACATTTTTGTCAAAAAACAGAGTTTACACCCACTTTTCAGCAAAAACACCCCATAGTGAACAAATGGTTCACTTCACGACTGGCTTAACAAAGGTCATGAAATCATAGTAGTCACAGGGGTGACCCACTTTATAACTTTATAACTACAGATTATATAACTTTATAACTACAGATTTATAACTTTATAACTACAGATTACAACCATAATGGTCATAAGTTGTAGGCTATCTCTAAAGCACCCAATTTGTTCTAGTGGTTAAACCTAGAAAGCAGGAGGCTATGAATTCAAATCCTGCCTTAGGCAAGAAAGACAACTGGGAGACTTTGGGCCAATCACCAGGAGTCTGAGGATTCTAGTCCCACTTTAGCCGTGAAAGCAAATTGGATCATTCTCTCTCAGCCCAATCGACTTCACAGGGTTGTTGTTTTGAGAAAAATAGGAGGAGGAAGGCGTGCTGGATCTGTTCGCCACCTCAACTTACTTGTAAAAATAATAATAAAGGCGGGATACCAAAAGCAAATAACCACAAAGAGGAGAGAGCTGCTTCTGAAGTTATGGCCAAACCCCCAAAGGAAGAGAAATACTGGAGACCCCCACAATATTCCCTCACCCAGATACCCCGGGGGGGGTCTGCTCGGCACCCACCGGCATTGTTGATGAGGATGTCCAGACGGGGCTCCGATTTTAAGAAGGTCTGTGCAAAAGCTCGCACGGAGTTGAGGTTGGCCAGATCCAGGATCATCAGGATCACCTCCGAGTTCCCGCTTTCCTGGAAAAGGAGCAGAAGGAATCCTGAGAAGAATCGGGATCGGGTGCGGCTTCAAAGGCTGATCCCAGTTTACTCGCCTGCTACCCATGTCTGCTCGCCTCCTGACAATCACTCCAGGTGGTGTGCAATAAAACAATACAGGCAGTCCTCGACTTGCAACCATTCGAAATTACAATACTGCCCGAGAAAAGTGATTTACGACCGATCCTCACAATCGCAGCATCCCCAGGGGCCATGTGATCAGAATTCATGTGCTTCGTGACCAGCATTATTTCTCATGGTGGCGGTGTCTTGGGATCGTGTGGTTACTGTTTGTAATTGTCCCAAGAGGGTTCCCACAAGCAAAATCAATGGGGATCCTGGATTCATAAAACAAGTGCAGTTTAATTTGTTTAATTAAGGGGCCGCCCCAAAGAAGAGGAGGGGGTCAAGCTATTCTCCAAAGGACCTGAGGACAGGACAAGAAGCAACGAATGGAAACTAAGGAGAAATTTCCTGACAGTGAGAACAATTAACCAGTGGAACAGCTGGCCACCAGAAGTTGTGAATGCTCCAACACTGGAGGCTTTTAAGAAGAGACTGGACAACCACTTGTCTGAAATGGTTCGGGGTCTCCTGCTTGGTCAGGGGGTTGGACTACAAGACCTCCGAGGTCCCTTCCAACTCTGTTATTCTATAATAATATATCACAGTCTTACGGTCTAGAATGAAGAAGGGCAGTTAAAATGAATGAGTTTTAATAAACGGAACCAAACGGATCATGCAGATCCAAGAAAAGCACTTTCAGGAATGCAGCTGCCCCCAAAATATGGAGCCTCCCGGACAGAACCTGGACGGGCCATGCCAGAATTGAAGGCAAAGCTCTTCAAGTGGGGAATGGCTCGGGGGTCTGCAGGGTGACCGGGGTGCATCAGAAGAGTTGGGATCTCAAATTCATCGTAGTTGATTGGTTGGAGAGTGCTGGCTCCTGCATGAGGCAATCTGCACTCTGATTGGTTGCCATGGGTGCGGAGGGGGAGGTTCCCTTCTTTCCCGCCTTTTTCTTCTGTGTCCTCTGTGTGCTGTTAAGATTTACCTCACAATGTTCCTGTGTTCCTGACAGGTATATTTATATTTGTATTTATTCTTATATTTATTTATTTATTTGTTTATTTATTTTATTTTATTAATATTTCTATACCGCCCTTCTCCCGAAGGACTCAGGGCGGTTCACAGGGCAAGAATAAAAAACAAAGTTACAAATATTAAAAGGAGATTAAATAGTTGCCCGTTAAAACAATAATATACTACATTTATAAAAACCCAAAAAAATACATCAATAAAAATACAAGAATAAAAACCCTACCAATCCCCCATCAGGCCAGGCCGGCTTGTGCAAACAAAAACGTCTTCAGATCGCGGCGAAAGGAGCGAAGATCGGGCGCCATCCGGAGCTCTACCGGTAACTGATTCCATAGTTCCGGAGCGCCCACAGAGAAGGATCTCCCCCTGGGGGCCACCAATCGACATTCTCTGATCGGTGGCACCCTGAGGAGACCCTCTCTATGGGAACACACAGGGCGCAGGGAGGTTGATGCCGGCAGCAGGTGTCCCCTGAGGTACTCCGGACCCCTGCCATGTAGGACTTTAAACACCATTACTAGTACCTTGAATCTCACCCGGAAGACAACTGGCAACCAATGCAGCTCACGGAGCAGAGGTGTAACATGGGAGTATCGGGAGATTCCCAACACAACTCTCGCGGCTGCATTCTGTGCCAGTTGGAGCCTCCGGGTGGTCATCAAGGGCAGCCCCATGTAGAGAGCGTTGCAGTAGTCTAGACGAGAGGTCACAAGCGCATGAGTGACCGTGCATAAATCATCCCGGCTTAGATAGGGCCGCAACTGGTGCACCAGGCGAACCTGGGCGAAAGCCCCCCTAGTCACAGCCACCATGTGGTCTTCCAAGGTGAGCCGTGAATCTAGGAGGACTCCCAAGTTGCGAGCCCTATCTAAAGGGGGTAGTGATTCACCCCCCATAGAAAGAGATGGAATATCCGAATAGACCCGGGATGAAGGTATGCAAAGCCACTCAGTCTTGTCGGGGTTGCGTTGAGGTCTGTTCCTCCCCATCCAGACCCGGACCGCCTCCAGGCAACGGGACATCACGTTGAGGGCATCACTGGGGTGGTTTGGGGTCAAAAGAAAAAGCTGGGTATCATCAGCATACTGATGATACCCAACTCCAAACCACGAATGATCTCACCCAGCGGTTTCATATAGATGTTGAACAGGAGAGGCGAGAGGACCGACCCCTGAGGAACTCCACAAACGAGAGACCTCGCGGTCAACCTCTGCCCTCCTGTCAACACCGACTGCGAACGTCCCTGGAGATAGGAGGAGAACCACTGTAAAACCGTGCCTCCCACTCCCAATCCCCTGAGACGCCGCAGCAAGATACCATGGTCGATGGTATCAAAAGCCGCTGAGAGGTCTAATAGGACTAGAACAGAGGAATGTCCCCTGTCCCGAGCCCTCCAGAGATCATTCACCAGCGCGACCAATGCCGTCTCCGTGCTGTACCCAGGCCTGAAACCCAATTGGTACGGGTCTAGATGATCCGCTTCATCCAGGACCAGAGGGAGCTGATGCGCCACCACACTCTCAACAACCTTCGCAAGGAAGCGAAGGTTGGAGACCGGACGAAAGTTGTTCAATACAGCTGGGTCCAAGGCCTCTCCTTCTTGAGGAGAGGCCTCACCACCACCTCTTTCAAGACGGCAGGGAAGCTACCCTCACTCAAAGAAGCCGATATAACTGCCTGGAACCAGCTGCACGTCCTCTCCCGGGCTGCATAAACCAGCCAGGAAGGGCACGGGTCCAATAAACATGTGGTGGAGCTCAGCCTCCCCATAATCCTGTCCACTTTCTCCGGAGTCACAGAATCAAACTCCTCCCAGGTAATATCGACAAGACCGCCCGTGTCCTGATCGTCAGACTCCTCTGCCCAGTCAGAGTCCAGACCGGTCCGAATCCGAGCGATTTTGTCCGACAGATGTTGGTTAAACTCCTCGGCACGACCCTGCAAGGGTTCCTCCCTCACCTCCTGATTCAGGAGGGAGCGAGTCACCCTAAACAGGGCGGCCGGGCGATTATCTGCAGACGCGATAAGGGTAGCGAAGTGGTTAGACCTCGCCTCCCTTATCGCAGCGAGATAAGACCTAATGTAGGCTCTTAGTTGCAATCGGTTGGATTCGGATCGGCTGGATCTCCAACCGCTCTCTAGGCCCCGTCTCCGATGCTTCATCTCCCGGAGCTCCGCGGAGAACCATGGAGCTCGACGGGATCTGCACCGGGTCAGGGGCCGCAAGGGTACAACTCGGTCAAGAGCCTCAGTGGCTGTCCTTTCCCAGGCTTCCACTAAGGCATCTGCCGAGCTGTGAGCAAAGGAGGCAGGTGGGGACCCCAGCGCCACCTGGAATCTCTCGGGATCCATTAAGCGTCTGGGGTGGTACCATTTAATTGGTTCCACGCACCCACGGTGGGGGGTGGCAAAACGGAAGACCAGCCGCAGGAGATGATGATCGGTCCATGACAGGGGCATAGCAATTGGAGAGCCCCCACCAAGATCATCTAACCACCGTCCAGATAAGAAAACTAGGTCAAGGGTGTGGCCTCCCTCATGAGTCGGTCCAGAAATTACTTGCGTCAGGTCCATGGCCGTCATGGAAGCCATGAACTCCCGAGCCAACTCAGATGATCCTCCCAGTGATGGTAGATTGAAGTCCCCCAAAACTATAAGTTTCGGGAACTCAATCACCAACCCAGAGAGGACATCGAGAAGCTCAGGCAGGGCTGCTGCTGCGTGACTAGGCGAAAGGTACACCAGCAGCAAGCCCAACTGCGCACCAGGGCCGCATCTCAGAAAGAGAGACTCACACCCGACTATCTGGGGGATGGTGGCCTCCCGCGGACACAAGGTCTCCCTCATAACAACAGCCACACCCCCACCCCTACCCTGAGCCCGAGGCCGGTGTAGCCCCCGAAACCTGGTGGGCAAAGATCAACCAGAGGAATCCCGCCCTCTGGGCCCAACCAAGTCTCCGTGATGCAAGCCAGGTCCGCCTGCTCACCCTCAACCAAGTCGCGGACGAGAGGAGCTTTATTAGCGACAGACCTGGCATTCAGGTACACCAGCCGGAGCTCAGGAGGCTGCATATCCTCACTCCTGGGACCTTGGGGCGGAGCATTTATAAGTATAGTTATAATTTATATTTATATAGTTTGAGTTACAGTTACAGTTACAGTTATGTAAATGATAAAATATTAAGTTAGGGTAAAACCATGATAAAGTCACCATAATATGGGGCCATAGAGTTGCAGTGGGGTGTTATAATTTGATATCTAAGGAAACTAAAATCCTTTAACTGCTTCTGGTGTGAATTTCCTAAGGAGACTTTCTAGGGCTATATGTGTTATTGTTTGTTCCTGTCAAGAAATTGTGCATCAGCTGTCTAGATGAAGTTTAATTTACCTCAGGATATTCCTGTGCTCCTGACTAGCTTGTGTTCTTTTTTTCTGGATGATTTCAAAGACTATAATAATAATAAACCTTTATTGTCAAAGTACAACATGTGTACATTGAGATTAGCTGAGCCTCCCCCCGTGCTCCCTCCCCCCAACACACAGTGACAACAAACCCTCCATCCCACCACACTATGTGAACCAACTACACCACACACCGGCCTCCCAAGTCAATTCTGCATAAGATTATGTCCCATTTAGAAGCCTAACAGCCCATGGATAAAAGCTATTTATATATACATAAATACGCACACACACACACACTTACAGCAGTCTTTGTCATCATCCAGAATATCCGTGATATCCCTGTATTCCTGACTATCTTGTGTTCTTTCTCTCTGGATGATGACAAAGACTGCTGTAAATATATATATATTTACAGAACCAGAGGAATATCCTGAGGTAAATTAAATTTCATCTGGACAGCTGCTGCACAATTCCTTGACAGGAACAAACAATAAAACATATAGCCCAAGAAAGTCTCATTAAGAAATTTCAATTCACACCAGAAGCAGTTAAAGGGTTTTAGCTTCCTTAGATAACGAATTATAACATCCCACTGCAACTCTATGGCACCATATTATGGTGATTTTATCATGGTTTTACCCTAACTTAATATTTAACAGTTGTTAAGTTAATTTCTTGCCACAGTTGTTAAGTGAATCACCACCGTTGTTAAATAAATTACATGGTTGTTAAGTGAATCTGGATTCCCCCTGGACTTTGTCAGATTGCATGACCCCAGGATGGCGCAGGTCTCCCAACACTGGCTCTGCAGGGTGTCGCTTTACCAACACAAGTTAGAAAACAATTTGAAGGCCAATCATGCTAAATTGTTAAATTGGTAACTAATTGGTTTGCTAATATGGCTTCCCTATTGTTTTTGCTTGTCAGAACATCTCAAAAAGTAGATTGCATGACACCGGGTCACTGCGACCGTCATAAATGTGATTCAGTTGCCAAGCATCCGAATTTTGATCCTATGACCATACTGCAATGGTCTTTAAGTGTGAAAAATGGTCATAAGTGCCTTCAGACTTTGAATAATCACTAAACTAACTATTGTAAATCAAGGACTACCTGTATAACATCTGAGTCTGTAGTGCCATATTATGGCGATTTTGTGGTTTTACCCTAACTTAATATTTTATATTTATTGTACTGTCCACATACTTGATATACACATATTTGTTCATACTTTATTTAAACTTACATTTGCATCTGCATGTATAGTGCATTTTATCTGCACTGCATATAAGGAACTGCATGATCTCAGTAGCTATGGTCTTCCCAGTTGCAATGTATGGCAGTGAAAGTTGGACCATAAGAAAGGCTGAGTGCCAAAGAATGGAGGCCTTTGAACTATGGTGCTGGAGAAGACTCCTGTGACTCCCTTGGACTGCAAAATGATCAAACCAGTCAGTCCTAGAGGAGATCAACCCCGACTGCTCTTTAGAAGGCCAGATCCTGAAGCTGAAACTCAAATCCTTTGGCCACCTAATGAGATGGAAGGACTCACTGGAGAAGAGCCCCATGCTGGGAAAGATTGAGGGCAAGAGAAGAAGGGGACGACAGAGAATGAGGTGGCTGGATGGAGTCACTGAAGCAGTAGGCGTGAGCCTAGATGGACTCCAGAAGATGGTAGAGGACAGGAAGGCCTGGAGGAACATTGTCCATAGGGTCGCAATGGGTCGGACACGACTTCGCAACTAACAACAACATTGTACTGACCACTTATTTGATATACACATATTTATTCCTACTTTAAACTTACATTTGTATCTGCCTGTATGCTGCATTTTATCTGCATTGCATATAAGGAATTGCATGATCTCGGTAGATGCCATGCGCTAAATAAGTAAATAAAAACCATCAGGAAAAGCCCTGAGTGCTTGTTGTGACTCAGGGCCAGCCTGTGGGTACGGCAGCCGGTTCAGATGTATCGGATGACTCAGATGAGGGGGAGGAGGGAGACGAACCGGCTGATGATGGCTTGGAGGCTTTGCAGAGCCCTCAGCCGGGGACCTCTTCTCAGCTGTGTGAGCCCGATAGTGCGGAGGATGATGACCCACAGCTGGCCCTGTTCAAGGACGCCCGACGCAGGAGGCAGTCGAGCAGGAACAAACAAAGAAAGGCTGTGGGACTCCTCGGGAGGAGGCACAGGGAGACCACGCCCTGAACTCTAAATAAAAGGAGTGTTTGGGGAGGGGCTGGTTGCTGAAAGCAACCCTTCCGCTTGAGGATTCAAGTTCCTGTGTTTCTTGTTCTGTTGTTTTGCTTGTGAATAAAACTTGGCAAACGCTTTGCAACCTCAGACGCTCTCCAGTCTCTACTGCTTGAACAGGGGTTTGCTTTATTACAAGGCCGGTAGTGGCTGGTTCAGAACAGTTTGCTTTCAGCCTCCCACCCCTTACTACTACGATGGAGCAGCTTCTTGCCGAGAATGCTCAGCTCACCCAGCAACTCACTTTGCTGGCAGCTCAGGTGGCTCAACTGCAAGCTCAGGTACATGCTGCACCCCCACCCAGGAGGAAATGTCAGATAGCTATGCCGGATAAATTTGCTGGCAATCCAGAACTGTTTCCTGCCTTCCTGGGACAATGCCAGCTTTTTATCAGCGTGAGAGCAGCTGATTTCCCCACTGACCGAGATAAGGTGGGATTCGTGTTGAGCCTTCTGTCGGGGGATGCAGCTCGTTGGGGCACGCCTCTGCTGGCACAGCCTAGCCCTTTGTTGGATAACTTTGGGGGGTTTTGTGACCATATGCGCCTCATGTACGAGGACCCAATTAAGGCGCAGACCGCCACCCGACGCCTGAAAGCTTTGAGGCAGGGTCAGCGCCCCCTGCAGGCCTATATCAGCGATTTCCGGCTGCTTAGCCAGGATTCCGCCTGGAATGAGGCTGCGCTCGTGGATGCCTTCCAGGATGGCTTGTCGGAGGAGATGTTGGATGAGCTGGCCCGCGTGGACATTCCCTCAGACCTGAATGGGCTGATCCATCTTTGTCTGCGGATCGATGCCCGGCTGCAGCAGCAAAAGAGTCGCCGTGCCACCCCACAGACCCCTGCCGCTTCTGTTGAGCGTGAGCCCCCAGTCCAGAGGGAGGAGCCAATGGAGTTGGGTGCCGCCAGGTCCCGTCTATCGGTGACGGAAATGGACAGACGACGATCGGGGGGGTTGTGTTTTTACTGTGGGGACCCTGGACATTTGGCTGCTTCTTGCCCAAAGAAGCGTCAGCGGGCATCAGTGACCAAGCCTGCCCCGAGAAAGTCCCCTGCTTTGCTGTCGGGAAACGGCCCGAGCCCGATCTAGACGGTGTGATAGATCGGGCGACCCACAACGACCACGCCGAGCGACGCCATTCCGACGGTGCCTGTGAACCTCCACGGCATTTGATTCTGGAGGCACGTCTGATCCTTCCTGGCAAGCCAGAGGGGATTCCGGTCCATGCCTTAATTGACTCTGGGGCTACCACTAACTTTATGGACTCGGCTTTCGTGGCCAAATGGGCTGTTCCCCAGTGTCCGGTGGATCCGCCCATGCTAGTGGAGACTATTGATGGTCGAGTGCTCCTGTCCGGGCCTATTACGGCCGCCACGCAACCAGTGTGCATGGCCATCAGTTCCCATGTGGAGGCCATCCAGTTCTACATCACTTCGGATCTGCACTTCCCCGTGGTCTTGGGACTGGCGTGGCTCCGGGCGCATGATCCACAGATCTATTGGTCTCAGAACTTGGTTACCTTCCCAAGTTTGCAGTGCGTGGACCACACCCGCCATATCTGTGCCGGCCAGGTGGAGGGTTCCCCAGGGGTTTCCTTGCCTCCCGAACTGTCCGACTTTGCTGACGTGTTCAGTGAGTCAGAGGCGGACCAATTACCCCCGCACAGGCCCTACGACTGCTCCATTGATCTAGTCCCTGATGCGCCTCTCCCAGTGGGGCGTTTGTACTCCATGTCGGAGCCCGAGTTGGCTGCATTGCGGGACTTCCTGACAAAGAATTTGGCTCGTGGTTTCATCCGGCCCTCGTCCTCGCCAGTGTCTGCGCCTGTGCTCTTCGTCAAAAAGAAGTCGGGCGAGTTACGGCTTTGCTGTGACTACCGGAAACTCAACGCCATCACGGTGCGTAACCGCTACCCGCTGCCCCTCATCCCCGAGCTCTTGGACCGACTCCGGGAGGCTAAGATCTTCACGAAACTGGACCTGCGTGGAGCTTACAACCTCGTCAGGGTTCGGCCGGGTGATGAGTGGAAGACGGCGTTTGGTACTCGCTATGGACATTTCGAGTACACGGTGATGCCGTTTGGCCTGACCAACGCCCCCGCTGTGTTTCAGCATTTTATGAACGACATCTTTTGGGATCTGTTGGACCAGTTTGTCGTGATTTACCTGGACGACATCCTGATTTACTCCCCGTCGCGTGAAGCGCATCATCAGCATCTCCGTCAGGTCCTGCAGCGCCTCCGGAAACATCGGCTGTTTGCCAAGTTGGAGAAGTGCCAGTTCTACCAGGTGACCATCGATTTCCTGGGTCACCGCATTTCTCCTGAGGGCATCGCCATGGAGCCGAGTAAAGTTGAGTCGTTGCAGAGTTGGCAACCCCCGCGTCGCGTGAAGGACGTTCAGCGACTTCTTGGATTTGCCAACTACTATCGGACATTCATCCCTGGCTTTGCTGCCTTGACAGCCCCCCTCACCCGGCTCCTGCAGAAGAAGACTCGGTTCCAGTGGAACGCCCCCGAACAACAGGCGTTCCAAGCTTTGAAGGACGCCTTCATGAAGGAGCCCATCTTGAAGCATCCTGACCCGCAACGGCCGTTTGTCGTGGAGGCGGACGCCTCCGACATTGCCATTGGGGCCGTGTTACTCCAGGCAGCGACGCCCAGCAGTACCCTTTTCCCTTGCGCGTATCACTCTCGGAAATTGAATCCCTCGGAGCGCAACTATACCATCTGGGAGAAGGAGCTGCTGGCCATCAAGGCGGCGTTCGAGGCTTGGAGGCATCATCTGGAGGGGGCGCGGCATCAAATTGAGGTCCGGACGGACCACAAGAATCTGGAAAGCCTGCAGACCGCTCGGAATTTGAACCAATGCCAGATCCTGTGGTCCCTCTTCTTTGCGAGGTTTGACTTCCGGGTGCGGTACATACCAAGCGTGCACAACCAGAGAGCGGATGCTCTGTCCAGGAAGCCCGAGTACACCCGAGTGGAAGACAAGCTTCCGCCCAGGACCGTGATCCCCGTCGAGTCTTTTGCTGCGGTGCGGGAGCCGGTGGATATACGGGCTCGGATCCGGGAGGCGCAGCAGCAGGAGGCGTGGGTGGCTCAGCGGAAGGAAGAGGTGGGGCCAGATTCGCCTTGGTCGGTCACGGATGGACTCCTGTATTATCGTGACCGGCTCTATGTTCCGGGAGGGCCACTCAGGGGACTCGTCCTCAGCCAGTGTCATGATAACCCGGCTGCGGGGCATTTTGGCCTGTTCAAGACTCTGAACCTGGTCTCCCGTACCTTCTGGTGGCCCCGAGTCCGACACGACGTCCAGTCTTATGTCACCTCCTGCATCCCATGCAGGCAGGCCAAGTCAGCGACAGGGGCCCCGCCTGGTTTACTGCAGCCGTTGCCAACACCCAAGAGACCCTGGGGGGCTGTGTCCATGGACTTTCTGACGGATCTACCCCCATCCTCCGGCTTCACGACAGTGTTTGTGGTGGTGGACATGTTGACCAAGATGGCGCACTTCATCCCCTGTCGCGGCTTACCGTCAGCTCGCGCCACTAGTCGCATGTTCATCCAACAGGTGTTCCGGCTGCACGGCCTTCCCGATAGAGTCGTCTCCGATAGGGGGGCCCAGTTTACAGCCCGCTTCTGGCAGGAGTTGATGCGGGCGTTGGACATTAAGGTTTGCCTCTCGTCCGCGCATCATCCTCAGACCGACGGGGGTACCGAGAAGGTCATCGGCATCTTAGAGCAGTATCTGCGCTGCTACGTTAACCTGCAGCAGGACAATTGGGTGGACTATTTGGCCATAGCCGAGTTTGCTTTTAACAACTCGCAGCACACCTCCACGCAGATGACACCGTTCTTGGCCAACGTGGGTTATCACCCCCGGTTTTTCCCCCTTTCTCCCGTGGACTCACCGGAGCCGGCAGCGAACGAATTCATGGCGGAGTTACAGGCGATCCATCGGTTGGTGCGACGGCAGCTGGAGAAGGCCAAGGCCGACTACAAGAGGTTCGCCGATCGGTCGAGAAGGGATACGCCTCCACTATCGGTGGGGGATCGGGTCTGGCTGTCCACCAGGAACCTACCATCCACTCGGCCGGTGAGGAAGCTGGACCACCGTTACCTTGGACCGTTCCCAGTCGAGGCCGTCATCAATCCGGTCGCCTATCGTTTAACTCTGCCACGTTCCCTGCGCGTGCATCCCGTCTTCCATCGGTCCTTGTTGGTCCCCGAACAACCGGCTTGTCCACTTCGCCAAGCGGAACCTCCCCCATCAGGACCTCGTGATGGAGGCAGCACCCCCGAGTACGAGGTCGCCAGCATCCGGGATTCCCGCTGGCTGAAAGGTCGCTTCCAGTACCTGATCGAGTGGAAAGGGTACGGGCCGGAGGACTTCACATGGGAAGACGCGACCGCCGTTCATGCCCCTGCGTTGGTGACTGCGTTTCACGAACAATTCCCATCCCGACCGCATCCGGATCGGCAGCCCCGGGGGAAGGGCCCTGCGGTGCGGGATAGTGTTGTGACTCAGGGCCAGCCTGTGGGTACGGCAGCCGGTTCAGATGTATCGGATGACTCAGATGAGGGGGAGGAGGGAGACGAACCGGCTGATGATGGCTTGGAGGCTTTGCAGAGCCCTCAGCCGGGGACCTCTTCTCAGCTGCGTGAGCCCGATAGTGCGGAGGATGATGACCCACAGCTGGCCCTGTTCAAGGACGCCCGACGCAGGAGGCAGTCGAGCAGGAACAAACAAAGAAAGGCTGTGGGACTCCTCGGGAGGAGGCACAGGGAGACCACGCCCTGAACTCTAAATAAAAGGAGTGTTTGGGGAGGGGCTGGTTGCTGAAAGCAACCCTTCCGCTTGAGGATTCAAGTTCCTGTGTTTCTTGTTCTGTTGTTTTGCTTGTGAATAAAACTTGGCAAACGCTTTGCAACCTCAGACGCTCTCCAGTCTCTACTGCTTGAACAGGGGTTTGCTTTATTACAAGGCCGGTAGTGGCTGGTTCAGAACAGTGCTGAAGAACAGAAGGAAGGAGAGACCCACACGGCAGGCGCTTACCCGTCTGATGTCGCACACAGCCGATTCTCCTCTTGCTTTGTCGCGGCAGGCCAGAATGACACGGGCGCCTCTCCGGGCCAGATCCACCGCTGTGGCCTTCCCGATCCCAGTATTTCCACCTAGGAAAGGGCAGAGAAAGGATTCGCTGAGATCAGCCAGCCTTTGCTGGTGTCATGTGGTGCAGGTAACAGGAAAGGGGAAACTAAAAAAATTGGACAACAGGAAAGGCAAAACTAAACCTGAAGAACGGGGAAAAACCTATTGTTCTAAGAAACCATAAAATAACCCAGAACCTGAAAACAAGCTAACACACTATGCTCAACAGACTATTCGATATTAGCTGGCGCTCCCTGTATATATAATCTCCTAATTATAATGCACACGCAATGTATGGTTTAATGTATTCGAGGAGGGTAGCAGGAAATATGTAGAAGGCGGTCAGAGAAAATGTAACCTCAGAGTACCTCAGCCAATGGGGAATGAGGAGGGATGGGCGGCCAGTGCAAGGAATGCATAAAGATGTGGATTTGAGATGATAAACTTTGGAGAAAACCAAGCTGCGGTAGCTTCTCTCCCAGTGTGCCAGCCAACAAGGAAAAGGAAAAAGGTATTCACATTCTGGAACAGACATAAATGTATTTTAGCTTAAGAAGGACGTGTTTTTCAAGTAGTCTATTATTTCTTTTTTTTCTTCTCTTTTTTGTTTTTCTTTTAAGATATGAGAAATGTAAAAGTGTTGGGATGGCTTGTATGAGGAAAAAGACTTAAATAGATAAAGGTAAAGGTTCCCCCGCACATGTGTGCTAGTCGTTTCCGACTCTAGGTGCAATCGCTCTCAGCGCCAGGAATTGTTTCAATCATCTCATTGTCTTGGCGTCCTTCCGCAGGAACGCTGAACGGGCCGTCCTACTTGCTAAGCTTCCCAGCTCCCCCGTCTCTTTTTTTTTTAAATTGAAAAGTTTTACAATACATTTTTTAAAAAGACAAAACCCCTCCCAACCCCCTCCCCTCTCCCCAACCCTCCCCAAGACCTCCCTCCCCTCCCCCTCCCCCCAACTTCCCAGAGCTCAATACAGGGTATAAAAATACAAGCAATCATAGTCTACCTTATGCAAACAACAATAAGATATTAAATCTATCACACTTTAGCTCTTATAAAATAACTACAAGCAATTTAAATATCACATCGATACTTATTCAAATGCTAAATGAAACTTTTTAGTCCCATATTTATTCTGGATATAATCAATCCATCTTCTCCACTCCACAATGTATCTCTGTTGCGACTGGTCTTTCAGGTACGCTGAAATCTTTGCCATTTCCGCCAGGTTGGAGACTTTTAAAGTCCATTCTTCTATAGTCGGGGATCACAATGGGCGACTTTGGGCCCATCCCCAGGAGACGGTGAGTTCTGGTCCCCCGCCTAGCCCGGCTTTGACACCTAAGGGAGGACTCGAACTCTGTCCTGGGGCTTTCAGCAGGAGACCAGACTTTCCTGCTTCTGGTGCAATCGCTCTCAGCGTCAGGAATTGTTTCAATCATCTTGGCGTCCTTCTGCAGGAACGCTGAACGGGCCGTCCTACTTGCTAACCTTCCCAGCTCCCCCGTCTCTCCTGCAGGGCTGAACTGCCCCCAAAGCCTCCTGCTTTCTTCTCTGCATTGCTCCCGGCTTCTCTCCATCCTGCTGGGGGGGGGGCTGGATCTTGGGGGGGGGCAGAGCGGAAGCAGAGATTAAGAAAAGGGACTCTTGTCTCCACACCAAGCGAGTCCGGCAGAGCCTGAAAATCCGGTTTCCAGCTGCCTCTTGTCCCAGCCAGCCAGCAACAACATCTGTCTAGCCAGGCAAAGAGCAGCCGTGGACTGACAGGAGAGAACTCTCCAATCATTGGGGGGCTGCCATAGAGTAAGGGGGGGTCCACCTGTTCTCCAAAGAGCCAGAAGGCCGGACAAGAAGCAACGGATGGAAACTCGTCAAGGAGAGGAGCAACCTTAGAACTAAGAAGGAATTTCCTGACAGTGAGAACAATTAACCAGGGGAACTCCTTGCCTCCAGATGTTGTGGCTGCTCCATCGCTGGAGCTTTTCAGGAAGACAGAAGACAGTCAAGAGACTCCTGCTTGAGCAGGGGGTTGGACTAGAAGACCTCCAAGGTCCCTTCCGGCTCTGTTAATCTGTTCGCCCTCCCGAAGTCTGGCCACCTCTGGACTTTCCCCCCTGCGCCCCTCCGGCGACTGCCCGGCTCTCCCCGTCCCCTCCTCTCGGCCTCGGGAAGGGGGGGGGGTCTCAAGGGGCGAGGCAGCCCCCGGGGACGGCTGGTCTCTGCGGACCCTCCCGGTTCCCCTCCCCCCTTTGGGGTCTCACCTGCTTTATTCCAAAGGGGCTTTTTTGGCCGGACTTTCTCGCTTTCCTTAATGTCAGCGCCCCCCCCCCCCCAACCTCGACGCCCCCCCCCCCCGCCTGGGATGGGAGCGCAGCAGCCCCCGGAGCTACCTGTGAGGAGAACCGTCTTGCCCCGCAGGCTGACCGCGTTCCGGCACCGGGTGGCCAAAGCCAAGTTGTAGTAGAGCAGCGCGCAGAGCCCCAGCAGCCCCGCCGCGCCCGCCGCCAGCCCCGCCGCCAGCCCCGCCGCCGCCTCCATGGCCCGCTCGCCCGCCCGGCCCCGCTCCCTTGCCCCGCAGCCCGGGAGCGCTTGGCCTTTACCGGGACGGTCCCCGCCCTGGCCCGCCTCCCGCTCCTCCCCCGTGGGAAATCCGCCCTCTCCCCTCCCGTCTTGGGTTAGGAAGGGAGGAAGGAAGGAAATGGGAATGAGGGAGGAAAGGAGGGAGGAGATGGGAGGAGGAAGTCGGGAAGGAAATGGGAGGGAGAGAGGGAGGGAGGAAATGGGAGGGAGGGAGGAACCAAGGAGAAGGAGAGAAGGGAGGAAGGAAGGAAATGGCAGGGAGAGAGGGAGGAACCAAGGAGAAGGAGGGGAGGGAGGAAGGAAGGAAATGGGAGGGAGGGAGGAAGGAACAAGGAGAAGGAGAGAAGGGAGGAAGGAAGGAAATGGCAGGGAGAGAGGGAGGAACCAAGGAGAAGGAGGGGAGGGAGGAAGGAAGGAAATGGGAGGGAGGGAGAAAGGAACAAGGAGAAGGAGAGAAGGGAGGAAGGAAGGAAATGGGAGGGAGAGAGGGAGGAACCAAGGAGAACGAGGAGCGGGAGGAAGGAAGGAAATGCGAGGGAGGGAGGGAGATGGGAATGACCCACCCACTTGGCCTTCTGCTGCAGCCAGTCCCTTGGCTCTGGGCCCAGCTGCTAAGGCCGAGAGGACAGGGGGGGGGTGTAGCACTGGGTCAGGATGGGGGTGGGGACTGAAAATCCGGTTTCCAGCCGCCTCCTGTCCCAGCCAGCCAGCAACACCATCTGTCTAGCCAGGCAAAGAGCAGCAGTGGACTGACAGTGGACTGACAGGACCCTAACCCTAACCCCTCACTCTTCTCTTCGTTAAACTACACATACCCAATTCCAGCAACTGTTCCCTATATGTTTTAGCCTCCAGCCCCCTAATCATCTTTCTTCCTCTTCTTTCTGCTCTTTCCAGAGTGCAAACACCTTTTTTACATCGTGGTGACCAAAACTGGATGCTCAGGCTCTGCCGGACTCACTTGGTGTGGAGACAAGAGTCCCTTTTCTTAATCTCTGCTTCCGCTCTGCAAACCCCCCCAAGATCCAGCCCCCCCCAGCAGGATGGAGAGAAGCCGGGAGCGATGCAGAGAAGAAAGCAGGAGGCTTTGGGGGCAGTTCAGCCCTGCAGGAGAGACGGGGCAGCTGGGAAGCTTAGCAAGTAGGACGGCCCGTTCAGCGTTCCTGCAGAAGGACGCCAAGATGATTGAAACAATTCCTGACGCTGAGAGCGACTGCACCAGAAGCAGGAAAGTCTGGTCTCCTGCTGAAAGCCCCAGGACAGAGTTCCAGTCCTGCCTTAGGTGTCAAAGCCGGGCTAGGCGGGGGACCAGAACTCACCGTCTCCTGGGGATGGGCCCAAAGTCGCCCATTGTGATCCTTCTTGTACTAAAGAAAATCAAGGTGAGGTAATAATAACAATAACAATAAGTTGGAAGGGACCTTGGAGGTCATCTAGTCCAACACCCTGCTCAGGCAGGAAACCTTATAACATTTCAGGCAAATGGCTGTCCAGTCTCTTCTTAAAAACTTCCAGTGTTGGAGCATTCACCGCCTCTGGAGGCAGGTTGTTCCACTGGTTAATTGTCCTCACTGTCAGGAAGTTTCTCCTTAGTTCTAGGTTGCTTCTCTCCTTGACTAGTTTCCATCCGTTGCTTCTTGTCCTGCTTTCAGGTGCTTTGGAGAATAGCTTGACTCCCTCTTCTTTGTGGTAGCCCCTCAGATATTGGAACACTGCTATCATGTCACCCCTCACCCTTCTCTTCGTTAAATTACACATACCCAATTCCAGCAACCGTTCCTGGTATGTTTTAGACTCCAGCCCCCTAATCATCTTTGTTGCTCTTCTCTGTACCCTTTCTAGAGTCTCAACATCTTTTTTACATCGTGGTGACCAAAACTGGATGCAGTATTCCAGGTGTGGCCTTACCAAAGCATTGTAAAGTGGTATTAGTACTTCACTTGATCTTGATTCTATCCCTCTGTTAATGCAGCCTAGCACTGTGTTGGCTTTTTTGGCAGCTGCAGCACACTGCTGGCTCATATTGAAGTGATTGTCTACTAGGACTCCGAGATCCCTCTCACAGTTACTACTATTGAGCAAGGTACCACCTATACTATACCTGTGGATTTGATTTTTCCTGCCTAAATGTAGAACCTTACTTTTTTCACCATTGAATTTCATTTTGTTAGATAGTGCCCAGTGTTCGAGTCTGTCCAGATCCTTCTGTATCTTAAGCCTATCTTCTGGAGTATTGGCTATTCCTGCCAGCTTGGTGTCGTCTGCAAATTTGATGAGTTCTCCATCTATCCCCTCATCCAAATCGTTGATGAAGATGTTGAAGAGCACTGGGCCCAGAACAGAGCCCTGGGGCACCCCACTACACACTTCCTTCCATGTAGATGCGGTTCCATTGAGGACCACACACTGAGTACGGCCTGTCAGCCAGCTACGAATCCATCTGGTGGTGATGCTATCTAACCCACATTTTTCTATCTTATCAAGTAGTTTGTTGTGATCTACTTTATCAAATGCCTTACTGAAGTCCAAGTAAATTATATCTACAGCATTCCTCTGGTCCACTAATTTTGTCACTTGGTCAAAGAATGTAATAAGATTTGTCTGGCATGATCTGTTTTTGACAAACCCATGTTGACTTTTAGTGATGACTTTGTTTGCATTAAGGTGTTCGCTGATTTGTTGTTTGATTATCTTTTCCAGAATCTTCCCAGGTATTGAGGTCAGGCTGATAGGTCTGTAGTTTCCTGGATCTATTTTTTTCCCCCTTTTTTGAAGATGGGAACTACATCAGCTCTCTTCCAGTCCTCTGGTAGTTCCCCAGTGCTCCAGGATCTTTGAAAAATATAGTTCAGTGGTTTTGAGATCACGTGTGCCAGTTCCTTCAGAACCTTGGGGTGTAATCCATCTGGTCCTGGTGATTTGAACTCGTCTAGGCTGGACAGGTGCTCACTTACCATTTTTTTGCCTATCTTAACTTGCGTTTCTATTCTGTTTTTTATGGCCCTGGTTTGGGTAGGTTGGACTGTTTTTTCCCTTTGTGTAAAGACAGATGCAAAAAACGAGTTAAATAGTTCTGCTTTCTCCCTATTGCTTGTCACCTTCTTGCCACTTTCCCCCACTAATGGACCAATCATTTCCTTAATTTTTTTCTTGTTTTTTATATGTTGAAAGAAGCATTTTTTGTTATTTTTGACTTTGGTCGCAAGCCTTAGTTTATTTATTTATTTATTTAATTCCATTTATATCCCGCCCTTCTCCGAAGACTCAGGGCGGCTTACAAGCTTAGCAGTAGCCTTCATTCTATGTATATGCCTGCTTATTAGGGCTTTCACCCCCACCCCAAGCGGCATTATTACAAAGTCAGCTTATTGCCCCCAACAATCTGGGTCCTCATTTTACCTACCTCGGAAGGATGGAAGGCTGAGTCAACCTTGAGCCTGGTGGGACTCGAACCTGCACTAATTGCAGGCAGCTGGTGTTACTTAAGGAGGCATTAGCCCACTGCTCCACCAAGGCTCAAAGTTCATTTTGAGCCTTAGCTTGCCTCACTTCATCTTTGCAGGCATGGGCTATTTGCTGATATTCTGACTTAGTTATGTGCCCCTTTTTCCAATTCTTATACTTGTCCTTTTTATCTTTCAATTTATCAGAGAGTTCTTTATGCAGCCATGCTGGTTTCTTTTGAGAGCTGTTATTTTTCTTCTTTGTTGGCATTGTACTAGACTGGGCCTTTATTATGTCACTTTTCAAAATTTCCCAAGCTTCTTGAGTTGTTTTCCCCTTTAGGATTCTCATCCATGGAATTCTTCCCATGGTCTCTCTAAGTTTATTGAAATTAGCTCTTTTAAAGTCCAAGCTCTAGTTTGGCTGTGTTCTATTGCTTGTGCCTCCAGAATGTTGAATTCCAATATTGCATGATTGGACTAGATGACCCACAAAGTCCCTTCCAAGTCTGTTATTCTAGTTCTAAAGCTTTATAAAGGGGTACTAATACTTCATGTGATCGTGATTCTATGCCTCTGTTTATACAGCCCAGGATTGTGTTAGCTTTTTTGGCTGCTGCTGCACACGGCTGGCTCACGGTCAAGGGATCGTCCACAACTTCTGGAGCACCAACAACTTCTGGAGGGAAGCCTTTCCACTGGTTAAGTGTTCTCCCTAGCAGGAAATTCCTCCTTAGATCTCCCTCTGAGGATCCTTTCCTCCCTCCCTCTCTCCCTTCCCTCCCTCTCCCTCCCTCCCTCCCTCCCTCCCTCCCTCCCTCCCTCTCTCCTTCACATTCTCAGCTCCTCCCTCCCTCCCTCCTTCTTTCTCTGCCACCCTCCCTTCCTTCCTCCTCTCTGAGCAGGGGGTTGCACTAGAAAAACAGAACAGAACAGAATAACAGAGTTGGAAGGGACCTTGTAGGTCTTCTAGCAACCCGTTTTGTCTGCCATGATCTGGTTTCCACAAACCTACATTGACTTTTCATTATGACTTTGTTTGCCTCTAGGTGTTTGCAGATTCATTGCTTAATTATCAGAGGTCAACTTGAACAATGGGCCCTATCCAACAAAATGAGTTTAAACATGGAGAAAAGGAAAGTCTTACACTTAGGCAGGAAAAACCAAAGGCAGAAATACAGATTGGGTGAGACTTGGCTTAAAAACAGGAACTGTGCGAGGGACCTTGGAGTCCTAGTGGACCATCACTTGACCATGAGCAGCAGCAGCCCAAAAGGCCAACACGGTGCTAGGCTGCATGAACAGAGGGAAAGAATCAAGATCAGCTGAAGTGTCAACACCGCCTTACAATGCCTTGGAAAGGCCACACTTGGAATAAGGCATCCAGTTTTGGTCACCACGATGTAAAAAAGGTGTTCGCACTCTGGAAAGAGTAGAAAGAAGAGCAAGAAAGATGATTAGGGGGCTGGAGGCTAAAAAATAAATAAACGATTGCAGGACTAGATATATTGGGTGTGTCTCTAGTCTAACAAAAGAAGGACTAGACATGATATTCCAATATTTGAGGGGCTGCCTCAAAGAAGAGAAGGGGGTCAATTTATTCTCAAAAGGAGAATAAGGCAGGACAAGAAGCAACGGATAGAAACTAATCAAGGAGAGAAGCAACCTGGAACTGAGGAGAAATTTCCTGACAGTGAGAAAAACTAACCAGTGGAACTCCTTGCCTCCAGAAGGTGTGGGTGCTCCATCACTGGAGGCTTTTAAGAGGAGATAGGAATGAAAGGATACAGGGTCTCCTGCTTAAGCAGCAGATTGGACTAGAAGACCTCCAGGGTCCCTTCCATCTCCGTTATACTGTTATTCTTACTAGTATTGACCATCTGTACAGACAATGCTGCCCTCAGAGGGGTGGTTATTGACCCCTGCCCTTGCCCGGGAAAGCCCCGTAACACCATCCTATGTCAACAGCCATCTTTTGCATCTTAGGATGAGGCAAGCATCTACGTGCCATTATTTATAAGATGTTTATTGACTGTTAAGCATTATAAAGCTGCCCGTGTTGCAACAGTGACTCTGGGCAAACTGTAAAGCAGAATTTTCAACCCTGGCAACTTTAAGATGTGTGGACCAACTCCCAAATTCCCCAGACAGCCTTTCTTTCTTTCTTTCTTTCTTTCTTTCTTTCTTTCTTTCTTTCTTTCTTTCTTTCTTTCTTTCTTTCTTTCTTTCTTTCTTTCTTTCTTTCTTTCTTTTTTCTTCTTTCTTTCTTTCTTTCTTTCTTTTCTTTCTTTTTTCTTCTTTCTTTCTTTCTTTCTTTCTTTCTTTCTTTCTTTCTTTCTTTCTTTCTTTCTTTCTTTCTTTCTTTCTTTCTTTCTTTCTTCCATCCTTCCTTCCTTCCTTCCTTCCTTCCTTCCTTCCTTCCTTCCTTCCTTCCTTCCTTCCTTCCTTCCTTCCTTCCTTCCTTCTTCTCATTCTCATGTCCTCCCTCCCTCCCCTCTTTCTTTCTTTCCTCCCTCCCTCCCTCCCTAACGGAAGAGGGGAAGAAGTGGGGGCGAGAGATTGGCAGCGCTGCCCGGGGCCGTGGCTTTCCCACGGGGGAGGAGCGGGAGGCGGGCCAGGGCGGGGACCGTCCCGGTAAAGGCCAAGCGCTCCCGGGCTGCGGGGCAAGGGAGCGGGGCCGGGCGGGCGAGCGGGCCATGGAGGCG
Organism: Vipera ursinii; assembly: GCF_947247035.1. Taxonomy (NCBI): domain Eukaryota; kingdom Metazoa; phylum Chordata; class Lepidosauria; order Squamata; family Viperidae; genus Vipera; species Vipera ursinii. The sequence goes on along the minus strand of NC_139512.1, from coordinate 358,496,148 downwards.
GCGGCGGGGCTGGCGGCGGGCGCGGCGGGGCTGCTGGGGCTCTGCGCGCTGCTCTACTACAACTTGGCTTTGGCCACCCGGTGCCGGAACGCGGTCAGCCTGCGGGGCAAGACGGTTCTCATCACAGGTAGCTCCGGGGGCTGCTGCGCTCCCATCCCAGGCGGGGGGGCGTCGAGGTTGGGGTGGGGGGGTTGACATTAAGGAAAGCGAGAAAGTCCGGCCAAAAAAGCCCCTTTGGAATAAAGCAGGTGAGACCCCAAAGGGGGGAGGGGAACCGGGAGGGTCCGCAGAGACCAGCCGTCCCCGGGGGCTGCCTCGCCCCTTGAGACCCCCCCCCCTTCCCGAGGCCGAGAGGAGGGGACGGGAAGAGCCGGGCAGTCGCCGGAGGGGCGCAGGGGAGAAAGTCCAGGGGTGGCCAGACTTCGGGAGGCCGAACAGATTAACGGAGCCGGAAGGGACCTTGGAGGTCTTCTACTCCAACCCCCTGCTCAAGCAGGAGTCTCTTGACTGTCTTCTGTCTTCCTGAAAAGCTCCAGCGATGGAGCAGCCAGAACATCTGGAGGCAAGGAGTTCCCCTGGTTAATTGTTCTCACTGTCAGGAAATTCCTCCTTAGTTCTAAGGTTGCTCCTCTCCTTGACGAGTTTCCATCCGTTGCTTCTTGTCCGGCCTTCCGGCTCTTTGGAGAACAGGTGGACCCCCCCTTTCTCTATGGCAGCCCCCCAGTGATTGGAGAGTTCTCTCCTGTCAGTCCACGGCTGCTCTTTGCCTGGCTAGACAGATGTTGTTGCCGGCTGGCTGGGATAGGAGGCGGCTGGAAACCGGATTTTCAGACTCTGCCGAACTCACTTGGTGTGGAGACAGGAGTCCCTTTTCTTAATCTCTGCTTCCGCTCTGCCCCCCCCCCCCAAGATCCAGTCCCCCCCCCCCAGCAAGATGGAGAGAAGCCGGGAGCAATGCAGAGAAGAAAGCAGGAGGCTTTGGGGGCAGTTCAGCCCTGCAGGAGAGACGGGGGAGCTGGGAAGGTTAGCAAGTAGGACGGCCCGTTCAGCGTTCCTGCAGAAGGACGCCAAGATGATTGAAACAATTCAATTGGGTAAAAACCACACAACAGGAAAAAATCATTGTTCAATTTTCATGTTTGAAATATTAGAACCCTGTGAAAAAAATTTCAGTGCTGCTGTACCTTCAGACGATGACTAAAATAATGGTTGTAAGTCGAGGACTATTTGTATTACCCCTGAATAATTTTAAGCTATTCTTTTTTGTTGATGTAAGACTGCTCTGAAAGAGTTGTGAAAATCACGCCCTGAGCCAGGGTTTCTCAACTTTAAGATGCTTTTAATTCCGGGAGTTGAAGTCCACCTGTCTTAAAGTTGCCAAGGTTGACAAACGCTGCCACACAAATGCTTCCATGTGTGACACACCACAAAAACTGCAGGCACACAAATGCAGGCCCGGCTCCTGGGTCCCCATCAAAGGCTGGGCGATCTCTGTGAATCCTTTCCCTGCCCTTTCCTAGGTGGAAATACTGGGATCGGGAAGGCCACAGCGGTGGATCTGGCCCGGAGAGGCGCCCGTGTCATTCTGGCCTGCCGCGACAAAGCAAGAGGAGAATCGGCTGTGTGCGACATCAGACGGGTAAGCGCCTGCCGTGCGGGTCTCTCCTTCCTTCCGTTCTTCAGCACTCAGGTCTTTTCCTGATGGTTTTTATTTACTTATTTAGCGCATGGCATCTACCGAGATCATGCAATTCCTTATATGCAGTGCAGATAAAATGCAGTACACTGGCAGATGCAAATGTAAGTTTAAAGTAGGAACAAATATGTGTATATCAAATAAGTGGTCAGTACAATGTTGTTGTTAGTTGCAAAGTCGTGTCCGACCCATCACTACCCCATGGACAATGTGCCTCCAGGCCTTCCTGTCCTCTACCATCTTCTGGAGTCCATTTAAGCTCACACCTCCTGCTTCAGTGACTCCATCCAGCCACCTCCTTCTCTGTCGTCCCCTTCTTCTCTTGCCCTCGATCTTTCCCAACATTAGGTTCTTCTCCAGTGAGTCCTTCCTTCTCATTAGGTGGCCAAAGGATTTGAGTTTCAGCTTCAGGATCTGGCCTTCTAAAGAGCAGTCAGGGTTGATCTCCTCTAGGACTGACCGGTTTGATCGCCTTGCAGTCCAAGGGACTCGCAGGAGTCTTCTCCAGCACCAGAGTTCAAAGGCCTCAATTCTTTGGCGCTCAGCCTTTCTTATGGTCCAGCTTTCACTGCCATACATTGCAGCTGGGAAGACCATAGCCTTGACTATACGCACTTTTTTTGACAGGGTGACGTCTCTGCTTTTTAGTGTGCTGTCTAGATTTGCCATGGCTTTCCTCCCCAGGAGCAAGCGTCTTTTAATTTCTTGGCTGCAGTCCCCATCTGCAGTGATCTTGGAGCCCAGGAAAATAAAATCTGTCACTACTTCCATTTCTTCCCCATCTATTTGCCAGGAATTGAGAGGGCCAGATGCCGTGATCTTGGTTTTCTTAATGTTTAGTTTCAACCCAACTTTTGCACTCTCCTTCTTCACCCGCAATAAGAGGCTCTTCAGTTCCTCTTCACTTTCTGCCATTAGAGTGGTATCGTCTGCATATCTTAGGTTGTTGATGTTTCTTCCGGCAATCTTAATTCCAACTTTTGATTCATCTAGCCCTGCCTTTCTCATGATGTGCTCTGCATATAAGTTAAATAGGCAGGGCGACAGTATACGGCCTTGCCGGACTCATTTCCCAATTTTGAACCAATCAGCGGTTCTGTGTCCAGTTCTCACTGTTGCTTCTTGGCCCACGTATAGGTTTCTCAAGAGACAAATAAGATGGTCTTATTTGTTAGGTCCCTGCCATTTTGGTCCTTTATCATGCCCATTTTTGCATGAAACTTTCCCTTCATCTCTCCAATTTTCTTGAAAAGATCTCTGGTCCTCCCTATTCTATTGTTTTCTTCTATTTCTTTGCACTGTTCATTTAAGAAGGCATTCTTATCTCTTCTGGCTATTCTCTGGAATTCAGCATTCAATTGGGCGTATCTTTCTTTTTCTCCCTTGCCTTTCGCTTCCCTCCTGTCCTCAGCTATTTGCAACACTTCCTCAGATAGCCATTTTGCTTTCTTGCATTTCTTTTCCTTTGGGATGTTTTTAGTTGCTACTTCTTGTACAATGTTGCGAACCTCCGTCCAAAGTTCCTCAGGCACTCTGTCTGTCAGATATGATTCCTTAAATCTATTTGTCACCTCTACTGTATATTCGTCAGGGATATGATTTAGTGCATACCTGAGTGGCCTAGTGCTTTTCCATACTTTCTTCAGTTTAAGGCTAAATTTGGCAACGAGAAGCTCATGGTCTGAGCCACAGTCAGCTCCTGGTCTTGTTTTTACTGACTGGTCAGTACAATAAATATAAAATATTAAATTAGGGTAAAATCATAATAAAATTGCCATAATATGGCGCTATAAATTCAAAATGGGAGAGCTGTTATACAGGTAGTCCTTGATTTACAATAGTTAATTTAGTGACTGTTCAATGTTTGAAGGCACTTATGACCATTTTTCACACTTAACAACCATTGCAGCATGGTCACATGATCAAAATTCTGATGCTTGGCAACTCACATTTATGACGGTCGCAGTATCCCGGTGTCATGCAATCCCCTTTTGAGACGTTCTGTCAAGCAAAAACAATGAGAAAGCCATTTTACCAATTAGCAACCATGTTACCAATTTAACAACCGCAGTGATTCATTTAACAACTGTGGCAAGAAAGGACATAAAATAGAGCAAAATTCACTTAAAAACTGTGTCACTTAGCGACAGAAATGTTGGACTCAATTGCAGTCATACTTAATAGGTGGACAATACAAAAAATGAGATAAAATATTAAAATAGGGTAAAACCATGTTAAACTTACTGTAATATGGCACCATAGAGTCAGAGTGGGAAAGATGTTATTCCGACAGTTCATTTAGTAACTGTTCAAAGGTACAACGGCGCTGAAAAAAGTGACTTGTGACCCTTTTTCACACTTATGACCATTGCATCACACCTGGGGTCATGTGATTAAAATTCAGACACTTGGCAACTGACTCATATTTACGATGGTTGCACGGTCCTGGGGTCATGCAATCATCTTTTGTGACCTCTGACAAAGTTCAGGGAAAAGCCAGATTCCCTTAATAACCGTCTTATTAATTTAACAACTGTGGTGATTCACTTAACAACTGTGGCAAAAATTGACCTAACAACTGTCTCCCTTAGCAACAGAAATGTTGGACTCAATTGTAGGTATAAGTCATGGACTACCTGTATATTTAATAGGTGGACAATACAAAAAATGAGTTATAATATTAAAACAGGGTAAAACCATGTTAAAATCACCATAATATGGTGCCATAGAGTTGCAGTGGGATGTTATAATTCATGATCTAAGGAAGCTAAAATCCTTTAACTGCTTCTGGTGTGAATTGAAATTTCTTAATGGACTTTCTTGGGCTATATGTGTTATTGTTTGTTCCTGTCAAGGAATTGTGCAGTGCGCACAACTGTAACTCTAACTATATAAATTTAAATTATAACTATACATATAAATATAAGTACAAATATAAATATAAATATACCTGTCAGGAACACAGGAACATTGTGAGGTAAATCTTAACAGCACACAGACGACACAGAAGAAAAAGGCGGGAAAGAAGGGAACCTCCCCCTCCGCACCCATGGCAATCAATCAGAGGGCAGATTGCCTCATGCAGGAGCCAGCACTCTCCAACCAATCAACTACACTGAATTCGAGATCCCAACTCTTCCAATGAACCCCAATCGCCCTGCGGACCCCCAGCCATTCCCCACTTGAAGAGCTTTGCCTTCAATTCTGGCCAGTCCTGTCTGGGTTCTGTCTGGGGGGGCTCCATATTTTGGGGGGCAGCTGCATTCCTAAAAGTGCTTTTGTTGGATCTGCGTGATCGATTTGGTTCTGGTTAATAAAACTCATCCATTTTATCTGCCCTTCTTCATTCTTGACTGTAAGACTGTGGTATGTTATTATAGAATAACAGAGCTGGAAGGGACCTCGGAGGTTTTGTAGTCCAACCCCCTGGCTAAGCAGGAGACCCCAAACCATTTCAGACAAGTGGTTGTCCAGCCTCTTCTTAAAAGCCTCCAGTGTTGGATCATTCACAATTTCTGGTGGCCAGCTGTTCCACTGGTCAATTGTTCCCACTGTCAGGAAATTCCTCCTTAGTTCCAGGTTGCTTCTCTCCTTGATTAGTTTCCATCCATTGCTTCTTGTCCTGCCCTCAGGTCCTTTGGAGAATAGCTTGACCCCCTCCTCTTCTTTGGGTAAGGCCCTTTGCGGCTACATAACACCCTTTATTAAGCAAATCACCGCACTTGTTTTATGAATCCAGTTCTCCATTGATTTTGCTTGTGGGAATCCTCTTGGGACAATCACAAAGAGGATGCAGCCACTGTGAGAAATAACGCTGGTTGCCAAGCACACGAATTCTGATCACATGGCCCCTGGGGATGCTGCGATGGTTGAAATTGTGAGGATTGGTCGTAAATCACTTTTCTCGGGCATTATTGTAATTTCGAATGGTTGCAAGTCGAGGACTGCCTGTATTGTTTTATTACACAACACCTGGAGTGATTGTCAGGAGGTGAACAGAGATACGTAGAAGGCGAGTAAACTGGGATCAGCCTTTGAAGCCGCACCCGATCCCGATTCTTCTCAGGATTCCTTCTGCTCCTGTTCCAGGAAAGCGGGAACTCGGAGGTGATCCTGATGATCCTGGATCTGGCCAACCTCAACTCTGTGCGAGCTTTTGCACAGACCTTCTTAAAATCGGAGCCCCGTCTGGACATCCTCATCAACAATGCCGGTGGGTGCCGAGCAGACCCCCCCCTGGGGTATCTGGGTGAGGGAATATTGTGGGGGTCTCCAGGATTTCTCTTCCTTTGGGGGTTTGGCCATAACTTCAGAAGCAGCTCTCTCCTCTTTGTGGTTATTTGCTTTTGGTATCCCGCCTTTATTATTATTTTTACAAGTAACTCGAGGCGGTGAACAGATCCAGCATGCCTTCCTCCTCATGTAACACTGAGGTGGGGGCAGGAAGGAGCTGTTGCAACTTTGGAACTGGGTTGTAAATACATTTTGAATGATCACAAAGTAACATTGTAAACTGAAGACTATCTGGAATTTGCTTACTTTTTTTGGCAGGGATCTTTAAGGACGGTCAAACCGCTGATGGCTTTGACCTGGCTTTCCAGGTCAACCACCTGGCCCACTTCCTGCTGACCCACCTGCTCCTGGATCGGCTGAAGTGCTGCACGCCCAGCCGGATTATAATTGTGACCTCGAGTATGCACTGTGCTGGGAAGATTGACTTTCGGACCATCCACAAGCCGGCCGAGAGTCTGTGGCAGGCTCTAAAATCGTACTTCAACAGCAAACTAGCCAACATTCTCCACACGCGAGAGTTGGCCAACCAGCTGGAAGGAACCAACGTCACTTGCTATGCAGTTCATCCAGGTGAGTGGAAGTCCATCTCCAAGAAGCGCAAGATGGAACCCCCGAATATCCTGCTGGGGCTCTGCCAAGCATTTCTCTCCCCCGGGGGCTCCCACAAACCCCCCCTTTGCAGAACCACCCCGGGAGTTTCCTCCATTGGGTTCCACTGGGGAGGGAGACGTCTCCCACCCTCCCGGGTCCCAGAGCTAATAGAATCCTAAAATCTTAGAGTGGGACGGGGTTTTGGAGGTCTTCTAGACCAACCCACTGCCTAAAGCAAGGCTGAGGCTTTCCCCTTCCATTTCCACATCCTCTTCACTTTCCCTCCTCTTCCTTCCCCCTCCTCCCTCCCTCTTCCTCCTCGTCCTTTGCTCTTCCTCCTCTTTCTCCTCCTTTCATTCTCTTTCTGTTCCTCCGCCTCCCTCCCTCTCCTCCTATTCCTTCTCCCCTTTGCTTTCTCCTGCTTCTTTGCCTACATTTACCTTTCCTCCTGCTCTTCCTCCTCTTGCTCCTCCCCCTTCCTCTTCCTCCTCCTTCCTCTCCTCTTCTTCCCCATTCACCTCCTCCTCCTCCTCCTCTCCACAAGCCCCCCTCCCTTCTAGCACTGATGACGATCCCGGGTTGAGTCATGAAATGTCTGTGTCACGGTTCCGATAGGTGAAACCAATTAAAAGAACTTCCGGGCAAAGATTTCTTCCTCAAAGCACATTTTATTCAGGAAAAAAGTATTGGCACTTACATAGTTGAACCCAAGACTGAAGTTCCCTCCCCCTGATACAATGTAACAAGTTGCAATTCCCACCACAGAAAGGCTGTCATAAATCACATTCACCAATTATTCTAAAAGCGGGCTCTCCTCCCAACTTCTCAACCCAAAACTTTATCTAACCTTCACCTTGTGTTCACACACAGCTGCAATTGTTGTGGTAGCATTCCCCTCCTCCCCCCTTCTACATCTAAATATCTGAAGCATCAGGAAAAACACAGTCAAAGCAAAAGGTAAAATGGTTGCAGTTTCTTAATTGTCACAACGTTGACATCCTGCAAGAAAACAGCCAAACTCACAGTGGACCAAGGACCTCAGACTTCAACTCTGAGCTACAAATATTTTATCAGAACATTGTTATTTATTATTATTAGAATGTAGTAGTTGCCCCACTGCAATGACTTCATGCATGCAAAGGAGCACACACACGGAGAGAGAGAGAGAGAGAGAGAGAGAGAGAGAGAGAGAGAGAGAAAGAGAAAGAAACCCCACTGGCATCCTCACCCACTCAGCTTGAGCTCTTGGTCTTCTGAGACATTTCCTATGTTGCCCAAAGGGTGCCAAGCGGCCCATGGTTCCCGGTGGGAAACGGGTACTGTGCAAAGGGATCATTCAGGATCTCCCTCCCTCCGCCCCCCTTGGGTAATCTTCCATCCACTACCTGTTCTCTCTTCCTTTGATTTCAGGACTTGTTAAAACCGAAGTTTTTTGCTCGTATCCCCGTTGGCTCTTCTGGTGGGTTTGGTTCATGAAGCTGTTCAGCCGAAATTGTGATTCTGGTGCCCAGACCACCATCTACTGCGCCACCGAGGAGGGCATTGAGCAGCTGAGCGGGCAGTATTTTGTGGACTGCCAGCCGAAGGTGCCCAGTCGACAGGCCCGCAATGACCAGCTGGCCAAGAAGCTCTGGGAATTCAGCGAGAGGCTGCTGGGACTGACCAGCTAAATTTGTCCACTTTAAATTTCCCCCCTTAATTTTTCCTGAGGTGAACGTAGGAAAAGCACGCACAGAATAACAGCAAAGCACCTGGGCAATTGGCACAGCCCCCCCCCCCCCGGGCTGTGTGCTTTCTCCATGGCACTTCTCTGTCTCCATGGAAATGACTGCAACTCGAAGGATCCCTCTGATAAAGAGCAGGTTGTCCTCGACTTATGACCACGGTTGAGCTCAAAACCTCTGTTGTTAATTGAGACATTTGTTAAGTGAGGTTTGCCCCATTTTGCAAGCTTCCTTGCCTCAGTTGTTAAGTGAATCGCTGCGGTTGATAAGTTAGTAACAAGCTTGTTAAGCCTTGGCTTTGCTTGCCAGAAGGTCATCAAAGGGATCACATGACCTTGGGAAACAGGAACGGTCATAAAAGCAAGTCAGTTGCCAAGTGTCTGAATTTGGATCACGTGACCATGGGATGCTGCAATGGTTGTAAGTGTGGAAAAAGGTTACGAGTCACTTTTTTCTGGGCTGTCGTAATTCTGAACAGTCACTAAATGAAGTAAGTCAGGCACTGCTTGCACTGAAGTTTGCAGATGAGACAAGAGTCAGGGGTCTCGGACTTCCGGTTTGCCGACAGCTGTAAATGGACGCCTGGAGGATGGCTCCCGTCTTCCACGTCCAGATTCGCATCACTGGGGGGGTCCTAAAAGGACCGAAGAGTCGCCCTGGAGGGGTGTCCAGACAGAAGGGGCTTTTACAGAAACGCGGGGGAGCAGCAACCCCCCCGTTAGTGCCTGCGTTCCCTTTGTACCAGTGGACGAAAGACTGACCACAGGAATATGGCCAGCTCCTAGGCCACAGGTCTGCAACCCATGGCTCCGGAGCCGCATGCAGCTCTTTCAGCTGTCTCCTGCGGCTCCCAGTCCTCTGCCATGTGCAGTCCAAAAAAAAAAAGTGGGACTAAAAAAGTTCAACCAATCAATTCAAATATGCAGGGTAGGTGCAACTCTCACCTTGGCTCCACTCTTCAGTCAAACCCTGTTCTGCGCATGCGCGCATGTACGCACATGCGCACACATTTTTTGCGGCTCCCAGTTTTTCCTTTTGTGAGGGAACCGGTTCCGAGTGGCTCTTTCACTGTTTCAGGTTGCTGACCCCTGTCCTAGGCTGCAGACAGCCAAAGTCAAAGCTACCATCAGGCAACATTAAAGCAGCGTGGAAGAGACGAGGGTAAGATTCCTCTCTTGTACCTTAATCATCTTCTTTTCACCTAATTAAACTGCTAAGTACTTTTCCCCCTCTGAAGAGGGAGGGGGAATTTAACCCTCCCTTCGGAAGGTGGCGAACAAATTCAGGGGTGTTTTTTTTTGAAACAAAGAACATTTAAGAAAGAAATAACAAAAGAAAAGAACTCTTAAAGTACTTGGGGGACACCCAGTGGCTAAATTTGAAATTGCAATTCTGACTTTCTCTTTAAAAAAAACACCAAGAAAATATTTAAGAAAATAAGATAAAGAGTAACCTTGAACATCAGATGTGAAAGCTTACAGTGGAAAAGTTTCAAAAACAAACTCTTGCTCTGTGGGAAATATCTTACCAAACTTTTCAGCTCCTTTCTACAGCTGGCGATGAAATAAGAGCTTTTGGGAAAGAATTAGAAAGTATCTCGATGAAACAAACTCCAAACTGACTACAACTAATATTTTACTGGGACAGAACTTAATAGAAGAAATTGACCAATCAAATACACTGACAGAAGAATCAAATAGTCAACAAATACAGGTTTTTGAAGATGGTGATGGAGAAAATATGGAAGGAAGTTTATTTGAACCAGCACAATTGTACCAAGAGGTGAAAATAGTAAGATTTGGTGCTGTTGGAAGATTCTTTAATTCTTCAATGGTGGAGTCTGGAGGTCCACTTCAATTTCAAATAGTAATACAAGAATACTTTGATGACCCTGAGGCAAAGAAGCGTAAAATGGCATGGCAAGGAAGAAAGCAAGAATATAATTGAAGAAATATGAACATTTTTAGGAGGTCAAATAGATAATATTAAAATAGACAGGATGGTACTGGGACTACAAGAATGTTTTGATGAGTAGATAAAAATATTGATTAACTAATAAAATAAATAAATAAATAAAAATAAAAAATAAAATACAAATGTATGAATATTAACATTGAAATATTGAGTTTTTCTAAAGGATATGGGTTAAGATGTATACATGCTAAAAATGATAGACTATAACTAATACGTTTGGATGCAGAGACATGAAGGATGTTTTGAATGTTAAAATGGAACAAATTTTGGTTAATTTTTAATATGTGGAAACTATAAATGAGAAATAAGAATATCTTATTGCCCTCCTCTTTTCTTTTTCTTTTTTCTTTCCTTTTTTCTGTTTTTCTCTTTTTTCTTTTTTTTTCTTTTTTTCCTCCTCCTTGTGATATGTATTTTAATGACTACTATTTTAAATATTCTATAATTGTTATAGATATGGAAATAAGATAAATGAGAACTGGATTACACTACTAGATATTGAAGAGAATTGTATCAAGGAAAAAGAGATTTTTTAGTGATATGAAATTGAGAAACCTCAAACGTTTTAATTTTAATACCAATGTAAAATTAAGCTAGAAAAAAATAGATAAGGTGTTCGATGTTTTTAAGATGGAATGTTAAAATATGAAATATACTAAAAGATTGATGGATATATATTCAAAAAGTAGAATAAAATAAACTGTTAAATGTAGAGAACCCAGACCTACAAAAGACCTTTTTTATTCCTATATTAAAAATTACAAGGTTCTCCCTTCCTGTCTCCAGTGATAATATTTCTGCAAGTGTAAAATCTGCTTTCCTCTGCCTGCAAAAGACCTTTTTTGATTCCCATATTAAAAGAGTTTAACACTTCTGCCTTCCCCCCCCCATTTGCAAAGTTACATTCCTGCACTCAGTTTAACACTTCTGCCTTTTCTCCAAATCTGCAATTGTAAGGCCACATTCCTACATTCCATCTCTGCCTCTGGTGATAAAACTCTTTTCTTATTTACAACCACATTCCTGTCTCTGATTCACATGTGTATACAACAAAGACTTGTTTCATTTAAATTGCCCAGTATATAGTTTTCCTGTCTCCTGAAGTTGTCCTTGCTTCAAGATAGGGCCTCTGCCTTCCTGTGATAAACCTTTGCTCCTTGCTTCATTTATAACAAAGACTTGTCTTTTATAATTGTTTATGTTTCAAGTTATGTTTCAAGTTATGACAACCCTTGTATTCTCTGTAATATAATAAGCTATGCTTTATTGTTTCCTGTAATGACCTTTACCCTCTTCATTATCAGTTCTCTGTTAGCATAAACTATGCTTTATTGTTTCCTTTGACCTCACATATGTTCATTAGCAGATGTATGCAATGAGTTATGTTTTTCCTTTATGTTAATTCCTCATGTGTACTTCACCCCTCCCAAATGAAACAGCCTAATAAAAAAAGGAGGGTTTGTGGAGCTGGGAGGGGGGGCACACCATCCACCCCGAGCACTCCATGCTCCCTCACCTTCTTGTATTGGTGCCTCAGTTTGTCTTACTCTGTCTCTAACTCTGCCTAATCATCGCAGTTCCCAAGTGTGACCGTCGGAACTTCCGGCATACTGGGTCGGTGGTAAAGGGCAAAGATCCTCCCTTATTCAAGGTGCCCACCCTTGCGAGGGTCCCTCCAAATTCTCACCCCTGTCACGGGGCTCTAAGAGTTGAAGCCAGAACCCTGACCGGTCGCTCATCGGAACAACTGGGGGCTCGTCCGTTGGATCGCTCAGCTTCAACTCCATAGTACGACTCCTGTCTAGGGGTGTGCTACCTGCATTCCTGTTCTCACGCACCTCGGAGAAGGCTTCAAATCGTGAGTAAACGGGCTCATCACCTTTCAAAGTTTTGTCAGGTCATAGGGACGAACTTTTTAATATAATGCAGAAGGCTAATTTTGTTCAAAAACACAATGGCACCATGGTCCATCTTGTAGGAAGGAGACTTTTAACAAAACTTTTACAATATATTAACAAAAATTGTCTGGCTTATCCAGAATCAGGCACTTTGTCTGTTATAACCTGGGAAAAGCTACGTAAATATCTTCACAATCATCCCAGGGCGCCTGCTGACATTCTGTCTGCATGGCAAGCAGTGATGGCAGCATTAAAACTCTTGCCATCTCCTTTAGATCTAACATCTTCTATCTCTAAACCTCTTGATCACTCTTCTGATCTTCTGCCTTCATCCGTGCCACCCCCACCCTATGAAAAATCAGAGAAACTTCCTCCTATTGCTGTGCATGTCCCCCCCTCTGCTCTGCCTCCAGAGAATCTTCCTTCTGCCTTTTATTTTTGCCCTGCTGTGCCTGTCTCTCTTTCTGCTCTCGGCAAAGAGGAAAAAGCCTCTGAGCTTGTTGCTATTTCAAAACCCCCCCTCCCCCTTCCCTCCTCCTCCTTCTCCAAATCTCTCTCCTCACTCAAGAGGCACCTTTTGTTCCTTTATGCTTACAGCTCATGCCTTGGACATTTTTTTTCCTCTTAATGATTCTCTTTTTCATTAAGCCTTTTCAGTTTCTCCACCTCCCCCTCCTTATGAGGAAGATTTGTCATCTTGTTATCCTGTTAATTTTTTGCCGCCACCAGCAGCCAGAGGTTAACCAATCCACCCTTGCATCATGACTTCATCAACTATGTGTAAGGATTTTTAATAAGTATAGGTAAGCTAACATGATTTTGACTCTATCACAATATCTTGTTTGGGAATCTGAATATAAATAAAAAAGAAATAGAGAAAAAATTCTTGCTGTATTACCTCAAGGAGTAAATAGGGATCAATTATTTGGCACGGGACAATTCATTACTAATGACCAACAGGCTCAAAGCCCAAGGGAGGCTTTTAATTTGATACAGGAAGGTTTTGCAAAGGTTTATCAAGGTCCCAATCAGGCTTATTCAGACTTTGTGGATAGACTGCAGGAAGAAATAACAAGGCAAATAGACAATGAATATGCCCGAAATGAACTCCTGTTAAAATTGGCTTATGTGGGGCTTGAAAGAGCCTCTTGGGGCGAGCTGTTCTCAGTAAAATCCAGGGGCATGCCTGTTGATTTCAACTGCCTGGAGTTTTCTGGGATCTAGCTTCCCATTGCAGGCTCCCAGCCAAACTAAATTGACCATTCTGGTCTATCAAATCAAAGAATAGGAAGTAGTTGTTGTTGTAAAAAGAAAAATCAAAGAAATAAAATCAAGTTTTTTTTCTATCTTTTTCTTTTAATCTAGCTCTTTGGATTATTGTTTTGGCCTAAAACCCCAAATTGATATGTGTGTTTTGTTTTGTTTTATGTGTATGTATATATATATATGTATATATATGGACATTTGGAACATTAAGCTTGGACTTGGAATGGTGAGAAAAATGGGAGATGGTTAAAGGGCCCTATAGAAACCATGTTCGGTTGGAATCAACACATGATTTTTCTCACCTCTCGTAGGACAAGCCATATGTCTAAATAAATGTTGTTTTAATAGTATCTGTGTATATATGTCTGTCTGTGTTGTTCTGTGTTATTTCCAAGACTTGGAAGAGGGTCAAAATCCTCTCTGATAACACCAAACAAAAAGGCCTTATTTAATAATGTATGGTTTGTCTGGAGAAAGTATGAAATGAAATTTTTGTATGTGAAATTGTTTATGCAAGCAGTCAGAATAGAAGTGAATGAGTTAATTTGCTGACATGTAAATGTGAGTGTGTGTGAAAGGAACAGTAAACTGCAGATTTTATTGTTGTAAAAGCCATGGATGATGTGTGAGAGTAAATGCATGTATAGGAGAGCAAACTATTTTTATTTATTTTTTTTGGTGGTGAGATTTTTGTAAAGTTTCTTTTAACCCCCCCCCCCAACCCTGCTGTGTTACTTTAAGAGTGAGAAAGGGAGAGACAGCCAGAAGAAGGGGGGGTGGCTGGTTCTTTTAACCATTTTTTTTTCTCTGCTTAGAATTCCAGTCTGAGAAAGGGGGGGGTGGATGTGAAGCTTGATGCCCACTCTTGCAGTTTCAGCTTGCAATTTTTTTTTACTCGAAAGAGGAGAGATTCTTTGCTGGAGAAGTTTTTGGAATTCTTTGAGTTTTAGTTAAACTTCACCTAAAAGAAATTACTCTGATCTTTTTGTGGAGTTGTTTTTTGTTTTTGTTTTCTTGTTTTTGATGTTTTTGTGTCTGTGTGCAGTACACATTGATAGAAGGTGATATCTGGGAGAATTTTCCTCCCTTAATCTGCACTATTTTATGCCTTACAACAGGCTCTGAGATTGTTAATAAAGATACACTGACTCCAAATATGATTAATGTAGAGGATTGATTAATAGCTAAGAGAAACAGTTGGCTCATGCAAAAGTTGATAGAAGCTGGAAGCAGAAAAGTCAGAAGTTAGGCCAGAATGGCAGAAGGGCAGTGAATGAATAGATAATAGAAGGGAGAAACAGAAAAGTGGTTTTTAAGTTGGTTTGCACAGATTTGTGAACTGCATGCATGAATTGTATGCCTTAACACAAGCCTTAGAATGCTGAAGGAACAAGAATGTACTATAGAAATATGGATAGGGAGAAACATGAGAAGTAGAAGAAAGAGAAAGGTGGATGTTGCATGATGTGAGTCTGTTCCTTTTGCTGCAATTATTTTAAACACGCCTGGACTATTTACTGCTGTTATTGTTCAACGTGCTAACCAATTGAAAATTTTGGAGTGGATTCATTTATCCCATACGCCCAAAGTTTCTGTTTTAATCAGAGAAGCACAATTAGCTCAATTGATTTTTAAAATTTGTCACCGAACGAAAGCCTTGATTGGGCTGGAGATAGACACTCTTTTTGTGCCTATGTCTTTGCAAATTTGGGACTCATTTTTTCAAACCTCAAGTGAATTGCAATTTTCCTTAGCTGATTGGCATGGCAAGGTTTCTTGCCACCCACCGCCCTATTATCGTTTGCAATGCAAATTGTTCGCACTAACCAAGCAAACAACACCCCAGCGGTCAGCTCAAAAAGCTGAACTGGCTGCTTCAATTTTTGCTTGTCAAATTTTTTTCCTTTCAACCTATGTTTATCACACAATTCAAGTGATTTATGGATCTTATTTATCTCCCTTCATTCAACCAGATTTGTTACAACTTTTTTTTAACCTTGCAAAATTTGCTTTTTGAACACCAACATCCTATTTTTATTGCTCACATTCGTAGTCATCAGCCTTTTCCAGGTTTTTTGCAAGTGGGAAACAATGTTGCAGATCAGGCTGCCTCCGGACCTTCAGCCTGTTCCTTGCAACCCCTCACCCCCTGGGAAAGTCATTCATATTTTCATCAAAATTCCAAAGCTTTGCAGAAGCAGTTTATTTGCATGTTTCAATTGATACCTTTTCAGGATTCATCATGGCCACCCCCCTAAGGGGTGAAGCCACTAAACATGTAATTAATCATTGTATTCGGACCTTTGCAGTGCTGGGATGTCCAAAAGAACTCAAAACAGATAATGGCCCTACCTACAGCAGTCAAGCCATGGCAAAATTTTGTCATCATTGGCAAATCACACACAAATTTGGAATTCCATATTATAGCCAAGGCCAAGCCTTGGTGGAATGGGTTAACCAAACCTTGAAACATGCTTTAGATCACTATAAAAATCAGAACAGGGGAAAACGAAACTCCAACCTCCCAGCAGTGCAAGACACTCTTAATCTTTGCCTCTACACTCTAAACTTTTCCAACTTGACTGGCTATCCCTTAACCACAGCTGCAGAGCAGCATTTTTCTTCTTCTTCTTCTTCAGATCTCCCTAAACCACAGGTTTGGTATCGTCAACTTCCAGACCTAACTTGGAAAGGCCCTGCAGACCTTCTCACTTGGGGAAGAGGCTACGCAGTTGCTCAACTGCCAGACAAAGTGCTGTGGATCCCAGGTCACCACGTTCGTCCATATCATGCCTCCACAAACACAACTGCAGAACCCATTAAAGATGACAGCATGGTTTGTGACTTTTTTCAGCTTTGTTCTTACACCACTGACTGATGCCACTAAAACACAATTCCATCTGAAAGCTAACCCCAGACGTCAACTCCAGTTCACCAGCTATCCCATCCTGTTCTTTACACCTTTGACATTGGTTCCAGTCAAAAATGACTCTTTTCACACTGTTTTTGCCCATCGCATGGACCCAGAAGGAACAACCTGTTGTTAACAACGAGTCTACCATCATCATCTATGTGAACTCTGTAGCTCATGTTCCTGTCCAAACTTGAAATGGTTTCAACTTTCAGGAATTACTTGGCTCCTGGTTTCCCAAAGTACCTGGTTTACACGCTATTGTAGCTTTTATTAGTATGATTGTATTAGGATGTATTATTTTACCTTGTGTCTTGCCTATTTTTATCAGAAGTATTACTAACAGTATTTCTTTGATTGTGCTTGACTCCATGGCAGAATTAAACAAACGATTGAAAGACAGAGAAAGGGAACGCTCCCAGCATCATACTTGGTATCAAGGAATGTTTAACTTTTCTCCCTGGCTGACCACCCTTCTCTCAGCTATAGCTGGTCCTTTAATTTTACTATTACTTGCATGTGCAATTGGCCCATGTGTTATGGGTAAACTTTTAAATTTTCTACAACGAAGGCTGAGCAGCATTAGCGATGACATTCTGTTGATGAAACACACTATTGACAGTGAATACAAACACCCTCTTTTAGAATTCACTTCTGACCCAGAGACTGATGCACCCTCACACCAGCACTCTTTGAAAGGAATACTGGCGCCGGCACAGGAGTTGTCGGAGGATTTCTCTTTTTCCAGCGTAAGTATCCTAGAAGAGAAAGTTTTGGATTTTGAGGGGCCTTCTCAGTAATTGGCTTTAAAAAACAGAAAAAGAGGAGTTGTAGAGAACCCAGACCTACAAAAGACCTTTTTTATTCCTATATTAAAAATTACAAGGTTCTCCCTTCCTGTCTCCAGTGATAATATTTCTGCAAGTGTAAAATCTGCTTTCCTCTGCCTGCAAAAGACCTTTTTTGATTCCCATATTAAAAGAGTTTAACACTTCTGCCTTCCCCCCCCCATTTGCAAAGTTACATTCCTGCACTCAGTTTAACACTTCTGCCTTTTCTCCAAATCTGCAATTGTAAGGCCACATTCCTACATTCCATCTCTGCCTCTGGTGATAAAACTCTTTTCTTATTTACAACCACATTCCTGTCTCTGATTCACATGTGTATACAACAAAGACTTGTTTCATTTAAATTGCCCAGTATATAGTTTTCCTGTCTCCTGAAGTTGTCCTTGCTTCAAGATAGGGCCTCTGCCTTCCTGTGATAAACCTTTGCTCCTTGCTTCATTTATAACAAAGACTTGTCTTTTATAATTGTTTATGTTTCAAGTTATGTTTCAAGTTATGACGACCCTTGTATTCTCTGTAATATAATAAGCTATGCTTTATTGTTTCCTGTAATGACCTTTACCCTCTTCATTATCAGTTCTCTGTTAGCATAAACTATGCTTTATTGTTTCCTTTGACCTCACATATGTTCATTAGCAGATGTATGCAATGAGTTATGTTTTTCCTTTATGTTAATTCCTCATGTGTACTTCACCCCTCCCAAATGAAACAGCCTAATAAAAAAAGGAGGGTTTGTGGAGCTGGGAGGGGGGGCACACCATCCACCCCGAGCACTCCATGCTCCCTCACCTTCTTGTATTGGTGCCTCAGTTTGTCTTACTCTGTCTCTAACTCTGCCTAATCATCGCAGTTCCCAAGTGTGACCGTCGGAACTTCCGGCATACTGGGTCGGTGGTAAAGGGCAAAGATCCTCCCTTATTCAAGGTGCCCACCCTTGCGAGGGTCCCTCCAAATTCTCACCCCTGTCACGGGGCTCTAAGAGTTGAAGCCAGAACCCTGACCGGTCGCTCATCGCAACAGTTAAATATTTGATGAATAGCAATAAGAAATATGTTAATCTAGATAAGAAATAGTATATATCGAAGAAAAAAAGAGAGAGGAAGTATTGGTTATAATAACGTGGAGATCTGTAATAATATGTACTTGTCTGAGATGGAAATATTGTAACTCGGATACCACGTTGCTTCTTAAAGATATTATTGTAAATGTTGGAAAACTAATAAAATATTATATAAAAAAGAGTCGGGGGTCTCATTCGAGACGGTGATGAGTCTGCATACAGACAGGAGGTTGAGGAACGGGCCCTTTGGTGCAGCCAGAACAATATGGACTAGAACCCGCTGAAAACCGAAGAGATGATGGTAGATTTTAGGCAGAGCCTTCCTGTTCCACCACCTCTGGCAACGTTAGACAAGGCGGGATCAACAGCCGATACCTTCAAGCTTCGGGGTTCTAGGAACTCCCAGGACCTGAAATGGGCACCTGACATTAGAGCCTCCACTAAAAAGGCAGCACAAAGAATGTTTTTCCATGTCAGCTCAGGAAGTTCAGACTGCCCTAGGAGCTCTGGTTTTATTTTTATTTTTTTAATTTTAATTCTATTTATATTCTGCCCTTCTCCAAAGACTCAGGGCGGCTTACAAGCTTAGCAGTAAGCCGCCCTGGTTACAGGTAGCAGAATGACAGAGCTGGAAGGGGCCTCGGAGGTCATCTAGTCCAACCCCCTGCTCAAGCAGGAGACCCTGGCCTGCACCATATCAGACGAAAGGCTGTCCAATCTCTTCTTAAAATCCTCCAGTGTTGGAGCACCCACAACTTCTGGGGTTCTACAGAGGAATAATGGGGTCCATCATTCGTACTTCAATAGTTGTCTGCTTTGGTACAGCGACCAAACGGGACGGATACTTAGGAATGCAGAAAAAAAAGGTTGCAATCACCGTGCCTTCCGTTGAAGACCTGCGTATTGAGCGGGTCAGAAGGAGGGCTGAGTAAATCTCTACACACCTGTCACATCCTGGACACAAACTGTTGCAAATCCTCCCCTCCGGATGACGCCAGAGGATGTTGCGTGCCAAAACAACCAGACACAGGGAGAGTCTTTTCCCTCCTGCCCTCACTCTGTTGAACAGCTAATCCTCACAATACTGTCTAAGGTTTGTGTGTACTTACCCATGTTGTACAACTGTACTATTATCCTTCTTATTGGTGGCATTATGATTATTATCACTCTGTTGTTTTGCACGTACGCTGAGAGCTTCTTCTGCACCAGGGACACGTTTTCCTGCTGTGTCTCATCACGCTTGGCCAAATAAAGTGGTCCATCTTCTTAAGACGAAAAGAGACGGTGGTGGAGTTTGGGGTAAACGAAAGCAGGCTTCTGATCACAAGTAGTCCTCGACTTGCAACCATTCATTTAGTGACAAAATTCACTTAACCATCCTCTTGCTTAACACGGGCAGCTTTAAAACTCCTATAAGTCAATAAACGACATCTTATAAAGAGAACGTAGCCCCAGAAACCAACTATTACAGTACGAAAGGCCACTGCGAATCCCTTCACCCTTGTCTCAGGAAAGTCAAGCCGAAAAATAAAAAGCACCAGGGAAGATTTTTTTTTCTCTCTCCCCTCTCTCTTCCTCCCCCGCCCAGGGCAGTTAACAGCCTCGGGCAGACAGCCAAGAAATACGAACCAGGAACAAATCAACAGAAAGCTTACATAAAAACCAACAACAGCGTTAACCCCAAACACACCAGGGCTCATGACAAGACACAAACAAAGACGACAAAAACTGCATCAACAAGTTATTCCCATCCTGGGTGATAGGAGGAATCAATCCTACGGAAGGGGGGGGGGAAGTCAAGCTAGGAAATTAAGAAGAACAAACCCCTCACAAATCTCATCAAAACATGAAACAGGGAAGAGTATAAAGCAAGGGTGTCAAACTCAATTTCATGGAGGGCCGCATCAGCATTGCGGTTGCCCTCAAGGTGCCGGGTGGGTATGGCCAGGGAGGGCATGGCCTACTGGGTGGGCGTGGCCAGCTCTACATCGTTGGCATCAAGGGTGCTTATGGGGGGGCCTGGGCAGGAGTGGGACAGATCTGAGGGTCTCTGGGTCGGGGCCAAGGCAGCGGGGGCCGTTCCCTCACTGTTTCCAGGATGGCTTCGCGGGCCGCATGAAACCACTTCGCGGGCCGGATCCGGCCCCCGGGCCTTGTGTTTGACATGTCTGGTATAAAGTGTACCACGCATGTAGTTGATTCTGACCAGCTAGTCCAGAAGTCATTGCCAAATCAGTTCTCTGTCCGGCTTCTTGAATAAAATCCACTTTCTGGCAGCTTGCTTGGCTTAGTGTCAACCGTTTTCATTCTTCTTTATCCTGAAGCTATTTTTTCCTCTTGAGTCCAAGTTACTCACTGTCTCTTTGTTCTACATCAATGAAATGCACATTCTCTTTTTTCTTGCCCATGTTATTTGTCCTACAACTGACATGATGCAGAAGAGGTTTGGGGTGTATTCTCAAATATTGTAACTGATATTGTATCCGAAAAGCAGTACAATGGGGGGAAAGGTTGAAAAGCCGCGCACTAGGGCACCTGTTACAGAGCTTAAATCAGAAAAACAATGCTGTGCTTTTTTCACCCTCCTCAGCCCCCTGGTTGTCACTTCTGGCCATGTCATGTAGGCTTCATACGCTCCTTCCAACAATTTGTCTATCATCACCTGAAGTCCCCTCCACCTTCTGTAATTCACACTCAACATCTGGAGCGCTCCAGGAAGTCACTGGGACTTCCAGCTGGCAACTGACGAACATCATAAATTATGCCCACATTTCCTGTTTAGGGAGGGCAATCTGCAATGCAGTGACAATAATATCTTGGAAACCTTTAAGTTGCAGACCAAGGACCCTCCTTCCTTTAGTAGCATTGCCTACCTGATGCCCCTCCTCTGTTGTTAAGAAGACATCGAGCATGGCTTGGAGGTCTGCCCAGTTCGTGGACAGAACCAATTCAGAATATTTTTGTGGGGTGTCAGTGTAAGAACCCAATCGGTCCTCCCATGCAGAAAGATCAGATGTGGAGAAGGAAGTATGAAAGAGGACCACATCAGTGTCCCCCCTCCTAACAGCTACCTGCCCTGTGAAGGAGTAGATCCCCTCATGGGGTGGAGGAGCAGAAGCTAAAGCAGGAAAAGGCGGTGCCGTGGAAGGTCACCACGGTCCACAGTCTCTAAGCACCTGCTTATTCACACGTAAGGCCCAGAAAAACAAAAGAGCATATGAAGCATGCTGAGCATGATCCATGCCTCTTTAAGCACAATCTCCATGGTTTCAAAAACTCCCAAATTCATGTATTCCCCTGTGGGCCAAACAGTGGGTATGTCCTGGTGACAGAGGGCATTGTCAGAGTTTCAATTTCGTATCCCAACAAATTTTAAGCTTACCAAAGTTCCTTATGACACAGTCAAGGGGGCTGAGAACACATCCCTTCCTTTTATTCATTCTAACTTTCCTTTTACTCATTCTAACTGGTCTTTCTGGGCTGAGCCCATGTGTTCAAGTCACTCACACCACTTGCACAGCCTGTTGGGCCACAAGAGATCCACTGACCTTCAGCTAAGATCAGTATCATGCCTAGGCCTGGTCAACAGCGGGAAATGTATATATATATAAAAGGAGCAACCACAAACCTCAAACCACACACCACTCACAACCCGTTGGAGCTCGAGAGTACAA
Source organism: Vipera ursinii (assembly GCF_947247035.1). Classification (NCBI taxonomy): domain Eukaryota; kingdom Metazoa; phylum Chordata; class Lepidosauria; order Squamata; family Viperidae; genus Vipera; species Vipera ursinii. The sequence goes on along the minus strand of NC_139512.1, from coordinate 358,474,213 downwards.
GATTAATGCCCCTTGCTTTCTAGGTGCCCCCAGCACCCCAAAAAAGGGGGGCCTAGGTGCGGCTGGCGTAAACCCTTCCGCCCAGCTCTGGTCAATGGTGGGAAATAATTCAAGGAAACAGACACGTGTTTACACATACACACACTCTCCCAAGCAAGCTGGTGCAACAAAGTAATGTATATCTGTGTGCTCTACCTTATCTTCAGCCCTCCTGAGTATGCAGGAACCAAGTAAAAGGCAACCAAAAAGAAGAAAAATCCTGGTTCCTATTAAAACCACAATGAAGAGTCAAGAAGGGGGGCACCTCCAGGAAATTGCGGAGCATGCTTCCCCTTTCCTGAGCCTCCCTAGGACCAACCAAGCGCCTCTCCTGCCTGGCTCGCCAAAAATGATATGCAGGTTCTGAGGTTTTGCTGGTAAAAAATACAGGAAACCAGAAGTTGCCTTCAAGCTTTACGTTTTTATTCAGCTGAAAAAAAAGACGGGCTCCTCTAAATGAGAGCAGCTCCGAAAGACAAGAAATCCTTGTATTTATTCTTTCTGGTTACATAAGCAAGCCATCCAGCAAAGCTGACACGCATACGATACAGATTTCACCCAGTAAGTCTGGCATACTGTAGATAAGAGCAGGGCTTTTTTTCTCATAGAATGCTCAGAACGGCGTTCCAGCACCTTTTTTAAAAAAAGCTGCCTCTATTGGCTTTGGAAAGCCTATTGCAATCTTGGCTCTTTTTTATGACTCGTGGACTTCAACTCCCAGAAATCCTGAGCCAGCCACGCTGAGGGGAAAGAGAGAGGTTTCCAAGCTGAGCCATGCTGGCTCAGGAATTCTAGGAGTTTTATTTTTATTTTTATTTTAATTCCATTTATATCCCGCCCTTCTCCGAAGACTCAGGGCGGCTTACAAGCTTAGCAGTAGCCTTCATTCTATGTATATGCCTGCTTATTAGGGCTTTCACACCTCCCCCAAGCGGCATTATTACAAAGTCAGCTTAATTGCCCCCAACAATCTGGGTCCTCATTTTACCTACCTCAGAAGGATGGAAGGCTGAGTCAACCTTGAGCCTGGTGGGACTCGAACCTGCACTCATGGCAGGCAGCTGGTGTTACTTAAGGAGGCATTAGCCCACTGCTCCACCAAGGCAAGTTGAAGTCCTTGAGTCATAAAAGAGGCAAGGTTGCCTACCCTGCACTAGAGGAGGACATTAAAATTATTTACAAGGTTACTTATAAATTCTAGACCAGGCCTGTACATGCAGCCTACCAAGCACCCTTTGACAGAGCACAGACTTTTAAAAATAATAATAATAATAAAATCACCACCACTGCCCTGAAAGTCATGTTGACTAGTGCCTCCGTAGCTTACCATGACCACTAACTCCAACACTGTAGATGCTCCTCTAGTCACCAAATCATTGATTAGCCCACCAGCATTCTTTTGCAGACCACAAAGATTTTTAATTTTTCAGTGTGGGCCTTTCCCTTCTACAAGTTGCACAGATCTCTTCTAGATTTTCCTCTTTCCTTTCCGAGTTAACTCCTTGGTCTGTCATTGAGCAAGAATTGACTTTGTAGGGAAGTATATTATCATTTGATGTGTTGTTGTTAGCTGCGAAGTCGTGTCCGACCCATCGCGACCCTATGGACAACATTCCTCCAGGCCTTCCTGTCTTCTACCATCTTCTGGAGTCCATTTAAGCTCACACCTACTGCTTCAGTGACTCCATCCAGCCACCTCATTCTCTGTCGTCCCCTTCTTCTATTGCCCTCGATCTTTCCCAGCATTAGGCTCTTCTCCAGTGAGTCCTTCCTTCTCATTAGGTGGCCAAAGTATTTGAGTTTTAGCTTCAGGATCTGGCCTTCTAAAGAGCAGTTAAGATTGATCTCCTCTAGGACTGACCGGTTTGATCGCCTTGCAGTCCAAGGGACTCGCAGGAGTCTTCTCCAGCACCATAGTTCAAAGGCCTCAATTCTTTGGCGCTCAGCCTTTCTTATGGTCCAACTTTCACTGCCATACATTGCAACTGGGAAGACCATAGCCTTGACTATACGCACTTTTGTTGACAGGGTGATGTCTCTGCTTTTTAGTGTGCTGTCTAGATTTGCCATGGCTTTCCTCCCCAGGAGCAAGCGTCTTTTAATTTCTTGGCTACAGTCCCCATCTGCAGTGATCTTGGAGCCCAGGAAAATAAAATCTGTCACTACCTCCATTTCTTCCCCATCTATTTGCCAAGAATTGAGAGGGCCAGATGCCATGATCTTGGTTTTCTTAATGTTAAGTTTCAACCCAAGTTTTGCACTCTCCTTCTTCACCCGCAACAAGAGGCTCTTTAGTTCTTCTTCACTTTCTGCCATTAGACTGGTATCATCTGCGTATCTTAGGTTGTTGATATTTCTTCCGGCAATCTTAATTCCAACTTTTGATTCATCTAGCCCTGCCTTTCTCATGATGTGCTCTGCATATAAGTTAAATAGGCAGGGCGACAGTATACAGCCTTGCCGGACTCCTTTCCCAATTTTGAACCAATCAGTGGTTCCGTGTCCAGTTCTCACTGTTGCTTCTTGACCCGCATATAGGTTTCTCAAGAGACAAATAAGATGGTCTGGTACTCCCATCTCTTTAAGAACTTGCCACAGTTTGTTATGATCCACACAATCAAAGGCTTTAGCATAGTCAATGAAGCAGAAGTAGATGTTTTTCTGGAACTCCCTAGCTTTCTCCATGATCCAGCGTATGTTGGCAATTTGATCTCTAGTTCCTCTGCCTCTTCGAAATCCTGCCTGTATTTCTGGTAGTTCTTGATCCACATACTGCTGAAGTCTAGCTTGTAGGATTTTAAGCATGACTTTACTAGCGTGAGAAATGAGTGCAATGGTGCGATAGTTTGAACATTCTTTGGCACTGCCTTTCTTTGGAATTGGAATGTAAACTGATCTTTTCCAATCCTGTGGCCACTGTTGAGTTTTCCAAATTTGCTGGCAAATTGAGTGTAGCACTTTTACTGCACTGTCTTTTAAGATTTTGAATAGCTCAGCTGGAATACTGTCACCTCCACTAGCTTTGTTGTTGCTCAGCTTTTCTAAGGCCCACTTCACCTCACATTCTAGGATGTCTGGCTCGAGGTCAGTGACCACCTCATTGTGATTATCTGGGACATTAAGCTCATTCTTGTATAGTTCTTCTGTGTAATTTTGCCACCTCTTCTTAATCTCTTCTGCCTCTGTTAGGTCCCTGCCATTTTGGTCCTTTATCATGCCCATTTTTGCATGAAACGTTCCCTTCATCTCTCCAATTTTCTTGAAAAGATCTCTGGTCCTCCCTATTCTATTGTTTTCTTCTATTTCTTTGCACTGTTCATTTAAGAAGGCATTCTTATCTCTTCTAGCTATTCTCTGGAATTCTGCATTCAATTGGGCATATCTATGTTTTTCTCCCTTGCCTTTCGCTTCCCTCCTTTCCTCAGCTATTTGCAAAGCTTCCTCAGACAGCCATTTTGCTTTCTTGCATTTCTTTTTCTTTGGGATGGTTTTGGTTGCTACCTGTTGTACAATGTCGCGAACCTCTGTCCATAGTTCTTCAGGCACTCTGTCTATCAGATCTAATTCCTTAAATCTATTTGTCACCTCTACTGTATATTCAACAGGGATATGATTTAATTCATACCTGAGTGGCCTAGTGCTTTTCCCTACTTTCTTCAGTTTAAGCCTAAACTTTGCAAGGAGAAGCTCATGGTCTGAGCCACAGTCAGCTCCTGGTCTTGTTTTTACCGACTGTATAGAGCTTCTCCATCTTTGGCTGCAGAGCATATAGTCAATCTGATTTCTGTGTTGACCGTCTGGTGATGTCCATGTGTAGAGCCGTCTCTTGGGTTGTTGGAAAAGAGTGTTTGCTATGACCATCGTATTCTCTTGACAAAATTCTATCAGCCTGTGCCCTGCTTCATTTTGTACTCCAAGGCCAAACTTGCCTGTTATTCCAGTTATCTTTTGGCTTCCTACTTTAGCATTCCAATCCCCCATGATGATAAGGACATCATTTTTTGGTGTTACTTCTATAAGGTGCTGTAGGGCTTCATAGAACCGGTCAATTTCATCCTCTTCAGCACTGGTGGTTGGGGCATAGACCTGGATGACTGTGATATTGAATGGTTTGCCTTGGATTCGAACTGAGATCATTCTGTCATTTTGAGGATTGTATCCCAGTATTGATTTTCCTACTCTTTTATTGACTATGAAGGCTACTCCATTTCTTCTGAGGGATTCTTGCCCGCAGTAGTATACCTGATGGTCATCTGAATTAAATTCACCCATTCCTGTCCATTTTAGTTCGCTGATACCTAAGATGTCGATGTTCAGTCTTGTCATCTCTTGTTTGACCACGTCCAGCTTTCCTTGATTCATGGATCTTACATTCCAGGTTCCTATGGAGAAAAACTCTTTACAGCATCGGACTTTCCTTTCACCACCAGACATATCCACAGCTGAGCGTCCTTTCAGCTTTGGCCCAGTCGCTTCATTCTTTCTGGCGCTACTAGTACTAGCCCTCTGCTCTTCCCCAGTAGCATATTGGACGCCTTCCGACCTGAGGGGCTCATCTTCCAGCGTCATATCGTTTTGCCTTTTGGTACTGTCCATAGGGTTTTCATGGCAAAGATACTGGAGTGGGTTGCCATTTCCTTCTCCAGTGGATCACGTTTTGTCAGAACTCTCAGCTATGACCTGTCCGTCTTGGGTGGCCCTGCACGGCATAGCTCATAGCTTCATTGAATTACGCAAGCCCCTTCGCCACGACAAGGCAGTAATCCATGAAGGGGATCATTTGATGTATATTTAACATATGTTCTACCTTTATTTACCGATTATATAATATTTGTATGCAATCCACATTGTGAGGTTTGGGGCAACTTACAATAGAAATATATATATATATATTTAAAATCAGAAGATTAAAACATAAAAGCAGGCCTTTTTTTCCTCATAGAATGCCCAGAATGGCGTTCCGGCACCTTTTTTTGCACACACACACAAAAGCTTTTGCACAAGCTATGCTACTCCCTCTATTGGATTTTGAAAGCCTATTGGCTTTCAAAAGCCAATAGGAATTGTTGCTGAGCACACGAAAAGACCTGGCCGGCAAACGTTGCACTGGCAAGTTGTCTGCAGCGAAGGAGAGTTGGCAGGAACTTTGCATCCTTCCCTGCTGCCCAACTACACCATCCAAACTAGGTAAGTAAGAGAGGACAAGGAGTGAGAGGTGGGTTCTGTGGAGTCTATGCACACTCCTTCCTTGTGCTCACCCTTGTCATCCAGGCTAGTGGCCTACCCGGTGCTGGACCTGCGCCACCGTCACCTCGCCCTGTGCGCCTCACTGGCTGCCCTGCATTGTCTGGCCTGCATCGCCTCTGCCGCACGCCCCTCACGGCCCCGCCATATAGAGTGGGCCCCGCTGTTCCCACAGCACCAGCCACGCTGGCTCCAGCCCCGGGGGGGGGCAGCCAGCTGCCAACACCCCTCGCACCCTTGACTGCAGCAGTGCTGCCCCCCCACCCTCCTCCTCCTGCACCTGCCAAGTTGAGAGTTCTGGCACCTTTTTTTTTTTTAAGAAAAAAAGCCCTGGATAAGAGAGCAGAAATAACAAACATGTTCCCTTTGGGGTGTTTCCCTAAAGATACTGTATGTTGTTGGGAGGGTTAGGACATTGAGTATTTTCCTTGCTGGCCTTTCATGACCCTGCATCCAGAACTTTGCAAGAGCCCAAAGACAGTAGGGCCATCTGCACATTCACAATGGATATTTCCTATAATGTCCCCTTATTCCGGGTCAACAACATGAAGTGTTAACACTGCTTTACAACACCTTGGTAAGGCCACAATTGGAATAAGGTATCCAATTCTGGTCACCATCATGTAAAAAAGAAGGCTAAAAATGAAGAACGATTGCAGGAATTGGGTATGTCTAGTCTAACAAAGGAAGGACTAGACAGGATAGTAGTCTTCCAATATTTCAGGGGCTGCCTCAAAGAAGAGGAGGGGGTCACTTTATTTTCAAAAAGAGCCTGAAGACAGAACAAGAAGCAACAGATGGAGACTAATCAAGGAGAGAAGCAGCCTGGAACTAAGGAAAAATTTCCTGACAGTGAGAAAAATTAACCAGTGGAACTCCTTGCCTCCAGAAGCTGTAAATGCATCACTTGAGGCTTTTAAGAAGAGATAGGAATGAAATTGTTAGATGTTTTGTGCCAGCCATGGCAGTTTCCCAAAAGGGTCATCAGATGGAGGCAAAGAGGCTTCTTTGCTTCCACTGATGAGCCAGGGGTCTCAGACCCCGACAGCCCCATTGGTGAGAGAGTTTTATGGTCAGGGAGGGACCAAGACCCCCCATAAATACCTCTGCACGAGGGGCTGCTCTTTGTTCTAGTCTCTACTTCTAGTTTCTATTCTCCAGTTCTTAGTTCTACCTCTACTCCTAACCTCTAGTTTAGCCATGTAATGCTAGCTTGTTTTCTTTTATTTTATTTCTCTCTCACATGCAGGCATGAATGCTTTCATGCCAAGTATTTCTTTCTTTTTGATCTATCATGAATAAAGCTAATATGATTGCATCTCTGCGTGATGCCTTTGCTTGGAAGCACCTTTAACGATTCATTGTGAGAACACCTCACAAGTTGGTAGCAGAGGATGGTTTGAAGGAAAGCTTCCAAGCCAGCCAGGATCTCTCCAACAAGATGTCTGGGAGACCAGGCTCAAATCCATTTATAACAGATGGCAGGATTTCTCCCATCGTGACTAGGAGTCATCGATCAAAGACAGCCTCCCTGCCTACATCCAAGACTTCAGTCCCTGAAGCAACCTCAGCTGCAGATGAAAGCGCGGATGGCCTTCATCCCGTCAGAGGATCCAGCAGAGCGTCTAGGACTCCTTCACATGCCTCTCTACAACTGAACGCCACAGAGGAGAGCATATAAGGTTTGCAGACTGTCCAAGACTGCTCAGATGCTGCAGAGACGGACCTGGCTGAAACCAAACGCCGCGTGAGTAAGCTGACTGCACAGGAACGTGAAGAGCTGCTTAAAGAGATCTTTGCAATGCAAGGGAGGGGGAAGGCAGCCCAGGAAACCCCGCAGGAAGCCTCAGAAACCCTGGTGAGTCTAGAGACCACGAGGCCTCCAAATATGGTGCCCGCCATCCTTAGTGACCCCGGGACCCCAGGGCCTTTGGCGCGAACCCCCCCGCCCAGCCGTGAGCTACAGCTTCCTGGGGCAAGCGGAAACAAGATGGCTCCGCCCACGTGGTCTGGCACAGGAAACAAGATGGCGGCCCCCACTAAATCTAACAAAGACTTGATTTTTTTAAGTCTGGAAAGCAAGCAGTCCCTGGCATCCAACCAAAATAGCCAGCAGTCCCTGGCATACAGCAGAAATGACATGCAATCCCTGGCTTCCGGCCACAGCAGCATGCAACCTGACTTCTCCCCACCACAAAGCCTAAAGTGCTATGATGACAATGATGTCTTTCCAACCAAAACTGTTACAACGGCTCTCCAGACAGCCATGCAAGCCCTGGCCACTGCCTTAGAGGCCAGAAAGACAGCGGTCCCAGCGTTGGGGGTGCCCACACCTCCCCCAAGGCCTCCCATCCTCTCCCCAGGGCCCAACTGCCGGGGGGAATCCAGCCTGCAGCCTCCCAACAATCAACCCCCGTGGCCTCCCACCTTCTCTTCAGGTCTTCAGGACCAGCCAGGCAATGATGAAAATCCATGTGCCTTTAATTCTCGGGAGAATCCATTGCGGCAACTCCGAGCTTGCAAATCTGGGCTCCGCCCCCCCAATGCCTCATGGGAAGAAGGGAGAAATCCTGAACAACGCCCTCCCCCGGATCACATGGTTCCCGGGCACGCCCATCTGGAGTTAATAAATAGTCAAGAAAGGATTCCCTCCTCGACCACTAGAGGGATACCTTTCCCTTTAAATGATAAAGGAACTGAAAAGGGTTTCATCTGTGGCTCTGAGGAGCACCTCAAGAAAGACTGCCCCCATCAACATCAAGCCCCTAAACGTGGTCCCAATCAAGTAAGGGGCAAGGGGCAAGGAAGGGGGCATGGCAGGGGCAAAGGAAATTTTCTGCCTACTTGTTCCCTCACCCCCAGAACAAAGGCTGATAGCTCCACTGACTTATGGATACTGGACTCTGGAGCTTCTTCTCACATTACTAACATGAGTCAAGGTTTTAAAAGGTTAAAGAAAATTAACTCATCTGTCAAAGTGGCAAATGGAGATACTGCTTAAGTTGTTGGTGAGGGGTTTGTTTCTGTACCTGGCCTTGGAAAGGTGGAAGGTGTTTTGCATGCTCCTTCCCAGTGGCGTAGCGTGGGTGGTCAGCACCCGGGGCAAGGCAAGTAATTTGCGCCCCCTAACCCGTGGATTTTAGCACTCGAGTCTGCCGCAGGGAGCCCCGCATCCTGGGCGTCCGCCGCACCCCCCCACCCACGCCTCCCCCGGGAAAAGGGGGAAGGTCCGGCATCCCCTCCCTCACGTGCGGCAGAAGCGCCGGGACCCGAGGCTGTGCCAGGAGGCGGGCGGCGCAGCGGAGGATATACAGAACATTCAAATAGAAGGAAAATATGTGCATCAATAAGACAAAACCAGATTTACATATATTATTCCCCTCCACTTGAATATTCATAAATATATTGGAGCAATATTACCTTCCTTCCCTTACGAAGTAGGCCCAAAATTTATGAAGTTCTACTTCTATTTACAACCAATTTGACCTTAATCTACTTGGTAGATAGAGAGGCAAAGTAGTTAACAGGTGAACCAACAGCAAAGTTAAAATGTCAAAGCACTTTGTTAATAATCTATATTCTATTTTACTTCTATAAAGCCTCAAACAGCTTCTTATTTACAGTAAGTTACACAGTGCCTGCTCATTTCTGTATCTGTCAACTGCCCCACTCTGATAGTCAACAAGAGAAACTCCTGGGTTTATTTTTTCCTCCAAGAGAATACGGTACTGAAAAGCCATGTGGGTACAGAAGTGGGAAATCCAGTTCTAACATTTTGCTTGTAAAAGTCATAAAACAAATTCCTCCTTTCTTCCCTGGATCTCCCACTGTCCTTTCAACATCAATCAGTTGCATTTGAGTTGTTTTGAGAACGATCTCAGAGAAGTGGAGGCAATTAGAGCTCCCAGACCTGTCACTTGACCTAAAATTATTTTATTTCCTCCGAACATGGGAACGGGGGTGCCCAACCTTCTAGGAAACACCAGGATCTCCCAGGCGGGGAGCTGGGCTGCGCCAAGAGGTGGGGCTGCGGGGCAGGAGGCGGTCTTGGGGGAAGGATCTGAAGGGGATCGGAGAGCCGTTCGTGGAAGCCGCAACCCAGGAGGAGGAGAAGCGAAGGCGCAGCGCTTCCCACGGAGCAGAAAAACTCGCGAGGAAAGGCGGAGACTCGGAAGGGGAGGGGGCGCAATTGGGGGAAACCCACCTGGCTCTCCCAGGAATCCCTCCTCCCCTTCCCGCCCCTCCTATTCCCTCCCCCTCTCACGGCGTCCTTGCCCACCTGGCGCCCCTCCCCCGCCACAGGAATCCCTCCTCCCCTTCCCCCCCAGGGATTCCCCCTCCTGATTGCCCTCCCCCTCTCGGAGCCTCCTTGCCCACCTGGCGCCCCTCCCCCACCAGGGGAACCTCCGCAGCCCTGGCGTAAGAGGCGTCGAGAGACCAGGAAGGGGAGATGGAGGGGCAGGAAGCTGGATTCCCAGCCCCCCTTTCTCCTCTCTAGGCGCAAAAACTCTGCGCTTAACTCCTCCACTGAAGTGCTGCGGGGAGGGGGCGACTGGGGCGCCGCCGAGCAATGCTAAAGTGCTCCAAGCGGGAACAGCAAAGGACCGTCACCCTTCATGCAAAGCCCCAAGACCAAAAACTAGGATCCAGATTGAAAAGGAAAGTTGTGTGTGCCAATCTGCACCTCTAAATGCAAATTAGGAATTCGTCGCCGAGCGCGCCCCCCCAGATGTTGCGCCCGGTGCGGCCGGCCCCCCCCTGCACCCCCACGCTACGCTACTGCTCCTTCCATAGCCAACAACCTTTTAAGCATTACCAAATTGTGTGACGATGACAAAGTGGAAGTTTTATTTCGCAAGGGGGGAGGTCATGTCACCCGGGACCAGAGGGTCATTGGAAATATTACCATAATAAATGGCTTACCATATTTTTCTCCCAAGCCACCACAGCCTGCCCCAAGACTTTCCAAGGGCAGTGTGGGCAAGGAGCCTGAATCTCAGCAGGCACCTACAGCACCACCCAAAGCAACCAGAGCCAAGAGGGTCTCAATGGGGAAGCCAATTCACAATAAGTGCGTCCACCTCATGCACAGAAGGCTAGGACATGCAAGCTTCCCTGTAGTTAAAAAGATGGGAGAGTTTGCTGAGGGAGTCCAGCTCAAGGACTGTGACGTGTTTCTGGACTGTGCCATTTGCAAGAAAACAAAGAGGAAGGCTGCCCCTATACCAAAGGTGTCATCCCGTAAGGCTCAGTACCCATACCAACTAGTGCATGTTGATTTGGTTGGGCCTTTTACACCATCCTTAGGAAAGAAAAGGTATTTTCTCACTGCCGTTGATGATTTTTCACGTTACGGTCACGTGTATACTCTCGCAGAAAAATCTGAAGCCTTTGACGCCATAAAGTCACTGTACAACTTCATAGAGACCCAGTACAAGACCAAGATCGCACAATTGCAGAGCGATCGCGGGGCTGAGTTCATGTCTCAGAAGTTCCAGGACTGGGTAAGGCATAAGGGCATCTGCCATTTTCTAACTGCACCGTTCACCCCTTCGCAGAATGGTGTAGCTGAGAAAAGGAATGGAATCCTGCAAACCATGATGCGTAGTCTGATTGCAGACGCGGGTGTCGCAGAATCATACTGGGGAGAGGTGGTCCATTACGCCAATTACACCTTAAACCGCACCTGGAGCAGTGTTGTGAACCAGACCCCATATTTCCTGGTTCACGGTAGGAAACAAAACCTGGGACATTTGCGCATGTTTGGTTCCTATGCATGGGTACACATCCCCAAGCAGCTGCGGAAGAAGGGGAAATCTGTTTCTCAGAGACCAAGGTTCTTGGGCTATGCTCCTGGCTCCAAGGCCTATCGTTTCCTGGGAGAAGGGGGCAGGCCTGTGACTTCCCAATCTGCCTCTTTCTAAGAGGATTCCAATTGGACCCAGATCCACTCAAATGATCTGAGCCCATATGCCAACCGACCCAGCAAAGACACACCGACCGCGACATCACCAGAGGCGACCTCGTACCCTGCCACCGACGAAAGTGAGGAACAAGACGAAGATGCGTCCAGTCCCATGGAGGAAGACACGCCGTCTTCACCCCCTGCGACACCTCAGAAACGCGCGGAAGAAAAGAGCGGTGAGTGGCAGAAGGTAAGGAGGTCAAAGCGGTCCAACAAAGGGGTCCCGCCAAAGAGAATTGACATTGGCCACATCGCGTCTGTCAACAGCGTTGTGGTCACCCCAAAATCCTTCTCTGACATCCAGGAGCTGCCCATCGAAGAGCAAGAGAAATGGCAGCTCGCGATGGAGAAGGAAATGCAGAGCTTAAAACAACTTAAGGTCTTCACCCCCCAGCAACCTCCAAAGGAGAGGAAAGTCATTGGCACAAGGTGGGTTTACAAAGCCAAACCACTTGCCAATGGCCTCTACCTGTATAAGGCCCGTTTGGTAGCCCAGGGCTTCGCTCAGCGTTATATGGAAGACTACTCGGAGACTTACTCTCCAACCGTCCGGGCAGAGAGCGTCAAGGCCGCCCTCGTGACTGCAGCCGCTCTGGGGGAGGAAGTCTTCCAATTCGACATCCAGACGGCTTACCTCCACGCCAACTTGGACTGGCAGATCTACGTGAGGGCCCCACCTGGCTACCAGCAAGAAGGGGGAAATACATGGTTGCTCCACAAAGGGTTATATGGACTCAAGCAGTCAGGGAAATTATGGTATGACTGTCTTAGAAAGAGTTTAGAACAAGTTGGTTTCACCACATCTCATGCAGATCAATGTATTTTCACACGCAATTCCAAGGGCACCACAGAACGGGTGTTAGTTTATGTGGACGACCTATTTTTTTTTATTGAAAAGTTTTACAATACAGTTTTCCTTTAAAAAACCCCCCCTTCCCCCACCCTCCTCCCCCCCCTACCTCCCCCCTACCTCCCCCCCTCCCCCCCTCCCTCCTGGCCCCCCTACCTCCCCACCTCCCCCCCTCCCCCCCGACTTCCCAGAGCTAAATACAAGGTATATATATATAAAAAAGCAATCATAAACAACCATATACTAGCAATTACAAGTTCTAAAATCCATTACCCTCTAGCTTGTATAGGATAAAACAAGCCTTAGCAATATTAAATATATATAAGAAACTAAAATAGAGAAAAGAAAAAAACAAAGCGAAGGAAGACTTATTTGAATGCTACGTAAAACTTCTTAACCCTATACTTGTTCTGGATAAACTCAATCCATTTTCTCCATTCCATAATATAATGTTCTTGCAAATGATCTTTCAAATAGGCCGAAATCTTCGCCATCTCTGCCAGGTCGGAAACCTTTAAAATCCACTCTTGTATAGTCGGCAGTTCCTCTTTCTTCCAATATTGACCTATCAAAAGTCTTGCTGCCGTAACTAAGTTCAACATCAACTTGGAGTCCACAACTGTAGCGTCGACAATTATTCCCAACAAAAAAAATTGTGGGCAAAACTTTATCCTCCGTTTAAAAACCTTCTGCATATTCCACCAGACTTTTATCCAAAAAGCCTTAACCTTTTTACAAGTCCACCATATGTGAAAATATGTTGCATCTTCATCACCGCATCTCCAACATTTAGGCTGATAATTCGGATACATACTTGCAAGCTTTTTAGGATCTAAATGCCATCTATAAAACATTTTGTAAAAATTCTCTCTTAAATTTTGAGCTTGTGTAAATTTTACATTCCTCACCCAAATCTTTTCCCAGGTGTCCATTGTAATAACTTCCTGAATGTTTTGGGCCCATTTTATCATACAATCCTTAACAAGCTCTGTTTCTGAATCGATCTCTATCAATGCAAGATATATCCGTTTAATATGTGCTGGTCCCTGATTTCTAATTTGCTTTATCAAATTTTCATCAGTCATTACAAATCCATTTTTCTGGTCTTCTTTCCACCTGGCCCGTAACTGAATATATTGAAACCAAGTTTGAACAACCTTCTCTTCTCGCAAGAAATTATATGATTTCAGGCACCAAACATTCCTTTCCAAACTTAAAATTTCCTTGTAAGTAGTCTGATCGTGTTTGAAACCAGCATGTATATTTTCTATTGCGTGTTTTGGAATTGCCCACAATGGTATCTTGCTGCTTAACTTGTATCTGTACTTCTTCCAAACTCTCAGCAGTGCCTGTCTTAAAATATGCATCCTAAACACAGAATCTACCTTCTTATCATACAACAAATATGCATGCCAGCCAAACAACAAATCATGGCCCTCAAGATTTAATAACCTTGGTTGCGTCAAATTAATCCAATCGCTTATTCCTACTAATACAGCAGCTTCATAATATAATTTAAGATTAGGCAATTTAAGGCCACCTCTCTCACGAGTATCCTGCATAATCTTAAGTTTAACTCGTGGCTTTTTCCCTGCCCAGACAAATTTATTGATACCACGCTGCCATTCCTCCAAATTAGAATCTTTCTTAAGAATCGGTATCATTTGAAATAAGAATAAAAATTTGGGCAGGACATTCATTTTCACTGCTGCAATCCGTCCCAACAAAGACAATTGCAATTTTTCCCAACTCTCCAATTCTTTTTGAATTTTCCCCCATAGTTTTTCATAATTATTTTTATATAGCTTTGTATTAGAGGGCGACAAAGTCACCCCCAAATATTTAACCCTTTTAACAATCTCGAATCCAGTTAATCCTTCTAAGAGAGCCTTCTGTGAAACTGTCATATTTCTAGCCAAAATTTTAGTTTTCTGTATGTTTACTTTAAATCCAGAAACCTTCCCATATTGTGTTATTATCTCCATCAGGTCCACAACAGAGTTCTCTGGCTGGGTCACTGTAACAACCAGATCATCTGCAAATGCTCTCAATCTATAGTCCTGATCTCCGACTTGTATCCCCTTAATTTTATCCGAATTCCGAATCTTAACCAATAATATCTCTAATGTTAACACAAATAACAAGGGCGATAGCGGACACCCTTGCCTTGTGCCCTTCTCAATATTACATGCTGTTGTCAGACTATTGTTAACTATAATTCGGGCAGTTTGTTTTTGATATAATGCCCTAATCGGTTGTAGAAATTTTTCCCCAAAATCCATTTTGTCTAAAACTTTCAACAAAAATTGCCAATTCAATTGATCAAAAGCCTTTTCAGCATCTAAAAAGATTAGCGCTGCAGAGATCTGGTTGTGCCTTTCCAAAAACTCTAACACATTAACTATATGTCTCACGTTATTTTTCATTTGTCTACCACTAATAAACCCCGTTTGATCCCCATGAACCACCTGTTGTAGAACCCTCATCAATCTATTAGCCAAAACCTTAGCAAATATCTTATAATCTGTATTTAAAAGCGATATCGGTCTATAATTTTTAACTAAAGTAGCATCCTGGTCTTCCTTCGCAATCAAAGAGATAAAAGCTGTTCTCCAAGACGGGGGCACCTTTCCCCCCCTCTGGATTGTCTGGAACAGTTCCTTTAACGGTTTTATCATCTCTAATTGTAAGTTTTTATAATAGGCCGCAGTCAAGCCATCAGTGCCTGGTGCTTTATCCACCTTCAGTTCCTTAATAGCTGTAAAAATTTCTTCTTCTGTAATCAGCTGATTAATCCCCTCTTTTTGTACTTGCGTAAGAACCGGGATGCTAGCATTCTCCAAGTACATATCAATATCTTTTGCATTAATGTCCTCTTTAGTATATAATTTCGAATAAAAATCCACAAAAGCATCCTTAATAAGATTCTGTTGAAACACGACCCTTCCTTTATACTCAATCTTATCTATATTAGATGCCCTTTGTTTTTTCCTCAGTCTATAAGCTAACCATCTGCCTGGTTTATTGGCATTGCAAAAAGTATTATGCCTAGCAAACCGCAGATTGGTCGCCACTTGATCAGCCATTAATTTATCAAATTGTCCTCTTAACAATCTAATAGCCTCCTTGATCTTCACATCCTCTGGGTTCAAAATCAAGGCCTTTTCTTTTTCCTTTATTTCATTCTCCAGTTCTTTCCTTCTATTCTCCACTACACGTCTATGTCTATTATTCATATGTATCAACACCCCTCTCATATAGGCCTTGCTAGCATCCCAAACCATATCCATAGAGGTACCCTTGTATGTGGACGACCTATTATATGTAGGGCCTAACAAGAAAGGGTGTGATGAATTTGCCAAGGCCCTGGAAGAAAAATTTACTCTGAAGTCTTTGGGGCGGATTGACAAGTACTTGGGTGTGCATATTTTGGCCACTAAAGGGGGGTTCGCTCTATCTCAAAAAGAAAAGATAGAGGAATTACTGGCCAAATGCAAAATGACAGAATCTAATCCTACGCATAGCCCAATGCAAAGCGACTTTTACAACCACACCCATAAGGACGGTCCTGAGTTCACAGATAACACGCTTTACAGATCTGTGATTGGCTCCTTGCTATACATCAGCAATTGGAGCAGACCTGACATAGCTTTAGCTGTGAATCTATTGTCCAGGCACGTGGAACACCCAAAGGAATTCCACTGGACTGCTGTTAAAAGGGTGCTTAGATACCTTAAGGGCACAGCTGATGCCCTCCTTATGCTAGAACCAGAGAAGGGGAAGACGGCCCAGCTCTCCGCTTACTCAGACGCAGACTGGGCTGGCGACACTAAAAATAGACGGAGCATTTCCTGTTTCCTCATATTGCTAAATGACTGCCCAATACATTGGCATGTTAGGCAGCAAAAATTTATTTCTTGCTCCACGGCCGAGGCTGAATATGCCAGCCTGTCAGACATGGCCAATGATTTGACTTGGTTCAATGAGCTGATAACAAGCATCTGGGCATCTCCCCCTCTGCCCATCCAAATTCTAGAGGACAACACTGCCGCAATTGCAATCTCGGAGGCTTATGCAGTAGGCTCCAGATCTCGCCATATAGACATACGCTATAAAAATGTCAGGCAGCTTGCGAAAGAGGGTTTTATACATGTTGAGCACTGTAATACAGCTGACCAGATAGCTGATCTGTTTACCAAGCCTGTTCCCATTGACCGGCACAACCTTCTGTGTAAGCGTTTGTGTTTGGCCTTCTGAATGTTTTTATACATGTCAATGACACCTGCTCGCCCCTTACATACATTCACTGGTCCCTGTCATTGGCTGGCAAGAAGGGGAATTGTTAGATGTTTTGTGCCAGCCATGGCAGTTTCCCAAAAGGGTCATCAGATGGAGGCAAAGAGGCTTCTTTGCTTCCACTGATGAGCCAGGGGTCTCAGACCCCGACAGCCCCATTGGTGAGAGAGTTTTATGGTCAGGGAGGGACCAAGACCCCCCATAAATACCTCTGCACGAGGGGCTGCTCTTTGTTCTAGTCTCTACTTCTAGTTTCTATTCTCCAGTTCTTAGTTCTATCTCTACTCCTAACCTCTAGTTTAGCCATGTAATGCTAGCTTGTTTTCTTTTATTTTATTTCTCTCTCACATGCAGGCATGAATGCTTTCATGCCAAGTATTTCTTTCTTTTTGATCTATCATGAATAAAGCTAATATGATTGCATCTCTGCGTGATGCCTTTGCTTGGAAGCACCTTTAACGATTCATTGTGAGAACACCTCACAGAAATGATACAGGGTCTCCTGCTTAAGCAGCAGATTGGACTAGAAGACCTCCAGGGTCCCTTCCAACTCTATTATACTGTTATTCTTACTATTATTACCATCTGTACAGACAATGCTGCCCTCAGAGTGGGGTTATTGATCCCAACCCTTGTCCGGGAAGACCCGGAACACCATCCTAAGTCAACAGCCATCTTTTGCATCTTAGGATGAGGCAAGCATCTATATACCATTATTTATAAGATGTTTTATATATTGATAATGTAGGGGCGCGGTGGCTCAGTGGGTTAGGACACTGAGCTTGTCGATCAGAAGGTCGGCAGTTTGGTGGGTCAAATCCCGAGTGCCGCGTAGCAGAGTGAGCGCTTGTTACTCGTCCTAGCTTCTGCCAACCTAGCAGTTCGAAAGCACGTAAAAATGCAAGTAAAAAAATAGGGACCACTACAGTGGGAAGGTAACAGCGTTCCGTGTGCCTTTGGCGTCTAGTCATGCCGGCCATATGACCGCGGAGACATCCTCAGACAAGCACTGGCACTTCAGCTTTGAAACAGAGATGAGCACTGGCCCCTAGAGTCAGAAACGACTAGCACGCATGTGCGGGGGAACCTTTACCTTTTTACAAAGATGAGAGGGTAAACTATTTTCCAGAGCACCAAAGGCAAGATAAGAAACAATGGATGGAAACTAAGGAGAGAAGCAACCTAGAACTAAGGAAAAATTTCCTGATGGCGAGAGCAATCAACCAGTGGATTGGCTTACCTTCAGAAGAGGTGGGTGCTCCATCACTGGCGGCTTTCAGAAAGACACTGGACAACCATTTCTCTGAAATGATACGGAATCTCCTGCTTGGACAGGGGGTTGGACTAGAAGACCTCCAAGATCCCTTCCAACTCTGTTATTGTGTTGGTGATTCTACGGGCCACGTCTCTCCACGTCCTCCAATCTTGCACTACTTCTTTGAGTTGTTCTCTGCTCGGGCTGGTGTCAGCTTTGATGGTGTCCAGTCACCGTGTTCTTTCACGGCCTAGCTTCCTTTTACCACTGACTCTCCAAGGCATAATTGTTTCTCCACTGATTTCCCCCATGTGACACGGCCACAATCAGTGAGACACGGTTTGGGGGATTTTGCCTTCCAGTGACATGTCTGGTGTCATGTGCTCCAGCACGTGCTTAGTAGTCACCTTTGCTGTCCAAGGGATGCGCAGGAGCCTTATAAGACTGAGAATTTTAATTGTAATTTTATTTAATTGGGTTTTAATTGGAGTTTAATAGGGGCTTTATTTTATTCAAGGACTAAATTTAATTATTTTAATTGTTCTTAACTTTTGTAATGCGTATTGTTATTTTAAATTCCTTGTGAACCGCCCTGAGTCCTATGGGAGAAGGGCGGTATATAAGTCCAATAAACATTATAAAGATTTTTTTTTGCCCAAGATGGCGGCGGCTGCGGTCTGAGTCTCCTGCGCTCCGCAGCGGGCTTTATATGGGTTGGTAGGGAGACCCAACCGAGGCATGAGGCGGTGGACAGCTTTGGGGGAGTTGGATATGGAGATAGGTGCCGCTTTTGGTGGCGCTGGACTCTCCCTCCCCCCTTGAATAGTGGCGTCTGCCTACCGGCTCGGAGTTTGTCTGCTTGTTTGTTTGCTGTGGTCGGGCCTGTCATCTGGGACTCGTCGAGTTTGCTGAGGGCTTTCTCCGGTTCCTGCGGCTTTCCTGTTGCTCTTTCGCCGTGAGCACTCCCTGCTTGTTGGAGGAGCGACGGCGACGATCGGGTGACCTGAAGACTCGGTTTGGAGCTGAGGCTCGTGTCAGTTTGGCGGGCGCTGCCCTCGGCGGCGCGGAGCCCTCCCTCTCCTCCCGAGTTGCAGTGATGGCTCCCTTGTTTGGAAATCGGCCAGGGCTTGCTTGCAGGCTCTTTCGTTATCTTGCCGTGGACATCCCTTGCCTGTTGGAGGAGCAGCGGCGATGATTGAGCGATCCGGAGACTTGGTTTGGAGTTGGGATTTAGATCAGCTGGCTGTCGCTGTTTTTGGCGACGTGGAGCCCTCCCTCTCCTTGAATGGTGGTGGTAGTTTTCCGGCCTGGAAACTGGCCGTGGTTTCATCCTACTGCCATGGATTTGCTAGATTTGTTGGATTTGCTCCTTATGCTGGCTGGCAGGCACTACTATGGCCTGAAGATCGGCCAGGACTACGCTTCAATGCCCGGTTGGCGATTAGTGCTTCCCATTAATATTCCAGACTGGACCTGGGACTGGACCGTAGTGGGAGGATGTTCTTGGATTGATCATCAACCGCCCCACTGGTGTGAGAGACCAGTTGGGGTAGGTTTACCCCGGGATCCTTTACCCTATCCATTATAGACTGGATTCCTCAGCCGTAGTGAGAGGACGGCTGGGGTTTCCTTTCTTGAGTTCCACCTCAGGTGAGAGGTGATCTGGACTAATGGACTGTGTTACATCTACCGGATTTTGTGTTTTAATACCATCGATCCACCCATTATTAACCATTATTAACATCAGCCCTATGCGGACACTTGTGACTATTGTATGGTCTTCTTACATTATTCTGGAGCTGACCTGTATGCCCTCAAGGGGGTTTCTTCCTCCTGGATTCGACCTGCCGCCCTTTCCTGCATTCCCCTTAATGACGGGCCCAACTATTGGGACCCCGAGAGGTGGCTGGGCTTAAATAGGGGCCTCGAGCGGAGACGTATCAAGAGGCCTCTGATCTACTTTTTAGCCGGTTATTTTAAAAGGTTAGGGAGGGTGAGGGAGGGGAGGGGATTACTAACTGGCACTCAGTCCGGGCCGGTTTGGGGTCCCGGCGGGTGGGGGCTTGGGTTAGAGGTGGCTGGTTCTGGATGTGTTGGGGTGGGGCTTCAAATCCCCACGACGATAGGGAATGGCAGTAGGTGTATGCACGGAGGGCCGTATCGACATCCGGGATCGCGCCCCCGCTGCTTGCGAGCGGTGACGCGCTCCGACCCTCCGGTTAGCACCCTTTTGCCAGGGGGTGAGGATGATCAGGCCCCTGATCTCAGGCTGGCTTACCTTAATGCCAGATCCGTTGTTAATAAGGCTCCCCTCGTTCGAGATTTGATCGAGGAGGAATGCGCGGATCTGGCATGCATTACGGAAACCTGGTTGGGCTCGGAGGGAGGGGTCCCTCTGATTGAGTTATGCCCCCCAGGTTTCCGTGTACTACACCAGCCACAGGCTCAGAGTAGGGGCGGTGGGGTGGTGGTGGTTATCAGGGAGACGTTATGTCCGTGGGAGACCACCATTGTCCAGATTGGCGGGAGTGAGTCCCTCCTCCTAAGATGTGGTTCTCGGGTTCAGATGAGCTTGTTGCTTACATACCTGGCACCCAGCTGTGTGGCAACAGCTCTGCCTGAGCTGCTCGACACCCTCTCAGGGTTGGCGGTGGAGTTCCCCAGGCTTATAGTGCTGGGAGACTTCAACCTGCCTTCCCTGGGAGGGTCATCGGAGCTAGCCCAGGAGTTCATGGCCTCCATGATGGCCATGGACCTGACCCAGGTAATTCAAGGCCCGACCCGTGTGGGGGGTCACACTCTCGACCTGGTGTTCCTGTCTGAACAGTGGTTGGATGATTTGGGAGGGGGTTTACCTGTTGTTACTCCCCTGTCATGGTCCGATCATCATCTCCTGCAGCTGGTCTTCCGTTATGCCACCCCCCGCTGCTGGGCGGTGGAACCAACTAGATGGTTCCGCCCTAGGTGCCTAATGGACCCTGAACGGTTCCAGATGGCGCTTGGGTCTATACCTATCACCCTCACTCACAGCCCAGCTGATGCCTTGGTGGATGCCTGGGAAAGGGCAGCCACTGAGGCACTCAACTGTGTTGTACCCTTGCGACCTCTGACCTGGCGCAGATCCCGCTGGGCTCCATGGTTCTCTGCGGAGCTCCGGGAGATGAAGCATCGGAGACGGGGTCTAGAGAGCGGTTGGAGGTCCAGCCGTTCCGAATATGACCGATTGCAGTTAAGAACCTTTATAAGGTCTTATCTTGCTGCGATGAGGACAGCGAGGGCTAATTACTTAGCTGCCCTCATCACGTCCGCAGATAATTGCCCGGCCGCCCTGTTTAGGGTGACCCGCTCCCTTCTTAACCAGGAGGTGAGGGAGGATCCCTTGCAGGGACGGGCCGAGGAGTTTAGTCATCATCTGATGGACAAAATCGCTCAGATCTGGGCCGGTTTGGACTCTGAATGGGCGGAGTCTGATGTGGAGGAATCGGACGGTCTTGAGCATGTTATCTGGACTGAGTTCGACCCTGTTTCCCCTGATGATGTGGACAGGATCATGGGGAGGCTGAGCTCCACCACTTGTTTGTTGGATCCGTGCCCCTCCTGGCTGGTTTATGCGGCCCGGGAGGGGACACGAGGCTGGTTACAGGCAGTAATAACTGCTTCTTTGAAGGAGGGTGTCTTCCCCGCCACCTTGAAGGAGGCGGTGGTGAGACCCCCTCTTCAAAAAGCGTGTCCTGGACCTGGCTGTTTTAAATAATTATCGTCCAGTCTCCAACCTTCGCTTTCTGGCGAAGGTTGTCGAGAGCGTGGTGGCGCATCAACTCCCTCTTTTCCTGGAGGAAACAGATTATCTGGACCCGTACCAATCAGGTTTCAGGCCCGGGCACAGCATGGAGACGGCATTGGTTGCGCTGGTGAATGATCTCTGGCGGGCTTGGGACAGGGGTTGCTCCTCTGTCCTAGTCCTATTAGATCTCTCAGCGGCTTTCGATACCATCGACCATGGTATCCTACTGTGACGCCTCAGGGGGCTGGGAGTGGGAGGCACCGTTTTACGGTGGTTCTCCTCCTATCTCCTGGGTTGTTCACAGTCAGTGTTGGCAGGAGGGCAGAGGTCGACCTCGAGGCCTCTCGTTTGTGGAGTTCCTCAGGGGTCGGTTCTCTCTCCCCTCCTGTTCAACATCTATATGAATCCACTGGGTGAGGTCATTCGTGGTTTCGGGGTGGGGTATCATCAGTACGCTGATGATACCCAACTCTTTCTTTTCACCCCGAACCAACCCAGCGATGCCCTCGCCGTGATATCCCGTTGCCTGGAGGCAGTCCAGGTCTGGATGGGGAGAAACAGGCTTCGTCTCAATCCTGCCAAGACTGAGTGGCTGTGCATATTGGCATCTCGGACTAACCAGTTCATTCCACCTTTAATGATGAGGGGTGAGGTGTTGCCCCCCATTGATAGGGTTCGCAACTTGGGCGTCCTCCTGGATTCACAGCTCAATTTTGAAGACCACATAGGAGCCGTGACCAGGGGGGCTTTTGCCCAGGTTCGCCTGGTGCGCCAGTTGTGACCCTACCTGGACCGAGATGCCTTACGCACAGTCACTCATGCGCTCATGACCTCCCATTTAGACTACTGCAACGCTCTCTACATGGGGCTGCCCTTGAGGACCACCCGGAGGCTTCAACTGGTGCAGAATGCGGCCGCGCGAGTTGTGATGGGGGCCTCCCGATACTCCCATGTAACACCTCTACTCCGTGAGCTGCATTGGCTTCCGTTTGCCCTTCGGGTGAGATTCAAGGTGCTGGTGATGACCTATAAAGCCCTAAATGGCCTGGGTCCGGGATACGTGAGGGAACATCTCCTGCCAGCATCAAACTCCCTTCGTCCAGTGCGCTCACACAGGGAGGGTCTTCTCAGGGTGCCGCCGGTAAAAGATTGCCGGCGGATAACACCCAGGGGGAGGGCCTTCTCTGTGGGTGCACCTGCCCTCTGGAACCCGTGGAGCTTAGGACCGCCCCTGACCTTCGTTCATTCCGTCGGGACCTGAAGACCTGGCTCTTTGAGCTCTCCGGCCCAGGCTGAGAATTTTTAACTGAGGTTTTTAGTTAAGGGATAATTTAATGTTTTTTAAATTGTTTTTTAACTTTTGTATTTTGTACTGTTTGATTTTAAATACCCTGTAAACCGCCCTGAGTCCTTCGGGAAAGGGCGGTATATAAATTTAATAAAATTAAAAAATTAAATAAACATAAACATAATAATAAAGTTGGAAGGGACCTAGGAGGTCATCTAATCCAACCCCCTGCTCAGGCAGGAAACCCTATACCATTTCAGACAGCACAGCTCAGACGAGTCGGTTTCCTACCTATCTTGCTTTCTTTAAGGTCCAACTTTCACAATCATAGGGAGCTACGGTTTGTATTTGAAATAGCTCACCTGACCAACTACCTCCTTATACAACAAAGGTTTCGACAGACAAAAACATGGCTGCACTGTGGAAAACAGACACCAAAGCCCTAAGGCCTTTGCAGGAATTCCACCCACTCATTGAAATAGATATGTGGATTATAGGCGAGTCAAGATTACAAGACAGGATATAAAAGTCTTTGCCAAACCCATTAACACAGATCCATTATGTTCCCTCAGGAGGATAAGAAGAAAAACCTAGCCTGACCTAAAGTGACAGTACACAACGAGGGCAGGTCATGCCAACCCAATCTTATTTCATTCTTTGATAAAGTGACTAAACTAGTAGACCAGCGAAACACAGTCAACATAGTATACTTATATTTCAGTAAGGCATTTGACAAAATGGACCACAACCTACTCCTTGGTAAACTAGGAAAAGGTGGAATAGACAAAATCACCACCGGATGGATCTGTAACTGGCTGACAAACCATACTCAATGAGTAGTCAAGGGCACTACATCCACATGGAGAGAAGTAAGCAGTGGGGTACCACAAGGTTCCGACTTAGGCCCAGGAGTCTTCAACATCTCCATCAATGACTTAGATCAGGGAATTGAAGGGGAGCTCATCAAATTTGCAGAAGACACCAAACTGGCAGGAGTAGCCAACACCCCAGAAGACAAGCTCAGGATCCAAAAAGATCTTGGCCAACTTGAACAATGGGCCCTATCCAACAAAATGAGTTTAAAC
This sequence comes from Vipera ursinii, assembly GCF_947247035.1. Lineage (NCBI taxonomy): Eukaryota > Metazoa > Chordata > Lepidosauria > Squamata > Viperidae > Vipera > Vipera ursinii. The sequence goes on along the minus strand of NC_139512.1, from coordinate 358,450,407 downwards.
ATGGAGAAAAGGAAAGTCTTACACTTAGGCAGGAAAAACCAAAGGCAACAAAGACAGATTGGGAGAGACTTGGCTTAAAAACAGGAACTGTGTGAGGGACCTTGGAGTCCTAGTCGACCATCACTTGACCATGAGCAGCAGCAGCCCAAAAGGCCAACACGGTGCTCACGGCCTCTTTTTCACAGTTACAACCGTTGCAATATCTCTATGCTCATGCAATCAAAATTTAGATGCTTGCCAACTGACTCGTATTTACGACAGTTGCAGTGTCCTGGGGTCATGTGATCCCATTTTGTGACCTTCTGACAAGTAAAGTCAATGGGGAAGCCAGATTCACTTAACAACCATATTACTAACTTAGCCACAGGGATTCACTTAACAACTGTGACAAGAACGATTGTTAAATGGTGCAAGATTCACTTAACAACTGTGTCACTCAGCAACAGAAATTCTGGGCTCGGTTGTGGTCGTAAATCGAGGACAACCTGTAATGTCTTCACAATGCACGTACAGAGAGGTCCATCACTGTCCTGTTCTCTCATTGCAGGTCCACTCCAGTGATGGCCTTAAGGCAGAGCTTCGCAACCTTTCTGGCTTGGTGGCCCAAAAGAAAGGGAGCAACAGGGAAATGGGCACATGTGTGGCCCCACATGCACATGCGCAAATGGCTGCACACATGACAGTGGCACTAGCATGCATACACATACACAAACAGGCCATGTGCGCCCGTGGCACCCACAGTGGTGCCTGCACACAGGCTCAAATGAGCCCCTGGGACCCGCACACATGCGGAAACAGGCCATTGGCACCCGTGAGATGCTGGTGGTGGTCCTAGTGTCGCTGCGCATGTGCAAATGGGGCTGCTAGTGCCTGCATGGTGGTGCTACCATGAGTGGGGGAGGCTCACCAGCTATTCCCAGGGCCCGGTGGCCAACAGGGCACAGCCTGGTACCGGTCTGCAGACCATAGGTTTGGGACCCCTGCCTTATGGTCACCAACCTCTATTTGAGCATTCTTTTCTCTTTTATGGATTGAGCGCTTTTGATTGAAAGCTGCCCAGAGTTAGTTACAAGATTGGTGGCTGTATACAGGTAGTCCTTGACTTACAAACACAGTTGAAGCCAGAATTCCCCTTGCTAAATAAGTAAGGGGACCCAGGTTTACGACCATTTTTGCCATGGTTATTAAACAAACCACTGCAGTTATTAAGCGAATCGCATGACAGTTAAGTGAATCCAGCTTCCCCCATTGACTTTCCTTGTTGGAATCCTCTTGGGACTATCACAAACAGGAATCACATGACCCTGGGATGCCACCACTGTCAACTTTCAATGAACTTGGCTGCAGCCATCTCCACTTCGTTTTCAGTTGCCACAGCAATGGAAACAGGGAGATGTATTCACCTGGCTTAGACATAACAATAACTGTTCTGTGGGAACCAAGGTCAAGCTACCTAAGTTTTGGCAGGGTGAAGCTTCCATTAGAAAGCCCACCAAAGTAGTTAATTGGGGATTGTGATTTATGACATACTGCAGGGGTGGGGTGTTCAACTTGTTACTTTGTTACCTTGGGGGGGTTTTCAGGCTTGGTTTCACCTTTGTTCGTGCCGATACTATGTAGCCATTAAATGTATTCCTTGAGGAAAGCAATGGCCTCGGAGTTCTTATGTCTACTGGTCTCATCTATCAGAACCATGACAGCCACCATTGGAAATAATGCTGGTTGCCAAGTGTCTTAATTCTGATTACATGACCTCTGGGGAAGCTTTGCTAGTCGAAAGTGTGAGGAGCGGTTGCAAATAGCTTTTCTCAGTGGCATTGTAATTTTGCATCATTGAAAGCCGAGGATCACCTGGATTGTTTAATTATGCACCACCCAGAGCAGGGGTGTCAAAGTCGATTTCACTGAGTACTGCATCATCATTGTGGTTGACCGCGGGGGGTGGGGGTGGCCCGGATTGTTGCAGCTGACTGGTTGGGCATGGCTGGGGTGGGTGTGGGCAGCTCAACATTGCTTGCGTCGAGAGCACAGCAATGTTGAGCTGTGCACACGGCTGGGGGATCCAGGGGTCTCCGGAGGAAGGGGTCAGGACCAGGGTGGGGCCTGATCCACTGGAGGAGTCTCTCTGACCCTCTCGGGCAGTGTGGGGGGCCCCAGATGGCAGTGCAGGCTGCCCGAGACCCTGGGTGGCCTGGCCCTTGAGCTCCCAGGGTGCTCATTGGAAAATAAAGTTGGATGGTGGGGGCCAAGCACGCAGGGGCCACAGCATGGTGGTGTCGGCGACTGACTGGCCTGCCTCACCGTGTCACCACCATCTGTCTTTACTTGCCCACAGTCGCTGCAGCTGGGCCAGAGCAGGTGGCTGTGCAGCCGCCTGGTACGTCCAGCAGGCCAGATCGCATGCCTCCCCCCGCCTCTTCCTCCACTTGCTGCTTGGAGGGCCAGCCCAAAGGTTGCGCTTGGACCCATCTGTGCTGCGCTGCCTCAGCCCTTCAAGCAGCTGGCACAGTGACACTCACAGTGACACTCACAGCAGGTGACACTCACAACAGGTGGAGGCAGAAGTAAGGGGGAGTGGGAGGCATGTGCTCCGGCCCATCGGAGATGCCTACTCCCTCCTACTTTCTGTCTTTGTGGCCTCTGCCTCTGCCTGCTGCGAGTGCCACCACCTCGCCTGTGGCTTGGAGGGGCGGAGGCAGAGGCGCAGGGGTGAGCCACGCGATCTGGCCCACCAGAGGTATTGGGCACTTGCACAGCGAACTGCTCCATCCCAACCCCCTTGGTCACAAAGACAGAAGGTGGGATGGAGCAGGCGCATCTGGCAGGCTGGACCATGTGCTTCCCACCCCATATGCTTCTGCCTCCACCTGCTGTCGATGCCGCCCCCCATGCTGCTTGGATTGCTGGCCCAGTGGTCACAGCAGGATGTTGAGCCCCAGAATGCACCGGCTAAGGGGCTGGCAGGTGTGGCTGTTGCCTGACATCAGCCCCTGCACTCTCGCCACCTATTGTATGCGTTCCGGGGAGGCGCCCAGCCAGGATAGGCCAGTGGGTGTTCTGTCCCAGCCTTTGTAAGTCCTTGTTAACTCACAAGGACAAACCCCACTTCCAACAAGTAGGCTGGAAATGCAGGAAAAACAAACCCCTTTTAATAGTATTCACACACCTGCAAAATGTCCAAAAGCAGTGAAACAAAACACAATTCAAACAGAGAATTGTTCACAGGCTAGGCGATCACAACATGATCCCATGAAACTTGAGTCGTTTGCAAACGGTTGCCTTCAGCAACCAGCACCGCCCACACCTTCCCTTTTTATTATGCAGCCCCAGGCGTGGCTTCTCAATGCCTTCTCCTCTTCCTTTGGAGATGCCCCATTGCCTCCCTCTGTCCTGCTGTTGTTGCCTGTCTGCCTTTGTGAGCATCTATGATATCTTCCTGCTGTGAGTCCTTAGAGTCTGACTCAGCTTCCTAGCACAGCTAGGTCTCAGCCTGAGCATGAGTGGAGGGCCCAGGCTGTTCAGCAGATTGTAAGTCCTGGAGCTCATCAGAGCCTTCCTCTGACTGGAAGGCCCCTCCTCATCCTCCTTTGATTCCCCGGACTCAGCTGCTGGGTGCGCCGGCTGGCACAGAATCACAACACTGGGGGCTGGTCACTTACTGTCTCCAGGGCAGCCTCACAGGCCAAATCTGGGCCCATAATGCACCAGATCCAGCCTGCAGGCCTTGTATTTGACATGTCTGATCCAGACTGATTGTCAGGAGGTGAGTAGACATATGTAGAAGATGAGTAAACTGGGATCAGCCTTTGAAGCCGCACCCGATCCCGATTCTTCTCAGGATTCCTTCTGCTCCTTTTCCAGGAAAGCGGGAACTCGGAGGTGATCCTGATGATCCTGGATCTGGCCAACCTCAACTCCGTGCGAGCTTTTGCACAGACCTTCTTAAAATCGGAGCCCCGTTTGGACATCCTCATCAACAATGCCGGTGGGTGCTGAGCAGATCCCCCCCGGGGTATCTGGGCAAGAAAGTGGGAATATTGTGGGGGTCTCCAGGATTTCTCTTCCTTCGGGGGTTTGGCTGTAACTTCAGAAGCAGCGCTCTCCTATTTTTAGTTGTTTATTTTTTGTATACTGCCTTTATTATTCTTGTTACAAGTAACTCAAGGCAGCGAACAGATCCAGCACACTTTCCTCCTCCTCCTATTTTCCTTAAAACAGCAACCATGGGGGGGGGGGGAGAGAGAGAGAGAGAGAGAGAGAGAGAGAGAGAGAGAGACAGACAGACAGACAGACAGACAGACAGACAGACAGACAGACAGACAGACAAACAGACAGACAGACAGACAGACAGAGAGAACTGCAAGTAAATGTTTTTGGGGGGCAAAAATGTCATAAATCATGGTTGCTTGACATGTTGTGAATGGCAGGCTGGCTGCCAAGCACCCAGAAGGCGATCATGTGGCCACAAGGGGGAGCCACTGGAACTTTGGAACCGGGTCATCATTGCCATTTGGTAATTACATCCATCGTAATCTTGATGTCATGGTTCCGAGTAACGAGACAGATCAAAGAACATTCCATGCTTCTTTATTCTAAAAAGTCCATAATAATGAAACGAAGCATCAGGACTCATGTATGGATGCCAGAATCTGAATTCTCCTTCCCTGAGCACATCATATCACAACCAATTTCCTCCTTTAATTATACGTCATGTATCACATTCTCCAATTAGTTTAACATACGAAGTTTCACTTCCCTTCTGAAGCGCGCCATCCTTTATCTTATCAAAACATCCAGTTAACATGGCTTGGGTCCGGATTATCTAAGAGAACACCCATCATCCTGTGCGCTCCCACAGGGAGGGCCTTCTCAGGGTACCGCCAGTTAAGGAATGCCGGTGGGTTATTCCCAGGGGAAGGGTGTTCTCTGTGGGCACGCCGGCCCTATGGAACCACCTTCCCACGGAACTCAGGACTGCCCCCGACCTTCGCTCATTTCGCCGGGACTTGTAAACCTGGTTCTTCGAGCAGTTTGCCCCAGACTGAGGGGTTTTAATTAATTTAATTTAATTGGGTTTTAGTTTAACTTCAGGGACTGTAATTTAATCATAGTTTTAACTGATTTTAATTTGTATGCTATGTATTTTAATTTTCCCTGTAAACCGCCCTGAGTCCTACAGGAATAGGGCGGTATATAAATTTAAATAATAATAAATAAATAAACATTCCGCCCCCCCTTCAGTGATTCAAAGCAAAACAGTTAAAGCAAAAGGTTGCCTCTTATACTGTCAGAGCAAAAATATCTAATGTTTGCAGCATTGACATCCTGAAGGGGGTGGGAATGTTAACTGGATGTTTTGAGAAGATAAGGATGGCACGCTTTAGAAGGGAAGTGAAACTTCGTATGTTAAACTAATTGGATAATGTGATTCATGATGTGTAATTAAGAGAGGGAATTGTCTATTATATGATGTGCTCAGGGAAGGAGAATTCAGTGATTCAAAGTAAAACAGTTAAAGCAAAAGGCTGCCTCTTATATTGTCAGAGCAAAAACATCCATGTTTGCAGCGTTGACAATTGAATGATCACAAAGTTACCCGTTATAAGGCGAAGACTGTTAGATGTTTTTGTGACAGCCATGGCAGTTCCCCAAATAGGTCATCAGATGGGAAGCCTCTTTGCTCCCACTGGTGGGTCAGGGGTCCCCGGCCCCTGCAGCCCCATTGGCGAGAGTATTTTATGGTTAGGGAGGGGCTGAGACCCCCCATAAATACCTCTGCTCAGGGGCTGCTCTTTGTTCTTTCTTTCTTTCTCTCTTGCATGCTTTCTCTCTTTATTTATTTATTTATTTATTTATTGATGGGATTTATATCCCGCCCTATCTCCCAAAGGACTCAGGGCGGCTAACAATAAAACATATAATAAGTACATAAATCAAGATAAAATGAAATTGAGAACATCAGTGCAATAAAAAATTAGAGAATTTAAAAATGAATTAAAAATACTAAATATAAATTAATTAAAATGCCTGTCAGTCTAGGTCAGCTTGGTGGAACAGGTGTGTTTTGAGGCCGCGGCGAAAGGATTGGAGGTTTTGGGCTATCCGAAGCTCAGGGGGGAGCTGATTCCATAGGGTTGGTGCTCCCACAGAGAAGGCCCTCCCCCTGGGGGTCGCCAGCTGACATTGCCTAGCTGATGGTACCCTGAGGAGGCCTTCTCTGTGTGAGCGTACTGGACGATGGGAATTTGTTCCTGGCAGCAGATGGTCCTGCAAGTATCCCGGACCTAAGCCATGTAGGGCTTTAAAGGTAAGTACCAGCACCTTAAATCTCACCCGGAGGGCAACTGGTAGCCAATGCAGCTCACGCAGGAGGGGTGTAATATGGGAGTATCGGGGAGCTCCCATCACAACCCGTGCAGCTGCATTCTTTATCATACAGGCATGGATGTCTCCATGCCATATAGCTCTTTCTATATAATCTATCGATGAATAAAGCTTCATAATGATTGCATCTCTGCATCCTGCCTCTTTTACTTGGAAGCACCTTAACGATCCATCGATCTCTCGTGAGGTCATCTCACAAGTTGGTAGCAGAGAGGATGGCTTAAGGCAACGCTTCCAAGCTTGCAGATAGCAGTAAGATGCCTAGATTTGAAACTGAAACGGATGGCAGGAGATCTCCGATTGTGACCAGAAGTCTTCAATCAAGATCAGCAGCCCTGCTTCCAGCCCCTGACGCAAGCTCAGCGCCAGGAACACCTTTACAAGCCTCCCTACAACTGCACGCCACAGAGGGAAGCATGGAAGGCTTACAGTCCGCCCAAGACTGTCCAGATGCAGCAGAAGTGGTCCGGGCCCAACACAGGCACCGCGTGGACCAAATGACTACACAGGAATGCAAGGAGCTGCTCCTAAAATTCCTTGCAGTACAAAAGACGCCACAAGCCTCTCCACGAGGGACACCAGCGCAGAGGGACTCTGGATGCCAGGTAAGTCCTCCACCCACGAGGCCCCCCAACATGGCGCCCGCCACCCTGAGTGACCCCGGGACCCCAGAGCTTTCGGCGTGAAAATTCCCGCCAAACTGTGACCTACAGCTTCCTGGGGCAACCGGAAGGAAGATGGCGGCCCCCAGGATGACCACATGGCCCGATACCGGAAACAAGATGGCGGCCCCCAGAACACCCACATGTTGTAATAAAGATAGGCCTCAACTAAGCCTGGAGGCCCAGCAATCGGTGGCATCCAGCCGTAGCAACATGCGAACCCCTGGGTCCTCCCCACCAGAAAGCCTCAAGACCTATGATGGCAGTAAAGCCTGTCCAGCCGAGGCTGCTACAGCAGGGCTTGAAGCAGCCATCCAGGTCCTGGTTGTGGCCCTGGAAGCCAAAAAGACAGCAGCTCCAACATCGGGGGTAGCCAGCCTCCCTCGTTACCCTCCAAGGCCCCCGACCCTCTCCCCGGGGCCCCTAACTTTCCTTTCACCGCCGCCCAGATGCTCTCCTTACCAGATGGCCTTCGGGGGGGTTGGCCCCCTCCTCCAGCATCGGCTTTAGCCATCCCCAAGGTTTTCAGGACCAGCGATGGGCTTCTCAAGGCAATCCACAGCATCTCTGGGGCATCCCTGCCCCATCTTGCAATCCAGTACCGGGGGGGCTTCAGGAAGAATCTCCAGAGCTTTTACAGCCTTCAGCCTTTTTTCAAACCCAAATGCCGGCTGGCAATCTTGGGCACCGCCCTCCCCCGAATCACATGATTTCTGAGCATGCCCAGTCTGGGCCATTCAACCCTGAGCAGGGGCCATCCAAAAATCAGAGGAAAATACCACCAACGACCACAAGAGGGATCCCTCTACCTTTCATCTCAATGGACAGCTCTCAGATGTTTGCAAACCAAGATAGAACAAACAAGAATTCTTTTGTACCTGCGTCTCCCCTACCACATGATTTTGAAAAACTGAAACTTGGGGGGGGAGAACTACCACAGTTGGAACAGAAATGTGCAGGTATGTCTATTAAAGGATGGGACTCTTGAGATGGTTCTGAACCCCCCACCTCTCCCTTGGGGATCCTGAGAAGAGTGGCGTCATAGACAAGCATACACCACTCTGTTGAGCTCACTGGATGACAACTTGTTCCCTAGCATTCCAGATGGGCTCACAGCTGGCGCAGTTTGGCGGTTATTATACAATTTATTCAACAGCAACAGCATTGGTTCCCTCACCAGACTCATAACTGAGTTTTACAACACAAGACTCAGGTTTGGGGCCAGCATGGCAGAACATCTCGGAAAATTAAAATCGCTCAGGGCAGAACTGATGTCCAGAAACTACCGTGTACCTGAGGAGAACATGGTCGCTGTCATTCTGGCTTCCCTGGAAAAAAATTGGAGCAATTTCATTATTTCACTGGAGGGGGCCAGGAATGAAGCCATGACTCCGTCCTACCTCGCAGGCAGACTCATTGAGGAAGATAGGAGACGAAGAGATGCAGGAGAATACACCAGAGTCACCACCCACCCAGCCAGCAGACGACACCACAACTCAGAGCAGGTTAATGCTCTACTCAAGTGTTTCATCTGTGGCTCTGAGGGGCACCTCAAGAATGACTGCCCCTATTATCAACAAGGCCCCAAGCATGGTCCCAATCAAGGAAGGGGCAAGGGACAAGGAAGGGGGCGTGGCAGGGGCAAAAGTACTGCCAAAGGCAATTTTGTCTACTTGTACTCTCACCCCCACCACAAAGGCTGATAGCCCCACTGACTTATGGTTATTGGACTCTGAAGCTTCATCTCACATTACCAACATGAAACAAGGTTTTAAAAGGTTAAAGAAAATTAACTCATCTGTCAAGGTGGCCAATGGAGATAAGGCTTTGGTTGTTGGGGAGGGCACTGTTTCTGTACCCGGGCTGGGAAAGGTTGAAGGGGTATTGCATGCTCCCTCCATTGCCAACAACCTATTAAGCATTATCAAATTGTGTGACGATGACAGGGTGGAAGTTTTATTTCGCAAAGGGGGAGGTCATGTCACCCGAAACCAGAGGGTCATTGGAAGTATTGCCATCATAAATGGTTTGCCATACTTCTCCCCTGAGAACCCAACCACTTCAGAAGGGGCCTGCACACGGAATGATAGAAAGCCCCCTCAGCCAGCCCCAGGGATTTCCAAAGGCGGTGTGGATAAGAAATCTGAACCTCAGCTGTCACCTGAAGCACCGTTCAAGGCAACCAATGCCAAGAGGGTGTCAGTGGGGAAGCTGCTCCACGATAAGTGTGCCCATCTCTTACACCGAAGATTAGGTCATGCGAGCTTCCCTGTGGTTAAAAAGATGGGAGAGTTTGCTGAGGGAGTCCAGCTCAAAGATTGTGAGGTGTTCCTGGACTGTGCCATCTGTAAGAGGTCAAAGAGGAAGGCTGCGCCCATCCCTAAGGTGTCACTGCGTAAGGCCCAATACCCGTACCAACTAGTACATGTTGATTTGGTTGGGCCTTTCACACCATCCCTAGGGAAAAGTCAGTATTTTCTCACTGCCGTTGATGATTTTTCATGGTACGGCCACGTGTATATCCTCACAGAAAAATCCGAAGCCTTTGACGCCATAAAATCACTCTACAACTTTGTAGAGACCCAGTATAAGACCAAGATTGCACAACTGCAGAGCGACCGCAGGGCTGAGTTCATGTCCCGAAAATTCCAGGACTGGGTAAGGCGTAAGGGTATCCGCCATTTTCTTACCGCACCTTTCACTCCAGCTCAAAATGGCGTGGCAGAGAAAAGAAATGGAATCCTACAAACTATGATGCATAGTCTAATTGCGGACGCTGGGGTCGCAGAATCATACTGGGCAGAGGCGGTGAAATACGCCAATTACACCTTAAACCGCACCTGGAGCAGTGTTGTGAACCAGACCCCATATTTCCTAGTTCACGGTAGGAAACCAAATCTGGGACATTTACGTGTGTTTGGGTCCTACGCATGGGTCCACATCCCCAAGCAGCTGCGGAAGAAGGGGAGATCTGTCTCCCAGAGACTGAGGCTCTTGGGCTATGCTCCTGGCTCCAAGGCCTACCGTTTCCTGGAAGAAGGGGGCAGGATTGTGACTTCCCAATCTGCCTCCTTTGAAGAGGACTCCAATTGGACCCAGATTCACTCCAATGATCTCAGCCCGTATATCAACCGTCCCAGCAAGGGCACACCGACTACGACATCACCTGAGACGTCCACATACCCTGCCACCGATGAAAGTGTGGAACAAGACGAAGTTGTCATCCCACCTGGTTCAGATGGGGAGGATGAGCCGTCCAGTCCCCCAGCGACACCTCAGAAACCCGCGGAAGAAAAGGGTGGTGAGTGGCAGAAGGTCAGGAGATCAAAGCGGTCCAACAAAGGGATCCCGCCAAAGAGAATTGACATTGGGCACATCGCGTCTGTCAACAGCGTTGTGGTCACCCCAAAATCCTTCTCTGACATCCAGGAGCTGCCCATCGAAGAACAGGAGAAATGGCAGCTCGCGATGGAGAAGGAAATGCAGAGCCTGAAACAACTCAAGGTCTTCACCCACCAGCAACCTCCAAGGGAGAGGAAAGTCATTGGCACAAGGTGGGTTTACAAGGCAAAACCACTTGCCAATGGCCTCTACCTGTATAAGGCCCGTTTGGTAGCTCAGGGATTCGCCCAACGCTACATGGAGGACTATGGGGAGACCTACTCTCCAACTCTCCGGGCAGAGAGCGTCAAGACTGCCCTCGTGACTGCATCCACTCTGGGGGAGGAAGTCTTCCAATTCGACATCCAGACGGCTTACCTCCACGCCAACTTGGACCGGCAGATCTACGTGAGGGCCCCTCCTGGCTACCAGCAAGAAGGGGGAAATACATGGTTGCTCCACAAAGGGTTATATGGCCTCAAGCAGTCGGGGAAACTATGGTATGAGTGCCTTAGAAAAAGTTTAGAATGAGTTGGTTTCACTGCATCCCATGCAGATGAATGTGTTTTCACACGCAACTCCAAGGGTACCACAGAACGGGTGTTAGTTTATGTGGACGACCTACTATATGTAGGGCCTGACAAGGAAGGGTGTGATGAATTTGCCAAGGCCCTGGAAGAAAAGTTTACTCTGAAGTCTTTGGGGCGGGTTGACAAGTACTTGGGTGTGCACATCTTGGCCACTAAGGGGGGGTTCGCTCTATCTCAGAAAGAAAAGATAGAGGAGTTATTGGCCAAATGCAAAATGGCAGAATCTAACCCAACGCATAGCCCGATGCAAAGTGACTACTACAATCACACTCACAAGGACAGTCCTGAGTTCACAGATAATACGCTTTACAGATCTGTGATTGGCTCCTTGCTATATATCAGCAATTGGAGCAGGCCTGACATAGCTTTAGCTGTGAATCTATTGTCCAGGCATGTGGAACACCCAAAGGAATTCCACTGGACTGCTGTTAAGAGGGTACTTAGGTACCTCAGGGGCACGACTGATGCTCTCCTTGTGCTGGAACCAGAGAAGGGGAAGACGGCCTAGCTCTCCGCTTACTCAGATGCAGACTGGGCTGGCGACACCAAAAGTAGACGGAGCACCTCTGGTTTCCTCATATTGCTAAATGGCTGCCCTGTCCATTGGCATGTTAGGCAGCAAAAATTTGTTTCTTGCTCCACGGCCAAGGCTGAATATGCCAGCCTGTCAGACACAGCCAATGATTTGATTTGGTTCAATGATCTGATAACGAGCATCTGGGCATCTCCTCCTCTGCCCATCCAAATTCAAGAGGATAACACAACCGCAATTGCAATCTCGGGGGCATATGCTGTGGGCTCTAGGTCCTGCCACATAGACATACGCTATAAAAATGTCAGGCAGCTTGCCAAAGAGGGTTTTATACGTGTTGAGCATTGTAACACAACTGACCAGATAGCTGATCTGTTCACCAAACCTGTTCCCATTGACCGGCACAACCTTCTGTGTAAGCGTTTGTGTTTGGTCTTCTGAATGCGTATATGCACATCTATGACACCTGCTCGCCCCCTCACATACACTTACTGGTCCCTGTCATTGGCTGGCAAGAAGGGGAATTGTTAGATGTTTTAGTGCCAGCCATGGCAGTTCCCCAAATAGGTCATCAGATGGGAGCAAAGAGGCTTCTTTGCTCCCACTGGTGGGTCAGGGGTCCCCGGCCCCTGCAGCCCCATTGGCGAGAGTATTTTATGGTTAGGGAGGGGCTGAGACCCCCCATAAATACCTCTGCTCAGGGGCTGCTCTTTGTTCGTTCTTTCTTTCTCTCTTGCATGCTTTCTCTCTCTATCATACAGGCATGGATGCCTCCATGCCATATAGCTCTTTCTATATAATCTATCGATGAATAAAGCTTCATAATGATTGCATCTCTGCATCCTGCCTCTTTTACTTGGAAGCACCTTAACGATCCATCGATCTCTCGTGAGGCCATCTCACAAAGACAACCTGTAATTGGCTTATTTTTCTTTCAGGGGTCTTTAAGGCTGGTCAAACCACTGATGGCTTTGATGAGAACTTCCAGGTCAACCACCTGGCCCACTTCCTCCTGACCCACCTGCTCCTGGACCGGCTGAAGCGCTGCGCCCCGAGCCGGGTCGTAATCTTGGCCTCGAGTATGCATTCCTTTGGGAAGATTGACTTTCGGAAAATCTACAAGCCGGCGGAGGGGATGTGGCAAGTCATAAAATCGTACTCCAACAGCAAACTAGCCAACGTTCTCCATGCGCGAGAGCTGGCCAACCGGCTGGAAGGAACCAACGTCACCTGCTACGCGGTTGATCCAGGTGAGTGGAAGTCTGGCTCCAAGAAGCCCCAGATGGAGACCCCCCCCAGGTCTGGCTGGGGCTCCGCCAAGCATTTCTCTCCCACTGGGGGCTCCCTCGACCCACTCTGTAGAGCCACCCTGCGAGTTTCCTCCATCGGGCTCATTTGTGGAGGGAGATGTCTCCCCCCTTCTGGGTCCAGGAGCTGATGGAATCCAAGAAGCTTAGGGTGGGAAGGGCCCTTGGAGGTCTTCTAGTCCGACCTCCTGCCTAAGGCAGGGATGAGGCTTTCCCCCGTGTCTTGCTCCTCTTTGTCCTCCTCCTCCTCCTCCTCCTCGTCTCCATAAATGCCACTCACTACTATCACTGTTGCCCAAATGGCCCGTGATTCCTGGGAGAAACAGGTGCTGTGCAAAGGGTTAATATGGGACCTCCCCCCACCCCCCAAAAATCCAGGCAACCTTCTATCCCCACCCTGCTCTCACAGCCTTTGCTTTTAGTATTTGTTCAAACTGAAATGACTCACTCCTCTCCCACCTGGCTGATTTGGCCTGTCAAGCCATTCCTCCGAGACAGCGACACTGGTGCCCAGACCACCCTCTACTGCGCCACCGAAGAGAGCATTGAGAGCCTGAGTGGGTGGTATTTTGTGGACTGCCAGCCGAAAGTGCCCTGGCCCCAAGCCCGCAATGACCAGATGGCTGAGATATTCTGGGAATTCAGCGAGATGTTGCTGGGACTGACCACTTCATATGGGAAGGGACAGAGACAGAGTTTGGGGTAACCAAAAGTGGGCTTCTGATTGCAGGTAGCCCTTGACTTACAACCATCCCTTTAGTGACCTTTCAAAGTTACAACGCCCTTGGAAAAATCGACTTATCATCCGTGCCCATGTTTCAACTGATGAACCCAACCAAGTTGATATGCAGGTTCTGAGCTTTTGCTGGTAAAAAATACAGGAAACCAGAAGTTGCCTTCAAGCTTTATGTTTTTATTCAGCTGATCAAGAGACGTGCTTCTCTAAATGAGAGCAGCCCCTAAAGACAAGAAATCCTTGTATTTATTCTTTCTGGTTACATAAGCAGGCAAAGCTGATACACATAGGATAAAGATTTCACCCAGTAAGTCTGGCATACTATAGATAAGAGAGCAAAAGTAACAAACATGTTCCCTTTGGGGTGTTTCCTTAAAGATACCGTATGTTCTTGGGAGGGTTGGGACATTGAGTATTTTCCTTGCTGGCCTTTTATGACCCTGCATCCAGGACTTTGCAAGAGCTGAAAGACAGTAGGGCCATCTGCACATTCACAATTGATATTTCCTATACTGTCCCCTAATTCCGGGTCAACACAGTCACTTCAAGGAAGAAGTCTTGGTAACTGTCCCTGCAACAGTTGGTTAGATGGATAGGCATTGCATTCCATGGCCAGGGAGAGCATGAAGAGATCACTTTTGCTTTCCCCAGTGTCTTCCCACAGCTCCTCCCCCCCCACCCCCCGGCTTATGGCAGACTGGGATCTAGCAAAGCATATGTGTGAGCAAAGAATGGAAGCTCTGACATTCTGCCCCCCCTTGGAAAATGAGTTACTCCTGAAGGGGAAGAGAAAAGAGAGGTTAGACATTCAGAACATGAGTTAGGTTACTCATATTCAAAGATGTTTTGGTAACAGTCTGTTAATGTTGAATCATTATGATGCCTGCTAGCTTCTATCACTAATCAACTTGCCATAGGGATGGGGGGAGGGGTAGAAAGCGAAGGGAGGAAATGGAATACCAAGAAGCCATTCACGGACCGTGAGAGCCTGGAAACAGACTCTGGAACGCAGCTGGTGGTGGCATGGACCTTCTCTGGTGGTCGAAGGAGGAGGTGCTCTACGCGTTGGTGGGTGCTTCTCTTGGCTTCTTAATTGCCTTGCGGGATCCTTTTGTTGGATTCCTAAGTCAGACTATTGACACCGTCCCTGCAACGGATGGGTAGAAGGATAGGTGTTGCATTCCGTTCCCAGGTCTGCGGACTCGGGATGTCTTGGGATGACATGAAGATCACATTTGCTTTCTTTGTCTTCTCACAACTCCCTCCCCCCTCGTGACTTATGGCAGACTGGCATCTAGTGAAGCATACATGGCAATTCTGACAAGTCTTCGGCTGAACCCTGGCAAGACCGAGTTGGCTCTGGGTGCATGGAGACCCAAGATCCAGGATTTTAGCATCTTCTGTTATGGATGGGGTAGCACTGCTCCAGACAGATCCAGGCTGTAACTTGGGGGTTCTGGACTTGAGGAGCAGGTGACAGTGGTGACTAGGAGAGCCTTTGGACAGTTCCGTGTTGTGTGCCAGTTGCTTTTCCTGGATCAGGACTTTCTATAGGTGGTACCTTGCTCAATAGCAGTAACTGTGAGAGGGATCTCAGAGTCCTAGTGGACAATCACTTCAATATGAGCCAGCCGTGTGCTGCAGCTGCCAAAAAAGCCAACACAGTGCTAGGCTGCATTAACAGAGGGAGAGAATCAAGATCAAGTGAAGTACTAATACCACTTTACAATGCTTTGGTAAGGCCACACCTGGAATACTGCATCCAGTTTTGGTCATCACGATGTAAAAAAGATGTCAAGACTCTAGAAAGGGTACAGAGAAGAGCAACAAAGATAATTGGGGGACTGGAGGCTAAAACATATAGGGAACGGTTGCTGGAATTGGGTATGTGTAGTTTAATGAAGAGAAGAGCGAAGGGTGACATGATAGCAGTGTTCCAGTATCTCAGGGGCTGCCACAAAGAAGAGGGAGTCAAGCTGTTCTCCAAAGGACCTGAAAGCAGGATAAGAAGCAACGGATGGAAACTAGTCAAGGAAAGAAGCAACCTGGAACTAAGGAGAAACTTCCTGACAGTGAGAACAATTAACCAGTGGAACTCCTTGCCTCCAGAAGTTGTGAATGCTCCAACACTGGAAGTTTTTAAGAAGAGACTGGACAGCCATTTGTCTGAAATGGTATAGTGTTTCCTGCCTGAGCAGGGGGTTGGACTAGATGACCTCCAAAGTCCCTTCCAACTACTACTACTTCTTCTTCTTCTTCTTTCTTCTTCTTCTTCTTCTTCTTCTTCTTCTTCTTCTTCTTCTTCTTCTTCTTCTTCTTCTTCTTCTTCTTCTTCTTCTTCTTCTTCTTCTTCTTCTCCTTCTCCTTATCCTTCTCCTTATCCTTATCCTTATCCTTATCCTTATCCTTATCATTATCATTATCATTATCATTATTATTATTCTCAGTACTCAAGCCCTAGTCTTCTCACCGCAATGTGCTCTACATGGGGCTACCCTTGAAGAACATTCAGAAGCTAGAGGTGGGGCAGAGTACAGCAGCGTGGGTAGTCTTTTGGGAGGGGCTAGAGTGGCCCGTGTTATGCCACTGCTTTGCAGACTGCCCTGGTTGCTAGTCAGCTTCTAGGTGCAGTTGAAAATGAAAGTTTAAAACATGGTTTGGGTCCAGGCTACTTGAGGAACCGTCTCACCCTGATGGGCCCACACCACCTGTGTCAGCAGAGGAGAAATGCTGCAGGGCCCATTGGCCAAGGAATTCCAGATGGTGGGATCCAGGAGAAGGGGCTTGTCTGCCCAGGCTCCTGCTCTCCAGACCACTTCACGCCAAGGAGATATTGGCTCCCACCCTCAGCCTGATGTCTTGGGGACCCAATGGAGGAGCTTCCGACTGGAGGGGGGTTGATTAATTAAAACCTAATCCCACCTCCCCACTCCCTGCGTGCCAGGCTTCCACCTGTTCCCACTGGTTTAAATTCTTTGTAACTGTGTTTTCCTACCTTCACCTCAGGAAAAAATTAAGGGGAGAAATTTAAAGTGGACAAATTTAGCTGGTCAGTCCCAGCAGCCTCTCGCTGAATTCCCAGAGCTTCTTGGCCAGCTGGTCATCGCGGGCCTGTCGACTGGGCACCTTCGGATGGCAGTCCACAAAATACTGCCCGCTCAGCCGCTCGATGCCCTCCTCGGTGGCGCAGTAGATGGTGGTCTGGGCACCAGAATCACAATTTCGGCAGAACAGCTTCACGAACCAAACACACCAGAAGAGCCAACGGGGATACGAGCGTAAAACTTCGGTTTTAACAAGTCCTGAAACCAAAGGAAGAGAGAACAGGCAGTGGATTGAAGATTACCCAAGGGGGGGGGAGGGAGGGAGATCCTGAATGATCCCTTCGCACAGTACCCGTTTCCCACCGGGAACCATGGGCCGCTTGGCACCCTTTGGGCAACATAGGAAATGTCTCAGAAGACCAAGAGCTCAAGCTGAGTGGGTGAGGATGCCAGCGGCTTTCTGTGTGTATGTGTGTGTGTGTGTGTGTGTGTGCGTGTGTGTTTGTGATCATGCGTGCTTTGCAGGCATGAAGTCATTGCAGTGGGGCAACTAATAAATTCAAATAAATAATGCTAAATAACAATGTTCTGATAAAATATTTGCAGCTCAGAGTTGAAGTGTGAGGTCCTTGGTCCACTCTGAGTTTGGCTGTTTTCTTGCAGGATGTCAACAATGTGACAATTAAGAAACTGCAACCATTTTACCTTTTGCTTTGACTGTGCTTTTCCTGATGTTGGAGACATTTAGATGTAGAAGGGGGGAGGAGGGGAATGCTACCACAACAATTGCAGCTGTGTGTGAACACAAGGTCAAGGTTAGATAAAGTTTTGGTGGGTTGAGAAGTTGGGAGGAGAGCCCACGTTTTAGAATAATTGGTGAATGTGATTTATGACAGCCTTTCTGTGGTGGGAATTGCAACTTGTTGCATTGTATGAGGGGGAGGGAACTTCAGTCTTGGGTTCAACTATGTAAGTGCCAATACTTTTTTCCTAAATAAAATGTGCTTTAAGGAAGAAATCTTTGCCTTGAAGTTCTTTTAATTGGTTTCACCTATCGGAACCGTGACACAGACATTTCATGACTCAACCCGGGAACGTCATCAGTGCTAGAAGGGAGGGGGGCTTGTGGAGAGGAGGAAGAGGAGGAGAAGGGAGGAGGAGGAGAATGAGGTGGATGGGGAAGAAGAGGAGAGGGAGGAGGAGGAAGAAGAAGGGGGGAGGAGGAGGAGGAGGAAGAGCAGGAGGAAAGGTAAATGTAGGCAAAGGAGCAGAAGGAAGCATAGGGGAGAAGGAATAGGAGGAGAGGGAGGGAGGCGGAGGAACAGAAAGAGAATGGCAGGAGGAGGAGGAGGAGGAGGAAGAGCAAAGGACGAGGAGAAACAGGGAGGGAGGAGGGGGTGGAAGAGAAGGGAAAGTGAAGAGGATGTGGAAATGGAAGGGAAAAGCCTCAGCCTTGCTTTAGGCAGTGGGTTGGTCTAGAAGACCTCCAAAAGCCCGTCCCACTCTAAAACTTTAGGATTCTATTAGCTCTGGTACCTGGGAGGGTGGGAGACGTCTCCCTCCCCAGTGGAACCCAATGGAGGAAACTCCTGGGATGGGTCTGCAGGGGGGGGTTGAGGGAGCCCCCAGTGGGAGAGAAATGCTTGGCAGAGCCCCAGACGGACCTGGGGGGCTCCATCTTGGGCTTCTTGGAGATGGACTTCCACTCACCTGGATGAACTGCGTAGCTGGTGACATTGGTTCCTTCCAGCCGGTTGGCCAATTCTCGTGCGTGGAGAATGTTGGCTAGTTTGCTGTTGGAGTACGATTGTACGGCCTGCCAAAGACTCTTGGCCGACTGGTGGATAGTCCGAAAGTCAATCTCCCCAAAGTAATGCATAATCGAGGTCACAATTATAATCCGGCTGGGGGTGCAGCGCTTCAGCCGGTCCAGGAGCAGGTGGGTCAGCAGGAAGTGAGCCAGGTGGTTGACCTGGAAACCTAGGTCAAAGCCATCAGCGGTTTGACCGTCCTTAAAGACCCCTGCCAAAATAAGTAAGCGAATTCCAGGTAGTCTTCAATTTGCAACGTGTCACTTTGTGATCATTCGAAGATACAACAGATGCCCAAAATGTATTTATAACCCAGTTCCAAAGTTGCAACGGCTCCCTCCCCCCCACTCCAGTGTTACATGATCACATTATAGGCACTTGGGAATTGGTGTTCACTTTACAACCTGGCCCACTGTCGTGTGATGGAGGATTTACAACATTTTTGTCGAAGAACGGAGTTTACACCCACTTTTTAGCAAAAACTCCCCATAGTGAACAAATGGTTCGCTTCACGACTGGCTCAACAAAGGTCATGAAATCATAGTAGTCACAGGGGTGACCCACTTTATAACTATCACACTTTACAACCATAATGGTCATAAGTTGTAGATTATCTCTAAAGCACCCAGTTTGCCCTAGTGGTTAAACCTAGAAAGCAGGAGGTTATGAATTCAAATCCTGCCTTAGGCATGAAAGACAGCGGGGAGACTTTGGGCCAATCACCAGGAGTCTAAGGGTTCTAGTCCCGCCTTAGCTGTGAAAGCAAAGTCGATCATTCTCTCTCAGCCCAATCGACCTCACAAGGTTGTTGTTTTGAAGAAAATAGGAGGAGGAAGGCATGCTGGATCTGTTCACCGCCTCGAGTTACTTGTAAAAATAATAATAAAGGTGGGATACCAAAAGCAAATGACCACAAAGAGGAGAGAGCTGCTTCTGAAGTTACGGCCAAACCCCCGAAGGAAGAGAAATCCTGGAGACCCCCACAATATTCCCACTTCCTCGCCCAGATACCCCGGGGGGGGGTCTGCTCGGCACCCACCGGCATTGTTGATGAGGATGTCCAGACGGGGCTCCGATTTTAAGAAGGTCTGTGCAAAAGCTCGCACGGAGTTGAGGTTGGCCAGATCCAGGATCATCAGGATCACCTCCGAGTTCCCGCTTTCCTGGAAAAGGAGCAAAAGGAATCCTGAGAAGAATCGGGATCGGGTGTGGCTTCAAAGGCTGATCCCAGTTTACTCTCCTTCTAAATATCTTTGTTCACCTCCTGACAATCACTCCAGGTGGTGTGTCATAAAACAATACAGGCAGTCCTTGACTTGCAACCATTTGAAATTACAATACTGCCCGAGAAAAGTGATTTACGACCAATCCTCACAATTTCGACCATCGCAGCATCCCCAGGGGCCATGTGATCAGAATTCGTGTGCTTGGCAACCAGCGTTATTTCTCACAGTGGCTGCATCCTCTTTGTGATTGTCCCAAGAGGATTCCCACAAGCAAAATCAATGGTGAACCTGGATTCATAAAACAAGTGCGGTGATTTGCTTAATAAAGGGTGTTATGTAGCCGCAAAGGGCCTTACCCAAAGAAGAGGAGGGGGTCAAGCTATTCTCCAAAGGACCTGAGGGCAGGACAAGAAGCAATGGATGGAAACTAATCAAGGAGAGAAGCAACCTGGAACTAAGGAGGAATTTCCTGACAGTGGGAACAATTGACCAGTGGAACAGCTGGCCACCAGAAGTTGTGAATGATCCAACACTGGAGGCTTTTAAGAAGAGGCTGGACAACCACTTGTCTGAAATGGTTAGGGGTCTCCTGCTTAGCCATGGGGTTGGACTACAAAACCTCCGAGGTCCCTTCCAGCTCTGTTATTCTATAATAACATACCACAGTCTTACAGTCTAGAATGAAGAAGGGCAGATAAAATGGATGAGTTTTATTAACCAGAACCAAATCGATCACGCAGATCCAAGAAAAGCACTTTCAGGAATGCAGCTGCCCCCCAAAATATGGACATCCCCCCCCCAGACAGAACCCGGACAGGCCAGGCCAGAATTGAAGGCAAAGCTCTTCAAGTGGGGAATGGCTCAGGGTCCGCAGGGCAACCGGGGTTCATCGGAAGAGTTGGGATCTCGAATTCAGTGTAATTGATTGGTTGGAGAGTGCTGGCTCCTGCATGAGGCAATCTGCCCTCTGATTGGTTGCCATGGGTGCGGAGGGGGAGGTTCCCTTCTTTCCCGCCTTTTTCTTCTGTGTCCTCTGTGTGCTGTTAAGATTTACCTCACAATGTTCCTGTGTTCCTGACAGGTATATTTATATTTGTACTTATATTTATATGTATAGTTATAATTTATATTTATATAGTTAGAGTTACAGTTGTGCACACTGCACAATTTCTTGACAGGAACAAACAATAACACATATAGCCCAAGAAAGGCTCATTAAGAAACTTTAATTCACACCAGAAGCAGTTAAAGGATTTTAGCTTCCTTAGATCATGAATTATAACATCCCACTGCAACTCTATGGCACCATATTATGGTGATTTTAACATGGTTTTACCCTGTTTTAATATTTTAAGTCATTTTTTGTATTGTCCACCTATTAAATATACAGGTAGTCCATGACTTATACCTACAATTGAGTCCAACATTTCTGTTGCTAAGGGAGACAGTTGTTAGGTCAATTTCTTGCCACAGTTGTTAAGTGACTCACCACAGTTGTTAAATTAATAACACAGTTGTTAAGTGAATCTGGCTTCCCCCTTGACTTTGTTTGTCAGAGGTCGCAAAAGATGATTGCATGACCCCAGGATGGTGCAACCGTCATAAATATGAGTCAGTTGCCAAGTGTCTGAATTTTAATCACATGACCCCAGGTGTGATGCAATGGTCATAAGTGTGAAAAAGGGTCATAAATCACTTTTTTCAGCGCCACTGTACCTTTGAACAGTTACTAAATGAACTGTCGGAATAACATCTCTCCCACTCTGACTCTATGGTGCCATATTATGGTACGTTTAACATGGTTTTACCCTATTTTAATATTTTATCTCATTTTTTGTATTGTCCACCTATTAAGTATGACTGCAATTGAGTCCAACATTTCTGTCGCTAAGTGACACAGTTTTTAGGTGAATTTCGCCCTATTTTATGTCCTTTCTTGCCACAGTTGTTAAATGAATCACTGCGGTTGTTAAATTGGTAACATGGTTGCTAATTGGTAAAATGGCTTTCTCATTGTTTTTGCTTGACAGAACGTCTCAAAAGAAGATTGCATGACACCGGGATACTGCGACCGTCATAAATGTGAGTTGCCAAACATCAGAATTTTGATCATGTGACCATGCTGCAATGGTTGTTAAGTGTGAAAAATGGTCATAAGTGCCTTCAAACATTGAACAGTCACTAAATTAACTATTGTAAATCAAGGACTACCTGTATAAGAGCTCTCCCATTTTGACTTTATAGCACCATATTATGCCAATTTTATTATGGTTTTACCCTAACTTAATATTTTATATTTTTGTACTGACCAGTCAGTAAAAACAAGACCAGGAGCTGACTGTGGCTCAGACCATGAGCTTCTCGTTGCCAAATTTAGCCTTAAACTGAAGAAAGTAGGGAAAAGCACTAGGCCACTCAGGTATGAATTAAATCATATCCCTGCTGAATATACAGTAGAGGTGACAAATAGATTTAAGGAATCATATCTGATAGACAGAGTGCCTGAGGAACTTTTTACGGAGGTTCACAACATTGTACAAGAAGTAGCAACTAAAACCATCCCAAAGAAAAAGAAATGCAAGAAAGCAAAATGGCTATCTGAGGAAGCGTTGCAAATAGCTGAGGACAGGAGGGAAGCGAAAGGCAAGGGAGAAAAAGAAAGATACGCCCAATTGAATGCTGAATTCCAGAGAATAGCTAGAAGAGATAAGAATGCCTTCTTAAATGAACAGTGCAAAGAAATAGAAGAAAACAATAGAATAGGGAGGACTGGAGATCTCTTCAAGAAAATTGGAGAGATGAAGGGAAAGTTTCATGCAAAAATGGGCATGATAAAGGACCAAAATGGCAGGAACCTAACAGAGGCAGAAGAGATTAAGAAGAGGTGGCAAAATTACACAGAAGAACTACACAAGAACAAGTTTAACGTCCCTGATAACCACGATGAGGTGGTCACTGACCTCGAGCCAGACATCCTAGAATGTGAAGTGAAGTGGGCCTTAGAAAAGCTGAGCAACAACAAAGCTAGTGGAGGTGACAGTATTCCAGCTGAGCTATTCAAAATCTTAAAAGACGATGCAGTAAAAGTGCTACACTCAATTTGCCAGCAAATTTGGAAAACTCAACAGTGGCCACAGGATTGGAAAAGATCAGTTTACATTCCAATTCCAAAGAAAGGCAGTGCCAAAGAATGTTCAAACTATCACACCATTGCACTAATTTCTCATGCTAGTAAAGTTATGCTTAAAATTCTACAAGCTAGACTCCAGCAGTATGCGGATCGAGAACTACCAGAAGTACAGGCAAGATTTTGAAGAGGCAGAGGAACTAGAAATCAAATTGCTAACATACACTGGATCATGGAGAAAGCTAGAGAGTTCCAGAAAAACATCTACTTCTGCTTCATTGACTATGCTAAAGCCTTTGATTGTGTGGATCATAACTGTGGCAAGTCCTTAAAGAGATGGGCATACCAGACCATCTTATTTGTCTCTTGAGAAACCTGTATGCGGGCCAAGAAGCAACAGTGAGAACTGGACACGGAACCACTGATTGGTTCAAAATTGGGAAAGGAGTCCGGCAAGGCTGTATACTGTCGCCTTGCCTATTTAACTTATATGCAGAGCACATCATGAGAAAGGCAGGGCTAGATGAATCAAAAGTTGGAATTAAGATTGCCGGAAGAAACATCAACAACCTAAGATATGCAGATGATACCACTCTAATAGCAGAAAGTGAAGAGGAACTAAAGAGCCTCTTGTTGCGAGTGAAGAAGGAGAGTGCAAAACTTGGGTTGAAACTAAACATTAAGAAAACCAAGATCATGGCATCTGGCCCTCTCAATTCCTGGCAAATAGATGGGGAAGAAATGGAGGTAGTGACAGATTTTATTTTCCTGGGCTCCAAGATCACTGCAGATGGGGACTGTAGCCAAGAAATTAAAAGACGCTTGCTCTTGGGGAGCAAAGCCATGCCAAATCTAGACAGCACATTAAAAAGCAGAGACATCACTCTGTCAACAAAAGTGCCTATAGTCAAGGCTATGGTCTTCCCAGTTGCAATGTATGGCAGTGAAAGTTGGACCGTAAGAAAGGCTGAGCGCCAAAGAATGGAGGCCTTTGAACTATGGTGCTGGAGAAGACTCCTGCGAGTCCCTTGGACTGCAAGGCGATCAAACCGGTCAGTCCTAGAGGAGATCAACCCTGACTGCTCTTTAGAAGGCCAGATCCTGAAGCTAAAACTCAAATCCTTTGGCCACCTAATGAGAAGGAAGGACTCACTGGAGAAGAGCCTCATGCTGGGAAAGATCGAGGGCAAGAGAAGAAGGGGACGACAGAGAAAGAGGTGGCTGGATGGAGTCACTGAAGCAATAGGCGTGAGCTTAAATGGACTCCAGAAGATGGTAGAGGACAGGAAGGCCTGGAGGCACATTGTCCATGGGGTAGTGATGGGTCGGACACGACTTTGCAACTAACAACAACATTGTACTGACCACTTATTTGATATACACATATTTGTTCCTACTTTAAACTTACATTTGCATCTGCCAGTGTACTGCATTTTATCTGCACTGCATATAAGGAATTGCATGATCTCGGTAGATGCCATGCGCTAAATAAGTAAATAAAAACCATCAGGAAAAGACCTGAGTGCTGAAGAACGGAAGGAAGGAGAGACCCGCACGGCAGGCGCTTACCCGTCTGATGTCGCACACAGCCGATTCTCCTCTTGCTTTGTCGCGGCAGGCCAGAATGACACGGGCGCCTCTCCGGGCCAGATCCACCGCTGTGGCCTTCCCGATCCCTGAATTTCCACCTAGGAAAGGCCAGAGAAAGGATTCGCTGAGATCGCCCAGCCTTTGATGGGGACCCAGGAGCCGGGCCTGCATTTGTGTGCCTGCAGTTTTTGTGGTGTGTCACACATGGAAGCATTTGTGTGCCAGCGTTTGTCAACCTTGGCAACTCCCGGAATTAAAAGCATCTTAAAGTTGAGAAACCCTGGCTCAGGGCGTGATTTCCACAACTCTTTAACATTACATTTGTTTTACATTAACAAAAAAGAATAGCTTAAAATTATTCAGGGGTAATACAAATAGTCCTCGACTTACAACCATTATTTTAGTCATCGTCTGAAGGTACAGCAGCACTGAAATTTTTTTCACAGGGTTCTAATATTTCAAACATGAAAATCGAACACTGATTTTTTTTCCTGTTGTGTGGTTTTTACCCAATTCCGACATCCAACAATCCATGGGATGGTTGAAGTACAGTTCAGCATTGCTGACTGAGATGCCTGGAGTCCCTTTAAAATGAATGAATGAATGAACCTTTATTGTCAAAGTACAACCATGTATACATTGAGATTGGCTGAGCCTCCCTTCGTGCCCCCACCCCCAACTTACAGTGACACAAACCCTCCATCTTGTTACACCATGTGAGCTAATTACACAACGCACCGCCCTCGCAAGTCAATCATGCATAAAGTTTATAAAGTTATTTCCCGTTCAAAAGCCTAACAGCCCACGGATAAAAGCTGTTCTTCAGCCTGTTGGTACGGCTGGCTATATTCCTATATCTCCTACCGGATGGTAGGAGAGTAAAGAGATACCGTCCAGGGTGTGAGTCATCCCTGAGAATTTTCCTCACTCTTCCAAGGCAGTGAGCCCTGGCGAGGTCATCCAGTGGTGTCAGGGGATAGCCCACAATGTCTTGTGCTGTGCTCACCACCCTCTGTAATGTCTTCTTATTGGTGGCTGTCAGACCAGCATACCAAACCACAATACCATATGAGAGGACGCTCTCTGTAGTAGACCGGTAAAAGAGGGTCATAAGCCGTTGTTCTACCCTCTTCTTCCGCAAGACCCTGAGAAAGTGAAGCCTCTGTTGGGCCTTTCTGGCCACCTGGGTTGTGTTAACTTTCCAGGTCAGATCTTCGCAGAGGTAGACTCCCAGAAATTTAAAGGAGGAAACTCTCTCCACACAGTCCTCTCCGATGTAAAGTGGGGCAGGTTCCTCCTTTTTCCTCCGGAAGTCTAGCACCATCTCTTTCATCTTGCCGATGTTCAGGTGCAAGTTGTTGTTACAACACTATATGGATAGTTTTTGTACCTCCGCCCTGTATGTTGTCTCATCCCCACCTGTAATAAGACCCACCATGGTAGTATCATCTGCGAACTTAATTATCGCAGTAGATGGGTTGGATGATACGCAGTCATATGTATACAAAGAGTACAGGTAGGGGCTAAGCACGCAGCCCTGTGGCGAGCCAGTGCAAAGATTCAAGGGGGGTGGACAAAGCAGACCCGACCCTCACTGTTTGTAACCAGTCCCTAAGAAAGTCTTGAATCCAATCGCAGATGGAGGGGGAAAATTTCAAGTCAGTCAGCTTCTTGATGAGAATGCTCAGCAAAATGGTGTTGAAAGCCGAGCTATAATCAACAAAAAGCATGCTGACATAACTTCCAGGTTTCTCAAGATGATTTGGTACAGAGTGTAAAGCAGTAGCTATGGCATCGTCTGTCGACCTGTTCCCCCTGTAGGCAAATTGATGTTTATCGAAAAACAGTGGGAGGCATGTCATGAGATGTTGGAGAACCAGTCTTTTCGAAGCATTTCATGACTACAGACATTAATGCAACAGGTCTGTAGTCATGCAGGCACTCAACTGCAGTTTTCTTGGGGACTGGGACAAAGGTAGCTGCTTTCAAGCATGATGGTACACATGCCGTTTGCAAGGAGATATTAAAAATCCTTGTCAGGACCCCTGCTAATTGGTCGGCACAATTTTTAACCACTATCCCAAGCACTCCATCTTGGCCTGCGGCTTTGCTGGGATTCACAGCCTTCAATACAGTTCTCACTTGGTCTTCACATAGGGTGAGTTGCTGAAAATCAGAAGGCCGGCCAGCAGAGACTACAGAATCTGGTCTTTTCACCTCGTTTTCAGACAAGCTTGACTGAAATCCCCAGCCACAACAAGAGCGCCCTCTGGGTGAGTTTGCTGCTGCCTGGTGATGACGTCATACAGCTTGGAAAGTGCTGTGCTGCCATTGGCATCAGGTGGAATATAAACAGCTGTAATAATTACCACAGTAATTTCTCTAGGCAGATAAAAAAGCCTACATATAACAGTCATCAGTTCCACATCTGGGGAGCAATACTTGTACACTAATCTGCTGTTGGCACACCAGTCACAATGTATATACACACAGAGTCCTCCTCCTTTGCTCTTACCGGAGCCTTTATCTCTGTCAGAGCGGTGAATGACTCGGCTTGTCAGCTCCACTGCTGCATTCGGTACATCTGGATGTAGCCAGGTCTCCGTGACAACCATCACACAACATTCATGGAGAAGCCTGCTTGCTGCCAACTGCAGCTGTAATTCGTCAGTTTTATGGATGAGGGATCTGGCATTGCTCAGAAGAAGACTCGGTAATGCTGGTCTATGAGGCTGCTTTCTGAGTCGAATCAGTATCCCAGCCCTGCAGCCACATTTTTGCTTTCGCTCCTTTCTCTTTCTCTTACGTCGTCTCCTCCCCCGCCCGAAGACAATCCATGGAGATCCTGGAGGCCTCGCTATGCAGTTCAGTATGTTATGGGACTGCTGAAAATCGCTGGTAATTCCAGATTGCCTTGCAAACCCGATGTCTAGCAGCTCTATACGTGTGTAGGCTAATTTAGCCCCTGGCACTACACTGTGCACACTCATCCATACACACACTAATCCAATCACCACACACCAGTAGGTCTCTGAAAGGACCACTTTGTAGTGTTGTTGTTGTTGTTAGTTGCGAAGTCGTGTCCGACCCATCGCGACCCTATGGACAATGTTCCTCCAGGCCTTCCTGTCCTCTACCATCTTCTGGAGTCCATTTAAGCTCACGCCTACTGCTTCAGTGACTCCATCCAGCCACCTCATTCTCTGTCATCCCCTTCTTCTATTGCCCTCAATCTTTCCCAGCATTAGGCTCTTCTCTAGTGAGTCCTTCCTTCTCATAAATGGCCAAAGTATTTGAGTTTTAGCTTCAGGATCTGGCCTTCTAAAGAGCAGTCAGGGTTGATCTCCTCTAGGACTGACAGGTTTGATCGCCTTGCAGTCCAAGGGACTCACAGGAGTCTTCTCCAGCACCATAGTTCAAAGGCTTCAATTCTTTGGCGCTCAGCCTTTCTTATGGTCCAGCTTTCACTGCCATACATTGCAACTGGGAAGACCATAGCCTTGACTATACGGATTTTTGTTGACAGGGTGATCTCTCTGCTTTTTAGTATGCTGTCTAGATTTGCCATGGCTTTCCTCTCAAGGAGCAAGCGTCTTTTAATTTCTTGGCTACAGTCCCCATCTGCAGTAATCTTGGAGCCCAGGAAAATAAAATCTGTCACTACCTCCATTTCTTCCCCATCTATTTGCCAGGAATTGAGAGGGCCAGATGTTTAGTTTCAACCCAAGTTTTGCACTCTCCTTCTTCACTCGCAACAAGAGGCTCTTTAGTTCCTCTTCACTTTCTGCTATTAGAGTGGTATCATCTGCATATCTTAGGTTGTTGATGTTTCTTCCGGCAATCTTAATTCCAACTTTTGATTCATCTAGCCCTGCCTTTCTCATGATGTGCTCTGCATATAAGTTAAATAGGCAAGGCGACAGTATACAGCCTTGCCGGACTCCTTTCCCAATTTTGAACCAATCAGTGGTTCCGTGTCCAGTTCTCACTGTTGCTTCTTGGCCCGCATACAGGTTTCTCAAGAGACAAATAAGATGGTCTGGTATGCCCATCTCTTTAAGGACTTGCCACAGTTATGATCCACACAATCAAATGCTTTAGCATAGTCAATGAAGCAGAAGTAGATGTTTTTCTGGAACTCTCTAGCTTTCTCCATGATCCAGTGTATGTTAGCAATTTGATTTCTAGTTCCTCTGCCTCTTCAAAATCTTGCCTGTACTTCTGGTAGTTCTCGATCCGCATACTGCTGGAGTCTAGCTTGTAGAATTTTAAGCATAACTTTACTAGCATGAGAAAATAGTGCAATGGTGTGATAGTTTGAACATTCTTTGGCACTGCCTTTCTTTGGAATTGGAATGTAAACTGATCTTTTCCAATCCTGTGGCCACTGTTGAGTTTTCCAAATTTGCTGGCAAATTGAGTGTAGCACTTTTACTGCATCGTCTTTTAAGATTTTGAATAGCTCAGCTGGAATACTGTCACCTCCACTAGCTTTGTTGTTGCTCAGCTTTTCTAAGGCCCACTTCACTTCACATTCTAGAATGTCTGGCTCGAGGTCAGTGACCACCTCATTGTGATTATCAGGGACGTTAAGCTCATTCTTGTATAGTTCTTCTGTGTAATTTTGCCACCTCTTCTTAATCTTTTCTGCCCCTGTTAGGTCCCTGCCATTTTAGTCCTTTATCATGCCCATTTTTGTATTAAACGTTCCCTTCATTTCTCCAATTTTCTTGAAAAGATCTCTGGTCCTCCCTATTCTATTGTTTTCTTCTATTTCTTTGCATTGTTCATTTAAGAAGGCATTCTTATCTCTTCTGGCTATTCTTTGGAATTCTGCATTTAATTGGGCATATCTTTCTTTTTCTCCCTTGCCTTTCGCTTCCCTCCTTTCCTCAACTATTTGCAAAGCTTCCTCAGACAGCCATTTTGCTTTCTTGCATTTTTTTTCCTTTGGGATGGTTTTGGTTGCTACCTGTTGTACAATGTTGCGAACCTCTGTCCATAGTTCTTCAGGCACTCTGTCTATCAGATCTAATTCCTTAAATCTATTTGTCACTTCTACTGTATATTCAACTGGGATATGATTTAATTCATACCTGAGTGGCCTAGTGCTTTTCCCTACTTTCTTCAGTTTAAGCCTAAACTTTGCAACGAGAAGCTCATGGTCTGAGCCACAGTCAGCTCCTGGTCTTGTTTTTACTGACTGTATAGAGCTTCTCCATCTTTGGCTGCAGAGCATATAGTCAATCTGATTTCTGTGTTGACCGTCTCTCTTTGTAGTGAGATGGTGGCAAATCAGTTTAGCAATAATAATAAAAAAAGAAAGGCATTTCAAAAAATGGGATGCAATGTTCCTGTCAGACCAGAAGATGGCGCAGGTCTCCCAACACTGGCTCTGCAGGATGTCACTTTACCCACACAAGTTGCAAAACAATTTGAAGGCCAATCATGCATTAATGCAGGGGTGTCAAATTTCCTGATTGTGAGAATAATTAATCAGTGGAATGACTGTCTCCAGAAGTTGTGGGTGAGTCATTATTGGAGGTTTTTAAGAGGAAACTGGACAACCATTTGTCTAAAATGAAGAGTTTCCTGCTTCAGGGAGGGGGTTGGACTAGAGGACCTCTAAGGTCCCATCCAACCCTGATATTCTGTTTTTGTATGTGTGTCATGGTTCAGTGATTTTCCTTTTATTTTAGCCTGGATTTATCCAATGCATTTGAGGGCATTCTAGTCAAAGGAACAATCCCATGAAGTTTTATTTAACATCTGTTAAAGTATGTGACCTTGGCACACCTTGCTACTGCAAAAGTGGTGATTAGTTGCTGATTATTGTGTCTGCTCAATTTCTTTTCCTTTTCCTTGGAGTCAACGGAAACCTTTATGGAGAACCGATTTGGTTTCATGGTTACAGCCACACGTTACAAGAATGGACAACTGTGAGTTCAAATCCTGCTTTTGGCCATAAGGACCAGCTGAGTGGTGGTGGTGGTGGTGGTGGTGATGATGATTAGAGTTGGGGGGGACCTTGAAGGTCATCTAGTCCAACCCCCTGCTCAGGCAGGACACCCTATACCATTTCAGACAAGTGGCTGTCCAGTCTCCTCTTAAAACCATCCAGTGCTGGAGCATTCACAACTTCTGGAGGCAGGTTGTTCCACTGGTTAATAAATCGATTGATTACTTTTGATTACTTCCACTGAATGGTTTGGGGCTGGTCATTTTCCTCCTCAGCCCTAGGAGGGAGGCTTTGGGAAGCCACTTCTGTAACTGTTATGGCAATTTTCCTCCTGTTTTATGCTTTGAGGGCTGCTTTTGTTCTCTGAAAGCAAACGTTTAGTATAAACTAGGGTATTTTTACGCTGCCAGGTTTGATGGCGCAGGAGAGGGAGAGGCAATCGTTTGGGCCCTACCAACAAAACGAAATTTCATGTGGAGAAAAGCAAGGTTTTACACCTAGGTAGGGAAAACCAAAGGCACAAGGACAGATTGGGCTCAAAAACAGCCACTGTGAGAGGGACCTCGGAGTCCCGGTGGACGATCACTTGACCGTGAGCCAGCCGTGTGCAGCAGCAGCCAAAAAAGCTAACACAATCCTGGGCTGTATAAACAGAGGCATAGAATCGCGATCACATGAAGTATTAGTACCGCTTTATAAAGCTTTAGAACTAGAATAACAGACTTGGAAGGGACTTTGTGGGTCATCTAGTCCAACCTCACCTTGATTTTCTTTAGTACAAGAAGGATCACAATGGGCGACTTTGGGCCCATCACCAGGAGTCGGTGAGTTCTGGTCCCCCGGCTAGCCCGGCTTTGACACCTAAGGCAGGACCCGAACTCTGTCCTGGTGCTTTCAGCACGAGACCAGACTTTCCTGCTTCTGGTGCAATCGCTCTTAGCGCCAGGAATTGTTTCAAACATCTCATTGTCTTGGAGTCCTTCTTGCTAAGCTTCCCAGCTCCCCCGTCTCTCCCGCAGGGCTGAACTGCCCCCAAAGCCTCCTGCTTTCTTCTCTGCATTGCTCCCGGCTTCTCTCCATCCTGCGGGGGGGGGGGGGGGGGGCTGGAGATGGGGGGGGCAGAGCGGAAGCAGAGATTAAGAAAAGGGACTCCTGTCTCCACACCAAGTGAGTCCGGCAGAGTCTGAAAATCCAGTTTCCAGCTGCCTCCTGTCCCTGCCAGCCAGCAACAACATCTGTCTAGCCAGGCAAAGAGCAGCCGTGGACTGACAGAAGAGAACTCTCCAATCACTGGGGGGCTGCCATAGAGAAAGTGGGGGGGGGGTCCACCTCTTCTCCAAAGAGCGGGAAGGCTGGACAAGAAGCAACCGTAGAACTAAGGAGGAATTTCCTGACAGTGAGAACAATTAACCAGGGGAACTCCTTGCCTCCAGATGTTGTGGCTGCTCCATCGCTGGAGCTTTTCAGGAAGACGGAAGACAGTCAAGAGACTCCTGCTTGAACAGGGGGTTGGACTAGAAGACCTCCAAGGTCCCTTCCGACTCCGTTAATCTGTTCGCCCTCCCGAAGTCTGGCCACCCCTGGACTTTCTCCCCTGCGCCCCTCCGGCGACTGCCCGGCTCTTCCCGTCCCCTCCTCTCGGCCTCGGGAAGGGGGGGGTCTCAAGGGGCGAGGCAGCCCCCGGGGACGGCTGGTCTCTGCGGACCCTCCCGGTTCCCCTCCCCCCTTTGGGGTCTCACCTGCTTTATTCCAAAGGGGCTTTTTTGGCCGGACTTTCTCGCTTTCCTTAATGTCAACCCCCCCACCCCAACCTCGACGCCCCCCCGCCTGGGATGGGAGCGACGCAGCCCCCGGAGCTACCTGTGAGGAGAACCGTCTTGCCCCGCAGGCTGACCGCGTTCCGGCACCGGGTGGCCAAAGCCAAGTTGTAGTAGAGCAGCGCGCAGAGCCCCAGCAGCCCCGCCGCGCCCGCCGCCAGCCCCGCCGCCGCCTCCATGGCCCGCTCGCCCGCCCGGCCCCGCTCCCTTGCCCCGCAGCCCGGGAGCGCTTGGCCTTTACCGGGACGGTCCCCGCCCTGGCCCGCCTCCCGCTCCTCCCCCGTGGGAAAGCCACGGCCCCGGGCAGCGCTGCCAATCTCTCGCCCCCACTTCTTCCCCTCTTCCGTTAGGGAGGGAGGGAGGGAGGGAGGGAGAGAGGAAAGAAAGAAAGAAAGAAAGAAAGAAAGAAAGAAAGAAAGAAAGAAAGAAAGAAAGAAAGAAAGAAAGAAAGAAAGAAAGAAAGAAAGAAAGAAAGAAAGAAAGAAAGAAAGAAAGAAAGAAAGAAAGAAAGAGGGGAGGGAGGGAGGAGATGAGAATGAGAAGAAGGAAGGAAGGAAGGAAGGAAGGAAGGAAGGAAGGAAGGAAGGAAGGAAGGATGGAAGAAAGAAAGAAAGAAAGAAAGAAAGAAAGAAAGAAAGAAAGAAAGAAAGAAAGAAAGAAAGAAAGAAGAAAAAAGAAAGAAAAGAAAGAAAGAAAGAAAGAAAGAAAGAAAGAAAGAAAGAAAGAAAGAAAGAAAGAAAGAAAGGCTGTCTGCGGAATTTGGGAGTTGGTCCACACATCTTAAAGTTGCCAGGGTTGAAAATTCTGCTTTGCAGTTTGCCCAGAGTCACTGTTGCAACACGGGCAGCTTTATAATGCTTAACAGTCAATAAACATCTTATAAATAATGGCACGTAGATGCTTGCCTCATCCTAAGATGCAAAAGATGGCTGTTGACATAGGATGGTGTTACGGGGCTTTCCCGGGCAAGGGCAGGGGTCAATAACTACCCCTCTGAGGGCAGCATTGTCTGTACAGATGGTCAATACTAGTAAGAATAACAGTATAACGGAGATGGAAGGGACCCTGGAGGTCTTCTAGTCCAATCTGCTGCTTAAGCAGGAGACCCTGTATCCTTTCATTCCTATCTCCTCTTAAAAGCCTCCAGTGATGGAGCACCCACACCTTCTGGAGGCAAGGAGTTCCACTGGTTAGTTTTTCTCACTGTCAGGAAATTTCTCCTCAGTTCCAGGTTTCTTCTCTCCTTGATTAGTTTCTATGTTCTGCCTTATTCTGCTTTTGAGAATAAATTGACCCCCTTCTCTCCTTTGAGGCAGCCCCTCAAATATTGGAATATC
This sequence comes from Vipera ursinii, assembly GCF_947247035.1. Classification (NCBI taxonomy): domain Eukaryota; kingdom Metazoa; phylum Chordata; class Lepidosauria; order Squamata; family Viperidae; genus Vipera; species Vipera ursinii. The sequence goes on along the minus strand of NC_139512.1, from coordinate 358,416,904 downwards.
ATGTCTAGTCCTTCTTTTGTTGGACCAGAGACACACCCAATATATCTAGTCCTGCAATCGTTTATTTTTTTTTAGCCTCCAGGCCCCTAATCATCTTTCTTGCTCTTCTTTCTACTCTTTCCAGAGTGCGAACACCTTTTTTACATCGTGGTGACCAAAACTGGATGCCTTATTCCAAGTGTGGCCTTTCCAAGGCATTGTAAGGCGGTGTTAACACTTCACCTGATCTTGATTCTCTCCCTCTGTTCATGCAGCCTCCTTTTGGGCTGCTGCTGCTCATGGTCAACTGATTGTCCACTAGGACCCCTGCCAGTTTGGTGTCATCTGCAAATTTGATGAGTTCCCCTTCAATTCCCTCATCTAAGTCATTGATGGAGATGTTGAAGACTCCTCGGCTTAAGTCAGAACCTTGTGGTACCCCACTGCTTACTTCTCTCCGTGTGGGTGTAGTGCCTTTGAGGACTACTCGTTGAGTACGGTTTGCCAGCCAGTGACAGATCCATCTGGTGGTGATTTTGTCTATTCCACCTTTTCCTAGTTCTATTCCAAGGAGTAGGTTGTGGTCCATTTTGTCAAATGCCTTACTGAAATATTAGTATACTATGTTGACTGTGTTTCCCTGGTCTACTAGTTTAGTCACTTTATCAAATAATGAAATAAGATTGGGTTGGCATGACCTGCCCTCGTTGCGTACTGTCACTTTAGGTCAGGCTAGGTTTTTCTTCTCATCCTCCTGAGGGAACATAATGGATCTGTGTTGATGGGTTTGGTGAAGACTTTCATATCCTGTCTTGTAATCTTGACTTGCCTATAATCCACACATCTATTTCAATGAGTGGGTGGAATTCCTGCAAAGGAACGTATTGGTCCCTATTTTCCACAGTGCAGCCACGTTTTTGTCTGTCGAAACCTTTGTTGTATAAGGAGGTAGTTGGTCAGGTGAGCTATTTCAAATACAAACCGTAGCTCCCTATGATTGTGAAAGTTGGACCTTAAAGAAAGCAAGATAGGTAGGAAACTGACTCCTCTGAGCTGTGCTGTCTGAAATGGTATAGGGTTTCCTGCCTGAGCAGGGGGTTGGACTAGATGACCTCCTAGTTCCCTTCCAACTTTATTATTATGTTTATGTTTATGTTTATTGGACTTATATACCACCCTTCTCCCGTAGGACTCAGGGCGGTTCACAAGAAATTTAAAATAACAATACACATTACAAAAGTTAAGAACAATTAAAATAATTAAATTTAGTCCTTGAATAAAATAAAACCCCTATTAAACTCCAATTAAAACCCAATTAAATAAAATTACAATTAAAATTCTCAGTCTTATAAGGCTCCTGCGTATCCCTTGGACAGCAAAGGTGACCACTAAGCAAGTGCTGGGGCACATGACACCAGACATGTCACTGGAAGGCAAAATCCCCCAAACCGTGTCTCACTGATTGTGGCCGTGTCCCACGGGGGAATTCAGTGGAGAAACAATTATGCCTTGGAGAGTCAGTGGTAAAAGGAACCCTGGCCGTGAAAGAACACGGTGACTGGACACCATCAAAGCTGACACCGGCCCGAGCAGAGAACAACTCAAAGAAGTAGTGCAAGATTGGAGGACATGGAGAGACGTGGCCCGTAGAATCTCGAAGAGTCTATAACACAATAACAGAGTTGGAAGGGATCTTGGAGGTCTTCTAGTCCAACCCCCTGTCCAAGCAGGAGATTCCGTATCATTTCAGAGAAATGTTTGTCCAGTGTCTTTCTGAAAGCCGCCAGTGATGGAGCACCCACCCCTTCTGAAGGTAAGTCAATCCACTGGTTGATTGCTCTCACCGTCAGGAAATTTTTCCTTAGTTCTAGGTTGCTTCTCTCCTTAGTTAGTTTCCATCCATTGTTTCTTATCTTGCCTTTGGTGCTCTGGAAAATAGTTTGCCCCCTCGTCTTTGTAGGACCCCCTTAAATATTGGAACACTGCTATCGTGTCACCCTAGTCCTTTTTCCCATGAAATTAGACATACCCAATTCCTGCAACCAGAGTGTGAACACATTTTTTACATCGTGGTGACCAAAACTGGATGCCTTACTCCAAGTGTGGCCTTTCAAAGCCATTGTAAAGCGGTGTTAACACTTCACCTGATCTTGATCCTCTCCTTCTGTTAATGCAGCCTAGCAGTGTGTTGGCCTTTTGGGCTGCTGCTGCTCATGGTCAAGTGGTTGTCCACTAGGACTCCTGCCAGTTTGGTGTCATCTGCAAAAAAATTTTTTTATTTTAATTCCATTTATATCCCGCCCTTCTCCGAAGACTCAAGGCGGCTTACAAGCTTAACAGTAGCCTTCATTCTATGTATATGCCTGCTTATTAGGGCTTTCACCCCCCCCAAGTGGCATTATTACAAAATCAGCTTAATTGCCCCCAACAATCTGGGTCCTCATTTTACCTACCTCGGAAGGATGGAAGGCTGAGTCAACCTTGAGCCTGGTGGGATGCGAACCTGCACTAACTGCAGGCAGCTGGTGTTACTTAAGGAGACATTAGTCCACTGCTCCACGAAGGCTCTTGATGAGTTCCCCTTCAATTCCCTCATCTAAGTCATTGATGGAGATGTTGAAGACTCCTCGGCTTAAGTCAGAACCTTGTGGTACCCCACTGCTTACTTCTCTCCGTGTGGATGTAGTGCCTTTGAGGACTATTTGTTGAGTACGGTTTGTCAGCTGGCTACAGATCCATCCGGTGGTGATTTTGTCTATTCCACCTTTTCCTACTTTACCAAGGAGTAGGTTGTGGTCCATTTTGTCAAATGCCTTACTGAAATATAAGTATACTATGTCGACTGCATTTTGCTGGTCTATGTTCTGTACCAGCCTGCTACCGGCCCTGCAGAAAAGGCAGGGACAGCCCCTTTACAACCGGCAAGAGGCTGGAATTACGCCTGCCAAATTTATAGCTACAAAAACAAACAAGACACGAACCAAGAAACAGGAGCTTTAAGAAACATGAACCATTCGAGTGGTTGCCTTCAGCAAACCAGCCCTCCCAGACATTCCCCTTATATAGAGTTCAGGGCGTGGCTTCTCTCTGCCTCCTTCCGAGGTGCCCCATTGCTTTCCTCTGTTTACTCCTAATTGACTGCCTCCTGCGTGGGGCGTCCTTGCACAGGGCCAGCTGTGGGTCATCTTCATCCACACTGTCAGGCTCACACAGCTGGGTCTCCGTAGTGACCAGGTGGGAGGGGCCTGGCTGAGGGCTCTCATCAGCAAGATCTTCAACCCCCTCAGCAAGGTCTTCAACACCCCCCTCCTCCTCTGAGTCGTCCGACCCAACTGCCGAACCCACAGGCTGACCCTGAATCACAACACTCTACCAGTTTAGTCACTTTATCGAAGAATGAGGCAATATTGGTTTGGCATGATCTTCCTTCGTTGTGTGTTGTCACTTTAGGTCAGGTTAGGCACAACATAATGTACCTGGGTTGAAAGATTTGGTGAAGACTTTCATATTCTGTGTTGTAATCGTGACTCGCCTATAATCCACATAACTATTTCAATGAGTGGGTGGAATTCCTGCAAAAAAATGACATGCAGGTTCTGAGCTTTTGCTGGTAAAAAATAGAGGAAACCAGAAGTTGCCTTCAAGCTTTACGTTGTTATTCAGCTGATCAAGAGACGTGCTTCTCTAAATGAGAGCAGCTCCTGCGTATCCTTTGGACAGGAAAGGTGACCACTAAGCACGTGCTGGAGCACATGACACCAGACATGTCACTGGAAGGCAAAATCCCCCAAACCGTGTCTCACTGATTGTGGCCGTGTCCCACGGGGGAATTCAGTGGAGAAACAATTATGCCTTGGAGAGTCAGTGGTAAAAGGAACCCCGGCCGTGAAAGAACACGGTGACTGGACACCATCAAAGCTGACACCGGCCCGAGCAGAGAACAACTCAAAGAAGTAGTGCAAGATTGGAGGACATGGAGAGACGTGGCCCGTAGAATCACCAAGAGTCTATAACACAATAACAGAGTTGGAAGGAATCTTGGAGGTTTTCTAGTCCAACCCCCTGTCCAAGCAGGAGATTCCGTATCATTTCAGAGAAATGGTTGTCCAGTGTCTTTCTGAAAGCCGCCAGTGATGGAGCACCCACGCCTTCTGGTTGATTGCTTTCACCGTCAGGAAATTTTTCCTTAGTTCTAGGTTGCTTCTCTCCTTAGTTAGTTTCCATCCATTGTTTCTTATCTTGCCTTTGGTGCTCTGGAAAATAGTTTGCCCCCTCGTCTTTGTAGGACCCCCTTAAATATTGCAACACTGCTATTGTGTCACCCTAGTCCTTTTTCCCATGAAATTAGACATACCCAATTCCGGCAACCAGAGTGTGAACACGTTTTTTACATCGTGGTGACCAAAACTTGATGCCTTATTCCAAGTGTGGCTATCGTGTCACCCTAGCCCTTTTTCCCAAGAAATTATTTTTTATTTTTATTTATTTTTTTTTATTAAAAAGTTTTAACATACAATTTTTTCTTTAAAACCCCCCCTCCCCCTCCCTTCTCCCTCCCCCCCTACCACTCCCCCCTCCCCCCTCCCCCCCTGACTTCCCAGAGCTAAATACAAGGTATATATAAAAAAAACAATCATAAACAACCATATACTAACAACCATAAACTCTAAAATCCATCACTCTCTAGCTTATATAGGATACATATATATATATATTAAATATATATAGAAAAACAAAAAAAAATAGAAAAAGAAGAAAAGAAAGAAGACTTATTCAAATGCTACATGAAACTTCTTAACCCTATACTTGTTCTGGATAAACTCAATCCATTTTCTCCATTCCATAATATAGCGTTCTTGCGAGTGATCTTTCAAATAGGCCGAAATCTTCGCCATCTCAGCCAGGTCGGAAACCTTTAAAGTCCACTCTTCTATAGTCGGCAGTTCCTCTTTCTTCCAGTACTGGCCTATCAAAAGTCTCGCTGCTGTAATTAAATTCAACATCAACTTAGTGTCCACAACTGTAGCATCTGTAATTATTCCCAACAAAAAAAGTTGCGGACAAAACTTTATCCTCTGTTTAAAAATCTTCTGCATATTCCACCAGACTTTTATCCAAAAAGCCTTAACCTTTTTACAAGTCCACCATATGTGAAAATATGTTGCGTCTTCATCACCACACCTCCAACATCTAGGCTGATAATTCGGATACATACTTGCAAGCTTTTTAGGATCTAAATGCCATCTATAAAACATTTTGTAAAAATTCTCTCTTAAATTTTGAGCTTGTGTAAATTTTACATTCCTCACCCAAATCTTTTCCCACATGTCCATTGTAATAACTTCCTGAATGTTTTGGGCCCATTTTATCATACAATCCTTAACAAGTTCTGTTTCTGAGTCAATCTCTATCAACGCAAGATATATCTGTTTAATATGTGCTGGTCCCTGATTTCTGATTTGCTTTATCAAATTTTCATCAGTCATTGTAAAACCATTTTTCTGGTCTTCTTTCCACCTGGCCCGTAACTGAGTATATTGAAACCAATTTTGAACAACCTTCTCTTCTCGCAAGAGGCTATATGATTTCAAACACCAAACATTTCTTTCCAAGCTTAGGATCTCCTTGTACGTAGTCACATCATGTTTGAAGCCAGCATGTATATTTTCTATTGCGTGTTTTGGAATTGCCCACAATGGTATCTTGCAATCTAACTTATGTCTATACTTCTTCCAAACTCTCAACAATGCCTGTCTTAAAACATGCACTCTAAACACCTTGTCAACCTTCTTGTCATACAACAAATATGCATGCCAGCCAAACAACAAATCGTGGCCCTCAAGATTTAATAATCTCTCTTGTGTCAAATTAATCCAATCACTTATTCCTACTAATGTAGCAGCTTCATAATATAGTTTAAAATTAGGCATTTCTCTCACGAGTATCCTGCATAATCTTAAGTTTAACTCGTGGCCTTTTCCCTGCCCAAACAAATTTATTGATACCTCGCTGCCATTCCTCCAAATTAGAATCTTTCTTAAGAATCGGTATCATTTGAAATAAAAATAAAAATTTAGGCAGGACATTCATTTTCACTGCTGCGATCCGTCCCAACAAAGACAATTGCAATTTTCCCCAACTCTCCAATTCTTTTTGAATTTTCCCCCATAATTTTTCATAATTATTTTTATATAACTTTGTATTAGAGGGCGACAAAAGCACCCCCAAATATTTAACCCTTTTAACAATCTCAAATCCAGTTAATCCTTCTAAGAGAGCCTTTTGCGAAACTGTCATATTTTTGGCCAAAATTTTGGTTTTGTGTATATTAACTTTAAATCCAGAAACCTTTCCATATTGTGTTATTATCTCCATCAGGTCCACAACAGAGTTCTCTGGCTGGGTCACTGTAACAACCAGATCATCTGCGAATGCTCTCAATCTATAATCCTGATCTCTAATTTGTATCCCCTTAATTTTTTCCGAATTCCGTATTTTAACCAATAATATCTCTAATGTTAACACAAATAACAAGGGCGATAACGGACACCCTTGCCTTGTGCCCTTCTCAATATTACATGCTTCTGTCAGACTATTATTAACTATAATTCGGGCAGTTTGTTTTTGATATAATGCCCTAATCGGTTGTAAAAAATTTTCCCCAAAATCCATTTTCTCTAAAACTTTCATCAAAAATTGCCAATTCAATTGATCAAAAGCTTTTTCAGCATCTAGAAAAATTAGCGCCGCAGGGATCTGGTTGTTCTTTTCCAAAAACTCTAACACATCAACTATATGCCTCACATTATTTTTCATTTGCCTACCACTAATAAACCCCGTTTGGTCCCCATGAATCACCTGTTGCAGAACCCTCATCAATCTATTAGCCAAAACCTTAGCAAATATCTTGTAATCTGTATTTAAAAGCGATATCGGTCTATAATTTTTAACTTGAGTAGCATCTTGGTCTTCCTTCGGAATCAAAGAAATAAAAGCTGTTCTCCAAGACGGTGGCACCTTTGCCCCCCTCTGGATTGTCTGGAACAGTTCCTTTAACGGTTTCATCATCTCTAATTGTAAATTTTTGTAATAAGCCGCAGACAAACCATCCGTACCTGGTGCTTTATCCACCTTCAATTCCTTAATTGCTGTAAAAATTTCTTCTTCTGTAATTAATTGATTAATCTCCTCTTTTTGTACTTGCGTAAGATCCGGGATGCTAGCATTCTCCAAATATATATCAATGTCTTTTTCATTAATCTTCTCCTTAACATATAATTTAGAATAAAAATCCACAAAAGCGTCCTTGATAAGGTCCTGTTGAAACACAACCCTTCCTTTATACTCAATTTTGTCTATATTAGAAGCCCTTTGTTTTTTCCTCAATCTATAAGCTAACCATCTACCTGGTTTATTAGCGTTGCAAAAAGTATTATGCCTGGCAAACCGCAAATTGGTTGCCACTTGGTCAGCCATTAATTTATCAAATTGTCCTCTTAACAATTTAATAGCCTCCTTGGTCTTCACATCCTCTGGATTCAAAATCAAAGCCTTTTCTTTTTCCTTTATTTCATTCTCCAGTTCTTTCCTCCTAGCTTCCACAGCACGTCTATGTTTATTATTCATATATGATGCCTTAGTGGAAGCTTGGGAAAGGGCAGCTCTTGACCTTGTTGTACCCTTGCGGCCCCTGACCCGATGCAGATCCCGTCGAGCTCCATGGTTCTCCGCGGAGCTCCGGGAGATGAAGCGCCGGAGACGGGGCCTAGAGAGCGGTTGGAGGTCCAGCCGATCCGAATCTGACCGATTGCGACTAAGAACCCATATTAGGTCTTATCTCGCTGCGATAAGGGTGGCGAGGTCTAATCACTTCGCTACCCTTATCGCGTCCGCAGATAATCGCCCGGCCGCTCTGTTTAGGGTGACTCGCTCCCTCCTTAATCAGGAGGTCAGGGAGGAACCCTTGCAGGGTCGTGCCGAGGAGTTTAACAATTATCTGTCGGACAAAATCACTCGGATTCGGACCGGTCTGGACTCTGACTGGGCAGAGTCTGGCGATCAGGACGCGGGTGGCCTTGTCGATATCACTTGGGAGGAGTTTGATTCTGTAACTCCGGAGGAAGTGGACAGGATTATGGGGAGACTGAGCTCCACCACATGTTTATTGAACCCGTGCCCTTCCTGGCTGGTTTATGCAGCCCGGGAGAGGACACGCAGCTGGTTCCAGGCAGTTATATCAGCTTCTTTGAGTGAGGGTAGCTTCCCTGCCGTCTTGAAAGAGGCGGTGGTGAGGCCCCTCCTCAAGAAGCCTGCCTTGGACCCAGCTGTATTGAACAACTTCCGTCCTGTCTCCAACCTTCGCTTTCTTGCGAAGGTTGTTGAGAGTGTGGTGGCGCATCAGCTCCCTTTGGTCCTGGATGAAGCGGATTATCTAGACCCGTACCAATCGGGTTTCAGGCCCGGGCACAGCACGGAGACGGCATTGGTCGCGCTGGTGAATGATCTCTGGAGGGCTCGGGACAGGGGTCATTCCTCTGTTCTACAGTAGTCCTATTAGACCTCTCAGCGGCTTACGATACCATCGACCATGGTATCCTGCTGCGGCGTCTCAGGGGATTGGGAGTGGGAGGCACGGTTTTACAGTGGTTCTCCTCCTATCTCCAGGGACGCTCGCAGTCGGTGTTGACAGGAGGGCAGAGGTCGACCGCGAGGTCTCTCGTTTGTGGAGTTCCTCAGGGGTCGGTCCTCTCGCCTCTCCTGTTCAACATCTATATGAAACCGCTGGGTGAGATCATTCGTGGCTTTGGAGTTGGGTATCATCAGTACGCTGATGATACCCAGCTTTTTCTTTCTACCCCAAACCACCCCAGTGATGCCCTCAACGTGATGTCCCGTTGCCTGGAGGTGGTTTGGGTCTGGATGGGGAGGAACAGACTTCAACTCAACCCCGACAAGACCGAGTGGCTTTGCATACCTTCATCCCGGGTCTATTCGGATATTCCATCTCTTTCTATGGGCGGTGAATTATTACCCCCCGTAGATAGGGCTCGCAACTTGGGAGTCCTCCTAGATTCGCGGCTTACCTTGGAAGATCACATGGTGGCTGTGACTAGGGGGGCTTTTGCCCAGGTTCGCCTGGTGCGCCAGTTGCGGCCCTATCTAAGCCGGGATGATTTATGCACGGTCACTCACGCGCTCGTGACCTCTCGTCTAGACTACTGCAACGCTCTCTACATGGGGCTTCCCTTGAGGACCACCCGGAGGCTCCAACTGGTACAGAATGCAGCCGCGAGAGTTGTGTTGGGAGTCTCCCGATACTCCCATGTGACACCTCTGCTCCGTGAGCTGCATTGGTTGCCAGTTGTCTTCCGGGTGAGATTCAAGGTGCTAGTAATGGTGTTCAAAGCCCTCCATGGCATGGGGCCGGAGTACCTCAGGGAACATCTGCTGCCGGCATCAAGCTCCCTGCGCCCTGTGCGTTCCCACAGAGAGGGCCTCCTCAGGGTGCCACCGGTCAGAGAATGTCGACTGGTGGCCCCCAGGGGGAGATCCTTCTCTGTGGGCGCCCCGGAGCTATGGAACCAGTTACCGGTTGAGCTCCGGACGGCGCCCGATCTGCGCTCCTTTCGCCGCGATCTGAAAACATACTTGTTCGAGCAAGCCGGCCTGGCCTGAGGGGGGATTGGTGGGGTTTTTTATCATTTTTTATTGGGGTTTTTACTATGTATCAATTGTATTTTAATCGGGCATGTATTTAATTATCTTTTAGTTTTTGTAAATTTCTGTGTTTTATTCTTGCCCTGTACACCGCCCTGAGTCCTCCGGGAGAAGGGCGGTATAGAAATATTAATAAATTAAATTAAAATTTAATTAAATTATATCAACGCCCCTCTCATATAGGCCTTGCTAGCATCCCAAACCATATCCATAGAGGTGCCCTTATTCATATTAATTTCAAAAAAATCCTTCATCCGCTGTTTACATTCTTCCACATTTCTCTGATTTCTAAACAAATTCTCATTTACGCGCCATGAGCGCCTGTCTCTATTCTCCTTATCAATCTCTATCCAAACTGGACTATGATCAGAGATAGTTCTTGCACAAATCTTCACCTTTTTAGTCCTCAAAAAAAAATCATTAGTCAACAAAATAAAATCAATCCTAGAAAAAGATTGATGTCTGTCAGAATAAAAAGTATAATCCTTTTCCTGCAAATGTCTCTCGCGCCAAATATCTTGCAGTTCCAAGTCATCCTTCATTTCAAAAAAAGATTTAGGCAGTCTAGCATGACTTGGGACACGCTTAAAAGCTCCAGCCTTGTCCATCTGTACATCCAAAACACCATTCCAGTCCCCCATAAAAATAAAAGATTTATAATCCAGCTGGGTAAGCTTTGTATGAAGTAAACTAAAAAAGTCATCTTGTTGTTGATTGGGAGCATATAATCCAACTAAAAGCGTCTTTTTACCTTCTAACAGAGCTCTATCATAACGTATCTTCCATGCTTATCTGCTTCGATTAAGTCTGCTGTTAAAGCACTTTTAACATAAACAACCACTCCATTTTTCTTATTCATTGCAGAAGCAACAAATTGCATACCCAACCTTGAGTTCGATAAATACTTTTGATCCACAACCCTAATATGCGTTTCTTGCAAACATATAACATCTATCTTGAATTGTTTTAAATATTGAAAAACTTTCTTCCTCTTCTGTGGTGAATTTAGTCCATTAACATTCCAAGTTAAAAATTTAGTCGCCATGCATATCATCCCAAAGCTCTTGAAGCACTGCTTTGATGGGACTATCTTTTTTAGGCCGTGCTCCTCCCACTGCTTGGCTGTAAGTACGTTGTGGAACCAAGGACTTCTGCTGGTCTTGTTCTTTTATTTTTTTTGACCGTTTTAAAGCAGCACGCGTCACCCTTTGCTCTCTAGGATGATCCAAAGAAGTTATAGCTTGATCTCCTCCAGCACCGTTCTCCTCTGTCTGTCCATCTTCAGCCTCTTGATGTTCTCCTTCTCCAGATCCCTTTGCAGCTTCCAGAAGTGTTAATGGGGTTGCTTTTAAAACGTTATTGTAAAAATCACGCGCTTGCATCACAGTAGTCAGATGGTACCTTTTACCTTCATGCATCACCATCAACCCAACAGGAATCTCCCATCTGAACCTTATATCTCGTTGCTTAAGCTCTTGCACAAGAAATGTAAAATCCTTCCTTCTCCTTAAAATCTTTGGAGGAATTTCTTTTAGAACCAAAACTTCTTGATCAGCAATCACAACTTTAGCATCATAGGCAGCTTGTATAACTTCATCTCTAATTTCCCTTTTTGCAAAATAAACCACCACATCTCTAGGCAACTTTCTCTGTCTAGCAATCCATGAATTCACACGAAACACTTTATCCATACCTCCTTTTATTTCAGATGCTGGCTGATTCAATACCACTTCGAGAGCCTCAGAAACCAGCTGCTTTAAATCTTCCTTAATATTCTCTTTTAAGCCTCTGATTTTTATTTTTATTTATTTATTTATTTGTTTGTTTGTTTGTTTGTTTGTTTGTTTATTTATTTATTTATTGAATTTATATACCGTCCTATTCCCGTAGGACTCAGGGCAGTTTACAGGACAGTTAAAACCATGAAATACAAAATTAAAATCAATTAAAACAATTAAATAAAATTCAAACCCCAAAAGTAAATCTAAAACCCAATTAAATTAACAATACCACAGTCTGGACTAAACAGCTCAAAGAGCCACGTTTTCATGTCCCAGCGAAATGAGCGAAGGTCGGGGGCAGTCCTAAGTTCTGTGGGTAGTTGGTTCCATAGGGCAGGCGCGCCCACAGAGAACGCCCTCCCCCTGGGAATAACCCACCAGCATTCATTAACCGGCGGTACCCTGAGAAGGCCCTCCCTGTGGGGGCACACAGGACGATGGGAAGATGATGCCGGCAGCAGGTGTTCCCTTAGATAGTCCGGACCCAAGCCATTTAGGGCTTTATAGATCATTACCAGCACCTTGAATCTCACCCGGAGGGCAACCGGAAGCCAATGCAGCTCGCGGAGTAGAGGTGTTACGTGGGAGTATCGGGAGACCCCCATCACAACTCGCGCGGCTGAATTCTGCACCAGTTGAAGCCTTCGAGTGGTCCTCAGGGGCAGCCCCATGTAGAGGGCATAGCAGTAGTCTAACCGGGAGGTCACTAGCGCATGAGTTACTGTACATAGGGCATCTCGGTCCAGATAGGGCCACAACTGGTGCACCAGGCGAATCTGGGCAAACGTTCCCCTGGTCACGGCTCCTATATGATCTTCAGAACTGAGCCGTGAATCCAGGAGGACACCCAGGTTGTGAGCCCTATCAACGGGGGGTAAAACCTCATCCCCTATTGTTAATGATGGAGAAGGCTGGTCAGCCCGAGATGCCGGTATGAACAGCCACTCAGTCTTGGCAGGATTGAGACGAAGCCTGTTTCTCCCCATTCAAACCCGGACCGCCTCCAGGCAACGGGATATCATGGCGAGGGCATCACTGGGTTGGTTCGGGGTGGAAAGAAAAAGTTGGGTATCATCAGAGTACTGGTGATACCCCACCTTGAAACCACGAATGAGCTCGCTCAGAGGCTTCATGTAGATGTTGAACAGGAGGGGAGAGAGGACCGACCCCTGAGGGACTCCACAAACAAGAGATCTTGGGGTGGACCTCTGTCCTCCAGTCAACACCGACTGCGAGCGGCCCAGGAGGTAGGAGGAGAACCATTGTAAAACAGTGCTGCCATTCCCAGTCGTCGTGGGGATTTGCAACCCAACCCCAGTACAAACGGAACCAAAAGTCCGTGCCCCCAACCCCGTCTCACCGGGAACCGTTATAGGCCCAGACTGACAGCCGGCTGGTGAAACACAGCCCGATTCCCTCCTCTCCCTACCATTCTCCCCCCTCCCTAACCCTTAGACATACCCAATTAGAAATACCCAATTCCTGCAACCAGAGTGTGAACACGTTTTTTACATCATGGTGACCAAAACTGGATGCCTTACTCCAAGTGTGGCCTTTCAAAGCCATTGTAAAGCGGTGTTAACACTTCACCTGATCTTGATCCTCTCCTTCTGTTAATGCAGCCTAGCAGTGTGTTGGCCTTTTGGGCTGCTGCTGCTCATGGTCAAGTGATTGTCCACTAGGACTCGTGCCAGTTTGGTGTCATCTGCAAATTTGATGAGTTCCCCTTCAATTCCCTCATCTAAGTCATTGATGGAGATGTTGAAGACTCCTGGGCCTAAATCGGAACCTTGTGGTACCCCACTGCTTACTTCTCTCCGTGTGGATGTAGTGCCCTTGAGGACTACTCGTTGAGTAAGGCTTGTCAGCCAGTGACAGATCCATCCGGTGGTGATTTTGTCTATTCCACCTTTTCCTACTTTACCAAGGAGTAGGTTGTGGTCCATTTTGTCAAATGCCTTACTGAAATATAAGTATACTATGTCGACTGCATTTCGCTGGTCTACTAGTTTAGTCACTTTATCGAAGAATGAGGCAATATTAGTTTGGCATGATCAGCCTTCATTGTGTGTTGTCACTTTAGGTCAGGTTAGGTTTTCCTTCTCATGCTCCTGGCACAACATTATGTACCTGGGTTGAAAGATTTGGTGAAGACTTTCATATTCTGTGTTGTAATCGTGACTCGCCTATAATCCACATAACTATTTCAATGAGTGGGTGGAATTCCTGCAAAAAAATGATATGCAGGTTCTGAGCTTTTGCTGGTAAAAAATAGAGGAAACCAGAAGTTGCCTTCAAGCTTTACGTTGTTATTCAGCTGATCAAGAGACGTGCTTCTCTAAATGAGAGCAGCTCCTGCGTATCCTTTGGACAGCAAAGGTGACCACTAAGCACGTGCTGGAGCACATGACACCAGACATGTCACTGGAAGGCAAAATCCCCCAAACCGTGTCTCACTGATTGTGGCCGTGTCCCACGGGGGAATTCAGTGGAGAAACAATTATGCCTTGGAGAGTCAGTGGTAAAAGGAAACCAGGCCGTGAAAGAACACGGTGACTGGACACCATCAAAGCTGACACCGGCCCGAGCAGAGAACAACTCAAAGAAGTAGTGCAAGATTGGAGGACGTGGAGAGAATCACCCCATAGAATCACCATAGAATTTTTTCCTTAGTTCTAGGTTGCTTCTCTCCTTAGTTAGTTTCCATCATTTTTTTCTTATCTTGCCTTTGGTGCTCTGGAAAATAGTTAGCCCCCTCGTCTTTGGAGGACCCCCTTAAATATTGGTACACTGCTATCGTGTCACCCTAGTCCTTTTTCCCATGAAATTAGACCTACCCAATTCCTGCAACCGTTCTTCACGTTTTAGCCGCCAGCCTCGTAATCATCTTTGTTGCTCTTCTCTGCACTGCTTCTGAGTCTTAACATTTTTTTATATCCTGACCTGAGCTGAACTGGATGCAGTACTCTGTGGTCTTACCAAGGCCTTGTAAAGCAGTACTAACACTTCATGGGATTTTGATTCTATCCCTCTGTTAATGCAGCATAGCATAGTGTTGGCTTTTTTGGCTGCTGGCTCACATTTAAATGATGGTCCACTATGACTCCGAGGTCCCTCTCACAGTTACTGACATTAAGTAGAACCTTAGTTTTTTCAACCATTGAATTTCATTTTGTTACATAGGGTCCAGAGTTCAAGTCTATCAAGATCTTTTTGGATCCTGAGCTTGTCTTCTGGGGTGTTGGCTAGTCCTGCCAGGTTGGTTGTTGTTATGTATTGGCTTTAATTGAATGTAATCTGTTGAATAATAGCTAACTGCTGTGTCTGTTCAATCTCCAGACTGCTTGTTTCCAGGACTGTTAACTTGTGTTTTGTACAGGAATTAATGCTTTAATTCTATTGGTCTAGCAGTGATCTGTATAAATAGTAGTTAAGCAGCAGTTAGTGCTCCTTCTGTGTTAACTGAATAAACTTGATGCTGTTTCACCGTTCTGCCTTGTTAATGCCTCACCGATCCGAAAACATAACAGTGGCGACGAGGGTGGGATGTGCTGCTAAGAAGAAGAGAGCCAGAAGTCACTAGGGGTGACGCCAGGCATCAGAGTTCTGGCAGGAACTACTTGCTCCCCTCTGTCTGCCAGCAAGCCACACTGGAGACAACCACGTCCTAAGGATCCATCCTAGGACCAGCACAGAAGTCTTAGCAACACAAGGCATTGAGAGGTTGGAGACAACTCACCATGGCCAAGGCCAGCAAACTGGCAGAGTTTGATGTGGTGCATCCCGAGAGATGGAGCTCATACATCTCCCATGTTGAGAACTATCTGCGAGCTAACCAAATTAGGGAAGATGGCTTAAAGGCTGCAATGCTCCTGTGCGTGTGGGGTCAGGTGACATTTGATATAGCTGAAAACCTAGTTGCTCCTGCTACACTAGAGTCAGTCGCCTACGCAGATCTTAAGAAGAAGCTCAAGGACCATTTTGAGCCAAACCTCTCCATCATTGCATGGAGGCATGCGTTCGAACAGTGGGAGCAGCAACCAGGAGAGTCTGCCGCCGAGTTCATAGCTGCCCTATGACAGGCGTCCCAGCTTTGCAATTTTGCAGACCTCGAAGAAAGACTGAGAGACTGTTTGGTATGCAGGTTGAGGAACAGGGATCTCCAACAGAAGTTATTCACAAAAGAGACCCTCTCAAGATGTCCTGAAGGAGGTGATGGCTGAGGAAGCTGCCGGAGGAGCCGTCAAAGCCTTGCGGCCCTCCAAGAACGCTCCCAGACCAGAAATCATCCATCACGAGGACGCTGAAAGAACAGAAGACTCCGACATGGACCATGAGATTAATTGGATGCAAAAGCAACCAGAAAGAAGCCAGCGGCCATTTGAGAAGGCAGTTCCCTTCAGTCGATATGCGGGCTGTGGAGGCTGACATACACGCTTGGAGTGCAGGTTCTGCACAGAAACGTGCCAAGGGTGTGGCAAGCAAGGCCACATTGCCGCCATCTGTAAAGGTCACCAGAGAGATGTTCAACAAGAAGAATTTCCCAGGAAAGGTACTGGGGCCCTGGGACAACACAGAGTCAGCTATTGCTCCAGCCGAAGGAGCGTGTTTAGGACAGGTGCCCATTGCCCCCTTAAAGAGATGTTTAGACTCAAAGTCAAGATTCATGGAGTCCCATGCCACATGGACACAGGTTCAGCCCTATCTATAGTTTCCCAAGGAACTTTTAATGACATTTGCAGTCGCAGCGGCAAATGAGTTAAACTCAGGCCATCTAACTTTTTGCTGACAGATTTACAAAACTCCCACATAGCGGTCAAAGGAGAAGCTATGCTCAATGTGCAGTTCAAAGAGTTTGAGGTCCACTGGATGTTGTGGTAGTTGAGGGCCACTGCACAGGTCTCATCAGCCTAGAGTGGTTTGATGCCTTGGGCATCCAAGTGACTGGCATTAACAGAATGCAAGCAGCGACCTGTCGACAGCTTGCCTGGAGTTTGCTGATGTTTTCAGCCTGAGCTTACGGAAGTACAAGGGTCCTCCAATTGCCCTCCACATTGATCCTACCATAGCCCCAATATGGATCAAGCCTCGTAGAGTGCCTTTCGCCCTCAAACCCAAAATCGATGCAGAGCTGGACAAGCTGGTACAACAAGGCATCTTGAAGCCAGTAGATAGTGGGGTGTGGGAAACCCCCATAGTCATGCCACTTAAGGCCAACAGTGAGGTGTGCATATGCATGGATTATAAATGCACTATTAACAGAGCACTTCAACAACATGCATATCCGATGCCTGTAGTGAGCCACATTTTGGCGTCACTAGAGGGAGATCGCATATTCGCCAAATTAGATTTGGCACAAGCCTACCAGCAACTGCTTGTCTCCAGGACTGTTAACTTGTGTTTTGTGCAGGAATTAATGCTTTAATTGTATTGGTTGCCGCGTAGCGGTGATCCGTATACATAGTAGTTAAGCAGCAGTTACTGCTGCTTTTGTGTTAACTGAATAAAGATGTTGCTGTTTCACCATTCTGCCTCGTCAATGCCTCACCAATCCTGAAACATAACAGTTGTCATCTGCAAATGTGAGGAGTTTCCCTTCAGTTCCCTTGTCTTAGTCATTTATGAAGATATTGAATAGTCTTGGACCTAAAACAGAACATTGTAGTACCCTAACCCTCCATGTAGATGTAGTAGCATTGAGGACTACTTGTTGAGTACAGTTTGTCAGCCAGTTACAAATCCACGTGGTGGTGATGCTGTCTATCCCATGTTTCTAGCTTACCAAGAAGTAGATTGTGGTCTACTTTGTCAAATGCCTTGCTAAAGTCTAACAATACTATGTCCACAACATTTCACTGGTCTACTAATTTGGTTACTTTGCGAAAGAATGAAATATGATTGGTTTGGCATGATCTGTTTTTAATAAACCCGTGCTGGCTATACCTTTATTTGTTTCTAGTTGTTCGCAGTTCTGTTTTTTGATTACTTTTTCCAGCATCTGTTTATGACCTCGTTTGCTTCTACGTGTTTACAGATTTGTTCTTTTTTTCCTATATCTTCCAATGTGTGATACACTTAACATTTAACCTTGGGACAAAATTAGCCACAATTCATTTCACAACTGCCTTGCTTCTGCCACCAAAAATGAAGCACTGGGCTGATGCCTGCGTCGCCCTGGGCCTCCATTCACAGCAGCAAAGGCCTCCTCAAGGCCTCTGCCCCCCAATTAATGGAGCCCCGGGTTGACATGCGCGTCGCCCCAGCCTCCATTTTCACCGGCAGAGAAACAAAGGCAGGAGGCGATGCATGCATCAACCTGGGGCTCCATTCTCGGCAGCAGACGCCTTTTGCAAAGATGACAAAAGACCTTGGAAGTGGAGGGAAGGCTTTGATGTTTCAGCCCTTACAACCACTTACAAAGCCTTTTGCTACAAATCTCATCCAGGTCTCTGTTTGCAGAGGCCTAAAGAATCATGAGCTTGAACTTGAGCTTGAGCTATTGATCTCACCTGGTCTTGTGGTACTTTAGGCCTCCATTCTCTGTGAATGTACTGAAGGCCTGAAGCACCGAAACAGGCCAAGAAAGCAAAGACTCTCTAGATCAGGGGTCTTCAAACTTGCCCTTTTATGACTTGTAGACTTCAACTCCCATAATTCCTCAGCCAGGCATGCTGGCTGAGGAATTCTGGGAGTTGAAGTCCAAAACTTTTAAAAGGTCCAAGTTTGAAGACTTCTGCTCTAGATCAAGCCTTTTCAACCAGTGGTATGGGTACCACCTGTGGTACATTGGCACCTGGCAGGTGGTACGCGACCATCCTAGAAAAGTGGTAGCAGGGGAGGGGAATGAGCTGAACCGGTGGCAGCACCTGACAAGCCTGAGCAAGACACGGCTGGAGCTGCAGGGCTGTCAGGGCTCAGCGGAAGCACTAGGATCAGTGCCAGGATCCAGCTGGAACTCAGCACCAATCCTGGCACTTTTGCTGAGCCCAGAAGAAGTGCCGATCAGCTGGAATGTTGCAGCATCTCCAGGGTCTTGTGATTTACATTCAGATGCTTGGTAACCGATTCATATTTATGACGGTCACAGTGTCCCAGGGTCACATGAAGGGACCAAAACCTGCTGCAACCACCCAGCAGAGGGGGGGGAATAAAAACCAAATACCTCCCACCCCACCCCCACTGCCAATCCTCAACAGAAATGCTCACAACAATGAAAACCTTGGACAGGAGGAAGAGCGCCACCGGGCGGGCAGGCAGGTGCCCTGCTCAGCTATGGCTTGGGGGGCACTTTTTTCAGTGCCATTGTAACTTCAAACAGTCACTAAGCGAACTGTTGTAAGTCGAGGACTACCTGTACTTTATCACTTTTTTTTTTGGTCATCAAGTTTTTGACCCCTTGCTAGGCGACTAGTGGTACTCGGATGTTGCCATATCCTAAAAGTGGTACAATGGGTGAAAAAGTTGAAAAGCCCTGATCTAGATCTTTGCAAGGCGAGTATCCACAGGCCCAGTGCCTGTGGATAGCCAGAGAGTGGTGGCAGGTGGAGGAAGGAGTAGCCAAGGTGAATGTTGCAGTGCCTCTACAATCGTTCGTAAAGGCGAAGAACTGCCGTGGTGCTGCAACATTCATAATTTTGGTACTTGTTTGTAAACATTAGGAGGTGCTTATTGTGTAACTTCAAATGTTCGCTAATGGAACGTTTGTAACTCGGGGATTATCTGTAAAGGCAGTATAGAAAAAATAAACAACTAAAAGTAGGGGAGAGCTTTTCCTTCTCATCCTCCTGGCGGAATATAAAGTACCGGTGTTGACGGGTTTGGTGAAGACTTTCACATTCTGTGTTTTAATGTTGACTCATCTATAATCCATATATCTATTTCACTGAGTGGGTGGAATTCCTGCAAAGGAGCTTAGGGCTTTGGTGTCTACTTTTCCATGCAGAGACTTCCACAGTGGAGAATCTTGGAGGTCTTCTAGTCCAACCCCCAGCCCAAGCAGGAGAAAGCCTCCAGTGATGGAACACCCACAATTTCTGAAGGCAAGCCAATCCATTGGTTGCTTGTTGCCTTAAGTTTCCATTGTTTCATGCTTTGGAAAATAGATTGTGAAGCAGCTTTCACAAGAGATCGATGGGACGTTAAGGTGCTTCCAAGTAAAATAGGCAGAATGCAATAATGCAGTCATTATGAAGCTTTATTCATCGATAGGTTATATAAAAAGAGCTATATGGCATGGAAGCATCCATGCTTGTATGATAGAGAATGCATGCAAGTGAGAAGATAGAAAAGAGAAGCAGAACAAAGAAGCAGCCCCTGGGCAGAGGTATTTATGGGGGGGTCTCAGCCCCTCCCTAGCCATAAAACTCTCTCGCCAATGGGGCTGCTGCAGGGGAGCAAAGAAGCCTCTTTGCTCCATCTGATGACCTATTTAGGGAACTGCCATGGGCTGGCACAAAACATGTAACAATTCCCCTTCTTGCCAGCCAATGACAGGGACCAGCGAATGTGTGTGAGGGGGCGAGCAGGTGTCATAGACATGTATAAAAACGTTCAGAAGACCAAACACAAACGCTTACACAGAAGGTTGTGCCGGTCAATGGGAACAGGTTTGGTGAACAGATCAGCTATCTGGTCAGCTGTATTACAGTGCTCTACACGTATAAAACCCTCTTTGGCAAGCTGCCTGACATTTTTATAGCGTATGTCTATGTGGCGAGATCTAGAGCCTACTGCATAAGCCTCTGAGATTGCAATGGCGGCTGTGTTGTCCTCTAGAATTTGGATGGGCAGAGGGGGAGATGCCCAGATGCTCGTTATCAGATCATTGAACCAAATCAAATCATTGGCCATGTCTGACAGGCTGGCATATTCAGCCTCGGCCGTGGAGCAAGAAACAAATTTTTGCTGCCTAACATGCCAATGTATTGGGCAGCCATTTAGCAATATGAGGAAACCAGAGGTGCTCCGTCTACTTTTGGTGTCGCCAGCCCAGTCTGCATCTGAGTAAGCAGAGCTGGGCCGTCTCCCCCTTCTCTGGTTCCAGCACAAGGAGGGCATCGGTCGTGCCCCTGAGGTACCTAAGTACCCTCTTAACAGCAGTCCAGTGGAATTCCTTTGGGTGTTCCACATGCCTGGACAATAGATTTACAGCTAAAGCTATGTCAGGCCTGCTCCAATTGCTGATATATAGCAAGGAGCCAATCACAGATCTGTAAAGCGTATTATCTGTGAACTCAGGACCGTCCTTGTGAGTATGGTTGTAAAAGTCGCTTTGCATTGGGCTATGCGTGGGATTAGATTCTGCCATTTTGCATTTGGCCAATAACTCCTCTATCTTTTCTTTTTGAGATAGAGCGAACCCCCCCTTAGCAGCCAAAATATGCACACCCAACCCGCCCCAAAGATTTCAAAGTGAACCTTTCTTCCAGGGCCTTGGCAAATTCATCACACCCTTCCTTGTCAGGTCCTACATATAGTAGGTCGTCCACATAAACTAACACCCTTTCTGTGGTACCCTTGGACTTGCATGTGAAAACACATTCATCTGCTCGGGATGCAGTGAAACCAACTCATTCTAAACTCTTTCTAAGGCAGTCATACCATAGTTTCCCTGACTGCTTGAGACCATATAACCCTTTGTGGAGTAACCATGTATTATCCCCTTCTTGCTGGTAGCCAGGAGGGGCCTTCACGTAGATCTGCCGGTCCAATTTGGCATGGAGGTAAGCCGTCTGGATGTCGAATTGGAAGACTTCCTCCCCCAGAGCGGCTGCAGTCATGAGGGCGGTCTTGACGCTCTCTGCCCGGAGAGTTGGAGAGTATGTCTCCCCATAGTCTTCCATATAGCGTTGGGCGAATCCCTGAGCTACCAAACGGGCCTTATACAGGTAGAGGCCATTGGTAAGTGGGTTTTGCCTTGTAAACCCACCTTGTGCCAATGACTTTCCTCTCCTTTGGAGGTTGCTGGGGGGTGAAGACCTTGAGTTGTTTTAAGCTCTGCATTTCCTTCTCCATCGCGAGCTGCCATTTCTCCTGTTCTTCGATGGGCAGCTCCTGGATGTCAGAGAAGGATTTTGGGGTGACCACAACACTGTTGACAGACGCGATGTGCCCAATGTCAATTCTCTTTGACGGGATGCCTTTGTTGGACCGCTTTGACCTCCTTACCTTCTGCCACTCACTGCCTTTTTCTTCCGCGGGTTTCTGAGGCATTGCTGGGGAACTGGACGGCTCATCCTCCCCATCTGAACCAGGTGGGATGACATCTTCGTCTTGTTCCACACTTTCGTCGGTGGCAGGGTATGTGGACGTCTCAGGTGATGTCGTAGTCGGTGTGCCCTTGCTGGGACGGTTGATATATGGGCTCAGATCATTGGAGTGTATCTGGGCCCAATTGGAGTCCTCTTCGAAGGAGGCAGATTGAGAAGTCACAATCCTGCCCCCTTCTCCCAGGAAACGGTAGGCCTTGGAGCCAGGAGCGTAGCCCAAGAACCTCAGTCTCTGAGAGACAGATCTCCCCTTCTTCCGCAGCTGCTTGGGGATGTGAACCCATGCGTAGGACCCAAACACACGTAAATGTCCAAGATTTGGTTTCCTACCATGAACTAGGAAATATGGGGTCTGGTTCACAACACTGCTCCAAGTGCGGTTTAAGGTGTAATTGGCATATTTTACCGCTTCTGCCCAGTACGATTCTGCGACCCCTGCGTCTGCAATCAGACTACGCATCATAGTTTGTAGGACTCCATTTCTTTTCTCTGCCACGCCATTTTGAGCTGGGGTGAAAGGCGCGGTAAGAAAATGGTGGATGCCCTTACGCCTTACCCAGTCCTGGAATTTTCGGGACATGAACTCAGCCCCGCGGTTGCTCTGCAGTTGTGCGATCTTGGTTTTATACTGGGTCTCTACAAAGTTGTAGAGTGATTTTATGGTGTCAAAGGCTTCAGATTTTTCTGTGAGGATATACACGTGGCCGTACCGTGAAAAATCATCAACTGCAGTGAGAAAATACTGACTTTTCCCTAGGGATGGTGTGAAAGGCCCGACCAAATCAACATGTACTAGTTGGTACGGGTATTGGGTCTTACGCAGTGACGTTTTTGGAATAGGCGCAGCTTTCCTCTTTGACCTCTTACAGATTGCACAGTCCAGGAATACCTCACAATCTTTGAGCTGGACTCCCTCAGCAAACTCTCCCATCTTTTTAACCACAGGGAAGCTTGCATGACCTAGTCTTCGGTGTAATATATGGGCACACTTATCATGAAGTGGCTTCCCCACTGACACCCTCTTGGCATTGGTTGCCTTGAGCGGTGCTTCAGGTGACAGCTGAGGTTCGGATTTCTTATCCACACTGCCTTGCTGTGGGGGCTTGGATGCAACCGCTTCACCCTTGCAGTCGTTAAGCAGCCTTGGGGTTGTCTGTGAGGCCCCTTCTAAGGGGGAGAAATATGGCAAATCATTTATGATGGCTATATTTCCAATGACCCTCTGGTCCCGGGTGACATGACCTCCCCCTTTGCGAAATAAAACTTCCACCCCGTCATCGTCACATAACTTGATAATGCTCAATAGGTTGTTGGCAATGGAGGTGGCGTGTAAAACACCTTCAACTTTTCCAAGTCCAGGTACAGAGACAAACCCCTCACCAACAATTAAAACTTTATCACCGTTGGCCACCTTGACAGATGAGTTAATTTTCTTTAACCTTTTAAACCCTTGACTCATATTGGTAATGTGAGAAGAAGCTCCAGAGTCCAGTAAACATAAGTCAGTGGAGCTATCAGCTCTTGTGGTGGGGGCACAGGTAGACACAAAATTGTTAGTACTTTTGGCCCCGCCACGGCCCCTTCCTTGTCCCTTGCCCCTACCTTGATTGGGACTACGCTTGGGGCCTTGTTGAAAATGGGGGCAGTCCTTCTTGAGGTGCCCCTCAGAGCCACAGGTGAAACACTTGAGTAGAGCATTAAACTGCTCTGAGTTGCGGTGTCGTCTGCTGGCTGGCTGGCTGGTGACTCTGTTGTATTCTCCCATATCTCGTCGTCTGCTATCTTCGTCAATGAGTCTGCCCTCG
This sequence comes from Vipera ursinii, assembly GCF_947247035.1. Classification (NCBI taxonomy): domain Eukaryota; kingdom Metazoa; phylum Chordata; class Lepidosauria; order Squamata; family Viperidae; genus Vipera; species Vipera ursinii. Next base: position 358,393,354 of record NC_139512.1, on the reverse strand, counting down.
AGATAGGACAGAGGCATGGGTTCATCCCTGCCCCCTTCCAGGGAAATGATAAAATTGTTCCAACTTTTGTCCAGGGAAGCCACGATAACTGCGACCAAGTTCTCTTCAGGTATTCGGTAATTTTTGGACATCAGTTGCGCCCTGAGGGATTTTAATTTTCCGAGATGTTCTGCCATGCTGGCCCCAAACCTGAGTCTTGTGTTGTAAAACTCAGTTGTGAGTCTGGTGAGGGAACCCATGCTCTTGCTGTTGAATAAATTGTATAATAACTGCCAAACTGCGCAAGCTGTGAGTCCATCTGGAATGCTTGGGAACAAATTATCATCCATAGAAGCCATCAGAGTAGAAAAAGCCTGTCTATGGAGCCACTCTTCTCGTGAGCTCCACGGGAAAGGTGGGGGGTTCAGGACTATTTCAAGAGTCCCATCCTTTAATAGACATACCTGCAAATTTCTATTCCAACTGTGGTAGTTCTCACCCCCAATTTTCAGTTTTTGAAAGTTGGGATGCAACGTGGACGCAGGAAGAAACGTTTTGTCCAGTTCTTGGAGCATTTGAGAGGTTTGCATTGAAAAAAAAGGTAAAGGTACCCCTCTAGTGGGCGTTGGCGGTATTTTTCTCTGATTTTCAGATGGCCCCCATTCTGGGTTAAAAAGCCCGTACTGGGCATGTCCGGAAAACATGTGATCAGGGGGTGGGCGGTGCCCAAGATTGCCGGCCGGCACTTGGTTTTGAAAAAGCTCTGGAAATCCTTCCTGGAGCCCCCCCGCCCCTGGATTGCCTTGAGAAGCCCATCGCTGGTCCTGAAAACCTTGGGGATGGCTAAAGCCGATGCTGGAGGAGGGGGCCAACCCCCCCGAAGGCCAAGTAAGGAGAGCGCCTGGGCGGGGGCGAAAGGAAGACTGGGGGCCCCGGAGAGAGGGTCGGGGGCCTTGGAGGGTAATGAGCAGTCTTATTGCCATCATAGGTCACGAGGGTTTCTGCTGGAGAGAGCCCAGGAGTTTGCATGTTGCTACGGCTGGATGCCAGGGGTTGCTGGGCCTCCAGACTTAATTGAGGCCTTTCTTTGTTAGAAAATGTGGGCGCACAGGGGGCTGCCATCTTGCTTCCTGTGCCGGGCCATGCGGTCTCCCTGGGTGCAGCCATCTTGTTTCCTGTTGCCCCAGGAAGCTGTAGGTCACAGTTAGGCAGGGGATTTCGCGCCGAAAGCCCTGGGGTCCCTGGGTTACTCAGGGTGGCGGGCGCCATATTAAGGGGCCTCGTGGTGGCTGAGGGGGGGCTTACCCGGCATCCACAGTCCTTCTGCACTGATGTCCTTCGTGGAGAGGCTTGTGGGGTCTCCTGTACTTCAAGGAGTTTTAGAAGCAGTTCCTTGCATTCCGGTGTAGACATTTGATCCACGCGTTGCTTGCGTTGGGCCCGGAGCACTTCTGCTGCATCTTGACAGTCTTGGGCGGACTGTAAAACTTCCAAGCTTCCCTCTGTGGCGTGCAGAAGGAAGCCATCTGTGCTCTCACCTGGAGCGGAGCTTGCTTCAGGGGCTAGAGCTGTTGATTTTGATTGAAGACTTCTGGTCACAATCTGGGATCTCCGGCCATCCATTTCAGTTTCAAATCTAAGGATCTTACTGCTATCTGCAAGCTTGGAGGCTGTGCCTTAAACCTGTTCTAAACCAGCCCTCTTCTCGCACCCCTAATCAAAGGAAGAGTCTGGAAAGCGTCCAAGATCAAAAGGCTTCTGCCAAGTTTTAATTACACTGTTACAAAAATACAAGAGCTTGACTTCTCAAAGAAAAAGTTGCTTTCAGCAACTAGCCCCTCCCCAAACACTTCTTTTATAGAGAGCTCAGGGCGTGGTCTCCCTGTGCCTCCTCCCGAGGAGTCCCATAGCCTTCCTTTGTTTGTCCCTGCTCGTCTGCCTCCTGCGTCGGGCGTCCTTGAACAGGGCCAGCTGTGGGTCATCATCCTCCGCACTCTCGGGCTCACACAGCTGAGAAGAGGTTCCCGGCTGAGGACTCTGCAAAGTCTCCAAATCATCATCAGCCGGTTCGTTTCCCTCCTCCCCCACATCTGAGTCCTCCGATACATCGGACCCGGCTGTCGGACCCACAGGCTGGCCCTGAGTCACAACACTATCCCGCACCGCAGGGCCCTTCCCCCGGGTCTGCCGATCCGGATGCGGTCGGGATGGGAACTGTTCGTGAAACGCAGTCACCAACGCAGGGGCATGAACGGCGGTCGCGTCTTCCCATGTGAAGTCCTCCGGCCCGTACCCTTTCCACTCGATCAGGTACTGGAAGCGACCTTTCAGCCAGCGGGAATCCCTGATGCTGGCGACCTCGTACTCGGGGGTGCTGTCGCCATCACGAGGTCCTGATGGGGGAGGTTCCGCTTGGCGAAGTGGACAAGCCGGTTGTTCGGGGACCAACAAGGACCGATGGAAGACGGGGTGCACGCGCAGGGAACGTGGCAGAGTTAAACGATAGGCGACCGGGTTGATGACGGCCTCGACTGGGAACGGTCCAAGGTAACGGTGGTCCAGCTTCCTCGCCGGCCGAGTGGATGGTAGGTTCCTGGTGGACAGCCAGACCCGATCCCCCACCGATAATGGAGGCGTATCCCTTCTCGACCGATCGGCGAACCTCTTGTAGTCGGCCTTGGCCTTCTCCAGCTGCCGTCGCACCAACCGATGGATCGCCTGTAACTCCGCCATGAATTCGTTCGCTGCCGGCTCCGGTGAGTCCACGGGAGAAAGGGGGAAAAACCGAGGGTGATAACCCACATTGGCCAAGAACGGTGTCATCTGCGTGGAGGTGTGCTGCGAGTTGTTAAAGGCAAACTCGGCTATGGCCAAATAGTCCACCCAATTGTCCTGCTGCAGGTTAACGTAGCAGCGCAGATACTGCTCCAAAATGCCGATGACCTTCTCGGTACCCCCGTCGGTCTGAGGATGATGCGCGGACGAGAGGCAAACCTTAATGTCCAACGCCCGCATCAACTCCTGCCAGAAGCGGGCTGTAAACTGGGCCCCCCTATCGGAGACGACTCTATCGGGAAGGCCGTGCAGCCGGAACACCTGTTGGATGAACATGCGACTAGTGGCGCGAGCTGACGGTAAGCCGCGACAGGGGATGAAGTGCGCCATCTTGGTCAACATGTCCACCACCACAAACACTGTCGTGAAGCCGGAGGATGGGGGTAGATCCGTCAGAAAGTCCATGGACACAGCCCCCCAGGGTCTCTTGGGCGTTGGCAAAGGCTGCAGTAAACCAGGCGGGGCCCCTGTCGCTGACTTGGCCTGCCTGCATGGGACGCAGGAGGTGACATAAGACTGGACATCGTGTCGGACTCGGGGCCACCAGAATGTACGGGAGACCAGGTTCAGAGTCTTGAACAGGCCAAAATGCCCCGCAGCCGGGTTATCATGACATTGGCTGAGGACGAGTCCCCTGAGTGGCCCTCCTGGAACATAGAGCCGGTCACGATAATACAGGAGTCCATCCGTGACCGACCAAGGCGAATCTGGCCCCACCTCTTCCTTCCGCTGAGCCACCCACGCCTCCTGCTGCTGCGCCTCCCGGATCCGAGCCCGTATATCCACCGGCTCCCGCACCGCAGCAAAAGACTCGACGGGGATCACGGTCCTGGGCGGAAGCTTGTCTTCCACTCGGGTGTACTCGGGCTTCCTGGACAGAGCATCCGCTCTCTGGTTGTGCCCGCTTGGTATGTACCGCACCCGGAAGTCAAACCTCGCAAAGAAGAGGGACCACCGGATCTGGCGTTGGTTCAAATTCCGAGCGGTCTGCAGGCTTTCCAGATTCTTGTGGTCCGTCCGGACCTCGATTTGATGCCGCGCCCCCTCCAGATGATGCCTCCAAGCCTCGAACGCCGCCTTGATGGCCAGCAGCTCCTTCTCCCAGATGGTATAGTTGCGCTCCGAGGGATTCAATTTCCGTGAGTGATACGCGCAAGGGAAAAGGGTACCGTTGGGCGTCGCTGCCTGAAGTAACACGGCCCCAATGGCAATGTCGGAGGCGTCCGCCTCCACGACAAATGGCCGTTGCGGGTCAGGATGCTTCAAGATGGGCTCCTTCATGAAGGCGTCCTTCAGAGCTTGGAACGCCTGTTGTTCGGGGGCGTTCCACTGGAACCGAGTCTTCTTCTGCAGGAGCCGGGTGAGGGGGGCTGTCAAGGCAGCAAAGCCAGGGATGAATGTCCGATAGTAGTTGGCAAATCCAAGAAGTCGCTGAATATCCTTCACGCGACGCGGGGGTTGCCAACTCTGCAACGACTCAACTTTACTCGGTTCCATGGCGATGCCCTCAGGAGAAATGCGGTGACCCAAGAAATCAATGGTCACCTGGTAGAACTGGCACTTCTCCAACTTGGCAAACAGCCGATGTTTCCGGAGGCGCTGCAGGACCTGACGGAGATGCTGATGATGCGCTTCACGCGACGGGGAGTAAATCAGGATGTCGTCCAGGTAAATCACAACAAACTGGTCCAACAGTTCCCGAAAGACGTCATTCATAAAATGCTGAAACACAGCGGGGGCGTTGGTCAGGCCAAACGGCATCACCGTGTACTCGAAATGTCCATAGCGAGTACCAAACGCCGTCTTCCACTCATCACCCGGCCGAACCCTGACGAGGTTGTAAGCTCCACGCAGGTCCAGTTTCGTGAAGATCTTAGCCTCCCGGAGTCGGTCCAAGAGCTCGGGGATGAGGGGCAGCGGGTAGCGGTTACGCACCGTGATAGCGTTGAGTTTCCGGTAGTCACAGCAAAGCCGTAACTCGCCCGACTTCTTTTTGACGAAGAGCACGGGCGCAGACACTGGCGAGGACGAGGGCCGGATGAAACCACGAGCCAAGTTCTTCGTCAGGAAGTCCCGCAATGCAGCCAACTCGGGCTCCGACATGGAGTACAAACGCCCCACTGGGAGAGGCGCATCAGGGACTAGGTCAATGGAGCAGTCGTAGGGCCTGTGCGGGGGTAATTGGTCCGCCTCTGACTCGCTGAACACGTCAGCAAAGTCGGACAGTTCGGGAGGCAAGGAAACCCCTGAGGAACCCTCCACCTGGCCGGCACAGATATGGCGGGTGTGGTCCACGCACTGCAAACTTGGGAAGGTGACCAAGTTCTGAGACCAATAGATCTGTGGATCATGCGCCCGGAGCCACGCCAGTCCCAAGACCACGGGGAAGTGCAGATCCGAAGTGACGTAGAACTGAATGGCCTCCACATGGGTACTGATGGCCATACACACGGGTTGCGTGGCGGCCGTGATAGGCCCGGACAGGAGCACTCGACCATCGATGGTCTCCACAAGCATGGGCGGATCCACTGGACACTGGGGAACAGCCCATTTGGCCACAAAGGCCGAATCCATAAAGTTAGTGGTAGCCCCAGAGTCAATTAAGGCATGGACTGGAATCCCCTCTGACTTGCCAGGGAGGATCAGACGTGCCTCCAAAATCAAATGCCGTGGAGGTTCACAGGCACCGTCGGAACGGCGTCGCTCGGTGTGGATGTTGTGGGTCGCCCGATCTTTCACACCATCTAGATCGGGCTCGAGCCGTTTCCCGATAACAAAGCAGGGGACTTTCTCAGGGCAGGCTTGGTCACTGACGCCCGCTGACGCTTCTTCGGGCAAGAAGCAGCCAAATGTCCAGGGTCCCCACAGTAAAAACACAACCCCTCCGATCGTCGTCTGTCCATTTCCGTCACCGATAGACGGGACCTGGCGGCACCCAGCTCCATTGGCTCCTCCCTCTGGACCGGGGGCTCACGCACAACAGGGGCGGCAGGGGTCTGTGGGGTGGCACGGCGACTCTTACGCTGCTGCAGCCGGGCATCGATCCGCAGACAAAGATGGATCAGCCCATTCAGGTCTGAGGGAATGTCCACGCGGGCCAGCTCATCCAACATCTCCTCTGACAAGCCATCCTGAAAGGCATCCACGAGCGCAGCCTCATTCCAGGCGGAATCCTGGCTAAGCAGCCGGAAATCGCTGATATAGGCCTGTAGAGGGCGCTGACCCTGCCTCAAAGCTTTCAGGCGTCGGGTGGCCGTCTGTGCCTTAATCGGGTCCTCGTACATGAGGCGCATATGGTCACAAAACCCCCCAAAGTTATCCAACAAAGGGCTAGGCTGTGCCAACAGAGGTGTGCCCCAACGAGCTGCATCTCCCGACAGAAGGCTCAACACGAATCCCACCTTATCTCGGTCAGTGGGGAAATCAGCTGCTCTCACGCTGATATAAAGCTGGCATTGTCCCAGGAAGGCAGGAAACAGTTCTGGATTACCAGCGAATTTATCCGGCATAGCTATCTGACATTTCCTCCTGGGTGGGGGGGCAGCATGTACCTGAGCCTGCAGTTGTGCCACCTGAGTGGCCAGCAAGGTGAGTTGCTGGTTGAGCTGGACATTCTCGGCAAGAAGCTGCTCCATCGTAGTATTAAGGGGTGGGTGGCTGAAAGCAAACTGTTCTAAACCAGCCCTCTTCTCGCACCCCTAATCAAAGGAAGAGTCTGGAAAGCGTCCAAGATCAAAAGGCTTCTGCCAAGTTTTAATTACACTGTTACAAAAATACAAGAGCTTGACTTCTCAAAGAAAAAGTTGCTTTCAGCAACTAGCCCCTCCCCAAACACTTCTTTTATAGAGAGCTCAGGGCGTGGTCTCCCTGTGCCTCCTCCCGAGGAGTCCCATAGCCTTCCTTTGTTTGTCCCTGCTCGTCTGCCTCCTGCGTCGGGCGTCCTTGAACAGGGCCAGCTGTGGGTCATCATCCTCCGCACTCTCGGGCTCACACAGCTGAGAAGAGGTTCCCGGCTGAGGACTCTGCAAAGTCTCCAAATCATCATCAGCCGGTTCGTTTCCCTCCTCCCCCACATCTGAGTCCTCCGATACATCGGACCCGGCTGTCGGACCCACAGGCTGGCCCTGAGTCACAACAAAACCATCCTCTCTGCTACCAACTTGTGAAGCAGCTTTCACAAGAGATTGATGGGACGTTAAGGTGCTTCCAAGTAAAATAGGCAGAATGCAGAAATGCAGTCATTATGAAGCTTTATTCATCGATAGGTTATATAAAAAGAGCTATATGGCATGGAAGCATCCATGCTTGTATGATAGAGAATGCATGCAAGTGAGAAGATAGAAAAGAGAAGCAGAACAAAGAAGCAGCCCCTGGGCAGAGGTATTTATGGGGGGTCTCAGCCCCTCCCTAGCCATAAAATTCTCTCGCCAATGGGGCTGCTGCAGGGGAGCAAAGAAGCCTCTTTGCTCCATCTGATGACCTATTTAAGGAACTGCCATGGGCTGGCACAAAACATGTAACATAGATTGTCTCCTCTTCTTTGTAGGAGCCCCTCAAATGTTGGAAGACTGCTATCATGTCACCCCTTGTCTGTCTCTTCAATAATAATAATAATAATAATAATAATAATAATAATAATAATAATAATAATAATAATAATAATAATAATAATTTTATTTATATACCGCCCTTCTCCCGAAGGACTCAGGGCGGTGAACAGGGCAGACATATAAAAAATACAAAAATACAAAAGTTAAAAACAATTAAACATATGCCCAACTAAAAATAGTAAATACATATATTAAAAATGACAATAAAAACCCAACCCATCCCCCATCAGACCAGGCCGGCTTGTTCAAATAAGTGTGTCTTCAGATCGCGACGGAAGGAGCGAAGATCGGGCGCCATCTGGAGCTCAACCGGCAACCGATTCCATAGCTCCGGGGCGCCCACACAGAAGGACCTCCCCCTGGGGGCCACCAATCGACATTCTCTGACCGGTGGCACCCTGAGGAGGCCCTCTCTGTGGGAGCGCACAGGGCAGAGGGAAGTTGATGCCGGCAGCAGGTGCTCCCTAAGGTACTCCGGACCCATGCCATGTAGGGCCTTAAACACCATTACCAGTACCTTGAATCTCACCCGGAAGAAAACTGGCAACCAATGCAGCTCACGGAGCAGAGGTGTAACATGGGAGTATCGGGAGACTAGCCATACCCAATTTCTACAACTGTTCTTCGTATGTTTTTGCCTCCAGTCCCATGATCATCTTTGTTGCTCTTCTCTGACTCTCTCCAGGGTCTCAACATCTTTTTCATATTGTGGCGATCAAAATTGGATCAAAATTGGATACAATATTACAAGTGTGGACTTACCAAGGCCTTATAAAGCGGTATCAACACTTCATGTGATCTTGATTCTATCCTAGGACTGCGTTGGCTTTTTTGACTGCTGCCACACACGGCTGGCTCACATTTAAGTGATTGTCCACTACGACTCCAAGATCCCTCTCACAGTTACTGACATTAAGCCAAGTACCACTTATTCTATCCTGTGCATTTGGTTTTTCTTGCCTAAATGTAGAATCTTACTTTTTCAACCATTGAATTTCATTTTGTTACATAGGGACCAGTGTTCAAGTCAAGATCTTTTTGGATCTTGAACTTGTCTTCTGGTCTGTTGGCTAGTCCTGCCAGCTTAGTGTCATCTGCAAATTCAAGGAGTTCCCCTTCAATTTCATCTACACTGTTTATGAAGATTTTGAAGAGTCCTGGGCCTGAAACGGCACCTCAGGGTAACCCATTGGTCATTTCCCTCCATGTAGATTTGATACCATTAAAGACTACTCGTTAAGTAGTTCTTGTCAGCCAGTTGCAAACTTACCTGTTGGTGGTGCTGCCTATCCCACATTTTACTAGCTTGCCAAGTAGTAAGTTGTTATCTACTCAATGAAGTGTTTAACTGAAACCTAAGTATATTATGTCCCCACCATTTCTCTGATCTACTGATTAGGTCACCTTGTCAAAGAATGAAATAATTTGTTTGGCATGATCTGTTTTTGATGAAGCCATGTTGCCTCTGTTTATGACCTTGTTTGCTTCTAGGCATTTACAGATTTGTTGCTTGGTCATCTTTTCCTAGATCTGCCCAGGTGTTCATGTCAGGGCTGGGCTGTAATTTCTTGGATCTGTTTTCCGACAGGGCAAGTCAATGGGTGTGGGAAGCTGGATTTACTTAATGACCATGTGATACACTTAACACTTAACTGTGGCAGAAAGGTCATAAAATTAGGCACAGTTCACTTCACAACTGCCTTGCTTAGCAATAGAAATTCATGTCCCGGCTTCCGGTTTTCATATCATGGTGATATGGATGTAGGGAAGCAGGGCTCTGCCTTCCGTGCCCAATTTCTTCCATCTGGGGCCGCAAAAAGGGCCTGAAGTCACCCCGGAGAGGCAATGAAACAAGAGGGGACCTTTGCACATCACAGGGAGACAGCGGTCGACCTGCTTGATCCAAGGAAGTCCTCAGAACTGACAGGATAAAGACTGGCTGCACCGATGCAACCAGTTAGAAGCTGCTGACCTACGGAAAAAGAAAGTGGTATTTAACAATTGCAAGCAACATACTTGAGTCTGAGTGCAAAGTCGCGTGGTCGCATAGAGAGACGGACACTTGAGCTGGGTAGTATTTCTTTTATTCGGATCTGGAATGAATCTGGGACAAAGGGGTTTGCCTGGTGTTTCTTATACCTGCCCAGGTGAATGATGGCCAATAGAATTAAACCTGGGCTTCCCGCCAGTGCATGTGGCCAATAGGTTTAAACCCTGGCTTCCCTCCAGAGCTGACCACGCCGGGGCTGTCAAACTTGCTCCATCCGGCTTTTCCCGCCTCAGCGGTTATCGCCTGGAGCTGACCAGCCCCCTGCTGCGCTGGCATTTCCTGTGTATGCTAGCAGCATACACTACACCCCTTCCCCCATAGTGAGGACTTTTCCTCTGTCATACCATCTCCAACTATATACACATATTTACAAAACATGGTTACAATGGATACACTTGTTGATCTGTTGCCCCCCTTATGATCGTACATAGTCAGCGAGGTAGCTTGGCGCTTTGTGTGGCCTACTTGACCTTCTTGGTACCTGATCTTCCGGAGGTATGGTGGCGTGGCTATTCATTCCTTCCTGAAGCTCCTGTTGAGGAAGGTTGTTGTGTGTCTGTGTGTGTGATTTGCTGATTCCTGGTGACTGCCTGGTTTCTCTATCAGACTCCTGCCTGTACAGGGGTTGCCATTGCTCCCCCCCAACCATCCTCCTTGGTGAATGTGTTTGTATTGGCTTTTGTGTTGGATCTTCCTCCTCACCCCCCAGTGTGTCCTCTGCCCCCCTTTCAGGAGTCCTTTTCCTCAGTTGATCCAGATGCCTTTTCCACAGGCGTCCCCCCTCCACCCTTACTCTGTAGGAAAGGGGCCCTGTTTGCTCTATAATTTCCCCTGGCACCCAGGGATAACCCGTACTGTAGTTCCTGGCCCAAATGAGGTCCCCTGAGGCAAAATGTGTCTTGATGTTGGGGTTCCCCGTGTCTGCGGCTACTCTGTCTGGATGGAGCCTGTCTAACGTTGTGATAAGGCGTCTCCCCCATCTGAGTTCCGCTGGGCTTTTGCCTGTGGCAGTGCAAGGTGTTGCGTGTTGGTGAAGGAGGAATGTGGCTAGTCTTTGCTTCCAATCTCCCTGTACTATGCGTTTGAGTGCATCTTTTGTTGTTCTCACGAATCGTTCTGCCAATCCATTACTGGCAGGGTGGAAGGGGGCCGAGGTGACGTGTCTAATCCCCAAGGTCCTCAGGAACACCTGGAAATCCGAGGAAGTAAATTGCGTTCCATTATCTGACACAATTACATCAGGCAACCCATGTGTAGCGAATATCCCCCTCAATGCTTGGATGGTCCCTGCTGATGTCATGCTGCTTACAGGTACCACCTCAAGCCATTTTGAATGACTATCCACAACTACCAGAAATGTGTGACCTTGGAATGGGCCAGCGTAGTCTATGTGCACCCTGGACCAGGGTGAGTGTGTTTCCTCCCACTTATGGACTGGTGCGTGTGGTTGTTCTGGCCGTGTCCTCTGGCATGTGTAGCAGCCAGCTACCTGTGCTTCTATTTCCTTGTCCAACCCTGGCCACCACAGGTAACTCCTTGCTAAAGCCTTCATTCTTACTATCCCTGGGTGTCCTTCGTGTAGTGATTGGAGAACTCTTTCCCTGAGCCTTGTGGGAATTATGACTCTGTTTCCCCACAAAAGGCACCCTTTGTGGGTGGACAGTTCAAACCTTCTTGAGAAGTAAGCAGTGAACTCTTGCCCAGGTGATTTGTCTTGCCACCCACTACTCACCCACGAATGAACTCTGCTCAGAACCTTGTCTTTTGGTGTCTCTGTGGCTATGTCCTTCGCGTTGAGGGGGCATTCTGGCAGTTCTTGGATTGCCACGATTTGGGCAGCCGGTGCTGGGTCCGGCTCCCTGTCCATTAGGGGCAGTCTGCTGAGACCATCAGCATGCCCCATCTCCTTCCCTGGTCTGTGTATCAATTTACAAGAATATGCAGAGAGAAATATTGACCATCTTAGCATTCTAGGTGACAAAATCTGTGGTGTTTGTTTCTCCGTTGTGAATAGTCCTAATAAAGGTTTATGGTCTGTGAAGATTATGAAATCTCTGCCATACAGGTAATCATGAAATTTCTTTACTCCAGCAACCACTGCCAGTGCCTCCTTGTCTATCTGGGCGTAGTTCCGCTCTGCAGCTGACAGGGTTCTGGAGTAGTAGGCGATGGGAGCCTGAGTTCCATCCACCTTGAGATGGCTGAGCACTGCTCCAATCCCATAAGGGGATGCATCGCACGCAATACAGATTGGCTGATCCTCCCTGAAATGGGTGACATTGGCATCGCTTGCTAACATGTTTTTTAGTGTTTGGAATGCTTTTGCATGTTTGTCAGTCCATTCCCAAGGCGCTTGCTTGTCAAGTAGCCTATGTAGGGGTTCTGCAATTGAGGCTTTGTGAGGCAGGAATGTGTGGTAGAAATTGAGGAGCCCCAAGAATGCCTGCAATTCAGGCTTGTTTTTGGGAGCAGGGGCTTCTTTGATTGCCCTCACCTTTGATGCAGATGGGTGGATGCCTTGAGCATCTATCCTGAACCCCAGGAATTCTGTTTCTGGGACCCCAATCCTGCACTTCTCCCTTTTGAGTTTGAGACCTGCCCCCCTGAACCTCTCAAGGACCGTCCTTAAACGGGTCGCCAGCACGTCCGGGGAGCTGGCTGCGATCAGGACGTCATCAAAATAAGGGCAAACCCCTGGTATTCCTTTAAGCGTCCTTTCCATCACCTCCTGAAATATCCCCGGCGCTACGCTAACCCCAAACTGCAACCGGTCTACCCGGAACGCTCCCTTGTGAGTGATGATCGTTTGTGCTCTAGCAGCCCCTGGGTCTACCGGCAATTGCTGATAAGCTTGGGCGAGGTCCAATTTAGCGAACACCGACCCGCCTTGTAGGGACGCTAAGATGCTGCTGACTGCAGGGACTGGATAGGAATGGGCACTTAAAGCTCGGTTTATCGTCCCTTTATAATCAGCGCAGATACGAATTTCCCCATTTGCTTTAATTGGCGTTACGATGGGAGTCTCCCAATCTGCTCCATCCACTGGTGTTAACACTCCCTGGTCTACCAGCTTATCCAATTCCCGCTCTATCTTTTGCTTTAATGCGAAAGGAACACGCCTCGCCTTCATCCTTATGGGTTGTACCTGGGGATCTAGTCTAAATGAGATTGGGGGACCCGTGTACTTTCCCAACTGCCCATCGAACACGTCCGCGAATTCCTCGCAGACTTCTTCTAGGGACAAATGGCTCCGTGTTTGATTAATCCCTGTGATTTTGATGCCCAAGGCGTTAAACCACCCTAACCCCACAAGGCTAGTCCGCTGGCCCTCGACGACCAACACACTTAATTTACCCTTGAATCCCTTGTACTGCACCCACAACAACGCCTCCCCCCGGATTTTGATCGGTGAATTTTGAAAGTCAGTGAGGGTCAGTCTGGATGTTCTCAAGGGAACCCGTTGACCGCTCCGCTTGCAAATGTCTAAAAACGTTCTGGCGGAGATGATGGATACGGCTGACCCTGAGTCCAGCTCCATCAAGCAGGGGACCCCTTGCAGCTTCACCCTCAGTTTTATTTTTTGGGCTAGCGCCGCAGGAGCCCCTGTTTTGAAAACGCCCGGCCGTCTCGATGTGTGACTCACAGTCAGACCCAACGACCGCTTCCCAGTACCTGTGGCATACTGGAACTCAGCTTCCACCTCGTGTAGGCTGTCCCGCTGCTTGCCTCTGCAGACCGCCGCGATGTGCCCCGTTTTCCCGCACGACCGACACTTCGCTGACTTGAAACGGCAGGTAGACCGGGTATGCTGTCCTCCACAGCTTGCACAGCGGGTAGACCGGGAGCCGCTCACGCCACAGCCAGAGCACTGGGTAGACCGGGGCTGTCCGTAACCGCTGTTCTGGGTAGACCGGGAGTTGCAGCCACAATGCTGGGTAGACCGGGGGCGATTCGCGCTGTGATCGTGAGGCTGGGTAGACCGGGGTCCGCTCGCTCCACATCTGCACTCCTGGTCTCTCTCGCCTGCCGTGGTTGGTCTCGGTTCCTTTCTGTTGTCTCGGTCGGGGTTGAAGGATCGCTGAGGTCGGTTGATGGCATCCACCTCCAGCTCTTCCCCGTCTGCGTCGGTGCCTCTTCTCACCTGGTGGATGGATCCGCCCTCCCTCGTCTCGGGCTCCTCGGCTGCATCCCAGGCTATGAGTTCGTCTTGGACATCCCTCAGGGTCAGTTTCTGCTTAGCAAAAAGTTTCTGGCGCAGCTTCCTGTCCCTCACCCCGCAAACGAGCCGATCCCGCAGCCTAATTTCTAGATTTTCGAAATTGCAGAGGCGAGCTGCCAGCCTCAGAGCTGCCATATACTGTTTGGCAGACTCACCTGGTCGCTGATCCCGTTTTTCAAAACGATACCGCCAGGCGATCTCGGACGTCTCGGGCTTGAAATGTTCAGACAGTTTCGCCAGCAATTCGTTGTAGCCGACGGAGTGGATGTCATCGGGTGCGCAGAGGCCGACCGCCAGCTGGTAGGTTTCTGTGCCGCAGCTGCAGAGCAGTACCGCCGCTCTCTGCCGGTCCTCCTTCACCCCGTTCGCCCTCAGGTAGCATTCTATCTGCCCCACGAAAGCTTCCCACTCCTCAGGGCGGCCGCTATTGAAAAGGGGATACTGACCCAGTTGTGTCATCTTGTCGTCTCGGTTGTCCTGCGTCTGGATCCGGGGCTGCCGATTGGATTCTGTCCGTGGCTAGCGTTGTCCGGTGCAGGATCCCATCCTTGTCGCCAGTGCAAAGTCGCGTGGTCGCATAGAGAGACGGACACTTGAGCTGGGTAGTATTTCTTTTATTCGGATCTGGAATGAATCTGGGACAAAGGGGTTTGCCTGGTGTTTCTTATACCTGCCCAGGTGAATGATGGCCAATAGAATTAAACCTGGGCTTCCCGCCAGTGCATGTGGCCAATAGGTTTAAACCCTGGCTTCCCTCCAGAGCTGACCACGCCGGGGCTGTCAAACTTGCTCCATCCGGCTTTTCCCGCCTCAGCGGTTATCGCCTGGAGCTGACCAGCCCCCTGCTGCGCTGGCATTTCCTGTGTATGCTAGCAGCATACACTACACCGAGTGAGATTATTTTCCTTCCACTACAATTTTAAAACCTGTTTTTGGGAAGAAAAAAAAAAGATCTGAAAGCAAAGAAACTCCCAGAATTAAAGGGAGGGGGGTTTCCTTTTTTCATCCCCTCTCCCAGAATAAAAGCAGCAGTTTAAGCTTTCTTGGGGGAAAAGAGAAAGACTATAAAATTAATTTGGACATGATAGAAAGAAAGAAGTTTGGGGAGTTATAATTTCTTTTTTTTTAACTTTTCTTAGAGAGTATCAGAGCAAAACATAAGGGGAAAAAAGCCTTTTTTGATTGGAAAATTACAAAATGGATATCTGATGACATCTAGTGGTGAAAAAGAAGAACTATACCAGGCTCTGTTTATATTTTGTCTTGAGTGAGGGAACTTGGCCTGAAGCCCAGACATAGATAACAGACAAAACCTTTTGATGTTTTTGAACTTCATAACTGTAGATTGCAGCTGGAAAAAAGAGAAAAACATTTTGGGCTGTCTTTTCTGCAGGATGGATTACAACTAAAACTACAAGCTAATTTGAAGCCATCTGGCTTCCTTGGATTACAAATATTGTTTGACCTGTAATTTTATAAACTATTTAGAGACAGACTGGATGGCAAGGAACTATCTACAGTAAGATATTTTGGATTATAATTTTGGCAGATTGGCAACATTGGATTTTGGGACAATTGGTCTGAGCTGGAGTTAGAAGATAGAAGTGGATTATCCCTTCTCCCAATTTTTACCCCCTTTTGTTTTTATTTTTTCCCCTCTTCTTGTTGTCTGGGGAGCCTATTGGATTATAAACTTTTAATCTCAGACAGTGAGATTAAGGATTAAGGACAGTGGAAGCTTAACTGTTAATGATTTTATTTGGAGAAGGCCCTATGGACTATTAATTCTGAATAGTAGGACCTTGTGGATTATAAATTTTGACTGAGTGATAATCTTGGATTTTGGACATCTGCTCTGGAAGTGAGCCTCACAAACAGAATTGGATTACAAATATTTTTATTCTTCTTCTTTGTTCTCCCTTCTTTTTCAGGGAGTTTATTGGATTATAGAGACTAAAGATAAGAACTATATGAGTTATTTAAGACAAATGTAAATGATATATTGTGTTACTGAATACAAGATTAATGATTTGGTATAAGGCAGACATCTGGGAAAAGTATTAAGAGTTGATAAAAATCTGGGTGGGGTTGTGGAATTTAAAGTGAGTGTTCCAAATTTAGCCAAAACTGGCAAGAAAATGCCCTCAGCCACCTCTGTAAGCTGTGTATCAGAGATCAATCGAATCAATGCTTCAACATGAAAAATCTAACAATTTTCAGAAGAAGATGCAAGCGGCATTACAAGCAATTGAAGAGGCAATCTCCTCCCACAAAGAAGATACAAGGAAAAACCATGAGGAGACAAAAGACAACCTTGATAAAATGAATCAGGAAATTCATAACATAAACTCTCAATTAGAAAGCTTCCGACAGATGGTTACAAAGAATGAACAAAGAATTCAGAAAATAGAAGACAAGCCAGTAGAGACTGATCAAAAGATGGAAGAAATAAAAGATGAAAATCAGAACCTGATGCAGGCAAATAGAGAATTGGAAGATTCAATGGCAGTTTTGGAAATGGAAAAGGCATCTTATTTTTTTTAAGATTTCAAAACGTAACGGAGGACAAAGAAGAGGATCTCGCGGATTTGATGACAGAGCTATCGGCTGAAGCACTGGAACTTGGGAAACAGGAAATGGAAGGAAAGATAGACCAAATATTTCGAGTCAAACTATGCGAGGATAAATAAAGTCCCTAGAGAAGTACATGTTAGATTCATCAAAAGATCTACAAGAGATGAGAATGAGAAGAGAGAGAGAGATGATCCACTGCAATATAAAGATAAGGAAATTGTAGTGCTGAAACAGATCCCTAGGAGGATAAGAGATTCAAGAAGAGAATATCAATTCCTGACCAGAAAATTAATTGAAAAAGAAGTGAAGTTCAGATGGCTGATTTCGGAAGGGATTTTAATTAATTGGCACATGAAAAGATACAGATTGGACACTACACTCAAGGCAATGGAACTTAATGAGAGATACAAAGCTTTTTTGGAAGGGGAAAGTCCGGAATTTCATGCAGAGAGAGAAGCAACAAACCAGGAAGAGATAGTAATAGAAGGAGCAGCCAAACTAAGGAAAGAAACAGAGAACACAAACATAGAAAAATGGGCAAAAGCAAGAGAACGAAGACTGATAAGAACAACTAGGAGAATCAAACCTAAATATAATTGAAGAAGAGGGAGAAGGAAAATGGGTTCCTTTTAATGAATATAAATGGATTGAACTCCCCCGCGAAAAGAAAGCGTGTTTTTTACACGACTACGAAAATTAAAAATGTGTACAAGAAACACATATTAAAAGACAATATTACAAACTGTTGGAACAACTGAAAATCTGGAAACTTCACTTCACACTAGCACACAGGTCTGCAACCCGTGGTTCCAGAGCCGCATGCGGCTCTTTCAGCCGTCTCCTTGCGGCTCCCAGTCCTCTGCCATGTGCAGTCCAAAAAAAAAGTGGGACTAAAAAAGTTCAACCAATCAATTCAAATATGCAGGGTAGGTGCATATCTCACCTTGGCTCCACTCTTCAAACCCTGTTCTACGCATGTGCGCATGTACGCACATGGGCACACATTTTTTGCGGCTCCCAGTTTTTCCTTTTGTGAGGGAACCGGTTCCGAGTGGCTCTTTCACTGTTTCAGGTTGCTGACCCCTGCACTAGCACAACAAAAGGAGAGAGGAATAGCTTTATATATTAAAGAAACAATGAATCGCAAACAAACTTACGCAGATGAAGAGGGAAGAATGTTAATGGTAGAAATAATGATAAATCAAAAACAGATATTGACGGTAGAAGAATTTTATCAAAAGTTACACAAAAAATAGTGGAATTGGAATATCAAAACATTTATTTAATGGAAGACTTTAATTTAATAGTAGATGGAAAGATGGACTACAGAAGTAGCAAAATAGGGGGGAAAAGGAAGGAATATAATCCCTAAGGTTTTCTTTAAAATGGCACATATGGAATATATGGAGAGAAAAGAATCCAAAAGAACTACAATATACGTTTTACTCAAACAGGCACAAATCATGGTCTAGAACTGATATGATATGGATACCTCCTGAATTAAGCACGATTATACAAGAGATTGAGATAGAAGCCAATATATGGGCAGACCATAATCCGATAAAAATGACTTGGAGAGGAGCTAAGAAAAAAGTAAGACGGTCTTTGTTGTGTACTGGGTTGTTTGCTTGAATGAAAAGACAAGGCGAGTGAGTTCAGGCAGGAACATGCTTTTATTGTAGAGCAGGAACTGAACTGGGAAACAGGGCTGCGATTGCAGCTATTTATACCCTGGCCTCTAGGTGGCGGCCAATAGGTTTAAAGCAACCTATTGCCGCCCTAGAGGCAGCCAATGGCAGCTCCGGAGACAGGTTGTCTGAGGAGCTGGGAGCCGCTAGCCAGCTCCTTGCTTAAGCAACCTTCCAGCATTCAAACTCATGTGGTACACTCAGCAAAACAAGTCCCAATACATTACAATCTTTGAATCAATCCTTATGGAAAGAGAAAGAATTTATACAAATAGCAACAAAGGAAATGGAATTTCTCTTTAAAATAAAAAAGAAGAGACATCGCTTCAAAATGTGCGGGATACAGCTAAAGCATGCTTTAGAGGTTTGGCTATAACTTACATGGTGAAAATGAAGAAAAAAATGCAACAACAAACGAAGTTAAAGCAGGATTTTATAAAATTTTATACTTATAAAATTGGAATTGGAACTACAAAGGGATCCACAAAAAGAAAACTCTTAAAAAGCAAATGGAAATAATAAAACACAAATTAAACCTAGCAGAGGCTGAAAAAAAAATGGCCCAACAAATTAAAAGGGCAAAACAAAACTTTTTTGAAAATGCTAATAAACCGGGTAGGTGGACCAAATTGATAACCAAAATCTATTCAGATAAACAAAAAAATCAATTGTCAGAAAAAACAGATCTTCAGATAGTTAAGAAAGTTAAATACCTGGGGATATACTTAACAGCAAGATGTGCAACAATAAAAGTTTGATCCCCCAGTTTAATCAGAAGCCGCTTTCAGCTACCCCAAACTCCGTCTTTGTCCCTTCCCGACTTAAGTGGTCAGTCCCAGCAGCCTCTCGCTGAATTCCCAAAGCTTCATGGCCATGTGGTCATCGCGGGCCTGTGGCCAGGGCGCTTTTGCGTGGCAGTCCACGAAATACTGCCCGCTCAGCCTCTCAATGCCCTCCTCGGTGGCACAGTAGATGGTGGTCTGGGCACCAGTGTTGCAATCTCGTCTGAACAGCTTCATGAATCCAAACACCCGAAATACCCACCATGGAAAGGAGCGACTAAGTTCAGTTCTAACAGATCCTGAAATCAAAAAAGAGTTGGTTGTGTGAACAGCCTGGGAAGGAAAGAAGCACCTTCTGGGGTGACCCAGGAGGAGGAGGAGGAGGAGGAGATCCTGAATGAACCCTTCACACAACTCTCGTTTCCCATTTGGCAGCCTTGGGGCAACTTCTAAATATTTTTCAGAAGACCCAACACTGCAGAGGGAGTGTTTCTCTGTGTATGTGTGACTGTGTGTGCATTGCATGTGGTGCATTGCACACTTGGATCCAATGCACACCTGACTGGCTAATAGATTCAAATAGATAATATTACATAATGAAGGTCTATCTGCTTAAAATAGTTTGTGTGTTTGTGTCTCTGTGTGGCCACACACAAAAATCCATTGGAATTAGGTGGCTAGTACAAGCAGTCCTCATCTTACCAGTTTGTTTACTGGCTTTTCAAAGATATTCTTTCTCTGTTATTCTGTTTTTGCTTCCATATGGCAGAAAAATAGGTTGCCAATGGTTAGTATCTGCAATCATCAACGGGGGGTAGGAGCAGCTCACCGCCCCCCAGCAATTTCAGAGCCTCAGAGGGCACAGGAGCAAACTTGCCCTTTTTAGGCCACGATAATAACTGGCATTCCAACTGCCAGTTTCCTTTTGACCAGGATGGGCTGTGTTATATACTGGGCTCTTGTGAAACACCACGTGGGTTGCTGGAGCAGCTAACGGCTCTCTAGCAACCCAGAGTACAAGTCTCCTGTGCTGCAATTGGCTATCTCCAGGCAGCAATGATTGATTCAAACCTATTGGCTGCCACCTAGGGGCTAGACTACATATTGCGGCTAGTTGCAGACAATTCCCCAGTACAGTTCCAGCATGAAATAAACAATGAGTTATCCTGTACTCTGCTCCGTGTCTTCATTCCTGTAAAATGAAATCAACCTTTATTGTCAAAGTACAAAAGTACCAAAGAACCCGCTATTTAACAGGCTGGAAGGCGCCAGACAGAGGCGAAGTCTTAGCTCAGCCCTTCTGAACGAACCCTCCTTTGTCCTTTCGTGGATTCTAATAATGCAGGGTGAAAATAATTTGTGCAGTGCACAAATGAAGTGTTCACATTGACTGATGCACTGGCAAGAATGCTCATCTTCTACAGAGGAACAAAAGGAAGTCAACAAAGAGAAAATGAAAACCTGGATCTCTGCCAGCATCACTGTGGATTAATCCATTCGGCTCCTGCCTTCCTACATAAACTATTTTGGTCTGCCCTGAAATCTGCCAGTTCAGGGGTGCCCAGCCTTGGCAACCTTAGGATATGGACTTCAACTCCCAGAATTCCCCAGCCAGCCATGCTCAGAGAGCACCAAGGACCCCAGTTTCCTCCTCCTCTCCTCACTCCCTTCTAGTACTAATTATGTTACCTGGCTGGGTCATGAAACGTCTGCCAGAATATCACCAAGCTCAGAGAGCACTACAGTAAGGACCCCATAGTCCTCCTCCTCCTCTTCCTCCTCCCCCTCTTCCTCCTCCTCCTTCTCCTCCTCCCTTCTAGCCCTGCTGATGTTCCCTAGTTGGGTCATGAAACGTCTTCAAGAAAACCACCCAGCTCAGAGGGCACCAAGGACCCCACAGTCCTCCTCCTGTTCTTCATCTTCCTCCTCCTCCTCCTCCTCCTCCTCCTCCTCCTCCTCCTCCTCCTCCTCTTCCTCCTCCTCCTCCTCCTCCTCTGTGCAAACCCCCTCCCCACTAGCCCTGATGATGTTCCCTAGTTGGGTCATGAAACGTCTGCAAGGAAACCACCCAGCTCAGAGAGCACCAAGCACCCCACAGTCTCCCCTCTCCACCTCCTCCTCTTGGCAACCCCCTTCTCTCCCAGCAGTGATGATGTTATTTCCATTTTTGTCAGTGTCGAGTTGGCTGTGGTGAGTTGTCCTATTCCAATTTACTCTTGCCAGGGTTCAATTGAAGCCTATTGTCCCCCATCCAGGCCCCCCACAGCCTCCAGGCACTGCTAGAGGGCAGCCAAGCATCCCACGGGTCACAAGAGTGGAGATACAGACCTGACTATCATCAGCATACTGACGATTCCTTAAGCCATGGTGATGGATAATCTCGCCCAGAGGCTTCATGTAGATGCTAAAGAGAAGGGGGAGAGTACGGAGCTCTGCGGTACACCGCAAGATAGCGGCCCAGGGCTGAACTTCTCACTCCCTATCAATACCCACTGGGACCAGCCACGGAGAAAAGAGCTGAACCAGCACCAGACTCTGCAACAGAGCCCCAGCCGTCTCACTGTAACTGGCCCAAAAGGATACCACAATCCATGGCACCAAAAGCCACAGAGAGGTCAAGGAGAGCAAGGATGGATGCACCACCCATATCCTGCTCTTGCCAGAGGTCATTGACAAGCACTACCAATGCCATTTCTGTCCATAAGGGGTCCAGATAATCCATTTCACCCAAGCCCACCACCTTGTCCCCGACCTTCCCTAAAAAAGGGAAGATTGGAAATCAGACAGAAGTTGTCCAAGCAGGTAGGATCAAGCGATGGTATTTTGAGGAGGGGGGGGGAAATGAGGGTCTCCTTAAAAGTTTCCAGAAATGTCCCCTCCTGAAGTGATATATTAATCACTGCTTGAACTCGCATGCTGGTCACCATCCTGGAGGCTTTTACCATCCAGGAAGGACAAAAATGTAACTGGATCCATAAGGGGAAACTAAAGGACTTCGTACAGTGGAGAGGTTATCCAATAGCAGAAGTGAGATGGATCAACAACATCAGAGCAGAATGTTTAATAAATAGATTTCATGCAAAGTACCTCCAGAAACCACGCCCCCCCTTAAGTAGGAAGCAGAGAAAGAAGAATGGCTTTAATATGTGTTTACTATTTTTCAGGTTCCTGCCAGGTTTTAGGAGGGTCTGCCTGTCAAGTTTGAAGCATGTTTCTGCTAGTCCGACAATTACTTCTCAGCTTGCCAACAAACTTGGGGGGAGGGATAGGGGACCGGAATGCAGACATCAAAAGATCAAAAAAGCAGATCGTGAGAACCAAGGACAGTTCACCAGGTGTCTGGCCAGACCCAGAGACACTTTCTCATAACAATATTTTTCCTCCTAATTGGGCAACGTGACCTGACCAAGAAGGAGGAGGGGGAATTCTATACTTTTACTATATGGGGCTTAGGTGTGGTTTTGCCAGAGCTGATTTTGATTGCATGCGTGCCAAAATAATGTACTTAATAAAGTTTTACATTAAGAGTTCAGAAAGCCTTGAAGGTGTTTACTTGGTTGGGTTCATCAGTCAGAGCTTTGACACCGATGATAAATTGATTTTTCCAAGGGCGTTGTAACTTTGAAAGGTTACTAAATGGATGGTTGTAAGTCAAGGGCCACTCAGGGTCTCAATGCCCTCCTTGGTGGCGCACTAGATGGTGGTCTGGGCGCCAGTGTTGCTGGCTTGACAGTCCAAAGCAGCCAAATTAACCAGTGGGGTGGGAGCGAGTCATTTCAGTTTG
The DNA here is from genome assembly GCF_947247035.1 of Vipera ursinii. Classification (NCBI taxonomy): domain Eukaryota; kingdom Metazoa; phylum Chordata; class Lepidosauria; order Squamata; family Viperidae; genus Vipera; species Vipera ursinii. The sequence continues at coordinate 358,370,833 of NC_139512.1, read as the reverse complement.
AACAAATACTAAAAGCAAAGGCTGTGAGAGCAGGGTGGGGATGGAAGGTTGCCTGGATTTTTGGGGGGTGGGGGGAGGTCCCATATTAACTGTTTGCACAGCACCTGTTTCTCCCAGGAATCACGGGCCATTTGGGCAACAGTGATAGTAGTGAGTGGCATTTATGGAGACGAGGAGGAGGAGGAGGAGGAGGACAAAGAGGAGCAAGAGACGGGGGAAAGCCTCATCCCTGCCTTAGGCAGGAGGTCGGACTAGAAGACCTCCAAGGGCCCTTCCCACCCTAAGCTTCTTGGATTCCATCAGCTCCTGGACCCAGAAGGGGGGAGACATCTCCCTCCACAAATGAGCCCGATGGAGGAAACTCGCAGGGTGGCTCTACAGAGTGGGTCGAGGGAGCCCCCAGTGGGAGAGAAATGCTTGGCGGAGCCCCAGCCAGACCTGGGGGGGGTCTCCATCTGGGGCTTCTTGGAGCCAGACTTCCACTCACCTGGATCAACTGCGTAGCAGGTGACGTTGGTTCCTTCCAGCCGGTTGGCCAGCTCTCGTGCATGGAGAACGTTGGCTAGTTTGCTGTTGGAGTACGATTTTATGACTTGCCACATCCCCTCCGCCGGCTTGTAGATTTTCCGAAAGTCAATCTTCCCAAAGGCATGCATACTCGAGGACAAGATTACGACCCGGCTCGGGGCGCAGCGCTTCAGCCGGTCCAGGAGCAGGTGGGTCAGGAGGAAGTGGGCCAGGTGATTGACCTGGAAGTTCTCATCAAAGCCATCAGTGGTTTGACCAGCCTTAAAGACCCCTGAAAGAAAAATAAGTACAGGTAGTCTTCGCCTTACAACGGGTAACTCTGCGATCATTCAAGGTTACCATGGATGTAATTACCAAATGGCAATTACGACCCGGTTCCAAAGTTCCAGTGGCTCCCCCTTGTGGCCACATGATTGCCTTCTGGGTGCTTAACAGCCAGCCTGCCCTTCACAACATGTCAAGCGACCGTGATTTATTACATTTTTGCCCAAAAGGACATTTACTTGCAGTTTTCAGCAAAAACACTTGTAGTGAACAATCGGTTCGCTTAACAACCGCTTCAAAAAAGGTCGTAAAATCATGTTGGTCACAGGGGTGACCTGCTTTACATCCATCACAACATACAACCATAATTGGCAGACTCCATCATGGTCATCAGTCAAGGACTGCATGTAAAGCATCCAGTTTGGTCTAGTGGTTAAGCCACGAAAGCCGGCTGGGTGACTTTGAGCCAATCACCAGGAGACAAGTTCTAGTCCTGCCTTAGGCATTAAAGCCAGCTGGGTGACTCTGCACCTGGAGACCCCCACAATATTCCCACTTCCTCGCCCAGATACCCCGGGGGGGGTCTGTTTGACACCCACCGGCATTGTTGATGAGGATGTCCAGACGGGGCTCCGATTTTAAGAAGGTCTGTGCAAAAGCTCGCACGGAGTTGAGGCTGGCCAGATCCAGGATCATCAGGATCACCTCCGAGTTTCCACTTTCCTGGAAAAGGAGCAAAAGGAATCCTGAGAAGAATCAGGATCGGGTGTGGCTTCAAAGGCTGATCCCAGCTTACTCACCTTCTACATATCTCTGTTCACCTCCTGACAATTAGTCTGGGTCAGACATGACAAACACAAGGCCTGCAGGCCAGATCCGGCGCATTAGGAGCCCAGATTTGGACAACCCTTCGCCGCCCTCCACCCCACCCATGGCGGCTTCGGCTAATGGGAAGAGCAGGGAGCCCCCATGCCCAAGACGTAGTGGGGACTGTGCAGCCCGCTCAGCACAGGTGGGTCTGAGTGCAGCAACTTCCGGGCCATCCCTCCAAGCAGCAGACAGAGGCAGGGGCATGGGGGGAGGCACGTGACCCAGCCTGGTGGACACGCCAGGTGATTGGAAGGCCATGTGCTGTGTTCCAGCTGTGGTGGCCACGGGCAAGCAAATGGTGTGAGCACAGTGAGGCAGTCCAGCCAGTTGCCGTTGCCACCATGCCATGCCCCCTGCATGCTCGGCTCCCACCATCCAACCTCATCTTCCAGCGAGCACTCGGGAGCTCAAGGGCCAGGTTGGGTACCCATCGCCCAGGGTCCAAGGCCACCCACATGGCTTGAGAGGGATGGTGAGGCTTCTCCAGTGGATCAGGCCCTGGCTCCCACCCTGGTCACAACCTACTTCATTGGAGACCCCTGGATACCCCCCCAGCCCCACCCGGCCCCCACATGCGCCTCCTGGTGTAAGCAATGTTGAGCTGCCAATGCCCAACCCAGCCACGCCCACCCCAGCCATGCCCAACCAGTCAGCCACAGCCATCCCAACACACACACACACACACACACACACACACACACACGAGGGCAACCACAATGATGACACAGCCCTCAATGAAATTGAGTGACACCCCTGCTCTGGGTGGTGTGTAATAAAACAATCCAGGTAATCCTCAACTTGCAACGATGCAAAATTCCAATGCCACTGAAAAAAGCTATTTACAACCAGTCCTCACACTTTCGACCAGTGCTGCATCCCCAGAGGTCACGTGATCAGAATTTGGAACATCGGTCTCATTATGACTCTTATGGCACCATATTATGGATATTTTATTGTGGTTTTTACCCCAACTTAATATTTATCTCGCCTTTTGTACTTTTCACCTATTTGATATACACGTATTTATTGATTTATTTAAATCTAGGTTTGTGTTTGTATGAACAATGTGTTTTATCTGTGCTGCATATCAGGGATTCCATGATGTGTGTAGACGCCATGCGCTTTATAAATGAATAAAAACCATCAGGAAAAGACCTGAGTGCTGAAGAACGGAAGGAAGGAGAGACCCGCACGGCAGGCACTTACCCGTCTGATGTCGCACACAGCCGATTCTCCTCTTGCTTTGTCGCGGCAGGCCAGAATGACACGGGCGCCTCTCTGGGCCAGATCCAGCGCTGTGGCCTTCCCGATCCCAGTATTTCCACCTAGGAAAGGATTCACTGAGATCAGCCAGCCTTTGCTGGTGTCATGTGGTGCAGGTAACAGGAAAGGGGAAACTAAAAAAATTGGACAACAGGAAAGGCAAAACTAAACCTGAAGAACGGGAAAGAACCTATTGTTCTAAGAAACCATAAAATAACCCAGAACCTGAAAACAAGCTAACGAACCATGCTCAACAGACTATTCGATATTAGCTGACACTCCTTGTATATATAATCTGCTAATTATAATGGCTAGATGAATCAAAAGTTGGAATTAAGATTGCCGGAAGAAATATCAACAACCTAAGATATGCAGATGATACCTTTTCCTAATGGCAGAAAGTGAAGAAGAACTAAAGAGCCTCTTGTTGCGGGTGAAGAAGGAGAGTTCAAAAGTTGGGTTGAAACTTAACATTAAGAAAACCAAGATCATGGCATCCGGCCCTCTCAATTCCTGGCAAATAGATGGGGAAGAAATGGAGGTAGTGACAGATTTTATTTTCCTGGGCTCCAAGATCACCGCAGATGGGGACTGTAGCCGAGAAATTAAAAGACGCTTGCTCCTGGGGAGGAAAGCCATGGCAAATCTAGACAGCACACTAAAAAGCAGAGACATCACCCTTTCAAGAAAAGTGCGTATAGTCAAGGCTATGGTCTTCCCAGTTGCAATGTATGGCAGTGAAAGCTGGACCATAAGAAAGGCTGAGTGCCAAAGAATGGAGGCCTTTGAACTATGGTGCTGGAGAAGACTCCTGCGAGTCCCTTGGACTGCAAGGCGATCAAACCGGTCAGTCCTAGAGGAGATCCACCCTGACTGCTCTTTAGAAGGCCAGATCCTGAAGCTGAAACTCAAATCCTTTGGCCACCTAATGAGAAGGAAGGACTCACTGGAGAAGAGCCTCATGCTGGGAAAGGTGGAGAGCAAGAGAAGAAGGGGACGACAGAGAAGGAGGTGGCTGGATGGAGTCACTGAAGCGGTAGGCGTGAGCTTAAATGGACTCCAGAAGATGGTAGAGGACAGGAAGGCCTGGAGGAATGTTGTCCATGGGGTCGCGATGGGTCGGACACGACTTCGCAGCTAACAACAACAACAATTATAATGCACATGCAATGTATGATTTAATGTATTCGAGGAGGGTAGCAGGAAATATGTAGAAGGCGGTCAGAGAAAATGTAACCTCAGAGTACCTCAGCCAATGGGGAATGAGGAGGGATGGGCGGCCAGTGCAAGGAATGCATAAAGATGTGGATTTGAGATGATAAACTTTGGAGAAAACCAAGCTGCGATAGCTTCTCTCCCAGTGTGCCAGCCAACAAGAAAAAGGAAAAAGGTATTCACATTCTGGAACAGACATAGATGTATTTTAGCTTAAGAAGGACGTGTTTTTCAAGTAGTCTATTATTTCTTTTTTTTTCTTCTCTTTTTTGTTTTAAGATATGAGAAATGTAAAAGTGTTGGGATGGCTTGTATGAGGAAAAAGACTTAAATAGATAAAGGTAAAGGTTCCCCCGCACATGCGTGCTAGTCGTTTCTGACTCTAGGTGCAGTCGCTCTCAGCGCCAGGAAGTTTCAATCATCTCATTGTCTTGGCGTCGTTCTGCAGGAACGCTGAACGGGCCATCCTACTTGCTAAGCTTCCCAGCTCCCCCGTCTCTCTCTCTCTTTTTTTTTAATTGAAAAGTTTTACAATACATTTTTTAAAAAGACAAAACCCCTCCCAACCCCCTCCCCTCTCCCCAAACCTCCCCAACACCTCCCTCCCCTCCCCCTCCCCAACTTCCCAGAGCTCAATACAGGGTATAAAAATACAAACAATCATAGTCTACCTTATGCAAACAACAATAAGATATTCAATCTATCGCACTTTAACTCTTATAAAATAACTACAAGCAATTTAAATATCACATCGATACTTATTCAAATGCTAAATGAAACTTTTTAGTCCCATATTTATTCTGGATATAATCAATCCATCTTCTCCACTCCACAATGTATCTCTGTTGCGACTGGTCTTTCAGGTACGCTGAAATCTTTGCCATTTCCGCCAGGTTGGAGACTTTTAAAGTCCATTCTTCTATAGATCACAATGGGCGACTTTGGGCCCATCCCCAGGAGACGGTGAGTTCTGGTCCCCCGCCTAGCCCGGCTTTGACACCTAAGGCAGGACTGGAACTCTGTCCTGGGGCTTTCAGCAGGAGACCAGACTTTCCTGCTTCTGGTGCAATCGCTCTCAGCGTCAGGAATTGTTTCAATCATCTTGGCGTCCTTCTGCAGGAACGCTGAACGGGCCGTCCTACTTGCTAACCTTCCCAGCTCCCCCGTCTCTCCTGCAGGGCTGAACTGCCCCCAAAGCCTCCTGCTTTCTTCTCTGCATTGCTCCCGGCTTCTCTCCATCCTGCTGGGGGGGGGACTGGATCTTGGGGGGGGTGCAGAGCGGAAGCAGAGATTAAGAAAAGGGACTCTTGTCTCCACACCAAGCGAGTCCGGCAGAGCCTGAAAATCCGGTTTCCAGCCGCCTCCTATCCCAGCCAGCCAGCAACAACATCTGTGTAGCCAGGCAAAGAGCAGCCGTGGACTGACAGGAGAAAACTCTCCAATCACTGGGGGGCTGCCATAGAGAAAGGAGGGGGGGGGTCCACCTGTTCTCCAAAGAGCCGGAAGGCCGGACAAGAAGCAACCTTAGAAGTAAGGAGGAATTTCCTGACAGTGAGAACAATTAACCAGGGGAACTCCTTGCCTCCAGATGTTGTGGCTGCTCCATCGCTGGAGCTTTTCAGGAAGACAGAAGACAGTCAAGAGACTCCTGCTTGAGCAGGGGGTTGGACTAGAAGACCTCCAAGGTCCCTTCCGGCTCCGTTAATCTGTTCGGCCTCCCGAAGTCTGGCCACCCCTGGACTTTCTCCCCTGCGCCCCTCCGGCGACTGCCCGGCTCTTCCCGTCCCCTCCTCTCGGCCTCGGGAAGGGGGGGTCTCAAGGGGCGAGGCAGCCCCCGGGGACGGCTGGTCTCTGCGGACCCTCCCCGTTCCCCTCCCCCCTTTGGGGTCTCACCTGCTTTATTCCAAAGCAGCTTTTTTGGCCGGACTTTCTCACTTTCCTTAATGTCAACCACCCCCAACCTCGACGCCCCCCCCGCCTGGGATGGGAGCGCAGCAGCCCCCAGAGCTACCTGTGATGAGAACCGTCTTGCCCCGCAGGCTGACCGCGTTCCGGCACCAGGTGGCCAAAGCCAAGTTGTAGTAGAGCAGCGCGCAGAGCCCCAGCAGCCCCGCTGTGCCCGCCGCCAGCCCCGCCGCCGCCTCCATGGCCCGCTTGCCCGCCCGGCCCCGCTCCCTTGCCCCGCAGCCCGGGAGCGCTTGGCCTTTACCGGAACGGTCCCCGCCCTGGCCCGCCTCCCGCTCCTCCCCCGTGGGAAATCCGCCCTCTCCCCTCCCGTCTTGGGTTAGGAAGGGAGGAAGGAAGGAAATGGGAATGAGGGAGGAAAGGAGGGAGGAGATGGGAGGAGGAAGTCGGGAAGGAAATGGGAGGGAGGAAAGAAGGAAGGAGATGGGAGGGAGGAAGGAAAGGAGGAGATGGCAGGGAGGGAGGGAGGAAGGAAGGAAATGGGAGGGAGGGAGGAAGGGAGGGAGGAGATGGGAGGAGCAAGTCAGGAAGGAAATGGGAGGGAGGGAGGAAGGGAGGGAGGAGATGGGAGGAGCAAGTCAGGAAGGAAATGGGAGGGAGGGAGGAAAGGAGGAGATGGCAGGGAGGGAGGAAGTCAGGAACGAAATGGGAGGGAGGGAGGAACCAATGAGAAGGAGGGGAGGGAGGATGTTAGGAAGGAAATGGGAGGGAGGGAGGAAGGAACCAAGGAGAAGGAGGGGAGGGAGGAAGGAAGGAAATGGGAGGGAGAGAGGGAGGAACCAAAGAGAAGGAGGGGAGCCAGCAACACCATCTGTCCAGCCAGGCAAAGAGCAGCCGTGGACTGACACGAGAGAACTCTCCAATCATTGGGGGGCTGTTGTTCCTTCTGGGTCCATGCGATGGGCAAAAACAGTGTGAAAAGAGTCATTTTTGACTGGAAGCAATGTCAAAGGTGTAAAGAACAGGATGGGATAGCTGGTGAAGTGGAGTTGACGTCTGGGGTAAGCTTTCAGATGGAATTGTGCTTTAGTGGCATCAGGCAGTGGTGTTAGAGCAAGGCTGAAAAAAGTCACAAACCATGCTGTCATCTTTAGCGGGGTCCGTAGTTGTTTTTGTGGAGGCATGATATGGGCAAACATGGCGACCAGGGATCCACAGCACTTTTGTCTGGCAGTTGGACTGCAGCGTAGCCTCTGCCCCAGGTGACAAGGTCTGCAGGGCCTTGCCAAGTTAGGTCTGGAAGTTGTCGGTACCAAACCTGTGGCTTAGGGAGATCTGAAGAAGAAGAAGAAGAAGAAGAAGAAAAATGCCGCTCTGCAGCTGTGGTTAAGGGATGGCCAGTCAAGTTTGAAAAGTTTAGAGTGTAGAGGCAAAGGTTAAGAGTTTCTTGCACTGCTGGGAGGTTGGGGCTTCGTTTTCCCCCGTTCTGATTTTTATAACGATCTAAAGCATGTTTCAAGGTTTGGTTAGCCCTTTCCACCAAGGCTTGGCCTTGGCTATTATATGGAATTCCAAATTTGTGTGTGATTTGCCAATGATGACAAAATTCTGCCATGGCTTGACTGCTATAAGCAGGGCCATTATCTGTTTTAAGTACTTTTGGACATCCCAGCACTGCAAAGGTCCGAATACAATGATTAATGACATGTTTGGTGGCTTCTCCCCTTTGGGGGGTAGCCATGATGAATCCTGAAAAAGTATCAATTGAAACATGCAAATACTTCCATGGGGCAAATGGTGCATATTGTGTAACATCCATTTGCCAAATTTGGCAAGGCTCCAATCCCCTTGGATTGACACCCATAGGGATTGCAGTTGCTTGTTTGCTGCATGTTGGGCACTGCTGGCGAATTGCAATTGCTTCTGCAGCGGTGATGCCAAACTGCTTCTGCAAAGCTTTGGAATTTTGATGGAAATATGAATGACTTTCCCAGGGGGTGAGGGGTTGCAAAGAACAGGCTGAAGGTCCGGAGGCAGCCTGATCTGCAACATAGTTTCCCTCTTGCAAAAAACCTAGAAAAGGCTGATGACTACGAATGTGAGCAACAAAAACAGGATGTTGGCGTTCAAAAAGCAAATTTTGCAAGGTTAAAAAAAAAAGAGTTGTAACAAATCTGGTTGAATGGAGGGGGATAAATAAGATCCATAAATCACTTGAATTGTGTGATAAACATAAAAGCTATCCACAATAAGTTTCAAAGGTTGAAAGGAAAAAAGTTGACAAGCAAAAATTGAAGCAGCCAGTTCAGCTTTTTGAGCTGACCGCTGGGGTGTTGTTTGCTTGGTTAGTGCGAACAATTTGCATTGCAAACGATCAATCAGCTAAGGAAAATTGCAATTCACTTGAGGTTTGAAAAAATGATTCCCAAATTTGCAAAGACATAGGCACAAAAAGAGTGTCTATCTCCAGCCCAATCAAGGATTTCGTTCGGTGACGGATTTTAAAAATCAATTGAGCTAATTGTGCTTCTCTGGTTAAAACAGAAACTTTGGGCGTATGGGATAAATGAATCCACTCCAAAATTTTCAATTGGTTAAACAATAGCAACATCCGACTCCCATCATGCAACATCTACCTCTCACTTTCTTCTACTTCCCATGTTTCTCCCTATCCATATTTCTATAGTACATTCTTGTTCCTTCAGCATTCTAAGGCTTGTGTTAAGGCATACAATTCATGCATGCAATTCACAAATCTGTGCAAACCAACTTAAAAACCACTTTTCTGTTTCTCCCTTCTATATCCATTCATTCACTGCCCTTCTGCCATTCTGGCCTAACTTCTGTCTTTTCTGCTTCCACAGCTTCTATCAACTTTTGCATGAGCCAACTGTTTCTCTTAGCTATTAATCAATGCTCTACATTTCTTTTCTCCAAAAGTATTGAAGATTCAATAATCATATTTGGAGTCAGTGTATATGTTCCTCCTTTCCTGTATTAACAATCTCAGAGCCTGTTGTAAGGCATAAAATCCACAGGTTAGTGCTGATTAAGGGAGGGAAATTCTCCCAGATATCACCTTCTATCAATGTGTCCAGCACACAGACACAAAAACATCAAAAAAAAAAACAACAACTCCACAAAAAGATCAGAGTAATTTCTTTTGGGTGATGTTTAACTAAAACTCAAAGAATTCCAAAAACTTCTCCAACAAAGAATCTCTCCTCTTTCGAGTAAACAAAATTGCAAGCTGAAACTGCAAGAGTGGGCATCAAGTTTCACATCCACCCCCCTTTCTCAGACTGGAATTCTAAGCAGAGAAAAAAAAATGGTTAAAAGGACCAGCCACCCCCCCCCTTCTTCTGGCTGTCTCTCCCTTTCTCACTCTTAAAGTAACACAGCGGGGTTGGGGGGGGGTAAAAGAAACTTTACAAAAATCTCACCACCAAAAAAATAAAAAATAAAAATAGTTTGCTCTCCTTTACATGCATTTTCTCTCACACATCATCCATGGCTTTTACAACAATAAAATCTGCAGTTTACTGTTCCTTTCACACACACTCACATTTACATATCAGCAAATTAACTCATTCACTTCCATTCTGACTGCTTGCATAAACAATTTCACATACAAAAATTTCATTTCATACTGTCTTCAGACAAACCATACATTACAAAAATTCCATTTCATACTTTCTCCAGACAAACCATACATTATTAAATAAGGCCTTTTTGTTTGGTGTTATCAGAGAGGATTTTGACCCTCTTCCAAGTCTTGGAAATAACACAGAACAACACAGACAGACATATATACACAGATACTATTAAAACAACATTTATTTAAAACAGAACAAAACACACATATAAAACAACATTTATTTAAAACAGAACAAAACACACATATCAATTTGGGGTTTTAGGCCAAAACAATAATCCAAAGAGCTAGCTAGATCTCAGACAGGTCCAGGCAGTTGAAATCAACAGGCGCGCCCCTGGACTTTACCGAGAACAGCTCGCCCCAAGAGGCTCTTTCAAGCCCCACATAAGCCAATTTTAACAGGAGTTCATTTCGGGCATATTCATTGTCTATTTGCCTTGTATTTTCTTCCTGCAATCTATCCACAAAGTCTGAATAAGCCTGATTGGGATCTTGATAAACTTTTGCAAAAGACATTTTAGCTTTTCCCTGAGGATATCTTGCAGAAAGCTGCTAAAGCCCCTTCAAATTAAAAGCCTCCTTTGGGCTTTGAGCCTGTTGGTCATTAGTAATGAATTGTCCCGTGCCAAATAATTGATCCCTATCTACCCCTTGAGGTAATCCAGCAAGAATTTTTTTCTCTATTTCTTTTTTATACTCAGATTCCCAAACTACATATTGTGAAGGTGTCAATATCATGTGTGCAATGGACTTCCAGTTCCTCCAGCTGCCAGAGCTGGTTAGATGTTTACTGGATAGCAAGACAAATCTTCCAATGTTAGCTGTCCTGATCGGGCGGCCTGTCTAACAGCATTTGCCACCATTCCTTCTTAGGATAATTGTTAATTACTTCTGGCTGAGCCTGAGGGGCACTGGGAGCCGCAGCTGAGGTGCCCTGCTGAGTTTCTCCCGGCTGAATAGGTTCCTCATAAGGAGGGGGAGCCGGAGAAACGGAAAAGGCTTCTTTAAGTCCCTTTTCGTGAATCCACAAACTTTCCATTAAGACTCGCCAGGCTGTTAACATTTTTGGAGGTGCTCGAGGAGGTTCGTGGAGCCATTCTCCAATTTTTCTCCAAGTCCCTGTTTTCAACGAGCCCTTTTCCGGATAAGCCGGAGTATTTTCCCAAATATATTCCATTAAAGCAATCAACTCCTTTTTTGAAACTGCTGGTAATTGTTTGCCACTACTTTTAAGTAAAATATTAGAAGTTCTGACTATTTCCTCAAGCTCTTTCAGGTACGCTGCCTGTTGCTTAGAAAATTTGTTCCCCATACTCACGAATGGATCGTCGTCTTCACGAGGCGAGATCGGATGCACAGCCTATTCCAGGCGATGAGTATGGAGACCGTCAGAGACGTATCCACTCGCGGTGGATCACGTCGGGTTGCTGGGAACCCGCCGCTGTGCAGCCGGGTTGAAGGGAACCTGCTGCTTGAGAACAGCCAGGTTGATGGGAACCTGCTGCTTGAGAGCAGCCAGGTTGAATTAGCCACCATCGGGAATGGACGGCTGAAGACGTATTCCGCAGAATCACGTCGGGGTCACCAGTTGTGGGTTTTTCGCACCCGGCGGGCTCCTCATGACTTGCCAATGAGTGAGGACACGTCTCTCTGAGTGTTCTCGGGATGAGGGCCCAGACCGAAGTCCTAAGCTCTCTTTTATTGGAAACATAGGTTACAAAGTCAGCAAGTTAACATAGGTTACAAAGTTACAACACAAGCAACAAGCAGTTAAATGGTTACATTTTAGTTACGCAGCAAGGAATTATCTTATGTTTACAAATGGTTGCATTTCAACTATACATCAAGCAGGTATCTTAAGGTTATAAATTAGCTACGTTTCTGCATGGAATGTCTTTGTTCCTGTAACTATCTTGTATGTGTTACTTTCTTGTACATGTTCCAACGGGTGTCTGTCTGCACGTAGCAAGGTCATCTGAAAACTTGTCTCTGCCCTGAGCCAGACCTGCGCCATTTTATGTGAGCATAAGGTGGAAATATCACAGGTTTCCTACAGGGGGCTGCCATAGAGAAAGGGGGGGGGGTCCACCTGTTCTCCAAAGAGCCGGAAGGCCGGACAAGAAGCAACGGATGGAAACTCGTCAAGGAGAGGAGCAACCTTAGAACTAAGGAGGAATTTCCTGACAGTGAGAACAATTAACCAGGGGAACTCCTTGCCTCCAGATGTTGTGGCTGCTCTATCTCTGGAGCTTTTCAGGAAGACGGAAGACAGTCAAGAGACTCCTGCTTGAGCAGGGGGTTGGACTAGAAGACCTCCAAGGTCCCTTCCGGCTCTGTTAATCTGTTCGCCCTCCCGAAGTCTGGCCATCCCTGGACTTTCTCCCCTGCACCATCCAGTCAGAGATGAGACCCTCCCCTCTGTTTCAATGGACCCCCCCAAAGGTCTGAAAAGGGGGTGTTGAGCCAAGCCCAGTTGATTCATTGAGAAAAAGGGGCCTAGTTCCGGGTTAGAAATCAGGGCGGAGGAGCTGAAAGAAAGCCACTTCTAGGTCGGGCATCCTTTGAATATGGCGCACCCCCTTCAACGGAGGGGCTGCCTGGAGGTCCCCACCCCGATCCTGACCCAGTGCTACCCCCCCTCGTCCTCTCGGCCTAAGCAGCTGGGCCCAGAGCCAAGGGACCGGCGGCAGCAGAAGGCCAGGTGGGTGGGTCATTCCCATCCCCCTCCCTCCCTCCCATTTCCTTCCTTCCCCCCTCCCCCCCTTCCCCTTGGTTCCTCCCTCTCTCCCTACCATTTCCTTCCTTCCTCCCTCCCCTCCTTCTCCTTGGTTCCTCCCTCTCTCCCACCCATTTCCTTCCTTCCTCCCTCCCCTCCTTCTCCTTGGTTCCTCCCTCTCACCCTCCCATTTCCTTCCTTCCTCCCTCCCCTCCTTCCCCTTGGTTCCTCCCTCTCGCCCTCCCATTTCCTTCCTTCCTCCCTCCCCTCCTTCCCCTTGGTTCCTCCCTCTCTCCCTCCCATTTCCTTCCATCCTCCCTCCCCTCCTTCCCCTTGGTTCCTCCCTCTCGCCCTCCTATTTCCTTCCTTCCTCCCCTCCTTCTCCTTGGTTCCTCCCTCTCTCCCTCCCATTTCCTTCCTTCCCTCCCCTCCTTCTCCTTGGTTCCTCCCTCTCACCCTCCCATTTCCTTCCTTCTTCCCTCTCCTCCTCCTTGATTCCTCCCTCTCTCCCTCCAATTTCCTTCCTTGTTCCCTCCCCTCCTTCTCCTTGGTTCCTTCCTCCCTCCCTCCCATTTCCTTCCTTCTTCCCTCCCCTCCTTCTCCTTGGTTCCTCCCTCCCTCCCTCCCTCCCATTTCCTTCCTTCTTCCCTCCCCTCCTTCCCCTTGGTTCCTCCCTCTGGCCCTCCCATTTCCTTCCTTCTTCCCTCCCCTCCTTCTCCTTGGTTCCTCCCTCCCTCCATCCCATTTCCTTCCTTCTTCCCTCCCCTCCTTCTCCTTGGTTCCACCCTCTCTCCCTCCCATTTCCTTCCTTCCTTCCTCCCACCCCTCCTTCTCCTTGGTTCCTCCCTCTCTCCCTCCCATTTCCTTCCTTCCTCCCTCCCTCCCCTCCTTCTCTTTGGTTCCTCCCTCTCTCCCTCCCATTTCCTTCCTTCCTCCCTCCCCTCCTTCCCCTTGGTTCCTCCCTCTCTCCCTCCCATTTCCTTCCTTCCTCCCTCCCCTCCTTCCCCTTGGTTCCTCCCTCTCTCCCTCCCATTTCCTTCCTTCCTCCCTCCCCTCCTTCTCCTTGGTTCCTCCCTCTCTCCCTCCCATTTCCTTCCTTCCTCCCTCCCCTCCTTCTCCTTGGTTCCTCCCTCTCTCCCTCCCATTTCCTTCCTTCCTCCCTCCCCTCCTTCTCCTTGGTTCCTCCCTCTCTCCCTCCCATTTCCTTCCTTCCTCCCTCCCCTCCTTCTCCATGGTTCCTCCCTCTCTCCCTCCCATTTCCTTCCTTCCTCCCTCCCCTCATTCTCCTTAGTTCCTCCCTCTCTCCCTCCCATTTCCTTCCTTCCTCCCTCCCCTCCTTCTCCTTGGTTCCTCCCTCTCTCCCTCCCATTTCCATCCTTCCTCCCTCCCCTCCTTCCCCTTGGTTCCTCCCTCTCTCCCTCCCATTTCCTTCCTAACTCCCTCCCATCCTTCTCCTTGGTTCCTCCCTCTCTCCCTCCCATTTCCTTCCTTCCACCCTCCCCTCCTTCTCCTTGGTTCCTCCCTCTGGCCCTCCCATTTCCTTCCTTCTTCCCTCTCCTCCTTCTACTTGGTTCCTCCCTCTCTCCCTCCCATTTCCTTCCTTGTTCCCTCCCCTCCTTCTCCTTGGTTCCTTCCTCCCTCCCTTCCATTTCCTTCCTTCTTCCCTCCCCTCTTTCTGCTTGGTTCCTCCCGCCCTCCCATTTCCTTCCTTCTTCCCTCCCCTCCTTCTCCTTCGTTCCTCCCTCTCTCCCTCCCATTTCCTTCCTTCTTCCCTCCCCTCCTTCCCCTTGGTTCCTCCCTCTCTCCCATTTCCTTCCTTCCTCCCTCCCCTCCTTCTCCTTGGTTCCTCCCTCTCGCCCTCCCATTTCCTTCCTTCTTCCCTCCCCTCCTTCTCCTTGGTTCCTCCCTCTCTCCCTCCCATTTCCTTCCTTCCTTCTCCTTGGTCCCTTCCTCTCTCCCTCCCATTTCCTTCCTTCCTCCCTCCCCTCCTTCTCCTTGGTTCCTCCCTCTCTCCCTCAAATTTCCTTCCTTCCTCCCTCCCCTCCTTCTCCTTGGTTCCTCCCTCTCTCCCCTCCCATTTCCTTCGTTCCTCCCTCCCCTCCTTCTCCATGGTTCCTCCCTCTCTCCCTCCCATTTCCTTCCTTCTTCCCTCCCCTCCTTCCCCTTGGTTCCTCCCTCTCTCCCTCCCATTTTCTTCCTTCCTCCTCCCCTCCTTCTCCTTGGTCCCTTCCTCTCTCTCCCTCCATTTCCTTCCTTCCTCCCTCCCCTCCTTCTCCTTGGTTCCTCCCTCTCTCCCTCCCATTTCCTTCCTCCCTCCCGTCCTTCTCCTTGCTCCCTTCCTCTCTCCCTCCCATTTCCTTCCTCCCTCCCCTCATTCTCCTTGGTTCCACTATCTCTCCCTCCCATTTCCTTCCTTCCTCCCTCCCCTCCTTCTCCTTGGTTCCTCCCTCTCTCCCTCCAATTTCCTTCCTTCCTCCCTCCCCTCCTTCTCCTTGGTTCCTTCCTCCCTCCCACCCATTTCCTCCCTCCCTCCCTCCCATTTCCTTCCTGACTTCCCCCCTCCCTCCCATTTCCTTCATTCCTCCCTCCCTCCCTGCCATCTCCTTCCTTCTTTCCTCCCTCCCATTTCCTTCCCGACTTCCTCCTCCCATCTCCTTCTCCTTGGTCCCTCCATCTCTCCCTCCCATTTCCTTCCTTCCTCCCCTCCTTCTCCTTGGTCCCTTCCTCTCTCCCTCCCATTTCCTTCCTTCCTCCCTCCCCTCCTTCTCCTTGGTTCCTCCCGCTCTCCCTCCCATTTCCTTCCTTCCTCCCTCCCCTCCTTCTCCTTGGTCCATTCCTCTCTCCCTCCCAATTCCTTCCTTCCTCCCCTCCTTCTCCTTGCTTCCTTCCTCTCTCCCTCCCATTTCCTTCCTTCCTCCTTCTTCTCCTTGGTTCCACCCCTCTCTCCCTCTCATTTCCTTCCTTCCTCCCTCCCCTCCTTCTCCTTGGTTCCTCCCTCTCTCCCTCCCATTTCCTTCCTTCCTCCCTCCCCTCCTTCCCCTTGGTTCCTCCCTCTCTCCCTCCCATTTCCTTCCATCCTCCCTCCCCTCCTTCTCCTTGGTTCCTCCCTCTCGCCTCCCATTTCCTTCCTTCTTCCCTCCCCTCCTTCTGCTTGGTTCCTCCCTCCCTCCAATTTCCTTCCTTCCTCCCTCCCCTCCTTCTCCTTGGTCCCTTCCTCTCTCCCTCCCAATTCCTTCCTTCCTCCCCTCCTTCTCCTTGCTCCCTTCCTCTCTCCCTCCCATTTCCTTCCTTCCTCCCTCCCCTCCTTCTCCTTGGTTCCTCCTCTCTCTCCTCCCATTTCCTTCCTTCTTCCCTCCCCTCCTTCTCCTTGGTTCCTCCCTCTCGCCCTCCCATTTCCTTCCTTCCTTCCTCCCTCCCCTCCTTCTCCTTTGTTCCTCCCTCTCTCCCTCCCATTTCCTTCCTTGTTCCCTCCCCTCCTTCTCCTTGGTTCCTTCCTCCATCCCTCCCATTTCCTTCCTTCTTCCCTCCTCTCCTTCTCCTTGGTTCCTCCCTCCCTCCCTCCCATTTCCTTCCTTCTTCCCTCCCCTCCTTCTCCTTGGTTCCTACCTCTCTCCCTCCCATTTCCTTCCTTCCTTCTCCTTGGTTGCTGCCTCCCTCCCTCCCATTTCCTTCCTTCTTACCTCCCCTCCTTCTCCTTGGTTCCTCCCTCTCTCACTCCCATTTCCTTCCTTGTTCCCTCCCCTCCTTCTCCTTGGTTCCTTCATCCCTCCCTCCCATTTCCTTCATTCCTCCCTCCCCTCCTTCTCCATGGTTCCTCCCTCTCTCCCTCCCATTTCCTTCCTTTTTCCCTCCTCTCCTTCTCCTTGGTTCCTCCCTCCCTCCCTCCCTCCCATTTCCTTCCTTCTTCCCTCTCCTCCTTCTCCTTGGTTCCTCCCTCCCTCCCATTTCCTTCCTTCTTCCCTCCCCTCCTTCTCCTTGGTTCCTCCCTCTTGCCCTCCCATTTCCTTCATTCTTCCCTCCCCTCCTTCTCCTTTGTTCCTCCCTGTCGCCCTCCCATTTCCTTCCTTCTTCCCTCCCCTCCTTCTCCTTGGTTCCTCCCTCTCTCCCTCCCATTTCCTTCCTTCCTCCCTCCCCTCCTTCTCTTTGGTCCCTTCCTCTCTCCCTCCATTTCCTTCCTTCCTCCCTCCCCTCCTTCCCCTTGCTCCCTTCCTCTCTCCCTCCCATTTCCTTCCTTCCTCCCTCCCCTCCTTCTCCTTGGTCCCTTCCTCTCTCCCTCCCATTTCCTTCCTTCCTCCCTCCCCTCCTTCTCCTTGGTTCCTCCCTCTCTCCCTCAAATTTCCTTCCTTCCTCCCTCCCCTCCTTCTCCTTGGTTCCTCCCTCTCTCCCTCCCATTTCCTTCCTTCCTCCCTCCCCTCCTTCTCCTTGGTCCCTTCCTCTCTCCCTCCCATTTCCTTCCTTCCTCCCTCCCCTCCTTCTCCTTGCTCCCTTCCTCTCTCCCTCCCATTTCCTTCCTTCCTCCCTCCCCTCCTTCTCCGTGGTTCCTCCCTCTCTCCCTCCCATTTCCTTCCTCCCTCCCTCCCTCCCATTTCCTTCCTGACTTCCTCCCTCCCTCCCATTTCCTTCCTTCCTCCCTCCCTCCCTGCCATCTCCTCCTTTCCTTCCTCCCTCCCATTTCCTTCCTGACTTCCTACCTCCCTCCCATCTCCTTTCTTCTTTCCTCCCTCCCATTTCCTTCCCGACTTCCTCCTCCCATCTCCTTCTCCTTGGTTCCACCCTCTCTCCCTCCCATTTCCTTCCTTCCTCCCTCCCCTCCTTCTCCTTGGTTCCTCCCTCTCTCCCTCCCATTTCCTTCCTTCTCCTTTGTTCCTGCCTCCCTCCCTCCCATTTCCTTCCTTCTTCCCTCCTTCTCCTTGGTTCCTCCCTCTCGCCCTCCCATTTCCTTCCTTCCTTCTCCTTGGTTCCTGCCTCCCTCCCTCCCATTTCCTTCCTTCCTCCCTCCCCTCCTTCTCCTTGGTTCCTCCCTGTCTCCCATTTCCTTCCTTGTTCCCTCCCCTTCTTCTCCTTGGTTTCTCCCTCTCGCCCTCCCATTTCCTTCCCTCCCCTCCTTCTCCTTGGTTCCTCCCTGTCTCCCACCCATTTCCTTCCTTCTTCCCTCCCCTCCTTCTCCTTGGTTCCTCCCTCTCACCCTCCCATTTCCTTCCTTCTTCCCTCCCCTCCTTCTCCTTGGTTCCTCCCTCTTTCCCATTTCCTTCCTCCCTCCCTCCCCTCCTTCTCCTTTGTTCCTCCCTCTCTCCCTCCTATTTCCTTCCTTCCTCCCTCCCCTCCTTCTCCTTTGTTCCACCCTCTCTCCCTCCCATTTCCTTCCTTCCTCCCTCCCCTCCTTCTCCTTGGTTCCTTCCTCCCTCCCTCCCATTTCCTTCCTCCCTCCCTCCCTCCCATTTCCTTCCTGACTTCCTCCCTCCCTCCCATTTCCTTCCTTCCTCCTTCCCTCCCTGCCATCTCCTCCTTTCCTTCCTCCCTCCCATTTCCTTCCTGACTTCCTACCTCCCATCTCCTCCCTCCTTTCCTCCCTCATTCCCATTTCCTTCCTTCCTCCCTTCCTAACCCAAGATGGGAGGGGAGAGGGCGGATTTCCCACGGGGGAGGAGCGGGAGGCGGGCCAGGGCGGGGGCCGTCCCGGTAAAGTCCAAACGCTCCCGGGCTGCGGGGCAAGGGAGCGGGGCCGGGCGGGCGAGCGGGCCATGGAGGCGGCGGCGGGGCTGGCGGCGGGCGCGGCGGGGCTGCTGGGGCTCTGCGCGCTGCTCTACTACAACTTGGCTTTGGCCACCCGGTGCCGGAACGCGGTCAGCCTGCGGGGCAAGACGGTTCTCATCACAGGTAGCTCCGGGGGCTGCTGCGCTCCCATCCCAGGCGGGGGGGGGCGTCGAGGTTGGGGTGGGGGGGTTGACATTAAGGAAAGCGAGAAAGTCCGGCCAAAAAAGCCCCTTTGGAATAAAGCAGGTGAGACCCCAAAGGGGGGAGGGGAACCGGGAGGGTCCGCAGAGACCAGCCGTCCCCGGGGGCTGCCTCGCCCCTTGAGACCCCCCCCTTCCCGAGGCCGAGAGGAGGGGACGGGGAAGAGCCGGGCAGTCGCCGGAGGGGCGCAGGGGAGAAAGTCCAGGGGTGGCCAGACTTCGGGAGGCCGAACAGATTAACGGAGCCGGAAGGGACCTTGGAGGTCTTCGCCGGGCAGTCGCCGGAGGGGCGCAGGGGAGAAAGTCCAGGGGTGGCCAGACTTCGGGAGGCCGAACAGATTAACGGAGCCGGAAGGGACCTTGGAGGTCTTCTAGTCCAACCCCCTGCTCAAGCAGGAGTCTCTTGACTGTCTTCTGTCTTCCTGAAAAGCTCCAGCGATGGAGCAGCCACAACATCTGGAGGCAAGGAGTTCCCCTGGTTAATTGTTCTCACTGTCAGGAAATTCCTCCTTAGTTCTAAGGTTGCTTCTTGTCCGGCCTTCCGGCGCTTTGGAGAACAGGTGGACCCCCCCCCCTTTCTCTATGGCAGCCCCCCAGTGATTGGAGAGTTTTCTCCTGTCAGTCCACGGCTGCTCTTTGCCTGGCTACACAGATGTTGTTGCTGGCTGGCTGGGATAGGAGGCGGCTGGAAACCGGATTTTCAGGCTCTGCCGGACTCGCTTGGTGTGGAGACAAGAGTCCCTTTTCTTAATCTCTGCTTCCGCTCTGCACCCCCCCCAAGATCCAGTCCCCCCCCCAGCAGGATGGAGAGAAGCCGGGAGCAATGCAGAGAAGAAAGCAGGAGGCTTTGGGGGCAGTTCAGCCCTGCAGGAGAGACGGGGGAGCTGGGAAGGTTAGCAAGTAGGACGGCCCGTTCAGCGTTCCTGCAGAAGGACGCCAAGATGATTGAAACAATTCCTGACGCTGAGAGCGACTGCACCAGAAGCAGGAAAGTCTGGTCTCCTGCTGAAAGCCCCAGGACAGAGTTCCAGTCCTGCCTTAGGTGTCAAAGCCGGGCTAGGCGGGGGACCAGAACTCACCGTCTCCTGGGGATGGGCCCAAAGTCGCCCATTGTGATCTATAGAAGAATGGACTTTAAAAGTCTCCAACCTGGCGGAAATGGCAAAGATTTCAGCGTACCTGAAAGACCAGTCGCAACAGAGATACATTGTGGAGTGGAGAAGATGGATTGATTATATCCAGAATAAATATGGGACTAAAAAGTTTCATTTAGCATTTGAATAAGTATCGATGTGATATTTAAATTGCTTGTAGTTATTTTATAAGAGTTAAAGTGCAATAGATTGAATATCTTATTGTTGTTTGCATAAGGTAGACTATGATTGTTTGTATTTTTATACCCTGTATTGAGCTCTGGGAAGTTGGGGAGGGGGAGGGGAGGGAGGTGTTGGGGAGGGTTGGGGAGAGGGGAGGGGGTTGGGAGGGGTTTTGTCTTTTTAAAAAATGTATTGTAAAACTTTTCAATTAAAAAAAAAGAGAGAGAGACGGGGGAGCTGGGAAGCTTAGCAAGTAGGATGGCCCGTTCAGCGTTCCTGCAGAAGGACGCCAAGACAATGAGATGATTGAAACTTCCTGGCGCTGAGAGCGACTGCACCTAGAGTCAGAAACGACTAGCACGCATGTGCGGGGGAACCTTTACCTTTATCTATTTAAGTCTTTTTCCTCATACAAGCCATCCCAACACTTTTACATTTCTCATATCTTAAAACAAAAAAGAGAAGAAAAAAAAAGAAATAATAGACTACTTGAAAAACACGTCCTTCTTAAGCTAAAATACATCTATGTCTGTTCCAGAATGTGAATACCTTTTTCCTTTTTCTTGTTGGCTGGCACACTGGGAGAGAAGCTATCGCAGCTTGGTTTTCTCCAAAGTTTATCATCTCAAATCCACATCTTTATGCATTCCTTGCACTGGCCGCCCATCCCTCCTCATTCCCCATTGGCTGAGGTACTCTGAGGTTACATTTTCTCTGACCGCCTTCTACATATTTCCTGCTACCCTCCTCGAATACATTAAATCATACATTGCATGTGCATTATAATTGTTGTTGTTGTTGTTAGCTGCGAAGTCGTGTCCGACCCATCGCGACCCCATGGACAACATTCCTCCAGGCCTTCCTGTCCTCTACCATCTTCTGGAGTCCATTTAAGCTCACGCCTACCGCTTCAGTGACTCCATCCAGCCACCTCCTTCTCTGTCGTCCCCTTCTTCTCTTGCCCTCCACCTTTCCCAGCATGAGGCTCTTCTCCAGTGAGTCCTTCCTTCTTCTCATGAGGTGGCCAAAGGATTTGAGTTTCAGCTTCAGGATCTGGCCTTCCAAAGAGCAGTCAGGGTGGATCTCCTCTAGGACTGACTGGTTTGATCGCCTTGCAGTCCAAGGGACTCGCAGGAGTCTTCTCCAGCACCAGAGTTCAAAGGCCTCCATTCTTTGGCGCTCAGCCTTTCTTATGGTCCAGCTTTCACTGCCATACATTGCAACTGGAAAGACCATAGCCTTGACTATAGGCACTTTTCTTGAAAGGGTGATGTCTCTGCTTTTTAGTGTGCTGTCTAGATTTGCCACGGCTTTCCTCCCCAGGAGCAAGCGTCTTTTAATTTCTCGGCTACAGTCCCCATCTGCGGTGATCTTGGAGCCCAGGAAAATAAAATCTGTCACTACCTCCATTTCTTCCCCATCTATTTGCCAGGAATTGAGCGGGCCGGATGCCATGATCTTGGTTTTCTTAATGTTAAGTTTCAACCCAACTTTTGAACTCTCCTTCTTCACCCGCAACAAGAGGCTCTTTAGTTCTTCTTCACTTTCTGCCATTAGGAAAAGGTATCATCTGCATATCTTAGGTTGTTGATATTTCTTCCGGCAATCTTAATTCCAACTTTTGATTCATCTAGCCATTATAATTAGCAGATTATATATACAAGGAGTGTCAGCTAATATCGAATAGTCTGTTGAGCATGGTTCGTTAGCTTGTTTTCAGGTTCTGGGTTATTTTATGGTTTCTTAGAACAATAGGTTCTTTCCCGTTCTTCAGGTTTAGTTTTGCCTTTCCTGTTGTCCAATTTTTTTAGTTTCCCCTTTCCTGTTACCTGCACCACATGACACCAGCAAAGGCTGGCTGATCTCAGTGAATCCTTTCCTAGGTGGAAATACTGGGATCGGGAAGGCCACAGCGCTGGATCTGGCCCGGAGAGGCGCCCGTGTCATTCTGGCCTGCCGCGACAAAGCAAGAGGAGAATCGGCTGTGTGCGACATCAGACGGGTAAGTGCCTGCCGTGCGGGTCTCTCCTTCCTTCCGTTCTTCAGCACTCAGGTCTTTTCCTGATGGTTTTTATTCATTTATAAAGCGCATGACGTCTACACACATCATGGAATCCCTGATATGCAACACAGATAAAACACATTGTGCATACAAACACAAACCTAGATTTAAATAAATCAATGAATACGTGTATATCAAATAGGTGAAAAGTACAAAAGGCGAGATAAATATTAAGTTGGGGTAAAAACCACAATAAAATATCCGTAATATGGTGCCATAAGAGTCATAATGAGACCGATGTTCCAAATTCTGATCACGTGACCTCTGGGGATGCAGCACTGGTCGAAAGTGTGAGGACTGGTTGTAAATAGCTTTTTTCAGTGGCATTGGAATTTTGCATCGTTGCAAGTTGAGGATTACCTGGATTGTTTTATTACACACCACCCAGAGCAGGGGTGTCACTCAATTTCATTGAGGGCTGTGTCATCATTGTGGTTGCCCTCGTGTGTGTGTGTGTGTGTGTGTGTGTGTGTGTGTGTTGGGATGGCTGTGGCTGACTGGTTGGGCATGGCTGGGGTGGGCGTGGCTGCAGTGGCGTAGCGTGGGGGGTGCAGGGGGGTCGGCCGCACCGGGCGCAACATCTGGGGGGGCGCGCTCGGCGACGAATTCCTAATTTGCATTTAGAGGTGCAGATTGGCACACACAACTTTCCTTTTCAATCTGGATCCTAGTTTTTGGTCTTGGGGCTTTGCATGAAGGGTGACGGTCCTTTGCTGTTCCCGCTTGGAGCACTTTAGCATTGCTCGGCGGCGCCCCAGTCGCCCCCTCCCCGCAGCACTTCAGTGGAGGAGTTAAGCGCAGAGTTTTTGCGCCTAGAGAGGAGAAAGGGGGGCTGGGAATCCAGCTTCCTGCCCCTCCATCTCCCCTTCCTGGTCTCTCGACGCCTCTTACGCCAGGGCTGCGGAGGTTCCCCTGGTGGGGGAGGGGCGCCAGGTGGGCAAGGAGGCTCCGAGAGGGGGAGGGCAATCAGGAGGGGGAATCCCTGGGGGGGAAGGGGAGGAGGGATTCCTGTGGCGGGGGAGGGGCGCCAGGTGGGCAAGGACGCCGCGAGAGGGGGAGGGAATAGGAGGGGCGGGAAGGGGAGGAGGGATTCCTGGGAGAGCCAGGTGGGTTTCCCCCAATTGCGCCCCCTCCCCTTCCGAGTCTCCGCCTTTCCTCGCGAGTTTTTCTGCTCCGTGGGAAGCGCTGCGCCTTCGCTTCTCCTCCTCCTGGGTTGCGGCTTCCACGAACGGCTCTCCGATCCCCTTCAGATCCTTCCCCCAAGACCGCCTCCTGCCCCGCAGCCCCACCTCTTGGCGCAGCCCAGCTCCCCGCCTGGGAGATCCTGGTGTTTCCTAGAAGGTTGGGCACCCCCGTTCCCATGTTCGGAGGAAATAAAATAATTTTAGGTCAAGTGACAGGTCTGGGAGCTCTAATTGCCTCCACTTCTCTGAGATCGTTCTCAAAACAACTCAAATGCAACTGATTGATGTTGAAAGGACAGTGGGAGATCCAGGGAAGAAAGGAGGAATTTGTTTTATGACTTTTACAAGCAAAATGTTAGAACTGGATTTCCCACTTCTGTACCCACATGGCTTTTCAGTACCGTATTCTCTTGGAGGAAAAAATAAACCCAGGAGTTTCTCTTGTTGACTATCAGAGTGGGGCAGTTGACAGATACAGAAATGAGCAGGCACTGTGTAACTTACTGTAAATAAGAAGCTGTTTGAGGCTTTATAGAAGTAAAATAGAATATAGATTATTAACAAAGTGCTTTGACATTTTAACTTTGCTGTTGGTTCACCTGTTAACTACTTTGCCTCTCTATCTACCAAGTAGATTAAGGTCAAATTGGTTGTAAATAGAAGTAGAACTTCATAAATTTTGGGCCTACTTCGTAAGGGAAGGAAGGTAATATTGCTCCAATATATTTATGAATATTCAAGTGGAGGGGAATAATATATGTAAATCTGGTTTTGTCTTATTGATGCACATATTTTCCTTCTATTTGAATGTTCTGTATATCCTCCGCTGCGCCGCCCGCCTCCTGGCACAGCCTCGGGTCCCGGCGCTTCTGCCGCACGTGAGGGAGGGGATGCCGGACCTTCCCCCTTTTCCCGGGGGAGGTGTGGGTGGGGGGGTGCGGCGGACGCCCAGGATGCGGGGCTCCCTGCGGCAGACTCGAGTGCTAAAATCCACGGGTTAGGGGGCGCAAATTACTTGCCTTGCTCCGGGTGCTGACCACCCACGCTACGCCACTGCGTGGCTGGGTTGGGCATTGGCAGCTCAACATTGCTTACACCAGGAGGCGCATGTGGGGGCCGGGTGGGGCTGGGGGGGTATCCAGGGGTCTCCAGTGAAGTAGGTTGTGACCAGGGTGGGAGCCAGGGCCTGATCCACTGGAGAAGCCTCACCATCCCTCTCAGGCCATGTGGGTGGCCTTCCAATCACCTGGCGTGTCCACCAGGCTGGGTCACGTGCCTCCCCCCATGCCCCTGCCTCTGTCTGCTGCTTGGAGGGATGGCCCGGAAGTTGCTGCACTCAGACCCACCTGTGCTGAGCGGGCTGCACAGTCCCCACTACGTCTTGGGCATGGGGGCTCCCTGCTCTTCCCATTAGCCGAAGCCGCCATGGGTGGGGTGGAGGGCGGCGAAGGGTTGTCCAAATCTGGGCTCCTAATGCGCCGGATCTGGCCTGCAGGCCTTGTGTTTGTCATGTCTGACCCAGACTAATTGTCAGGAGGTGAACAGAGATATGTAGAAGGCGAGTAAACTGGGATCAGCCTTTGAAGCCACACCCGATCCCAATTCTTCTCAGGATTCCTTTTGCTCCTTTTCCAGGAAAGTGGAAACTCGGAGGTGATCCTGATGATCCTGGATCTGGCCAGCCTCAACTCCGTGCGAGCTTTTGCACAGACCTTCTTAAAATCGGAGCCCCGTCTGGACATCCTCATCAACAATGCCGGTGGGTGTCAAACAGACCCCCCCCGGGGTATCTGGGCGAGGAAGTGGGAATATTGTGGGGGTCTCCAGGTGCAGAGTCACCCAGCTGGCTTTAATGCCTAAGGCAGGACTAGAACTTGTCTCCTGGTGATTGGCTCAAAGTCACCCAGCCGGCTTTCGTGGCTTAACCACTAGACCAAACTGGATGCTTTACATGCAGTCCTTGACTGATGACCATGATGGAGTCTGCCAATTATGGTTGTATGTTGTGATGGATGTAAAGCAGGTCACCCCTGTGACCAACATGATTTTACGACCTTTTTTGAAGCGGTTGTTAAACGAACCGATTGTTCACTACAAGTGTTTTTGCTGAAAACTGCAAGTAAATGTCCTTTTGGGCAAAAATGTAATAAATCACGGTCGCTTGTCATGTTGTGAAGGGCAGGCTGGCTGTTAAGCACCCAGAAGGCAATCATGTGGCCACAAGGGGGAGCCACTGGAACTTTGGAACCGGGTCGTAATTGCCATTTGGTAATTACATCCATGGTAACCTTGAATGATCGCAGAGTTACCCGTTGTAAGGCGAAGACTACCTGTACTTATTTTTCTTTCAGGGGTCTTTAAGGCTGGTCAAACCACTGATGGCTTTGATGAGAACTTCCAGGTCAATCACCTGGCCCACTTCCTCCTGACCCACCTGCTCCTGGACCGGCTGAAGCGCTGCGCCCCGAGCCGGGTCGTCATCTTGTCCTCGAGTATGCATGCCTTTGGGAAGATTGACTTTCGGAAAATCTACAAGCCGGCGGAGGGGATGTGGCAAGTCATAAAATCGTACTCCAACAGCAAACTAGCCAACGTTCTCCATGCACGAGAGCTGACCAACCGGCTGGAAGGAACCAACGTCACCTGCTACGCGGTTGATCCAGGTGAGTGGAAGTCTGGCTCCAAGAAGCCCCAGATGGAGACCCCCCCCAGGACTGGCTGGGGCTCCGCCAAGCATTTCTCTCCCACTGGGGGCTCCCTCGACCCACTCTGTAGAGCCACCCTGCGAGTTTCCTCCATCGGGCTCATTTGTGGAGGGAGATGTCTCCCCCCTTCTGGGTCCAGGAGCTGATGGAATCCAAGAAGCTTAGGGTGGGAAGGGCCCTTGGAGGTCTTCTAGTCCGACCTCCTGCCTAAGGCAGGGATGAGGCTTTCCCCCGTCTCTTGCTCCTCTTTGTCCTCCTCCTCCTCCTCCTCGTCTCCATAAATGCCACTCACTACTATCACTGTTGCCCAAATGGCCCGTGATTCCTGGGAGAAACAGGTGCTGTGCAAACAGTTAATATGGGACCTCCCACCACCCCCCAAAAATCCAGGCAACCTTCCATCCCCACCCTGCCCTCACAGCCTTTGCTTTTAGTATTTGTTCAAACTGAAATGACTCGCTCCCACCCCACTGGTTAATTTGGCTGCTTTGGACTGTCAAGCCAGCAACACTGGCGCCCAGACCACCATCTAGTGCGCCACCAAGGAGGGCATTGAGACCCTGAGTGGCCCTTGACTTACAACCATCCATTTAGTAACCTTTCAAAGTTACAACGCCCTTGGAAAAATCAATTTATCATCGGTGTCAAGGTTCCGACTGATGAACCCAACCAAGTAAACACCTTCAAGGCTTTCTGAACTCTTAATGTAAAACTTTATTAAGTACATCATTTTGGCACGCATGCAATCAAAATCAGCTCTGGCAAAACCACACCTAAGCCCCATATAGTAAAAGTATAGAATTCCCCCTCCTCCTTCTTGGTCAGGTCACGTTGCCCAATTAGGAGGAAAAATATTGTTATGAGAAAGTGTCTCTGGGTCTAGCCAGACACCTGGTGAACTGTCCTTGGTTCTCACGATCTGCTTTTTTGATCTTTTGATGTCTGCATTCCGGTCCCCTATCCCTCCCCCCAAGTTTGTTGGCAAGCTGAGAAGTAATTGTCGGACTAGCAGAAACATGCTTCAAACTTGACAGGCAGACCCTCCTAAAACCTGGCAGGAACCTGAAAAATAGTAAACACATATTAAAGCCATTCTTCTTTCTCTGCTTCCTACTTAAGGGGGGGCGTGGTTTCTGGAGGTACTTTGCATGAAATCTATTTATTAAACATTCTGCTCTGATGTTGTTGATCCATCTCACTTCTGCTATTGGATAACCTCTCCACTGTACGAAGTCCTTTAGTTTCCCCTTATGGATCCAGTTACATTTTTGTCCTTCCTGGATGGTAAAAGCCTCCAGGATGGTGACCAGCATGCGAGTTCAAGCAGTGATTAATATATCACTTCAGGAGGGGACATTTCTGGAAACTTTTAAGGAGACCCTCATTTCCCCCCCCCTCCTCAAAATACCATCGCTTGATCCTACCTGCTTGGACAACTTCTGTCTGATTTCCAATCTTCCCTTTTTTAGGGAAGGTCGGGGACAAGGTGGTGGGCTTGGGTGAAATGGATTATCTGGACCCCTTATGGACAGAAATGGCATTGGTAGTGCTTGTCAATGACCTCTGGCAAGAGCAGGATATGGGTGGTGCATCCATCCTTGCTCTCCTTGACCTCTCTGTGGCTTTTGGTGCCATGGATTGTGGTATCCTTTTGGGCCAGTTACAGTGAGACGGCTGGGGCTCTGTTGCAGAGTCTGGCGCTGGTTCAGCTCTTTTCTCCGTGGCTGGTCCCAGTGGGTATTGATAGGGAGTGAGAAGTCCAGCCCTGGGCCGCTATCTTGCGGTGTACCGCAGAGCTCCGTACTCTCCCCCTCCTCTTTAGCATCTACATGAAGCCTCTGGGCGAGATTATCCATCACCATGGCTTAAGGAATCGTCAGTATGCTGATGATAGTCAGGTCTGTATCTCCACTCTTGTGACCCGTGGGATGCTTGGCTGCCCTCTAGCAGTGCCTGGAGGCTGTGGGGGGCCTGGATGGGGGACAATAGGCTTCAATTGAACCCTGGCAAGATTAAATTGGAATAGGACAACTCACCACAGCCAACTCGACACTGACAAAAATGGAAATAACATCATCACTGCTGGGAGAGAAGGGGGTTGCCAAGAGGAGGAGGTGGAGAGGGGAGACTGTGGGGTGATTGGTGCTCTCTGAGCTGGGTGGTTTCCTTGCAGACGTTTCATGACCCAACTAGGGAACATCATCAGGGCTAGTGGGGAGGGGGTTTGCACAGAGGAGGAGGAGGAGGAGGAGGAGGAAGAGGAAGAACAGGAGGAGGACTGTGGGGTCCTTGGTGCCCTCTGAGCTGGGTGGTTTTCTTGAAGACGTTTCATGACCCAACTAGGGAACATCAGCAGGGCTAGAAGGGAGGAGGAGGAGGAGAAGGAGGAGGAGGAAGAGGGGGAGGAGGAAGAGGAGGAGGAGGACTATGGGGTCCTTACTGTAGTGCTCTCTGAGCTTGGTGATATTCTGGCAGACGTTTCATGACCCAGCCAGGTAACATAATTAGTACTAGAAGGGAGTGAGGAGGAGGAGGAGGAAACTGGGGTCCTTGGTGCTCTCTGAGCATGGCTGGCTGGGGAATTCTGGGAGTTGAAGTCCATATCCTAAGGTTGCCAAGGCTGGGCACCCCTGAACTGGCAGATTTCAGGGCAGACCAAAATAGTTTATGTAGGAAGGCAGGAGCCGAATGGATTAATCCACAGTGATGCTGGCAGAGATCCAGGTTTTCATTTTCTCTTTGTTGACTTCCTTTTGTTCCTCTGTAGAAGATGAGCATTCTTGCCAGTGCATCAGTCAATGTGAACACTTCATTTGTGCACTGCACAAATTATTTTCACCCTGCATTATTAGAATCCACGAAAGGACAAAGGAGGGTTCGTTCAGAAGGGCTGAGCTAAGACTTCGCCTCCGTCTGGCGCCTTCCAGCCTGTTAAATAGCGGGTTCTTTGGTACTTTTGTACTTTGACAATAAAGGTTGATTTCATTTTACAGGAATGAAGACACGGAGCAGAGTACAGGATAACTCATTGTTTATTTCATGCTGGAACTGTACTGGGGAATTGTCTGCAACTAGCCGCAATATGTAGTCTAGCCCCTAGGTGGCAGCCAATAGGTTTGAATCAATCATTGCTGCCTGGAGATAGCCAATTGCAGCACAGGAGACTTGTACTCTGGGTTGCTAGAGAGCCGTTAGCTGCTCCAGCAACCCACGTGGTGTTTCACAAGAGCCCAGTATATAACACAGCCCATCCTGGTCAAAAGGAAACTGGCAGTTGGAATGCCAGTTATTATCGTGGCCTAAAAAGGGCAAGTTTGCTCCTGTGCCCTCTGAGGCTCTGAAATTGCTGGGGGGCGGTGAGCTGCTCCTACCCCCCGTTGATGATTGCAGATACTAACCATTGGCAACCTATTTTTCTGCCATATGGAAGCAAAAACAGAATAACAGAGAAAGAATATCTTTGAAAAGCCAGTAAACAAACTGGTAAGATGAGGACTGCTTGTACTAGCCACCTAATTCCAATGGATTTTTGTGTGTGGCCACACAGAGACACAAACACACAAACTATTTTAAGCAGATAGACCTTCATTATGTAATATTATCTATTTGAATCTATTAGCCAGTCAGGTGTGCATTGGATCCAAGTGTGCAATGCACCACATGCAATGCACACACAGTCACACATACACAGAGAAACACTCCCTCTGCAGTGTTGGGTCTTCTGAAAAATATTTAGAAGTTGCCCCAAGGCTGCCAAATGGGAAACGAGAGTTGTGTGAAGGGTTCATTCAGGATCTCCTCCTCCTCCTCCTCCTCCTGGGTCACCCCAGAAGGTGCTTCTTTCCTTCCCAGGCTGTTCACACAACCAACTCTTTTTTGATTTCAGGATCTGTTAGAACTGAACTTAGTCGCTCCTTTCCATGGTGGGTATTTCGGGTGTTTGGATTCATGAAGCTGTTCAGACGAGATTGCAACACTGGTGCCCAGACCACCATCTACTGTGCCACCGAGGAGGGCATTGAGAGGCTGAGCGGGCAGTATTTCGTGGACTGCCACGCAAAAGCACCCTGGCCACAGGCCCGCGATGACCACATGGCCACGAAGCTTTGGGAATTCAGCGAGAGGCTGCTGGGACTGACCACTTAAGTCGGGAAGGGACAAAGACGGAGTTTGGGGTAGCTGAAAGCGGCTTCTGATTAAACTGGGGGATCAAACTTTTATTGTTGCACATCTTGCTGTTAAGTATATCCCCAGGTATTTAACTTTCTTAACTATCTGAAGATCTGTTTTTTCTGACAATTGATTTTTTTGTTTATCTGAATAGATTTTGGTTATCAATTTGGTCCACCTACCCGGTTTATTAGCATTTTCAAAAAAGTTTTGTTTTGCCCTTTTAATTTGTTGGGCCATTTTTTTTTCAGCCTCTGCTAGGTTTAATTTGTGTTTTATTATTTCCATTTGCTTTTTAAGAGTTTTCTTTTTGTGGATCCCTTTGTAGTTCCAATTCCAATTTTATAAAATCCTGCTTTAACTTCGTTTGTTGTTGCATTTTTTTCTTCATTCTTTTTCACCATGTAAGTTATAGCCAAACCTCTAAAGCATGCTTTAGCTGTATCCCGCACATTTTGAAGCGATGTCTCTTCTTTTTTATTTTAAAGAAAAATTCCATTTCCTTTGTTGCTATTTGTATAAATTCTTTCTCTTTCCATAAAGATTGATTCAAAGATTGTAATGTATTGGGACTTGTTTTGCTGAGTATACCACGGGAGTTTGAATGCTGGAAGGTTGCTTAAGCAAGGAGCTGGCTAGCGGCTCCCAGCTCCTCAGACAACCTGTCTCCGGAGCTGCCATTGGCTGCCTCTAGGGCGGCAATAGGTTGCTTTAAACCTATTGGCCGCCACCTAGAGGCCAGGGTATAAATAGCTGCAATCGCAGCCCTGTTTCCCAGTTCAGTTCCTGCTCTACAATAAAAGCATGTTCCTGCCTGAACTCACTCGCCTCGTCTCTTCATTCAAGCAAACAACCCAGTACACAACAAAGACCGTCTTACTTTTTTCTTAGCTCCTCTCCAAGTCATTTTTATCGGATTATGGTCTGCCCATATATTGGCTTCTATCTCAATCTCTTGTATAATCGTGCTTAATTCAGGAGGTATACATATCATATCAGTTCTAGACCATGATTTGTGCCTGTTTGAGTAAAACGTATATTGTAGTTCTTTTGGATTCTTTTCTCTCCATATATTCCATATGTGCCATTTTAAAGAAAACCTTAGGGATTATATTCCTTCCTTTTCCCCCCTATTTTGCTACTTCTGTAGTCCATCTTTCCATCTACTATTAAATTAAAGTCTTCCATTAAATAAATGTTTTGATATTCCAATTCCACTATTTTTTGTGTAACTTTTGATAAAATTCTTCTACTGTCAATATCTGTTTTTGATTTATCATTATTTCTACCATTAACATTCTTCCCTCTTCATCTGCGTAAGTTTGTTTGCGATTCATTGTTTCTTTAATATATAAAGCTATTCCTCTCTCCTTTTGTTGTGCTAGTGCAGGGGTCAGCAACCTGAAACAGTGAAAGAGCCACTCGGAACCGGTTCCCTCACAAAAGGAAAAACTGGGAGCCGCAAAAAATGTGTGCCCATGCGCGTACATGCGCGCATGCGCAGAACAGGGTTTGAAGAGTGGAGCCAAGGTGAGATATGCACCTACCCTGCATATTTGAATTGATTGGTTGAACTTTTTTAGTCCCACTTTTTTTTTTGGACTGCACATGGCAGAGGACTGGGAGCCGCAGGAGACGGCTGAAAGAGCCGCATGCGGCTCCGGAACTGCGGGTTGCAGACCTGTGTGCTAGTGTGAAGTGAAGTTTCCAGATTTTCAGTTGTTCCAACAGTTTGTAATATTGTCTTTTAATATGTGTTTCTTGCACACATTTTTAATTTTCGTAGTCGTGTAAAAAAAAAATTTCTTTTCGCGGGGGAGTTCAATCCATTTATATTCATTAAAAGAAACCCATTTTCCTTCTCCCTCTTCTTCAATTATATTTAGGTTTGATTCTCCTAGTTGTTCTTATCAGTCTTCGTTCTCTTGCTTTTGCCCATTTTTCTATGTTTGTGTTCTCTGTTTCTTTCCTTAGTTTGGCTGCTCCTTCTATTACTATCTCTTCCTAGTTTTTTGCTTCTCTCTCTGCATGAAATTCCGGACTTTCCCCTTCCAAAAAAGCTTTTTATCTCTCATTAAGTTCCATTGCCTTGAGTGTAGTGTCCAACCTGTATCTTTTCATGTGCCAATTAATTAAAATCCCTTCCGAAATCAGCCATCTGAACTTCACTTCTTTTTCAATTAATTTTCTGGTCAGGAATTGATATTCTCTTCTTGAATCTCTTATCCTCCTAGGGATCTGTTTCAGCACTACAATTTCCTTATCTTTATATCGCAGTGGATCATCTCTCTCTCTCTTCTCATTCTCATCTCTTGTAGATCTTTTGATGAATCTAACATGTACTTCTCTAGGGACTTTATTTATCCTCGCATAGTTTGACTCGAAATATTTGGTCTATCTTTCCTTCCATTTCCTGTTTCCCAAGTTCCAGTGCTTCAGCCGATAGCTCTGTCATCAAATCCGCGAGATCCTCTTCTTTGTCCTCCGTTACGTTTTGAAATCTTAAAAAAAATAAGATGCCTTTTCCATTTCCAAAACTGCCATTGAATCTTCCAATTCTCTATTTGCCTGCATCAGGTTCTGATTTTCATCTTTTATTTCTTCCATCTTTTGATCAGTCTCTACTGGCTTGTCTTCTATTTTCTGAATTCTTTGTTCATTCTTTGTAACCATCTGTCGGAAGCTTTCTAATTGAGAGTTTATGTTATGAATTTCCTGATTCATTTTATCAAGGTTGTCTTTTGTCTCCTCATGGTTTTTCCTTGTATCTTCTTTGTGGGAGGAGATTGCCTCTTCAATTGCTTGTAATGCCGCTTGCATCTTCTTCTGAAAATTGTTAGATTTTTCATGTTGAAGCATTGATTCGATTGATCTCTGATACACAGCTTACAGAGGTGGCTGAGGGCATTTTCTTGCCAGTTTTGGCTAAATTTGGAACACTCACTTTAAATTCCACAACCCCACCCAGATTTTTATCAACTCTTAATACTTTTCCCAGATGTCTGCCTTATACCAAATCATTAATCTTGTATTCAGTAACACAATATATCATTTACATTTGTCTTAAATAACTCATATAGTTCTTATCTTTAGTCTCTATAATCCAATAAACTCCCTGAAAAAGAAGGGAGAACAAAGAAGAAGAACAAAAATATTTGTAATCCAATTCTGTTTGTGAGGCTCACTTCCAGAGCAGATGTCCAAAATCCAAGATTATCACTCAGTCAAAATTTATAATCCACAAGGTCCTACTATTCAGAATTAATAGTCCATAGGGCCTTCTCCAAATAAAATCATTAACAGTTAAGCTTCCACTGTCCTTAATCCTTAATCTCACTGTCTGAGATTAAAAGTTTATAATCCAATAGGCTCCCCAGACAACAAGAAGAGGGGAAAAAATAAAAACAAAAGGGGGTAAAAATTGGGAGAAGGGATAATCCACTTCTATCTTCTAACTCCAGCTCAGACCAATTGTCCCAAAATCCAATGTTGCCAATCTGCCAAAATTATAATCCAAAATATCTTACTGTAGATAGTTCCTTGCCATCCAGTCTGTCTCTAAATAGTTTATAAAATTACAGGTCAAACAATATTTGTAATCCAAGGAAGCCAGATGGCTTCAAATTAGCTTGTAGTTTTAGTTGTAATCCATCCTGCAGAAAAGACAGCCCAAAATGTTTTTCTCTTTTTTCCAGCTGCAATCTACAGTTATGAAGTTCAAAAACATCAAAAGGTTTTGTCTGTTATCTATGTCTGGGCTTCAGGCCAAGTTCCCTCACTCAAGACAAAATATAAACAGAGCCTGGTATAGTTCTTCTTTTTCACCACTAGATGTCATCAGATATCCATTTTGTAATTTTCCAATCAAAAAAGGCTTTTTTCCCCTTATGTTTTGCTCTGATACTCTCTAAGAAAGGTTAAAAAAAAGAAATTATAACTCCCCAAACTTCTTTCTTTCTATCATGTCCAAATTAATTTTATAGTCTTTCTCTTTTCCCCCAAGAAAGCTTAAACTGCTGCTTTTATTCTGGGAGAGGGGATGAAAAAAGAAAACCCCCCTCCCTTTAATTCTGGGAGTTTCTTTGCTTTCAGATCTTTTTTTTTCTTCCCAAAAACAGGTTTTAAAATTGTAGTGGAAGGAAAATAATCTCACTCAGACTCAAGTATGTTGCTTGCAATTGTTAAATGTTGTTGTTGTTGTTGTTAGCTGCGAAGTCGTGTCCGACCCATCGCGACCCTATGGACAACATTCCTCCAGGCCTTCCTGTCCTCTACCATCTTCTGGAGTCCCTTTAAGCTCACGCCTACTGCTTCAGTGACTCCATCCAGCCACCTCATTCTCTGTCGTCCCCTTCTTCTATTGCCCTCGATCTTTCCCAGCATTAGGCTCTTCTCCAGTGAGTCCTTCCTTCTCATTAGGTGGCCAAAGTACTTGAGTTTTAGCTTCAGGATCTGGCCTTCTAAAGAGCAGTCAGGGTTGATCTCCTCTAGGACTGACCGGTTTGATCGCCTTGCAGTCCAAGGGACTCGCAGGAGTCTTCTCCAGCACCACAGTTCAAAGGCCTCAATTCTTTGGCGCTCAGCCTTTCTTATGGTCCAACTTTCACTGCCATACATTGCAACTGGGAAGACCATAGCCTTGACTATACGCACTTTTGTTGACAGGGTGATGTCTCTGCTTTTTAGTGTGCTGTCTAGATTTGCCATGGCTTTCCTCCCCAGGAGCAAGCGTCTTTTAATTTCTTGGCTACAGTCCCCATCTGCAGTGATCTTGGAGCCCAGGAAAATAAAATCAGTCACTACCTCCATTTCTTCCCCATCTATTTGCCAGGAATTGAGAGGGCCAGATGCCATGATCTTGGTTTTCTTAATGTTAAGTTTCAACCCAAGTTTTGCACTCTCCTTCTTCACCCGCAACAAGAGGCTCTTTAGTTCTTCTTCACTTTCTGCCATTAGAGTGGTATCATCTGCGTATCTTAGGTTGTTGATATTTCTTCCGGCAATCTTAATTCCAACTTTTGATTCATCTAGCCCTGCCTTTCTCATGATGTGCTCTGCATATAAGTTAAATAGGCAGGGCGACAGTATACAGCCTTGCCGGACTCCTTTCCCAATTTTGAACCAATCAGTGGTTCCGTGTCCAGTTCTCACTGTTGCTTCTTGATCCGCATATAGGTTTCTCAAGAGACAAATAAGATGGTCTGGTACTCCCATCTCTTTAAGAACTTGCCACAGTTTGTTATGATCCACACAATCAAAGGCTTTAGCATAGTCAATGAAGCAGAAGTAGATGTTTTTCTGGAACTCCCTAGCTTTCTCCATGATCCAGCGTATGTTGGCAATTTGATCTCTAGTTCCTCTGCCTCTTCGAAATCCTGCCTGCACTTCTGGTAGTTCTCGATCCACATACTGCTGAAGTCTAGCTTGTAGGATTTTAAGCATGACTTTACTAGCATGAGAAATGAGTGCAATGGTGCGATAGTTTGAACATTCTTTGGCACTGCCTTTCTTTGGAATTGGAATGTAAACTGATCTTTTCCAATCCTGTGGCCATTGTTGAGTTTTCCAAATTTGCTGGCAAATTGAGTGTAGCACTTTTACTGCATTGTCTTTTAAGATTTTGAATAGCTCAGCTGGAATACTGTCACTTCCACTAGCTTTGTTGTTGCTCAGCTTTTCTAAGGCCCACTTCACTTCACATTCTAGGATGTCTGGCTCGAGGTCAGTGACCACCTCATTGTGATTATCAGGGACGTTAAGCTCATTCTTGTATAGTTCTTCTGTGTAATTTTGCCACCTCTTCTTAATCTCTTCTGCCTCTGTTAGGTCCCTGCCATTTTGGTCCTTTATCATGCCCATTTTTGCATTAAACGTTCCCTTCATTTCTCCAATTTTCTTGAAAAGATCTCTGGTCCTCCCCATTCTATTATTTTCTTCTATTTCTTTGCACTGTTCATTTAAGAAGGCATTCTTATCTCTTCTAGCTATTCTCTGGAATTCTGCATTCAATTGGGTGTATCTTTCTTTTTCTCCCTTGCCTTTCGCTTCCCTCCTTTCCTCAGCTATTTGCAAAGCTTCCTCAGACAGCCATTTTGCTTTCTTGCATTTCTTTTTCTTTGGGATGGTTTTGGTTGCTACCTGTTGTACAATGTCGCGAACCTCTGTCCATAGTTCTTCAGGCACTCTGTCTATCAGATCTAATTCCTTAAATCTATTTGTCACCTCTACTGTATATTCAACAGGGATATGATTTAATTCATACCTGAGTGGCCTAGTGCTTTTCCCTACTTTCTTCAGTTTAAGCCTAAACTTTGCAAGGAGAAGCTCATGGTCTGAGCCACAGTCAGCTCCTGGTCTTGTTTTTACTGACTGTATAGAGCTTCTCCATCTTTGGCTGCAGAGCATGTAGTCAATCTGATTTCTGTGTTGACCGTCTGGTGATGTCCATGTGTAAAGCCGTCTCTTGGGTTGTTGGAAAAGAGTGTTTGCTATGACCATCGTATTCTCTTGACAGAATTCTATCAGCCTGTGCCCTGCTTCATTTTGCACTCCAAGGCCAAACTTGCCTGTTATTCCAGTTATCTTTTGGCTTCCTACTTTAGCATTCCAATCCCCCATGATGATAAGAACATCATTTTTTGGTGTTAGTTCTATAAGGTGCTGTAGTGCTTCATAGAACTGGTCAATTTCATCCTCTTCAGCACTGGTGGTTGGGGCATAGACCTGGACTACTGTGATATTGAATGGTTTGCCTTGGATTCGAACTGAGATCATTCTGTCATTTTGAGGATTGTATCCCAGTATTGCTTTTCCTACTCTTTTATTGACTATGAAGGCTACTCCATTTCTTCTGAAGGATTCTTGCCCGCAGTAGTATACCTGATGGTCATCTGAATTAAATTCACCCATTCCTGTCCATTTTAGTTCGCTGATACCTAAGATGTCAATGTTCAGTCTTGTCATCTCTTGTTTGACCACGTCCAGTTTTCCTTGATTCATGGATCTTACATTCCAGGTTCCTATGGAGAAAAAATCTTTACAGCATCGGACTTTCCTTTCACCACCAGACATATCCACAGCTGAGCGTCCTTTCGGCTTTGGCCCAGTCGCTTCATTCTTTCTGGCGCTACTAGTACTAGCCCTCTGCTCTTCCCCAGTAGCATATTGGACGCCTTCCGACCTGAGGGGCTCATCTTCCAGCGTCATATCGTTTTGCCTTTTGGTACTGTCCATAGGGTTTTCATGGCAAAGATACTGGAGTGGTTTGCCATTTCCTTCTCCAGTGGATCACGTTTTGTCAGAACTCTCTGCTATGACCTGTCCGTCTTGGGTGGCCCTGCACGGCATAGCTCATAGCTTCATTGAATTACGCAAGCCCCTTCGCCACGACAAGGCAGTAATCCATGAATTGTTAAATACCACTTTCTTTTTCCGGAGGTCAGCAGCTTCTAACTGGTTGCATCGGTGCAGCCAGTCTTTATCCTGTCAGTTCTGAGGACTTCCTTGGATCAAGCAGGTCGACCGCTGTCTCCCTGTGATGTGCAAAGGTCCCCTCTTGTTTCATTGCCTCTCCGGGGTGACTTCAGGCCCTTTTTGCGGCCCCAGATGGAAGAAATTGGGCACGGAAGGCAGAGCCCTGCTTCCCTACATCCGTATCACCATGATATGAAAACCGGAAGCCGGGACATGAATTTCTATTGCTAAGCAAGGCAGTTGTGAAGTGAACTGTGCCTAATTTTATGACCTTTCTGCCACAGTTAAGTGTTAAGTGTATCACATGGTCATTAAGTAAATCCAGCTTCCCACACCCATTGACTTGCCCTGTCGGAAAACAGATCCAAGAAATTACAGCCCAGCCCTGACATGAACACCTGGGCAGATCTAGGAAAAGATGACCAAGCAACAAATCTGTAAATGCCTAGAAGCAAACAAGGTCATAAACAGAGGCAACATGGCTTCATCAAAAACAGATCATGCCAAACAAATTATTTCATTCTTTGACAAGGTGACCTAATCAGTAGATCAGAGAAATGGTGGGGACATAATATACTTAGGTTTCAGTTAAGCACTTCATTGAGTAGATAACAACTTACTTCTTGGCAAGCTAGTAAAATGTGGGATAGGCAGCACCACCAACAGGTAAGTTTGCAACTGGCTGACAAGAACTACTTAACGAGTAGTCTTTAATGGTATCAAATCTACATGGAGGGAAATGACCAATGGGTTACCCTGAGGTGCCGTTTCAGGCCCAGGACTCTTCAAAATCTTCATAAACAGTGTAGATGAAATTGAAGGGGAACTCCTTGAATTTGCAGATGACACTAAGCTGGCAGGACTAGCCAACAGACCAGAAGACAAGGTCAAGATCCAAAAAGATCTTGAGTTGAACACTGGTCCCTATGTAACAAAATGAAATTCAATGGTTGAAAAAGTAAGATTCTACATTTAGGCAAGAAAAACCAAATGCACAGGATAGAATAAGTGGTACTTGGCTTAATGTCAGTAACTGTGAGAGGGATCTTGGAGTCGTAGTGGACAATCACTTAAATGTGAGCCAGCCGTGTGTGGCAGCAGTCAAAAAAGCCAACGCAGTCCTAGGATAGAATCAAGATCACATGAAGTGTTGATACCGCTTTATAAGGCCTTGGTAAGTCCACACTTGTAATATTGCATCCAATTTTGATCCAATTTTGATCGCCACAATACGAAAAAGATGTTGAGACCCTGGAGAGAGTCAGAGAAGAGCAACAAAGATGATCATGGGACTGGAGGCAAAAACATACGAAGAACAGTTGTAGAAATTGGGTATGGCTAGTCTCCCGATACTCCCATGTTACACCTCTGCTCCGTGAGCTGCATTGGTTGCCAGTTTTCTTCCGGGTGAGATTCAAGGTACTGGTAATGGTGTTTAAGGCCCTACATGGCATGGGTCCGGAGTACCTTAGGGAGCACCTGCTGCCGGCATCAACTTCCCTCCGCCCTGTGCGCTCCCACAGAGAGGGCCTCCTCAGGGTGCCACCGGTCAGAGAATGTCGATTGGTGGCCCCCAGGGGGAGGTCCTTCTGTGTGGGCGCCCCGGAGCTATGGAATCGGTTGCCGGTTGAGCTCCAGATGGCGCCCGACCTTCGCTCCTTCCGTCGTGATCTGAAGACACACTTATTTGAACAAGCCGGCCTGGTCTGATGGGGGATGGGTTGGGTTTTTATTGTTATTTTTAATATATGTATTTACTATTTTTAGTTGGGCATATGTTTAATTCTTTTTAACTTTTGTATTTTTGTATTTTTTATATGTCTGCCCTGTTCACCGCCCTGAGTCCTTCGGGAGAAGGGCGGTATATAAATAAAATTATTATTATTATTATTATTATTATTATTATTATTATTATTATTATTATTATTATTATTATTATTATTATTATTATTATTATTATAGAGACAGACAAGGGGTGACATGATAGCAATCTTCCAACATTTGAGGGGCTCCTACAAAGAAGAGGAGACAATCTATTTTCCAAAGCATGAAACAATGGAAACTTAAGGCAACAAGCAACCAATGGATTGGCTTGCCTTCAGAAATTGTGGGTGTTCCATCACTGGAGGCTTTCTCCTGCTTGGGCTGGGGGTTGGACTAGAAGACCTCCAAGATTCTCCACTGTGGAAGTCTCTGCATGGAAAAGTAGACACCAAAGCCCTAAGCTCCTTTGCAGGAATTCCACCCACTCAGTGAAATAGATATATGGATTATAGATGAGTCAACATTAAAACACAGAATGTGAAAGTCTTCACCAAACCCGTCAACACCGGTACTTTATATTCCGCCAGGAGGATGAGAAGGAAAAGCTCTCCCCTACTTTTAGTTGTTTATTTTTTCTATACTGCCTTTACAGATAATCCCCGAGTTACAAACGTTCCATTAGCGAACATTTGAAGTTACACAATAAGCACCTCCTAATGTTTACGAACAAGTACCAAAATTATGAATGTTGCAGCACCACGGCAGTTCTTCGCCCTTACGAACGATTGTAGAGGCACTGCAACATTCACCTTGGCTACTCCTTCCTCCACCTGCCACCACTCTCTGGCTATCCACAGGCACTGTGCCTGTGGATACTCGCCTTGCAAAGATCTAGATCAGGGCTTTTCAACTTCTTCACCCATTGTACCACTTTTAGGATATGGCAACATCCGAGTACCACCAGTCGCCTAGCAAGGGGTCAAAAACTTGATGACCAAAAAAAAGTGATAAAGTACAGGTAGTCCTCGATTTACAACAGTTCGGTTAGTGACTGTTTGAAGTTACAATGGCACTGGAAAAAGTGCCCCCCAAGCCACAGCTGAGCAGGGCACCTGCCTGCCCGCCCGGTGGCGCTCTTCCTCCTGTCCAAGGTTTTCATTGTTGTGGGCATTTCTGTTGAGGATTGGCAGTGGGGGTGGGGTGGGGGTGTTTGGTTTTTATTCCCCATCAATCTGCTGGGTGGTTGCAGCAGGTTTTGGTCACTTCACATGACCCTGGGACACTGTGACCGTCATAAATATGAATCAGTTGCCAAGCATCTGAATGTAAATCACAAGACCCTGGAGATGCTGCAACATTCCAGCTGATTGGCGCTTCTTCTGGGCTCAGCAGAAGCGCCAGGATCATTGCCAAGCTCCAGCTGGATCCTGGCGCTGATCCTGGTGCTTCCGCTGAGCCCTGACAGCCCTGCAGCTCCAGCCGTCTCTCGCTCAGGCTTGTGTGGTGCTGCCACCGGTTCAGCTCATTCCCCTCCCCGGGTACCACTTTTCTAGGATGGTCGCGTACCACCTGCCAGGTGCCAATGTACCACAGTTGGTACCCATACCACTGGTTGAAAAGGCTTGATCTAGAGCAGGGGTCTTCAAACTTGGACCTTTTAAAAGTTTTGGACTTCAACTCCCAGAATTCCTCAGCCAGCATGCCTGGCTGAGGAATTCTGGGAGTTGAAGTCCACAAGTCATAAAAGGGCAAGTTTGAAGACCCCTGATCTAGAGAGTCTTTGCTTTCTTGGCCTGTTTCGGTGCTTCAGGCCTTCAGTACATTCACAGAGAATGGAGGCCTAAAGTACCACAAGACCAGGTGAGATCAATAGCTCAAGCTCAAGTTCAAGCTCATGATTCTTTAGGCCTCTGCAAACAGAGACCTGGATGAGATTTGTAGCAAAAGGCTTTGTAAGTGGTTGTAAGGGCTGAAACATCAAAGCCTTCCCTCCACTTCCAAGGTCTTTTGTCATCTTTGCAAAAGGCCTCTGCTGCCGAGAATGGAGCCCCAGGTTGATGCATGCATCGCCTCCTGCCTTTGTTCCTCTGCCGGTGAAAATGGAGGCTGGGGCGACGCGCATGTCAACCCGGGGCTCCATTAATTGGGGGGCAGAGGCCTTGAGGAGGCCTTTGCTGCTGTGAATGGAGGGCCAGGGCGACACAGGCATCAGCCCAGTGCTTCATTTTTGGTGGCAGAAGCAAGGCAGTTGTGAAATGAATTGTGGCTAATTTTGTCCCAAGGTTAAATGTTAAGTGTATCACACATTGGAAGATATAGGAAAAAAATAACAAATCTGTAAACACGTAGAAGCAAACGAGGTCATAAACAGATGCTGAAAAAAGTAATCAAAAAACAGAACTGTGAACAACTAGAAACAAATAAAGGTATAGCCAGCACGGGTTTATTAAAAACAGATCACGCCAAACCAATCATATTTCATTCTTTCACAAAGTAACCAAATTAGTAGACCAGTGAAATGTTGTGGACATAGTATTCTTAGACTTTAGCAAGGCATTTGACAAAGTAGACCACAATCTACTTCTTGGTAAGCTAGAAACATGGGATAGACAGCATCACCACCACGTGGATTTGTAACTGGCTGACAAACTGTACTCAACAAGTAGTCCTCAATGCTACTACATCTACATGGAGGGATAGGGTACTACAATGTTCTGTTTTAGGTCCAAGACTATTCAATATCTTCATAAATGACTAAGACAAGGGAACTGAAGGGAAACTCCTCACATTTGCAGATGACAACTGTTATGTTTCAGGATTGGTGAGGCATTGACGAGGCAGAATGGTGAAACAGCAACATCTTTATTCAGTTAACACAAAAGCAGCAGTAACTGCTGCTTAACTACTATGTATACGGATCACCGCTACGCGGCAACCAATAGAATTAAAGCATTAATTCCTGC
Organism: Vipera ursinii; assembly: GCF_947247035.1. Taxonomy (NCBI): domain Eukaryota; kingdom Metazoa; phylum Chordata; class Lepidosauria; order Squamata; family Viperidae; genus Vipera; species Vipera ursinii. The sequence goes on along the minus strand of NC_139512.1, from coordinate 358,328,823 downwards.
ACAAAACACAAGTTAACAGTCCTGGAGACAAGCATTCTGGAGTTTAAACAGACACAGCAGTTAGCTATTATTCAACAGTTTACACTCAATTAAAGCTGGGTGACATGATAGCAGTGTTCCAATATCTCAGTGGCTGCCACAAAGAAGAGGGAGCCAAGCTATTCTCCAAAGCTCCTGAAGGCAGGACAAGAATCAACAGATGGAAAGTAATCAAGGGGAGAAGCAACCTAGAACTAAGGAGCAACTTCCTGACAATTAGAACAATTAACCAGTGGAACAACCTGCCTCCAGAAGCTGTGAATGCTCCAACACTGGAAGTTTTTAAGAAGAGACTGGACAGACATTTGTCTGAAATGGTATAGGGTTTCCTGCCTGAGCAGGGGGTCGGACTAGATGACCTCCAAGGTGCCTTCCAACTTTGCTATTATGATATAAAGCCAAAACATAACACCCCTTCCTCCTAGATACAATCTTAAGCATTGAAAATAGTCCTGTAAATACTTTGGCAGCCTTCACGACTGTTCCGAATGTCTCAGAGCCACTGGAGGTTCCCGGTCTACCTGCTCACCTGCCAGGCTGGATAGACCAGGACTTTGAGACCCGTTTGCTTCGGGTCGACCAGAGTCCCTTTGGCTGGTCTGTCCCAGTAGACCCAAGCCAAAGTCCAATGGGGGAATGGTCTCGCCCGGGCTGGAAATCAGAGCCATTTGCCAGTTCTGCTCAGTGGGTGCAGTCTCAGCATTCGGGAAAATTCGCCTACAGCCAGCCCCCTGTCTACTTGGCTGAGAGTCTCATCGGTGCATGCAGACTCCACCGTCATGCCACTGTCATGCCACCCCTGATGTTGGACCTCACACAAGTCTTGAGCCAGCAACTGGTTCACTAGCCTCTGCCGCAGTTGGTTGATGTGCCGGCGAAGTACTCGACCATCTTTCAGGGCCACTTTGTAAGAGAGTGGCCCTGACACCTTAGCAACCACAGCTACCACCCACAATGCTCCTTGAGTGTAATTCCGGGCCCAAACCCGGTCACCAACGTGCAAACTTCACGGTGGTTTTGGCTGTGGTGTGTCCAAGGCAACTCGGTCTGGATGCAACCGATGCAGCTTAGTGATTAAGTTCAGCTGGGCTTCTGCCTGTGGAAGTCCAGGGAGTCGTGCATTGGCAGAGCAAGAAATCTGCCAGCCTGTGCTGCCAGTCACCAGTTACGATCTTCTTTAAGGATTCTTTGGTTGTTTGGACCATGCGTTCCACTTGGCCATTTGAGGCCGGGTGAAAAGGAGCTGAAGTGGTGTGCCTAATTAAGTTAGCCCTCAAAAATGACTGGATTTCCAAAGCGGTGAATTGAGCCCCATTTTCTGAGACAAGCACGTTGGGTAACCCATGCGTTGCAAAGATCCTGCGCAGTTCCTGTATGGTCCTGGCAGTAGTCATAGTCGGGACAGTTGTGACCTCTAACCATTTGGAGTGACTGTCCACCACAATGAGGAACAGCTGTCCCTGAAATGGTCCCGCAAAATCGATGTGGATTCTTGACCACGGGGCTTGAGTAGCCTCCCAATGGTGGACTGGGGCTTGAGTCATTTTGGGCCTGGATTGCGGGCAAGTGTAGCAATTGTGTACTTGGGCCTCAATATCTTTATCCAACCCACGCCACCACAGATAGCTTCTCGTGAGTGCCTTCATCTGGACTATTCCCAGATGTCCCTCGTGCAGAGACTCTAAAACCCTGGGCCTTAAGTAGCTTGGGACTATGACCTGACTCCCCCAAAGAATGCAGCCTTTATGAGCTGAGAGCTCATCTTTCCTCATATAAAAACTCTGGAAGATTGGCCCTGGGCTGCTGTCCAGCCATCCTGTGAACACCCAATTCAACATGCAGCTAAGTGTCTTGTCAGAGGCTGTCTCAGCAGCCACATCCCCAGCGTGAAGGGAGAGACTCCAGCAAATCCTGGATAGCCAGGATGCATGAAGCCAGAGAAGGGTCTGGCTCTAAGTGCTGTCTGCCTTGCCCATTTCCCTGCCCGGTTTGTGAATTAGCCTGTAATTATAGGCTGAAAGGAAGATAGACCACCTCAGCATCCATGCTTGTTTATTGTGAACAAACCCAAAAATTGGCTTGTGGTCCGTGAAGACTGTGAACTGGCGGCCATACAAATAGTCATGAAATTTCTTGATACCGGCCACTATGGCCGATGCCTCCTTGTCTATTTGTGCGTAGTTGCATTCCACCAAAGACAAAGTCCTAGAATAATAACTGATGGAAGCCTGCCTCCCATCAGCCATTAAATGGCTCAACATGGCCCCTACCCCATACAAGCAATGCATCACAAGCAATCCTGATAGGCAGCTTTTCGTTAAAGTGTGTCAGTACCGAGTTTGATGACAGCAGTGATTTGACTGCTGAGAAATTTTTCTCGTGGACACTTGTCCACTGCCACTGTGCCTTTTTGTCCACGAGCCTGTGTAATGGCTCTGCCACTGTGGCCTTGTGTGGAAGAAAGGCATGGCAAAAGTATAGTAGCCCTAAAAAGGCCTGAAGCTCCCCCTTACTCTTAGGACTGGGAGCCTGCTGAATTGCTTTGAGCTTGGAATCCGCCAGAAGAATGCCTGTGGCATCTATGCGGAAACCAAGGAATTCGGTTGAACTTACCCCAATCGTGCATTTTTTGCTTTTCAGCTTCAGCCCTGCTTCATGGAAATGCTGAAGGACGGCTTTGAGCCATTCAGCCAAAATTTCCACTGACTCTTCAGCTATGAGGACATCATCGAAATAGGGGGACACACCTGGAATGTTCCTGAGTGTGCGCTCCATCACTCCCTGGAAAAGCCCTGGGGCTACACTGACCCTGAACTGTAGGCGCCTAACCCTGAAAGCCTCCCGTGGGTGACAATGGTCTGAGCTTCTGCCACGGGCAGTTGCTGGTAGGCTTGTGCCAAATCTAATTTGGCAAATATGCGATCTCCCTCTAGTGATGCCAAAATGTGGCTCACTACAGGCACCGGATATGCATGTTGTTGAAGTGCTCTGTTAATAGTGCATTTATAATCCATGCATATGCACACCTCACTGTTGGCCTTAAGTGGCATGACTATGGGGGTTTCCCACACCCCACTATCTACTGGCTTCAACATGCCTTGTTGTACCAGCTTGTCCAGCTCTGCATCGATTTTGGGTTTGAGGGCGAAAGGCACTCTACAAGGCTTGATCCATATTGGGGCTATGGTAGGATCAATGTGGAGGGCAATTGGAGGACCCTTGTACTTCAGCTCGGGCTGAAAACATCAGCAAACTCCTGGCAAACTGTCGACAGGTCGCTGCTTGCATTCTGTTAATGCCAGTCACTTGGATGCCCAAGGCATCAAACCACTCTAGGCCGATGAGACTTGTGCAGTGGCCCTCAACTACCACAACATTCAGTGGACCTCAAACTCTTTGAACTGCCCATTGAGCGTAGCTTCTCCTTTGACCGCTATGTGGGAGTTTTGTAAATCTGTCAGCAAAAAGTCAGACGGCCTGAGTTTAACTCGTTTGCCGCTGCGACTGCAAATGTCATTAAAAGTTCCTTGGGAAACTATAGATAGGGCTGACCCTGTGTCCAGTTCCATGTGGCATGGGACTCCATGAAGCTTGACTTTGAGTCTAAGCATCTCTTTAAGGGGGCAATGGGCACCTGTCCTAAACATGCTCCTTCGGCTGGAGCAATAGCTGACTCTGTGTTGTCCCGGGGCCCCAGTACCTTTCCTGGGAAATTCTTCTTGTTGAACATCTCTCTGGTGACCTTTACAGATGGCGGCAATGTGGCCTTGCTTGCCACACACCCGGCACGTTTCTGTGCAGAACCTGCACTCCAAGCGTGTATGTCAGCCTCCACAGCCCGCATATCGACTGAAGGGAGCTGCCTTCTCAAATGGCCGCTGGCTTCTTTCTGGTTGCTTCTGCATCCAATTAATCTCATGGTCCATGTCGGAGTCTTCTGTTCTTTCAGCGTCCTCGTGGTGGATGATTTCTTGTCTGGGAGCGTTTTTGGAGGGCCGTAAGGCTTTGACGGCTCCTCTGGCAGCTTCCTCAGCCATCACCTCCTTCAGGACATCTTGAGAGGGTCTCTTTTGTGAATAACTTCTGTTGGAGATCCCTGTTCCTCAACCCGCATACCAAACAGTCTCTCAGTCTTTCTTCGAGGTCTGCAAAATCGCAAAGCCGGGACGCCTGTCATAGGGCGGCTATGAACTCGGCGGCAGACTCTCCTGGTTGCTGCTCCTGCTGTTCGAACGCATGCCTCCATGCAATGATGGAGAGCTTTGGCTTAAAATGGTCCTTGAGCTTCTTCTTAAGATCTGCATAGGTGACTGACTCTAGTGTAGCAGGAGCAACTAGGTTTTCAGCTATATCAAATGTCACCTGACCCCACACGCACAGGAGCATTGCAGCCTTTAAGCCATCTTCCCTAATTTGGTTAGCTCGCACATAGTTCTCAACATGGGAGATGTCTCCAACCTCTCAATGCCTTGTGTTGCTAAGACTTCTGTGCTGGTCCTAGGATGGATCCTTAGGACGTGGTTGTCTCCAGTGTGGCTTGCTGGCAGACAGAGGGGAGCAAGTAGTTCCTGCCAGAACTCTGATACCTGGCGTCACCCCTAGTGACTTCTGGCTCTCTTCTTCTTAGCAGCACATCCCACCCTTGTCGCCACTGTTATGTTTTCGGATCGGTGAGGCATTAACGAGGCAGAACGGTGAAACAGCATCAAGTTTATTCAGTTAACACAGAAGGAGCACTAACTGCTGCTTAACTACTATTTATACAGATCACCGCTAGACCAATAGAATTAAAGCATTAATTCCTGTACAAAACACAAGTTAACAGTCCTGGAAACAAGCAGTCTGGAGATTAAAGAGACACAGCAGTTAGCTATTATTCAACAGATTACATTCAATTAAAGCCAATACATAACAACAACCAACCTGGCAGGACTAGCCAACACCCCAGAAGACAAGCTCAGGATCCAAAAAGATCTTGACAGACTTGAACTCTGGACCCTATGTAACAAAATGAAATTCAATGGTTGAAAAAACTAAGGTTCTACTTAATGTCAGTAACTGTGAGAGGGACCTCGGAGTCATAGTGGACCATCATTTAAATGTGAGCCAGCAGCCAAAAAAGCCAACACTATGCTATGCTGCATTAACAGAGGGATAGAATCAAAATCCCATGAAGTGTTAGTACTGCTTTACAAGGCCTTGGTAAGACCACAGAGTACTGCATCCAGTTCAGCTCAGGTCAGGATATAAAAAAATATTAAGACTCAGAAGCAGTGCAGAGAAGAGCAACAAAGATGATTACGAGGCTGGCGGCTAAAACGTGAAGAACGGTTGCAGGAATTGGGTATGTCTAATTTCATGGGGAAAAGGACTAGGGTGACACGATAGCAGTGTTCCAATATTTAAGGGGGTCCTCCAAAGACGAGGGGGCAAACTATTTTCCAGAGCACCAAAGGCAAGATAAGAAAAAAATGATAGAAACTAACTAAGGAGAGAAGCAACCTAGAACTAAGGAAAAAATTCTATGGTGATTGTATGGGGTGATTCTCTCCACGTCCTCCAATCTTGCACTACTTCTTTGAGTTGTTCTCTGCTCGGGCCGGTGTCAGCTTTGATAGTGTCCAGTCACCGTGTTCTTTCACGGCCGGGGTTCCTTTTACCACTGACTCTCCAAGGCATAATTGTTTCTCCACTGAATTTCCCCGTGGGACACGGCCACAATCAGTGAGACACAGTTTGGGGGATTTTGCCTTCCAGTGACATGTCTGGTGTCATGTGCTCCAGCACTTGCTTGTTGGTCACCTTTGCTGTCCAAGGGATACGCAGGAGCTGCTCTCATTTAGAGAAGCACATCTCTTGATCAGCTGAATAAAAACGTAAAGCTTGAAGGCAACTTCTGGTTTCCTCTATTTTTCACCAGCAAAAGCTCAGAACCTGCATATCATTTTTTTGCAGGAATTCCACCCACTCATTGAAATAGTTATGTGGATTATAGGCGAGTCACAATTACAACACAGAATATGAAAGTCTTCACCAAATCTGTCAACACAGGTACATAATGTTGTGCCAGGAGCATGAGAAGGAAAACCTAACCTGACCTAAAGTGACAATACACAACGAAGGCTGATCATGCCAAACCAATATTGCCTCATTCTTCGATAAAGTGACTAAACTAGTAGACCAGCGAAATGCAGTCGACATAGTATACTTATATTTCAGTAAGGCATTTGACAAAATGGACCACAACCTACTCCTTGGTAAAGTAGGAAAAGGTGGAATAGACAAAATCACCACCAGATGGATCTGTCGCTGGCTGACAAACCGTACTCAACGAGTAGTCCTCAAAGGCACTACATCCACATGGAGAGAAGTAAGCAGTGGGTTACCACAAGGTTCTGACTTAGGCCCAGGAGTCTTCAACATCTCCATCAATGACTTAGATGAGGGAATTGAAGGGGAATTCATCAAATTTGCAGATGACATCAAACTGGCAGGAGTCCTAGTGGACAATCACTTGACCATGAGCAGCAGCACGCCAAAAGGCCAACACACTGCTAGGCTGCATTAACAGAAGGAGAGAATCAAGATCAGGTGAAGTGTTAACACCGCTTAACAATGGCTTTGAAAGGCCACACTCGGAGTAAGGCATCCAGTTTTGGTTACCACGATGTAAAAAACGTGTTCACACTCTGGTTGCAGGAATTGGGTATGTCTAATTGGGTATGTCTAAGGGTTAGGGAGGGGGGGAGAATGGTAGGGAGAGGAGGGAATCGGGCTGTGTTTCACCAGCTGGCTGTCAGTCTGGGCCTATAAGGGTTCCTGGTGAGACGGGGTTGGGGGCACGGACTTTTGGTTCCGTTTGTACTGGGGTGGGGTTGCAAATCGCCACGACGACTGGGAATGGCAGCAATGTTTTACAGTGGTTCTCCTCCTACCTCCTGGGCCGCTCGCAGTCAGTGTTGACTGGAGGACAGAGGTCCACCCCAAGATCTCTTGTTTGTGGAGTCCCTCAGGGGTCGGTCCTCTCTCCCCTCCTGTTCAACATCTACATAAAGCCTCTGAGCGAGCTCATTCGTGATTTCGGGGTGGGGTATCACCAGTACGCTGATGATACCCAACATTTTCTTTCCACCCCGAACCAACCCAGTGATGCCCTCGCCGTGATATCCCGTTGCCTGGAGGCGGTCCGGGTTTGGATGGGGAGAAACAGGCTTCGTCTCAATCCTGCCAAGACTGAGTGGCTGTTCATACCGGCATCTCGGGCTGACCAGCCTTCTCCATCATTAACAATAGGGGATGAGGTGTTACCCCCCGTTGATAGGGCTCGCAACTTGGGTGTCCTCCTGGATTCACGGCTCAGTTCTGAAGATCATATAGGAGCCGTGACCAGGGAAACGTTTGCCCAGATTTGCCTGATGCACCAGTTGCGGCCCTATCTGGACCGAGATGCCCTATGTACAGTAACTCATGCGCTAGTGACCTCCCGGTTAGACTACTGCTATGCCCTCTACATGGGGCTGCCCCTGAGGACCACTCGAAGGCTTCAACTGGTGAAGAATTCAGCCGTGCGAGTTGTGATGGGAGCTTCCTGATACTCTCGTGTAACACCTCTTCTCCGTGAGCTACATTGGCTTCTGGTTGACCTCCGGGTGAGATTCAAGGTGCTGGTAATGATCTATAAAGCCCTAAATGGCTTGGGTCCGGACTATCTAAGGGAACACCTGCTGCCGGCATCATCTTCCCATCGTCCTGTGTGCCCCCACAGGGAGGGCCTTCTCAGGGTACCGCCGGTTAATGAATGCCGGCGGGTTATTCCCAGGGGGAGGGCGTTCTCTGTGGGTGCGCCTGCCCTATGGAACCAACTACCCATGGAATTTAGGACTGCCCCCGACCTTCGCTCATTTCGCTGGGACATGAAAATGTGGCTCTTTGAGCTGTTTAGTCCAGACTGTGGTGTTGTTAATTTAATTGGGTTTTAGATTTACTTTTGGGACTTGAATTTTCATTGTTTTAATTGATTTTAATTTTGTATTTCATGATTTTAACTGTCCTGTAAACTGCCCTGAGTCCTACGGGAATAGGACGGTATATAAATTCAATAAATAAATAAATAAATAAATAAATAAATAAATAAATAAATAAATAAATAAATAAATAATTTCATGGGAAAAAGGGCTAGGGTGACACGATAGCCACACTTGGAATAAGGCATCCAGTTTTGGTCACCACGATGTAAAAAACGTGTTCACACTCTGGTTACAGGAATTGGGTATGTCTAATTTCATGGGGAAAAGGACTAGGGTGACACGATAGCAGTGTTCCAATATTTAAGTTGGTCCTACAAAGATGAGGGGGCAAACTATTTTCCAGAGCACCAAAGGCAAGATAAGAAACAATGGATGGAAACTAACTAAGGAGAGAAGCAACCTAGAACTAAGGAAAAATTTCCTGACGGTGAGAGCAATCAACCAGTGGATTGGCTTACCTTCAGAAGGCGTGGGTGCTCCATCACTGGCAGCTTTCAGAAAGACACTGGACAACCATTTCTCTGAAATGATACGGAATCTCCTGCTTGGACAGGGGGTTGGACTAGAAAACCTCCAAGATCCCTTCCAACTCTGTTATTGTGTTATAGACTCTTCGAGATTCTACGGGCCACGTCTCTCCATGTCCTCCAATCTTGCACTACTTCTTTGAGTTGTTCTCTGCTCGGGCCGGTGTCAGCTTTGATGGTGTCCAGTCACCGTGTTCTTTCACGGCCTGGTTTCCTTTTACCACTGACTCTCCAAGGCATAATTGTTTCTCCACTGAATTTCCCCGTGGGACACGGTTTGGGGGATTTTGCCTTCCAGTGACATGTCTGGTGTCATGTGCTCCAGAACTTGCTTGTTGGTCACCTTTACTGTCCAAAGGATACGCAGGAGCTGCTCTCATTTAGAGAAGCACGTCTCTTGAAGAGCTGAATAAAAACGTAAAGCTTGAAGGCAACTTCTGGTTTCCTCTATTTTTCACCAGCAAAAGCTCAGAACCTGCATATCATTTTTTTGCAGGAATTCCACCCACTCATTGAAATAGTTATGTGGATTATAGGTGAGTCACAATTACAACACAGAATATGAACGTCTTCACCAAATCTGTCAACACAGGTACATAATGTTGTGCCAGGAGCATGAGAAGGAAAACCTAACCTGACCTAAAGTGACAATACACAACGAAGGCTGATCATGCCAAACCAATATTGCCTCATTCTTCGATAAAGTGACTAAACTAGTACACCAGTGAAATGCAGTCGACATAGCATACTTATATTTCAGTAAGGCATCTGACAAAGTGGACCACAACCTACTCCTTGGTAAAGTAGGAAAAGGTGGAATAGACAAAATCACCACCGGATGGATCTGTAGCTGGCTGACAAACCGTACTCAACAAATAGTCCTCAAAGGCACTACATCCACACGGAGAGAAGTAAGCAGTGGGTTACCACAAGGTTCTGACTTAGGCCCAGGAGTCTTCAACATCTCCATCAATGACTTAGATGAGGGAATTGAAGGGGAACTCATCAAATTTGCAGATGACACCAAACTGGCACGAGTCCTAGTGGACAATCACTTGACCATGAGCAGAAGCAGCCCAAAAGGCCAACACACTGCTAGGCTGCATTAACAGGAGAGAATCAAGATCAGGTGAAGTGTTAACACCGCTTTACAATGGCTTTGAAAGGCCACACTTGGAGTAAGGCATCCAGTTTTGGTCACCACGATGTAAAAAACGTGTTCACACTCTGGTTGCAGGAATTGGGTATGTCTAATTGGGTATGTCTAAGGGTTAGGGAGGGAGGAGAATGGTAGGGAGAGGAGGGAATTGGGCTGTGTTTCACCAGCCAGCTGTCAGTCTGGGCCTATAAGGGTTCCCGGTGAGATGGGGTTGGGGGCACGGACTTTTGGTTCCATTTGTACTGGGGTGGGGTTGCAAATCGCCACGACGATTGGGAATGGCAGCAGGCAGATACACGGAGGGCCGTATTAACATCTGGGATCGTGCCCCCGCTGTCTTCGAGCAGTGGCGTGTTCCGACCCTCCAGTTGGACCCCTTTTATCCGGGGTTGAGGAGGATCAGGACCCTGGGCTCAGGCTTGTGTATTTTAATGCCAGATCCGTTGTGAACAAGGCTCCTCTCATCCGTGATTTGATCGAGGAGGAACACGCGGATCTGGCATGCATTACAGAGACCTGGTTGGGCCCAGAGGACAGTGTCCCTCTGATTGAGATGTGCTCTCCGGGTTTCTGTGTACTTCACTGGCTGCGGGCTCAGGGCAGGGCAGGTGCAGTGGCGGTGGTTATTCAGGAGACCTTATGTCCACGGGAGACCACCGTTGTACAGATAGGCGGGAGTGACTCCCTCCTCTTGAGTTGTGGCCCTCGGGTTCAGTTGGGCCTGTTGCTAATATACCTGGTGCCCAGCTGTTTGGCAACGGCCCTGCCCGAGCTCCTCGACACCCTCTCAAGGTTGACGGTGGAGTTTCCCAGACTCATTGTTCTGGGCGACTTCAACCTGCCTTCTCTGGGAGTGTCATCAGAGTTGGCTCGGGAGTTCATGGCCTCCATGACGGCCATGAATCTGACCCAAGTAATTCAGGGTCAATTCATGGGGGGGTCACACTCTTGACCTGGTTTTCTTATCCAGACAATGGTTGGATGATCTGGGAGGGGGCTTACCACCTATTGTCCCCCTGTCATGGTCCGATCATTATCTCTTGCGGCTGGTCTTCCGCTATGTCACCCCCTGCCACTGGGCTGCGGAACCGACCAGGTGGTTCCACCCCAGGCACCTAATGGATCCTGATTGGTTCCAGTTGGCACTTGGGTCTATTCCTAAATTGGAGATGGGGCCAAGAGTGCTGTTGGAGATCCAGCCGGTCTGAACCTGACCGATTGCGGCTAAGAACCTTTACAAGGTCTTATCTCGCTGCAATGAGGATGGCGAAGTCTAATTACTTCACTGCCCTCATCGCATCTGCAGAAAATCACACGGCCACCCTGTTTCGGGTTACTCGCTCCCTCCTTCATCGGGAGGAGAGGAAGGATCCCTTGCAGGGGCAGCCTGAGGAGATTAGTCATCACCTTGCGGATAAAATTCTCAGATTTGGGCCGGCTTGGACTCTGACTGGACAGAGTCTGACAGGGAGGAATCGAGCAGTCTTGAGAGTGTTATCTGGACTGAGTTCGATCCTATGACCCCCCCCCCCCCGATGAGGTGGACAGGATCATGAGGAGGCTGAGCTCTATCACCTGTTCATTGGACCCATACCCCTCCTGGCTGGTTTACGCAGCCCGGGAGAAGACACAAGGCTGGTCCCAGGCAGTAATAACTGCTTATTTGAAGGAGGGTGTTTTTCCTGCCACCTTGAAAGAGGCGATGGTGAGGCCTCTCCTCAAGAAGCCTGCCCTGGACCCGGCAATTTTGAATAACTATTGTCCTGTCTCCAACCTTTGCTTTTTGGCGAAGGTTGTTGAGAGTGTGGTAGCGTATCAGCTCCCTCTATTCCTGGAGGAAACTGATTATCTCGACCCATACCAATCGGGTTTCAAGCCCGGGCATAGCACTGAGACGGTGCTGGTCGCACTGGTGAATGATCTCTGGCAGGCTCGGGACAGGGATTGCTCCTCTGTCCTAGTCCTATTAGACCTCTCAGCGGCGTTTGATACCATCGACCATGGTATCCTACTGCGGCGTCTCAGTGGGCTGGGAGTGGGGGGCACTGTTTTACAGTGGTTCTCATCCTACCTCCTGGGCCGCTCGCAGTCGGTGTTGACTGGAGGACAGAAGTCCACCCCAAGATCTCTTGTTTGTGGAGTCCCTCAGGGGTCGGTCCTCTCTCCCCTCCTGTTCAAGATCTACATGAAGCCGCTGGGCGACCTCATTCATGGTTTCGGGGTGGGGTATCACCAGTACACTGATGATACCCAACTTTTTCTTTCCACCCCGAAGCAACCCAGTGATGCCCTCGCCATGATATCCCATTGCCTGGAGGCGGTCCGGGTTTGGATGGGGAGAAACAGGCTTCGTCTCAATCCTGCCAAGACTGAGTGGCTGTTCATACCGGCATCTCGGGCTGACCAGCCTTCTCCATCATTAAGAATAGAGGATGAGGTTTTACCCCCCGTTGATAGGGCTCACAACCTGGGTGTCCTCCTGGATTCACGGCTCAGTTCTGAAGATCATATAGGAGCCCTGACCAGGGGAGCTTTTGCCCAGATTCACCTGGTGCGCCAGTTGCGGCCCTATCTGGACCAAGATGCCCTATGTACAGTAACTCATGTGCTAGTGACCTCCCGGTTAGACTACTGCAATGCTTTCTACATGGGGCTGCCCCTGAGGACCATTCGAAGGCTTCAACTGGTGAAGAATTCAGCCGCGCGAGTTGTGATGGGAGCTTCCTGATACTCCTGTGTAACACCTCTTCTCCGTGAGCTACATTGGCTTCTGGTTGACCTCCGGGTGAGATTCAAGGTGCTGGTAATGACCTATAAAGCCCTAAATGGCTTGTGTCCAGACTATCTAAGGGAACACCTGCTGCTGGCATCATCTTGCCATCGTCCTGTGTGCCCCCACAGGGAGGGCCTTCTCAGGGTACCGTCGGTTAATGAATGCCGGCGGGTTATTCCCAGGGGGAGGGCGTTCTCTGTGGGTACGCCTGCCCTATGGAACCAACTACCCACGGAACTTAGGACTGCCCCCGACCTTCGCTCATTTCACCGGAACATGAAAACTCGGCTCTTTGAGCTATTTAGTCCAGACTGTGGTGTTGTTAATTTAATTGGGCTTTAGATTTACTTTTGGGGCTTGAATTGTATTTAATTGTTTTAATTGATTTTAATTTTATATTTCATGGTTTTAACTGTCCTGTAAACTGCCCTGAGTCCTACGGGAATAGGACGGTATATAAATTCAATAAATAAATAATAAATAAATAAATAATTTCATGGGAAAATGGACTAGGGTGACACGATAGCAGTATTCCAATATTTAAGGGGGTCCTACAAAGACGAGGGGGCAAACTACTGCTAAGCTTGTAAGCCACCCTGAGTCTTCGGAGAAGGGCGGGATATAAATGGAATTAAAATAAAATAAAAATAAATAAACTATTTTCCAGAGCACCAAAGGCAAGATAAGAAACAATGGATGGAAACTAACTAAGGAGAGAAGCAACCTAGAACTAAGGAAAAATTTCCTGACGGTGAGAGCAATCAACCAGTGGATTGGCTTACCTTCAGAAGGGGTGGGTGCTCCATCACTGGCGGCTTTCAGAAAGACACTGGACAACCAATTCTCTGAAATGATACGGAATCTCCTGCTTGGACAGGGGGTTGGACTAGAAGACTTCCAACTCTGTTATTGTGTTATAGACCGTTGGTACTTCTACGGGCCACGTCTCTCCTCATCCTCCAATCTTGCACTGCTTCTTTGAGTTGTTCTCTGCTCGGGCCGGTGTCAGCTTTGATGGTGTCCAGTCACCGTGTTCTTTCACGGCCTGGTTTCCTTTTACCACTGACTCCCCAAGGCATAATTGTTTCTCCACTGAATTCCCCCGTGGGACACGGCCAGAATCAGTGAGACACGGTTTGGGGGCTTTTGCCTTCCAGTGACATGTCTGGTGTCATGTGCTCCAGCACTTGTGTCAGGACCCACCCCAATCCACATCTTAGGAAATAAGAACTCCTGGATCCAAGTTTGTCCAAAAGGAAAAGTTTACTAGGATGAGATCGGTTGTGGCAAAACAAGATGGGATCTGACATTGAGTTACATTTCAATACTATATAAAGCATTCCCGGTTCAACCCCCTCCCCTCAAATCCATTTGGTCAGGCTCACATCATTTACTTAGGCATCAGGCCCTTTCGTGGGAAAGGGAAATCTCTTTGTGTTTATTGTTATTGCTTTCTTCCTTTCATTTCAAAATGGAGATGCAAATCAGATCTCTCTCTCTTTCCCCCTGTTCCCCCCAGATCAAAAGCTTTCCTGGTCTTTGAAAACAGCCTACTGCAATCTGAATAACCATCCTCTCCCCCCCCCCCCGGAGAGATGGAAGAATCCCAAGAATATGCACAATATTCTCACCATACATTTATGAAATGTGATATAAATGGATTCTGACAATCGGCTCCCGTCTCAGAAAAAAGATGGGTCCATCTGCGGGGAAAACATATAAATGTTAGCCCGGTTTGTTCGGATATTCTGTATGAAATCTCTTAAGCAACTTTGGTGCTTAAACATGAAGTTTGTTAACCCACTCATTTTCTGAGGAGGGGAGGTGTTTCCATGCCACTAAATATTGTATCATTCCATGGTGTTTTCTGGAATCTAAGATTTCTTTCACTTCAAAATGTTGTTCTCCTTCCACCATGATGGGGTGGTGGTGGTGGTGGGATTTTTGTTCGTAGGGGTGATTGTTGTTCTCTCTTTATTAAACTGCAGTGAAAGATTGGGTGTATTCGTCTAAGATTTTTGGGTAGTTCTAATTCAACTGTTACTGGGTTTATGATTCTTTTAATTGGGAAAGGTCCAATATATTTTGGTCCTAGTTTTTTACAGGGTTGGAGTGATTTCAGGTATTTTGTGGATAAATATACCATCTCTCCTACCCTGAATGGTGTGGGATCAGTTCTTTTTTTGTCTGCCTGTGTCTTGTATGCTTTTCTGGCATCTTCCAACGCTTTCCTAATGATTGGCCAGGTATTTTGTAATTGAGCAATCCATTCCTTCAGTTCAGTTCAGGAATGACTGGTTCTTTTGAGGTTAGTTCTGGTATTGGGTTGAAACTCTGGCCTGTAGCTACTTGAAAAGGAGTGCAACCTGTGCTTGAGTGGACTGCATTATTATGTGCTACTTCTGCGAAAGACACTGGAGCAGGGAATGTCTTTTATGTTCCCTTCTTAACTGTCCTATAGGGTGCTGTTCCGTGGCCATGCTGTGGATAGAAAGGGGAAGGTGAGGGGCTGGGGCCTTTATCTTCCTGCCCTTATGGATGATTCTTCCTCTTCATCCCTGATACAAGTCAAAGTAAGAGAAGAACAATACCCTTTTTGATTGGTACAGGAGCGACACATTCAGTATTAAGTAAGCCCCTTGGAGACCCTTCCTCACAAACGTTTCAGGTCTTTGGGGCCAATGGCCCTTCTGTGTCAGCTGCAATACTCGACCCTTTGGAATGCTTTATGGGCGGTATTGGCGTTACTCATCTTTCTTTCCCTTCCAGACTGCCCTATGCTCTTTTAGGATGTATTTACTTGCTACGTTACAAACCACCATCTTTGCTCTATATCAGGCCACTACAGGCATGGATAAAGAACCCTTTGTGTGGACCAAGAATTGTCAGGTGGCATTTGATAACATTCAAACTGCTTTAGTCAATGCTCCAGCCCTTGGCATTCCTGATGCCACTGAACCATTCCCCTTGTATTTGGCTAAAAGTAAAGTGGTGACTGCTGGATTCCTTACTCAAACCCTTGGTACTTGGTCTCACCCTGTAGCCTATTTTTCCAGACAATTGGATCCTGTAGCTCAAGGATGCGAGCCCCTTGGACTGCAAGGTGATCAAACTGGTCAGTCCTAGAGGAGATCAACCCTGACTGCTCTTTAGAAGGCCAGATCCTGAAGTGGAAACTTAAATACTTTGGCCACCTAATAAGAAGGAAGGACTCACTGGAGAAGAGCCTAATGTTGTGAAAGATTGAGGGCAAGAGAAGAAGGGAACGACAGAGAATGAGGTGGCTGGATGGAGTCACTGAATTTAATTTAATTTAATTTAATTTATTGAGATTTCTATACCGCCCTTCTCCCAAAGGGACTCAGGGCGGTTCACAGGGCATAAATATAAATGACAATACAAAAATTAAAAGACAATTAAATGATGCCCAAGTTAAAACAAGAATAATAAAACGAGCCTATAAAAACCCATGTACCCCCATCAGGCCAGACCCGATAGTTCAAATAAATGGGTCTTCAACCCGCGACGGAAGGATCGGAGGTCTGATGCCGTCCGGAGCTCAACCGGCAGTTGGTTCCATAATGCCGGAGCACCCACAGAGAAGGCCCTCCCCCTGGGGGCCACCAGTCGACATTCCTTGACAGGAGGCACCCTGAGGAGGCCCTCTCTGTGGGCGCGCACAGGGCGGAGGGGAGTCGACGCCGGCAGCAGGTGGTCCTCGAGGTATCGCGGACCCATGCCATGTAGGGACTTAAAGATCATAACCAAAACCTTGAACCTTACCCGGAAGACAACTGGCAACCAATGCAGCTCACGGAGCAAAGGTGTAACATGGGAGTACCGGGAAACTCCCAAGACAACTCTCGCGGCCGCATTCTGTACCAGTTGGAGCCTCTGAGTAGTCTTCAAGGGAAGCCCCATGTAGAGAGCATTACAGTAGTCTAGGCGAGAGGTCACGAGCGCATGAGTGACCGTACATAAGGCCTCCCGGTCCAGATAGGGCCGCAACTGGCGCACCAGGCGAACCTGGGCAAAAGCCCCCCTCAGTAGGCGTGAGCTTAAATGGACTCCAGAAGATGGTAGAGGACAGGAAGGCCTGGAGGAACGTTGTCCATAGGGTCGCGATGGGTCGGACACGACTTCACAGCTAACAACAACAGCTCAAGGATAACCAGTGTGCCTTCGGGTGGCTGCAGTGCCATTCTTGTTTTGGGGCTGCTGAACAACTAACCTTTGGGGCTCCTATCACAGTGGAATCACCCCATTCCATCCAGGATTTGTTTGCATCCAAGTGGGGCCATTGGCTTACAGCCTCCTGGCTGGAATGGTATCAGATAGCACTCCTTGACAACTCAGAAATTCATATAGAGTGCAGCAGCAGGTTCAATCCAGTGACCTTTCTTCCCCAACTGGATAGATCATAAGCCAGCAGCAGAAGCAAGATGCCTGGAGGTTCCAGCAAGAGCTCTTTTGATATGGATGGCAGGAGATCCCCGATTGTGACCAGGAGTCTCCAATCAAGGATGGCAGCCCTGCATCCAGCCCCTGATGCAAGCTTCGATCCAGGTGAGGGCACAGATGACCTCTATCCCCCCCCGAGGACCCAGAGGAGCACCAGGGACCCCTTCGCATGCCTCCCTACAGCTGCAAGCCACAGAGGGAAGCATGGAAGGCCTGCAGTCCACCCAAGACTGCCCAGACACCGGGGAAGTGGCCTGGGACCAGGCCACCCCCAGCGTGGACCAGCTGACTGACCGAGAATGCAGGGAGCTGCTCTGAATGCTCCTTGCAGCGTGAAGGATGCCACAAGCCTCTCCACAAGGGATACCAGTGCAAGGGGCCTCTGGACACCGGGTAAGTCCTTCCCAAGCACCCAGGAGGCCCCCTAACATGGCACCGGCCACCCTGGGGACCCCCGGGGCCCTGCAGCTTTTGGTGGGAAATTTCCCGCCAAACTGTGACCTGCAGCTTCCGGGGCCAACCGGAAGCAACATGGCAGCCCCCAGGCACCAGTGTGGCTTGGTAAGCCTCAGCTAGGCCTCGAGGCCCAGCAACTGGTAGCAGCCAGCCGAAGCGGCATGCAAACCGCCCGGCCTTCCCCACCAGAAAGCCTCGAGGCCTATGATGGCCTCAAAGCCTGCCCAGCTGTGCCTGCTACAGCAGGGTTTAAAGCAGCCATCCAGGTCCTGGTTGCGGCCCTGGAGGCCACAACGACCGCGGCCTCAACATCGGGGGTAGCCAGCCTCCCTCGCTACCCCCAGGAGTCTGACTACAGGGGGGCATCCAGTCCAGAGCCCCCAGCTGTGCCCCGCACTTCCAAAGGTCCTCCAAAGGAGCTCTGTGGCCTCCAACCCTCTCCCCGGGGCCTAACTGCCAGGAGGCGTCCAGCCTGGAGCCTTCCAGCTACATCTTGCAACGCCAGAGGGCCCCCAGTGAACCCCCGGGCCCTCCGGCCTACTTTTCGCTGCCGCCCAGACGCCGTGCTTGCCAGATGGTCTTCAGGGGGCCTCCAGACGAGGCCCCCTCCTCCAGCGCTGTCTTCAGCCGCCTCCAGGGTCTTCAGGACCAGCGATGGGCTCCTCTGGGCGATCCTCGGCATTTCTGGGCCATCTCGACCCCATCCTGCAGTCTTCACCCCCCGGTGAGTGTTCCAGTGTCGGGGGGGCTTCCGAAGGAATCTTTGGGGCTTCTGCAGCCTTCAGCCCCTCTTTGGGCCCAGATCCCGGCCTGCAGGCCTAGGCCTGGGCCTGGCCCAGAGGCAGAGAGAGAGACATCCGCTCCCTCCGCCTCCTGGGCTCAAATGAATTCTGAGCATGCCCAGTCGGGGCCATCTAAAAATCAGAGAAAAATACCAACACTTGCCAGCAGAGGGATCCCTCTTCCATTCCCCTCAATGGAGAGCTCGCAGATGTATACAAATGGACAAAGAGCTGGGGAAAATTCCCTTTATTCCCAGACCCCTGCATCTGCTTTTGGCCTCTCAAATAATTTTGAAAAACTGCATCTTGGGGGGGGGGAATTTCAGCAGTTGGAGTAAAGAAGTGCAGGTATGTCTATTAGAGCAAGGGACTCTAGAGATGGTTCTGGACCCCCCACCTCTTCCCTGGGGACCCCAAGAAGAGTGGTATCATAGAAAAGCATATACCACTCTGCTGAGCTCACTGGATGCTAACTTGTACCCCAGCATTCCAGATGGGCTCACAGCTGGCGAAGTTTGGGGGTTATTATACGATTTATTCAACAGCAACAGCCTCGGTTCAACCACCAGGCTCACATCTGAGTTTTATAACACCAAGCTGAGGTTTGGGGCCAGCATGGCAGAGCACCTGGGAAAATTGAATGCGCTCAGGGCAGAACTGAGGCGAACATGATCGCTGTCATTCTGGCTTCCCAGGAGCAATTTCATTGTTTCGCTGGAGGGGACCAGGAAGGAAGTCCTACCTCACAGGGAGGCTCAATGAGGAGGACAGGAGGCATAGAGATGCAGGAGAATACGCCAGAGCCACCACTCAGCGTGCCAGCAGGAGGCACCACAATTCAGAGCAGGTCAATGCTCTACTCAGGTGTTTCATCTGTGGCTCTGAAGAGCATCTGAAGAAGGACTGCCCCCATCACCAGCAAGGCCCCAAGCGTGGTTCCAATCAAGGAAGGGGCAAGAGGCAGAGAAGGGGGTGTGGCGGGGGCAAAGGTGGTGCCAAGGGCAATTTTGTATGTACTTGTGCTCTCACACCCACCACAAAGGCTGGTAGCCCCACTGGCCTATGGTTACTGGACTCTGGAACTTCATCTCATATTACCAACATGAAACAAGGTTTCAAAAGGTTGAGGAGGATTAACTCCTCTGTCAAGGTTGCCAATGGTGATAAGGCTTCGGTTGTTGGGGAGGGCACTGTCTCTGTACCAGGGCTGGGAAACATTGAAGGGGTATTGCATGCTCCCTCCATTGCCAACAATCTGTTAAGCATAATTTATTTTATTTATTTATTTAAATTTATATACCGCCCTATTCCCGTAGGACTCAGGGCGGTTTACAGGGAAAATTAAAAGTTAAAATACATCACATACAATTAAAATCGATTAAAACTAAGATTAAATTACTGGTAATCCCTGAACTTAACTAAAACCCCATTAATTAAATAATTAAAACCCCTCAGTCTGGGCCAGACAGCTCAAAAAACCAAGTTTTCAAGTCCCTACGAAATGAGCGAAGGTCGGGGGCGGTCCTAAGCTCCGTGAGAAGCTGGTTCCAAAGGCCCGGCGTGCCCACAGAGAACGCTCTTCCCCTGGGAATAATCCGCCGGCATTCCTTAACCGGCGGTACCCTAAGAAGGCCCTCCCTGTGGGAGCGCACAGGACAATGGGAAGTTGATGCCGGCAGCAGGTGTTCCCTTAGATAATCAAGTTATGTGATGATGACAGGGTGGAGGTTTTATTTCAAAAAGGGGGAGGTCATGTCACTCGGGACCAGAAGGTCATTGGGAGTGTTACCATCATAAATGGTTTGCCATACTTCTCCCCTGAGGGCCCAGCCACAGAGGACAGTCCACTGGGTGCCACCTCAGAAGGGGCCTGCGCACGGAAAGAGAGAAAGGCCCCACAGCCAGCCCCAAGGCTGTCTAAGGAGCGCAAGGCTGAAGCGGTTGCACCCAAGCCGCCTCAGCCAGCCCCACGGCTTTCCAAGGCCAGTGTGGGCAAGAAACCCAAGCCTCAGCAGGCACCTAAAGCAGGTAAGCCCAAAAAGGAGCCTAAGGTGCCGGCACCGCTCAAGGCAACCAGAGCCAAGAGGGTGTCAGTGGGGAGGCCGCTCCATGATAAGTGTGCCCATCTCTTACACCGAAGATTAGGTCATGCAAGCTTCCCCGTGGTTAAAAGGATGGGAGAGTTTGCTGAGGGGGTCCAGCTCAAGGATTGTGAGGTGTTCCTGGACTGTGCCATCTGTAAAAGGGCAAAGTGGAAGGCTGCCCCAATCCCTAATGTGTCACTGTGTAAGACTCAATACCCATACCAACTAGTACATATTGATTTGGTTAGGCCATTCACACCATCCCTAGGGAAAAGGCAGTATTTCCTCACTGCCGTCGATGATTTCTCATGGTACGGCCACGTGTATACCCTCACAGAAAAATCCGAAGCTTTTGACGCCATAAGATCACTGTACAACTTTGTAGAGACTCAGCACAAGACCAAGATCGCACAGCTGAAGAGCGACCATGGGGCTGAGTTCATGTCCCAAAAATTCCAGGACTGGGTAAGGCGTAAGGGCATCCGCCACTTTCTTACAGTGCCCTTCACTCCTGCTCAGAACGGCGTGGCAGAGAAAAGAAATTGAATCCTGCAAACCATGGTGCGTAGTCTGATTGCGGACGCTGGGGTCGCAGAATCATACTGGGCGGAGGCGCTGCATTACGCCAATTACACCTTAAACCGCACCTGGGGTAGCGTTGTGGACCAGACCCCATATTTCCTGGTCCACGGTAGGAAGCCAAGTCAGGGACACTTGCGTATGTTTGGCTCCTACGCTTGGGTGCACATCCCCAAGCAGCTGCAGAAGAAGGGGAGATCTGTCTCCCAGAGAGTGAGGTTCTTGGGCTATGCTCCTGGCTCCAAGGCCTACCGTTTCCTGGGAGAAGGGGGCAGGACTGTGACTTCCCAATCTGCCTCCTTCGAAGAGGACTCCAATTGGACCCAGATCCATTCAAATGATCTGGGCCCATATGTCAACCGACCCAGCAAGGACGCACTGACCATGACACCACCTGAGATGACCACACACCCTGCCACCGACGAGAGTGAGGAACAAGACGAAGAGGTCATCCTACCTGGTCCAGATGGGGAGGATGAGCCATCCAGTCCCAAGGGGGAAGACACGCCATCTTCGCCCAACTCTTCGCCTCCAGCAACGCCTCAGAGGCCCGCGATACCCAGCACCTGGGACCGAGGACCTTCACATCCCAGTTGTGAATGGCCAGCTGACAAGGAACCTGCAGAAGAAAAGGGCGGTGAGTGGCAGGAGGTCAGGAGGTGAAAGCAGTCCAACAAAGGGGTCCTGCCAAAGAGAATCGACATTGGGCACGTCGTGTCTGTCAACAGTGTTGTGGTCACCCCAAAATCCTTCTCTGACATCCAGGAGCTGCCCATCAAAGAACAGGAGAAGTGGCAGCTCGCAATGGAGCGGGAGATGGCGAGCCTGAGAAAGCTAAAGGTCTTCACCCCCCAGCAACCACCGAAGGAGAGGAAAGTCATTGGCACAAGGTGGGTTTTCAAGGCTAAACCACTTGCCAATGGCCACTACCTGTATAAGGCCCGCTTGGTAGCACAGGGGTTCACCCAGCGCTACATGGAAGACTACGGGGAGACCTACTCTCCAACCATCCGGGCAGGGAGCGTCAAAGCCGCCCTCGTAACTGCAGCCGCTCTGGTGGAGGAAGTCTACCAATTCGACATCCAGACGGCTTACCTCCACGCCAACCTGGATCAGCAGATCTACGTGAGGGCCCCTCCTGCCTACCAGCAGGAGGGGGGAAACACATGGCTGCTCCGAAAAGGGTTATATGGCCTCAAGCAGTCAGGGAAACTATGGTACGACTGCCTTAGAAAAAGTTTAGAGCAAGTTGGTTTCAGGGCATCCCATGCAGATGAGTGCGTTTTCACACGCAACTCCAAGGGTATCACAGAATGGGTGTTAGTTTATGTGGACGACCTCCTATATGTAGGGCCTAGCAAGGAAAGGTGTGATGAATTTGCAAAGGCCCTGGGAGAAAGATTTACCCTGAAGTCCTTGGGGCGGGGTGACACGTACTTGGGTGTGCACATCTTGGCCACTGAGAAGGGGTTCGCCCTATCTCAGAAAGAAAAGATTGAGGAGTTGTTGGCCAAATGCAAAATGGCAGAATCTAACCCAACGCGTAGCCCGATACAAAGTGACTATTACAGTCACACTCACGAGGACAGTCCTGAGTTCACAGATAATACGCTTTACAGATCTGTGATCGGCTCCTTGCTATACATCAGCAATTGGAGCAGGCCTGACATAGCTTTAGCTGTGAATCTACTGTCCAGGCATGTGGAACACCCAAAGGAATTCCACTGGACTGCTGTTAAAAGGGTACTTAGGTACCTCAGGGGCATGACCGATGCTCTCCTTGTGCTGGAACCAGAGAAGGGGAAGACGGCCCAGCTCTCTGCTTACTCAGACGCAGACTGGGCTGGCGACACCAAGAGTAGACGGAGCACCTCTGGTTTCCTCATATTGCTAAATGGTTGTCCTATCCATTGGCATGTTAGGCCGCAAAAATTTGTTTCTTGCTCCACGGCCGAGGCTGAATATGCCAGCCTGTCAGACACGGCCAATGATTTGATTTGGTTCGATGCTCTGATAATGAGCATCTGGGCATCTCCCCCTCTGCCCATCCAAATTCAAGAGGATAATACGGCTGCAATTGCAATCTTGGGGGCATATGCAGTGGGCTCTAGGTCCCGCCACATAGACATACGCTATAAGAATGTCAGGCAGCTTACCAAAGAGTGGTTTATACATGTTGAGCATTGTAACACAACTGACCAGATAGCTGATCTGTTCACCAAACCTGTTCCCATTGACCGGCACAACCTTCTGTGTAAGCGTTTGTGTTTGGTCTTCTGAATGTGTTTATGCATGTCTATGACACCTGCTCGCCCCCTCACATACACTCACTGGTCCCTGTCATTGGCTGGCAAGAAGGGGAATTGTTAGAAGTTTTTGTGCCAGCCATGGCAGTTCCCCAAAAGGTCATCAGATGGGAGCAAAGAGGCACCTTTGCTGCCACTGGTGGGTCTGGGGTCTCCGGCCCCTGCAGCCCCATTGGAGAGAGTTAATGGCCCTCCGGCCCCCTCACTCTCATTGGTAAGGGAGGGGCCGGGGAGCCCCATAAAAACCTCTGCACAGGGGCTGCTCTTTAGCTCTTGTTCAAGCTCCCTTTGGGACTGATCCATGGGCTCAATCCAGGCATGGATGCCTCCGTGCCAGGGAACTCTTTCTCTCTGCTTTATACCTAAGTAAAGCTTCACCTGATTGCATCCCTGCGTGCTGCCTTTTTCTTGGAAGCACCTCAACGAGCCATCGGTCTCGTGAGGCCTCTCACACTTCTGACATTGTGGACCGAGTTGCTTGGACTGTAGCCCTTGGTGCTGAGGAAGACCTTGGGCTGAAGCTTCTGTGTGAGGGCCAACGCTGATCTGTATGCCAGGGCGTTTTGGTCATTGTAATACCTGTGCTGGCTGGGCTTCTACATGGGCGATTTTTTCTCACCGGCTTCCTGCTTACTTACATCGCGGGCTTCACTTCTCTCTCTCTTGGCTGACATCTGGTTTTTTGTTTGGGTTGTTCATCCTTTCTTTTTTAGTACTTTGCTTGTTTTTCTTTCCCTACTTCATGCTCTCTTTTAAGTTTAAGTTTTAAGTTTATTATATTTGTATACCGCCCTTCTCCCGAAGGACTCAGGGCGGTGAACAGGGCATATATAAAAATACAAAATACAAAAATTAAAAAGAGAATTAAATACGAGCCCGCACTAAAAACAGTAGAAAAATGTAAAAAATCCCCAATAAAAAACCCCAACGCATCCCCCATCAGGCCAGGCCGGCTTGTTCAAATAGGTAGGTCTTCAAGTCGCGTCGGAAGGAGTGAAGGTCAGGTGCCATCCGGAGCTCAACCGGCAGCTGATTCCATAAAGCCGGGGCACCCACAGAGAAGGCCCTCCCCCTGGGGGCCACCAGCCGACATTCTCTGACCGGTGGCACCCTGAGGAGGCCCTCTCTGTGGGAACGCACAGGGCGGAGGGAAGTTGACGCCGGCAGCAGGTGATCCCCGAGGTACTCTGGACCCATGCCATGTAGGGCCTTGAAAACCATTACCAGAATCTTGAACCTCACCCGGAAGACAACTGGCAGCCAATGCAGCTCGCAGAGCAAAGGTGTAACATGGGAGTACCGGGAGACTCCCAAGACAACTCTCGCGGCTGCATTCTTGCGGGGGGGGATTATGGGTGGTGGTCAGGTTCAATTCTGGGAGGTGGTCCCCAATTTCCCAGTCCCTCTTTGGGGACTTAGGGCTCCAACACCTATATACTGGATGGATGGATTCAGCTTTTGAACATAACAGATTGCTGAATCTGCGCACTTATATCCCCCATTGGTATACATGGATTGGCCATGGGAACTACACCCTTGGAAGCCTTCATGATGGCCAACATAACAAGGGGCTGGACACTTCCTGTGTTTGGGGCAGGAAAGTTCTTCTTCCAGAGATAAGTTAGGGATCTATACACCTTGCACAGTCACATGAAAGGTCAGTACTGGCATGAGGGATGGTTGGCATAGATGCCATCAGACCTTTGGCTTTGACTACAAGAAGGTCCCCTCTGTTCTTTGTAGTTCGTTTGCAGCAATGGGACTTATGACTTATATGTCTGGTGTTAAGAGCTTATATGCCTATGTACTATAGGGATTGTCTTTCCCTTTGTTTATATTATCCAACACAAGGATACCATTCATCTCATGGAAGAAGGAATTAGGAATTACCCTAAACATCTGGAGATTTCTACTGATACCGTATGGGGATGGTTTAGGGAATTATTCTTGGTACTCTCTTTGTAGTATTCCTTGTTCTTGTATCTTGTTGTGTCATTCACTGCTTGCCCCTATTCATCTCTGCCTGTCTTCAACAATGTGGCCCGCATACTACAGAAGCCTATCCCGTGTTCATACTTTTGCACACTGCTCTAAGTATTAAAAGGGGGGATTATGTTGACCTGGAATAAGGGGACAGTATAGGAAATATCAATTGTGAATGTGCAGATGGCGCTACTGACTTTGGGCTCTTGCAAAGACCTGGATGCTGGGTCATGAAAGGCCAGCAAGGAAAATACTCAATGTCCCAACCCTCCCAAGAACATACGGTATCTTTAAGGAAACACCCCAAAGGGAACATGTTTGTTACTTTTGCTCTCTTATCTATAGTATGCCAGACTTACTGGGTGAAATCTTTATCCTATGTGTATGAGCTTTGCTGGATGGCCTGCTTATGTAACCAGAAAGAATAAATACAAGGATTTCTTGTCTTTAGGGGCTGCTCTCATTTAGAGAAGCATGTCTCTTGATCAGCTGAATAAAAACGTAAAGCTTAAAGGCAACTTCTGGTTTCCTGTATTTTTTACCAGCAAAAGCTCAGAACCTGCATATCATTTTTTTGCAGGAATTCCACCCACTCATTGAAATAGATATGTGGTTTATAGGCGAGTCAAGATTACAGCACAGGATATGAAAGTCTCCGCCAAACCCATCAACACAGATACATTATGTTCCCTCAGGAGGATGAGAAGAAAAACCTAGCCTGACCTAAAGTGACAGTACACAACGAGGACAGGTCATGCCAACCCAATCTTATTTCATTCTTTGATAAAGTGATTAAAGTAGTAGACCAGGGAAACGCAATCAACATAGTATACTTATATTTCAGTAAGGCATTTGACAAAATGGACCACAACCTACTTCTTGGAATAGAACTAGGAAAAGGTGGAATAGACAAAATCACCACCAGATGGATCTGTCGCTGGCTGACAAACCGTACTCAACGAGTAGTCCTCAAAGGCACTACATCCACATGGAGAGAAGTAAGCAGCGGGGTACCACAAGGTTCTGACCTAGGCCCAGGAGTCTTCAACATCTCCATCAATGACTTAGATGAGGGAATTGAAGGGGAATTCATCAAATTTGCAGATGACACCAAACTGGCAGGAGTCCTAGTGGACAATCACTTGACCATGAGCAGCAGCAGCCCGAAAGGCCAACACGGTGCTAGGCTGCATTAACAGAAGGAGAGAATTAAGATCAGGTGAAGTGTTAACACAGCTTTACAATGGCTTTGAAAGGCCACACTTGGAGTAAGGCATCCAGTTTTGGTCACCACGATGTAAAAAATGTGTTCACACTCTGGTTGCAGGAATTGGGTATGTCTAATTTCATGGGAAAAAGGACTAGGGTGACACGATAGCAGTGTTCCAATATTTAAGGGGGTCCTACAAAGACGAGGGGGCAAACTATTTTCCAGAGCACCAAAGGCAAGATAAGAAACAATGGATGGAGACTAACTAAGGAGAGAAACAACCTAGAACTAAGGAAAAATTTCCTGACGGTGAGAGCAATCAACCAGTGGATTGGCTTACCTTCAGAAGGGGTGGGTGCTCCATCACTGGCGGCTTTCAGAAAGACACTGGACAACCATTTCTCTGAAATGATACGGAATCTCCTGCTTGGACAGGGGGTTGGACTAGAAGACTTCCAACTCTGTTATTGTGTTATAGACCATTGGTACTTCTACGGGCCACGTCTCTCCTCATCCTCCAATCTTGCACTGCTTCTTTGAGTTGTTCTCTGCTCGGGCCGGTGTCAGCTTTGATGGTGTCCAGTCACCGTGTTCTTTCACGGCCTGGTTTCCTTTTACCACTGACTCTCCAAAGCATAATTGTTTCTCCACTGAATTCCCCTGTGGGACACGGCCACAATCAGTGAGACACAGTTTGGGGGATTTTGCCTTCCAGTGACATGTCTGGTGTCATGTGCTCCAGCACGTGCTTGTTGGTCACCTTTTCTGTCCAAGGGATACACAGGAGACTTATAATAATAAAGTTGGAAGGGACCTAGGAGGTCATCTAGTCCAACCCCCTGCTCAGGCAGGAAATCCTATACCATTTCAGACAGCACAGCTCAGAGGAGTCAGTTTCCTACCTATCTTGCTTTCTTTAAGGTCCAACTTCCACAATCATAGGGAGCTACGGTTTGTATTTGAAAGAGCTCACCTGACCAACTACCTCCTTATACAACAAAGGTTTCGACAGACAAAAACATGGCTGCACTGTGGAAAACAGACACCAAAGCCCTAAGGCCTTTGCAGGAATTCCACCCACTCATTGAAATAGATATGTGGATTATAGGCGAGTCAAGATTACAAGACAGGATATAAAAGTCTTCGCCAAACCCATCAACACAGATCCATTATGTTCCCTCAGGAGGATAAGAAGAAAAACCTAGCCTGACCTAAAGCGACAGTACACAACGAGGGCAGGTCATGCCAACCCAATCTTATTTCATTCTTTGATAAAGTGACTAAACTAGTAGACCAGGGAAACACAGTCAACATAGTATACTAATATTTCAGTAAGGCATTTGACAAAATGGACCACAACCTACTCCTTGGAATAGAACTAGGAAACGGTGGAATAGACAAAATCACCACCAGATGGATCTGCAGCTGGCTGACAAACCATACTCAACGAATAGTCCTCAAGGGCACTACATCCACATGGAGAGAAGTAAGCAGTGGGGTACCACAAGGTTCTGACCTAGGCCCAGGAGTCTTCAACATCTCCATCAATGACTTAGATGAGGGAATTGAAGGGGAACTCATCAAATTTGTTCTCTAAAAGAGCCCGAAGGCGGAACAAGAATCAACGGATAGAAACTCATCAAGGAGAGAAGCAACCTGGAACTGAGGAGAAATTTCTTGACAGTGAGACTAACTAATCAGTGGAACTCCTTGCCTCCAGAAGGTGTAAATGCATCACTTGAGGCTTTTAAGAGGAGATAGGAATGAAAGGATACAGGGTCTCCTGCTTAAGCAGCAGATTGGACTAGAAGACCTCCAGGTTCCCTTCCATGTCCGTTATACTGTTATTCTTACTAGTATTGACCATCTGTACAGACAATGCTGCCCTCAGAGGGGTGGTTATTGACCCCTGCCCTTGCCCGGGAAAGCCCCGTAACACCATCCTATGTCAACAGCCATCTTTTGCATCTTAGGATGAGGCAAGCATCGATATGCCATTATTTATAAGATGTTTATTGACTATTAAGCATTATAAAGCTGCCCATGTTGCAACAGTGACTCCGGGCAAACTGCAAAGCAGAATTTTCAACCTTGGCAACTTTAAGATGTGTGGACCAACTCCCAAATTCCCCAGACAGCCTTTCTTTCTTTCTTTCTTTCTTTCTTTCTTTCTTTCTTTCTTTCTTTCTTTCTTTCTTTCTTTCTTTCTTTCTTTCTTTCTTTCTTTCTTTCTTTCTTTCTTTCTTTCTTTCTTTCCTCTCTCCCTCCCTCCCTCCCTAACGGAAGAGGGGAAGAAGTGGGGGCGAGAGATTGGCAGCGCTGCCCGGGGCCGTGGCTTTCCCACGGGGGAGGAGCGGGAGGCGGGCCAGGGCGGGGACCGTCCCGGTAAAGGCCAAGCGCTCCCGGGCTGCGGGGCAAGGGAGCGGGGCCGGGCGGGCGAGCGGGCCATGGAGGCGGCGGCGGGGCTGGCGGCGGGCGCGGCGGGGCTGCTGGGGCTCTGCGCGCTGCTCTACTACAACTTGGCTTTGGCCACCCGGTGCCGGAACGCGGTCAGCCTGCGGGGCAAGACGGTTCTCATCACAGGTAGCTCCGGGGGCTGCTGCGCTCCCATCCCAGGCGGGGGGGCGTCGAGGTTGGGGGGGGGGGGCGCTGACATTAAGGAAAGCGAGAAAGTCCGGCCAAAAAAGCCCCTTTGGAATAAAGCAGGTGAGACCCCAAAGGGGGGAGGGGAACCGGGAGGGTCTGCAGAGACCAGCCTGGGGGTCTGCCTGGGACCCCTGCCCGGGAAGGAAGGACGAGGCTCGGAAGAGCAGAGGAGAAAGTTCCGTGCTGGGCTGGGCGGCGCTGCCAGAGACCCACACCCATGCACTGGGGTAGCCTCAGAAGAGTTGGGAGGGACCTTAGAGGTCTTCTACTCCACCCCTCCTGCTCAAGTAGGAGACCCCACCATGTCAGACAGGGGTCTGACCAGCCTTTTCTTCAAAACCTTCAGTGACGGAGCGCCCAGAACTTCTGGAGGGAAGCCGTTCCACCCGGTTAATTCTTCTCACAGTCCGGAAACTTGAGTTTTAGGCTGGTTCTCTACTTGATGAGTTTCCATCCGTTACTTCTTCTCCTTCCCTCAATGCTTTGATTAATAAGTTGACCTCCTCTTCTTTCTGGCAGCCCTTCAAACATTAGAATTTAGAATAGAGTGGAGTGGGATGGGAATGGGAATGGGAATAGAGCTGGAAGGGACCTTGGAGGTCTTCTAGTCCAGCCCCCTGCTCAAGCAGGAGAACCTATACCATTTCAGATAAGTGACTGTCTAGCTTCTTAAAAGTCTCCAGTCATGGAGCGCCCACGATTTCTGGTGGCAAGCTGTTCCATGGGTTAATTGTCCTCACTGCCAGGAACTTTCTCCATAATTCCAGGTTGCTTCTCTCTTGGATCAGTTTCCAACCATTTTTTTAAAAATTCCATTTATATCCCGCCCTTCTCCGAAGACTCAGGGCGGCTTACAAGCTTAGCAGTAGCCTTCATTCTATGTATATGCCTGCTTATTAGGGCTTTCACACACACCCCAAGCGGCATTATTACAAAGTCAGCTTAATTGCCCCCAACAATCTGGGTCCTCATTTTACCTACCTCAGAAGGATGGAAGGCTGAGTCCACCTTGAGCCTGGTGGGACTCGAACCTGCACTAATTGCAGGCAGCTGGTGTTACTTAAGGAGGCATTAGCCCACTGCTCCACCAAGGCTCTTTTGTTTCTTGCCCTGCCCTGTGGTGCTTTGGAGAATACTTTGACCCCTCTTCTTTGGGGCATAACTTAGTTATCATGTTGTGCCTGATTTGGGCCAGTTGTTTGGCCTAAGAGAGGGCTGGAAACCAGCTTTTTGGGCTGCCCGGAGCTCATTTTACTTGGGGTCAGGGGTCACTTCTCTTAGTCCCTGGCCCTGCTTTGGCTACCCCACTGGCTGTAGTCCTTCCCCCAAGGATGCAGAGAAGCCGGGGGCAATTCAGAGAAGAAGGCGCGGATGCAGAAAAGCCAGTTCAGCCCTGAAAGGGAGACTGGGGGAGCTGGGAAGTTTAGCAAATTGGGCCGCCCATTCAACATTCCTGCAGAAGGACACCAAGACAGTTGCCAGCAGAGATATTCAAATTAAATGATTGCAAGAAATCCTGATGCTAAGAGCGATTGCGCCAGAAGCAGGAACGTTTGGTCTCGTGGTGAAAGTACCAGGCTAGGAACCGGGAGATGGTGAGTTCTAGTATTAGGTGTGAAAGCTGGGCTAAGGAGACTTGTTATGTAGTGGATTCTTGGGAAGCAGGAGGCGAGACGAGAGGTTCAAACAGGAGCATTGCTTTATTGAAGTAACAGGAACAGAACTGAATCAAAGGCTTCCGCGTAGCTATTTAGGTGGCGGCCAATAGTTTAAAGGAACCTATTCCCACCCCAGAGCCAACCAATGATGGTCCTGGAGACTGCATGTCTGGGCAGTTAGCAACTGTTACACAGACACCCTAATTAAGTAATCTCAAGCAGCATTCAAAGAAAAGTGAAAACAGTTCAAGTCAAAGTAAAAGTAAAAGGCCCAATGTCAACGCTGTTAACATCAAATGTTATTGCTTGACAAGAGAGGAAGAAGTAGCTATTTCATATGTTAAACTTGTGTATTGCTTTAAGACTTGTGTATTGCTTTAGTTTAAAAGTTGGGAGGAGGGAAGAATAGGAATGCACTTTCAAGGCCATTTGTCTCTCTAAAGAAGATAAGGTTTTGGCGGTTCTTCTAACGAAAGGGAAACTGATTCTTTAAATTAATTGGAGAATATGATTAATGACAAAATTAGAAAGGTGGAGAATTGTGTTTTAATATATTGTGCAAGGGGTGGAGATTTCAGATTCCAGCTTCTTTCGAGCAAGCATTTGCCGGTGTATTAGGCTAATAAAGGACTTTTAAGGTATACAATGCCTCAGAGTCACCTGAAAAGCCCATACATCAGAAACTTGACACCCAATACATTACAGGACTAGAAATCACATGCTCCTGGTGATTTGCCCAAAGTCTCCCAGCCGGCTTTCATGCCTAAGGTAGGACTAGAACTCACAGTCTCCTGCTGATTGGCTCAAAGTCATCCACTCTGCTCCTTCCTGTAGTAAAGAAAAATCGAGGTGAGGTTTTCTTGAGTTTATTTCTCACTCTGCTTGGTATCTCTGGACGATGTAAGAGTCTCTTTCGAATAGTTTTCTCTTTTCTGTCTGCCTTAATAGCATTTTTACATCTTCTCAAGCATCCTGTTCGAAATCCTTTGAACTGCTCTTCAATTTTCATAAGGGAGATTCGGCTCTTTTGTCCGTCAAAATCACCTCTTACTTTGCAACCATTTATTATTTAAACTGTGAAGTGGGGAAAAAACCAACAACCCCCTCCCCACTAAAAGGCCAACATCCAATCAGGGAGCAAAGGATTTTAGAAACGAACTGCTGGTTTAAAAACTGGTGTTGCCAAGAGAACTTCAGCTTCCTGGAGCAGGGTCTGCAATCCCTACATGAAGGACTCTTGGCAAGGGACGGCATGAACCTCACAAGAGCTGGAAAGAATATATTCAGAAAACATCTGGCTCACTTTATCCAAAGGGTCTTAAACTAAAATTGAGGGGTGTGTGTGGGGGGGTTTGCAATCTTCACTACCTTTAGAACCTAGAGCCAAAATTGGAGCCAAGAATGGGTCACATGTTGTTGTTGTTAGCTGCGAAGTCGTGTCTGACCCATCGCGACCCTATGGACAACGTTCCTCGAGGCCTTCCTGTCCTCTACCATCTTCTGGAGTCCATTTAAGCTCACGCCTCCTGCTTCAGTGACTCCATCCAGCCACCTCCTTCTCTGTCGTCCCCTTCTTCTCTTGCCCTCCACCTTTCCCAGCATTAGGCTCTTCTCCAGTGAGTCCTTCCTTCTCGTTACGTGGCCAAAGCATTTGAGTTTTAGCTTCAGGATCTGGCCTTCTAAAGAGCAGTCAGGGTTGATCTCCTCTAGGACCGACCAGTTTGATCGCCTTGCAGTCCAAGGGACTCGCAGGAGTCTTCTCCAGCACCAGAGTTCAAAGGCCTCAATTCTTTGGCGCTCAGCCTTTCTTATGGTCCAACTTTCACAGCCATACATTGCAACTGGGAAGACCGTAGCCTTGACTATACGCACTTTTGTTGACAGGGTGATGTCTCTGCTTTTTAGTGTGCTGTCTAGATTTGCCATGGCTTTCCTCCCCAGGAGCAAGTGTCTTTTAATTTCTTGGCTACAGTCCCCATCTGCGGTGATCTTGGAGCCCAGGGAAATAAAATCTGTCACTACCTCCATTTCTTCCCCATCTATTTGCCAGGAATTGAGAGGGCCGGATGCCATGATCTTGGTTTTCTTAATGTTTAGTTTCAACCCAAGTTTTGCACTCTCCTTCTTCACTCACAACAAGAGGCTCTTTAGTTCCTCTTCACTTTCTGCCATTAAAGTGGTATCATCTGCATATCTTAGGTTGTTGATATTTCTCCCGGCAATCTTAATTCCAACTTTTGATTCATCTAGCCCTGCCTTTCTCATGATGTGCTCTGCATATAAGTTAAATAGGCAGGGCGACAGTATACAGCCTTGCCGGACTCCTTTCCCAATTTTGAACCAATCAGTGGTTCCGTGACCAGTTCTCACTGTTGCTTCCTGACCCACATATAGGTTTCTCAAGAGACAAATAAGATGGTATGGTACTCCCATCTCTTTAAGAACTTGCCACAGTTTGTTGTGATCCACACAATCAAAGGCTTTAGCATAGTCAATGAAGCAGAAGTAGATTTTTTCTGGAACTCTCTAGCTTTCTCCATGATCCAGTGTATGTTGGCAATTTGATCTCTAGTTTTTCTGCCTCTTCGAAAGCCTGCCTGTACTTCTGGTAGTTCTCGATCCACATACTGCTGGAGTCTAGCTTGTAGGATTTTAAGCATAACTTTACTAGCATGAGAAATTAGTGCAATGGTGCGATAGTTTGAACATTCTTTGGCACTGCCTTTCTTTGGAATTGGAATGTAAACTGATCTTTTCCAATCCTGTGGCCACTGCTGAGTTTTCCAAATTTGCTGGCAAATCGAGTGTAGCACTTTTACTGCATCGTCTTTTAAGATTTTGAATAGCTCAGCTGGAATACTGTCACCTCCACTAGCTTTGTTGCTGCTCAGCTTTTCTAAGGCCCACTTCACTTCACATTCTAGGATGTCTGGCTCAAGGTCAGTGACCACCTCATTGTGATTATCAGGGACGTTAAGCTCATTCTTGTATAGTTCTTCTGTGTAATTTTGCCACCTCTTCTTAATCTCTTCTGCCTCTGTTAGGTCCCTGCCATTTTGGTCCTTAATCATGCCCATTTTTGTATGAAACATTCCCTTCATCTCTCCAATTTTCTTGAAAAGATCTCTGGTCCTCCCTATTCTATTGTTTTCTTCTATTTCTTTGCACTGTTCATTTAAGAAGGCATTCTTACCTCTTCTAGCTATTCTCTGGAATTCTGCATTCAATTGGGCGTATCTTTCTTTTTCTCCCTTGCCTTTCGCTTCCCTCCTTTCCTCAGCTATTTGCAAAGCTTCCTCAGACATCCATTTTGCTTTCTTGCATTTCTTTTCTTTTGGGATGGTTTTGGTTGCTACCTGTTGTACAGTATTGCGAACCTCTGTCCATAGTTCTTCAGGCACTCTGTCTATCAGATCTAATTCCTTAAGTCTATTTGTCACCTCTACTGTATATTCAACAGGGATATGATTTAATTCATACCTGAGTGGCCTAGTGCTTTACCCTACTTTCTTCAGTTTAAGCCTAAACTTTGCAATGAGAAGCTCATGGTCTGAGCCACAGTCAGCTCCTGGTCTTGTTTTTACTGACTGTATAGAGCTTCTCCATCTTTGGCTGCAGAGCACATAGTCAATCTGATTTCTGTGTTGACTGTCTGGTGATGTCCATGTGTAGAGCCGTCTCTTGGGTTGTTAGAAAAAAGTGTTTGCTATGACCATCGTATTCTCTTGACAAAATTCTATCAGCCTGTGCCCTGCTTCATTTTGTACTCCAATGCCAAACTTGCCTGTTATTCCAGTTATCTTTTGGCTTCCTACTTTAGCATTCCAATCCCCCATGACGATAAGGACATCATTTTTGGGTGTTAGTTCTATAAGGTGCTGTAGGGCTTCGTAGAACCGGTCAATTTCATCCTCTTCAGCACTGGTGGTTGGGGCATAGACTTGGACTACTGTGATATTGAATGGTTTGCCTTGGATTCGAACTGAGATCATTCTGTCATTTTGAGGATTGTATCCCAGTATTGCTTTTCCTACTCTTTTATTGACTATGAAGGCTACTCCATTTCTTCTGAGGGATTCTTGTCCGCAGTAGTATACCTGATGGTCATCTGAATTAAATTCACCCATTCCTGTCCATTTTAGTTCGTTGATACCTAAGATGTCGATGTTCAGTCTTGTCATCTCTTGTTTGACCACGTCCAGCTTTCCTTGATTCACGGATCTTACATTCCAGGTTCCTATGGAGGAAAAATCTTTACAGAATCGGACTTTCCTTTCACCACCAGACACATCCACAGCTGAGCATCCTTTCGGCTTTGGCCCAGTCACTTCATTCTTTCTGGCGCTACTAGTACTAGCCCTCTGCTCTTCCCCAGTAGCATATTGGACGCCTTCCGACCTGAGGGGCTCATCTTCCAGCGTCATATTGTTTTGCCTTTTGGTACTGTCCATAGGGTTTTCATGGCAAAGATACTGGAGTGGGTTGCCATTTCCTTCTCCAGTGGATCACGTTTTGTCAGAACTCTCGGCTATGACCTGTCCGTCTTGGCTGGCTCTACACGGCATAGCTCATAGCTTCATTGAATTAACTCAAGCCCCTTCGCCATGACAAGGCAGTAATCCATGAAGGTCACATGAGGCTAGATTTAATAACTAACCGGGAGGGGAGAAACCGCCCTGCCATCATTGCAACAGAAACTCGGTTAAAGCCTTCCGTCCCAGGTACAGCTGCTAAGCTTGGTGTGATTCTCCACATTTCGGCTGCTCTTAGGGGCAAATCCCGTGGGGGGGGGTGTCTGCTTTTATAGAAATGACAGATGGTGTAATAATGCCGAGTTGGTCTCAAGTCTGTGCTCCCCTGTTGTGGAGCTTTTGACTATCAAATGCAGAGCCTTCTGTCTGCCTGGGGAACTTTCTGTTACCATTATCACAACTGCGTATGTTCCTCTCCTTGTGCAAGCAGAGGTGAGGCCCCTGAATCACACCATCAGTGACTTCCAAACTATTTACTCGGAGGAGTCTTTTATTGTAATGGGTGATTTTAATCAAGCTGGTTTGAAAGCTGTCTCCTCCATATCCATCCATATACGGACTTTGCAACCAGAGGGGGAGGGGGGATACACGGGATGTGGCTTATTCTAACATGAAGAAGGCATTCAGAACTATCCCCGCCCTCACCTGGGCTCTTCTGACCGGCTCTTGTCCTCGGATCAGAGTGAGAAAAGACAATTAGTTAGTTCCCCTCATCCATGTATTAATGCATGACTGACCTTCAAATTGTTTTGTAACTTGTGTTGGTAAAGTGACATCCTGCAGAGCCAGTGTTGGGAGACCTGCACCATCTTCTGGTCTGACAGGAACATTGCATCCCATTTATTGAAATGCCTTTCATTTTTTTACTTTTTAATTACTGAAGCTGTTAAGCAAATCTGGCTTCTCCCTTGGACTTTGCTTGTCAGAAGCCAGCTGGCAAAGTCACCATGGCAACCATGTGAGCCCAGGATGCTACAATTGTTGTAAATATGTATCAGTTTCCAGGCACCTGATCACATGACTGGGGAGATGCTATGTCGGTGGGAAGTGCAAGGACCTGTCAAGTCACTTTTTTCAGTGCCATTGCAACTTTAATCAATCTCTAAATGAGTGGATGTAAGTCAAGGATTACCTGTACATTCAAAAAAATTTTTTGCAGTGAATTGATTGATGGATCAAGGACTGGGAATCAACACCTCAAAATCCAAGGAAAATTGACTTTTACCAGGAAAACAAAGCAAATCATTGTCCCGGGATGAGAATGAGAAAAGACGATTAGTTAGTTCCCCTCATCCATGTATTAATGCATGACTGGCCTTCAAATTGTTTGTAACTTGTGCTGGTAAAGTGACATCCTGCAGAGCCAGTTTTGGGAGACCTGCGCCATCTTCTGGTCTGACAGGAACATTGCATCCCATTTTTTGAAATGCCTTTCATTTTTTTTACTTTTCAATTACTAAACTTTTTTACCACCCATCTCACTACAAAGTAGTCCTTTCAGAGACCTAAAGGGACTCCAGGCATCTCAGTCAGCAATGCTGAACTGTATTTCAACCATCCCATGGATTGTTGTATGTCGGAATTGGGTAAAAAACCACACAACAGGAAAAAAAATCAGATTTTGATTTTCATGTTTGAAATATTAGAACCCTGTGAAAAAAATTTCAGTGCTGCTGTACCTTCAGACGATGACTAAAATAATGGTTGTAAGTCGAGGACTATTTGTATTACCCCTGAACAATTTTAAGCTATTCTTTTTTGTTAATGTAAAACAAATGTAATGTTAAAGAGTTGTGGAAATCACGCCCTGAGCCAGGGTTTCTCAACTTTAAGATGCTTTTAATTCCGGGAGTTGCCAAGGTTGACAAACGCTGCCACACAAATGCTTCCATGTGTGACACACCACAAAAACTGCAGGCACACAAATGCAGGCCCGGCTCCTGGGTCTCCATCAAAGGCTGGGCGATCTCTGTGAATCCTTTCTCTGGCCTTTCCTAGGTGGAAATTCAGGGATCGGGAAGGCCACAGCGGTGGATCTGGCCCGGAGAGGCGCCCGTGTCATTCTGGCCTGCCGCGACAAAGCAAGAGGAGAATCGGCTGTGTGCGACATCAGACGGGTAAGCGCCTGCCGTGCGGGTCTCTCCTTCCTTCCGTTCTTCAGCACTCAGGTCTTTTCCTGATGGTTTTTATTTACTTATTTAGCGCATGGCATCTACCGAGATCATGCAATTCCTTATATGCAGTGCAGATAAAATGCAGCATACAGGCAGATGCAAATGTAAGTTTAAGGTATGAACAAATATGTGTATATCAAGTAAGTGGTCAGTACAATAAATATAAAATATTAAGTTAGGGTAAAACCATAATAAAATTGCCATAATATGGCGCTGTAAAATCAAAATGGGAGAGCTGTTTTACAGGTAGTCCTTAATTTACAAGTTAATTTAGCGACTTTTCAAACTTTGAAGGCACGTATGACCATTTTTCACACTTAACGACCATTGCAGCATGGTCACATGATCAAACTTCGGATGCTTGGCAACTGACTCATACTTATGACGGTCGCAGTGCCCCGGTGTCACGCAATCCCCTTTTGAGATGTTCTGACAAGCAAAAACAATGGGGAAGCCATATTAGCAACCATGTTACCAATTTAACAACCAGTGCGATTCACTTAACAACTGTGTCACTTAGCAACAGAAATGTTGGACTCAATTGTGGTCATAAGTCGACTACCAGTATATTCAACAGGTGGACACTACAATAGATGAGATAAAATATTAAAATAGGGTAAAACCATGTTAAAATGACTATATTATGGCACCATAGAGTCAGAGAGGGAGAGATGTTATACTGGTAATCCTTGGCTTCCAACAGTTCACTTACTGACCATTCAAAGGTACAACGGCACTGAAAAAGTGACGTATGACCATTTTTCACACTTATGACCATTTCATCATCCCTGGGGTCATGTGATTAAAATTCAGACACTTGGCAACTGACTCATATTTATGACGGTTGCACCATCCTAGGGTCATGCAATCATCTTTTGCGACCTCTGATAAACAAAGTCCAGGGGGAAGCCAGATTCGCTTAACAACTGTGTTATTAATTTAACAACTGTGGTGATTCACTTAACAACTGTGGCAAGAAATTGACTTAACAACTGTCTCCCTTAGCAACAGAAATGTTGGACTCAGTTGCAGTTATAAGTCAAGGACTACCTGTATATTTAATAGGTGGACAATACAATAGACGAGATAAAATATTAAGTTAGGGTAAAACCATGATAAAATCACCATAATACGGTGCCATAGAATTACAATAGGATGTTATAATTCGATATATAAGGAAGCTAACTATTTATCTTGTGTTCTTTCTGAATGATGGCAAAGACTACACACACACACACACACACACACACACACACACACATATTTACAGCAGTCTTTGTCATCATCCAGAATTTTATATATATATACAGTCATGGCCGAAATTGTTGGCACCCCAGAAATTTTTCCAGAAAATCAAGTATTTCTCACAGAAAAGTATTGCAGGAACACATGTTTTGCTATACACGGGTTTATTCCCTTTGTGTGCATTGGAACACAACAAAAAAGGGAGGGAAAAAAGCAAATTGGACATAATGTCAAACAAAACTCCAAAAATGGGCCGGACAAAATTATTGGCACCCTTAACTTAATATTTGGTTGCACACCCTTTGGAAAAAATAACTGAACTCAGTCGCTTCCTATAACCATCAATAAGCTTCTTACACCTCTCACCCGGAATTTTGGACCACTCTTCCTTTGCAAACTGCTCCAGGTCTCTCTTATTGGAAGGGTGCCTTTTCCCAACAGCAATGTTAAGATCTCTCCACAGGTGTTCAATGGGATTCAGATCTGGACTCATTGCTGGCCACTTCAGAACTCTCCAGCGCTTTCTTGCCATCCATTTCTGGGTGCTTTTTGACGTATGTTTGGGGTCATTGTCCTGCTGGAAGACCCAAGATCTCAGATGCAAAGCCAGCTTTCTGACACTGGGCTCTACAGTGCGACCCAAAATCCTTTGGTAATCCTCAGATTTCATGATGCCTTGCACACATTCAAGGCACCCAGTGCCAGAGGCAGCAAAACAACCCCAAAACATCATTGAACCTCCACCATATTTCACTGTAGGTACTGTGTTCTTTTCTTTGTAGGCCTCATTTCATTTTCGGTAAACAGTAGAATGATGTGCTTTACCAAAAAGCTCTATCTTGGTCTCATCTGTCCACAAGACGTTTTCCCAGAAGGATTTTGGCTTACTCAAGTACATTTTGGCAAACTGTAATCTTGCTTTTTTATGTCTCTGTGTCAGCAGTGGGGTCCTCCTGGGTCTCCTGCCATAGCGTTTCATTTCATTTAAATGTCGACAGATAGTTTGCGCCGACACTGGTGCTCCCTGAGCCTGCAGGACAGCTTGCATTCCTTTGGAACTTGTTTGGGGCTGCTTATCCACCATCCAGACTATCCTGCGTTGCAACCTTTCATCAATTTTTCTCTTCTGTCCACAACCAGGGAGATTCGCTACAGTGCCATGGGTTGCAAACTTCTTGATAATGTTGCGCACTGTGGACAAAGGCAAATCTAGATCTCTGGAGATGGACTTGTAACCTTGAGATTGTTGATATTTGTCCACAATTTTGGTTCTCAAGTCCTCAGACAGTTCTCTTCTCCTCTTTCTGTTGTCCATGCTTAGCGTGGCACACACATACACACAATGCAAAGACTAAGTGAACTTCTCTCCTTTTTATCTGCTTTCAGGGGTGATTTTTATATTGCCCACACCTATTACTTGCCCCAGGTGAGTTTAAAGGAGCATCACATGCTTGAAACAATCTTGTTTACCCACAATTTTGAAAGGGTGCCAATAATTTTGTCCGGCCCATTTTTGGAGTTTTGTTTGACATTATGTCCAATTTGCTTTTTTCCTCCCTTTTCTTGTTGTGTTCCAATACACACAAAGGAAATAAACCTGTGTATAGCAAAACATGTTTTCCTGCAATACTTTTCTGTGAGAAATACTTTTTTTTCTGAAAAAATTTCTGGGGTGCCGAAGCAATTAAAAGATTTTAGCTTTCATAGATAATGAATTATAACATCCCACTGCAACTCTATGGCTTCATATTGTTGCAGAATCAAGAGACTCAGACCTTGGAATCAAAAGAAGTTTGTTTTATTTTGCGCACAAAAGGTTCAGAACAAAAAGCGATGTCTATGTCTGAACACGTTTTCAGGGAAAAGCAAGTACATATATAGTCTCCACAAGTAGCAAAACACGGAAATGTAACTTACGAGCTCTGATTGTTTACATGAGTTCTAGGCCCCCTTCTAGCTCATCCGTAGCCCCCCTTTGCGATGCTAAATTATAGCTAAATATCTTGCAACCTTTTCTCTGGCAAAGGTCACAGGTGTCTTGCTAAGCGTCTAAGTTTCTGGCACCATGTTTGTAGTTAGCTACAAGCGAGACATATGTGGTTAGCTGTAACTGAACTCTGTGCTGGCCTACGAGGTGTGACCGACAGTTGAACTTGTGGTTTTGCATCTTCCATTTCCTTGTTCTTCTTCCAACTAATACACGCATTTTCTCTATGCCTCACTTTTATGTCCTACCTCACTTTTATGTCATGCAGCATTTTTATGTATTCTTTGTATCTTTCTTTATGGCCTGCCTCAATATTATGGTGATTTTATCATGATTTTACCCTAACTTAATATTTTATCTTATATACATAACTATAACTATAACTCTACAGTAACTATATAAATAAATATAAATATAACCTGTCAGGAACACAGGAACGTCGTGAAGTAAATCTTAACAGCACACGGAGGACACAGAAGAAAAAGGCGGGAAAGAAGGGAACCTCCCCCTCCGCACCCTTGGCAACCAATCAGAGCACAGATTGCCTCATGCAGGAGCCAGCACTCTCCAGCCAATCAGCTACACTGAATTCGAGATCCCAACTCTTTCGATGCACCCCGGTCACCCTGCAGACCCCAAGCCATTCCCCACTTGAAGAGCTTTGCCTTCAATTCTGGGCTGTCCTGTCCAGGTTCTGTCCAGGGGGGCTTCATATTTGGGGGGGGCAGCTGCATTCCTGGAAGTGGTTTTGTTGGATCTGCGTGATCCGTTTGGTTCTGGTTATTAAAACGCATCCATCTTAATTGTCCTTCTTCACCTGTTTTGTGAATCACATGGTTATTAAGTAAATCCAAGTTTCCCATTGATTTTGCTTGTGGGAATCCTCTTGGGACAATCACAAACAGTGATCACATGACCCCAGGACGTTGCCACCATGAGAAATAACACTGGTTGCCAAGCACACAAATTCTGATCACATGACCCCTGGGGATGCTGCGATGGTTGAAATTGTGAGGATTGGTCGTAAATCACTTTTCTTGGGCAGTATTGTAATTTTGAATGGTTTCAAGTCGAGGACTGCCTGTATTGTTTTATTGCACAACACCTGGACTGATTGTCAGGAGGTGAACAGAGATATGTAGAAGGAGAGTAAACCGGGATCACCCTTTGAAGCCGCACCCGATCCCGATTCTTCTCAGGATTCCTTCTGCTCCTTTTCCAGGAAAGCGGGAACTCGGAGGTGATCGTGATGAACCTGGATCTGGCCAACCTCAACTCCGTGCGAGCTTTTGCACAGACCTTCTTAAAATCGGAGCCCCGTCTGGACATCCTCATCAACAATGCCGGTGGGTGCCAAGCAGACCACACACACACACCCCCGGGGTATCTGGGCGAGGAAGTGGGAATATTGTGGGGGTCTCCAGGATTTCTCTTCCTTCGGGGGTTTGGCCGTGACTTCAGAAGCAGCTCTCTCCTATTTTTAGTTCCTCGTTTTTGGTATTTTTTATTATTATTTTTACAAGTAACTCAAGTTGGCATACAGATCAAACTCACCTTCCTCCTCCTATTTTCCTCATAACAACAATCCTGAGAGGTGGGTTGGGCTCAGAGAGAATGACTGGCTCAAAGTCACCCACTTTGCTTTCATGGCTAAGGCGGGACTAGAACGCTCAGACTCCTGGTGATTGGCCCAAAGTCTTCCAGCTGTCTTTCATGCCTAAGGTAGGATTTGAATTCACAGCCTCCTGCTTTCTAGGTTTAACCACTAGAGCAGGCATGTCAAACCCGCGACGTCACGTGACGTCGCGCAATGTATCAGAGCTTTTCCCCCATTGCCGGCAATGGGGTGGGTTTTGTCGTGACGCGTCCAGCCCGTGGGCCGGCAGTTTGACACCCTTGCACTAGAGCAGACATGTCAAACACAAGGCCCGGGGGCCGGATCCGGCCTGCGAAGTGGTTTCATGTGGCCCGCGAAGCCATCCTGGAAAGAGTGAGGGAACGGCCCCCGCTGCCTTGGCCCTGGCCCAGAGACCCTCCTTCTGCCAGAGACCCTCAGATCTGTCCCACTCCTGCCCAGGCCCCCATAGGCACCCTTGATGCGAATGATGCAAAGCTGGCCACGCCCACCCAGTAGGCCACATGCACTCTAGCCACGCCCACCCTGGCCATACCCACCCGGCCCCCTGAGGGCAACCGCAATGCTGATGCGGCCCTCAATGAAATTGAGTTTGACACACCTGCACTAGAGCAAACTGGGTGCTTTAGAGATAGTCTACAACATATGCCCATTATGGTTGTAAAGTGTGACAGTTATAAAGTGGGTCACCCCTGTGACTACTATGATTTCATGATCTTTGTTGAGCCAGTTGTGAAGCGAACCATTTGTTCACTATGGGGTGTTTTTGCTGAAAAGTGGGTGTAAACTCCGCTCTTCGACAAAAATGTTGTAAATCCTCCATCACATGACGGTGGGCCAGATTGTAAAGTGAACACCAATTCACAAGCGCCTATAATGTGATCATGTAACACTGGGGGGGAAGCCGTTGCAACTTTTGAACTGGGTTGTAAATACATTTTGGGCATCTGTTGTAACTTCGAATGATCACGAAGTGACACGTTGTAAACTGAAGATTACCTGGAATCCATTTACTTTTTTTGGCAGGGGTCTTTAAGGACAGTCAAACCGCTGATGGCTTTGACCTTAGTTTCCAGGTCAACCACCTGGCTCACTTCCTGCTGACCCACCTGCTCCTGGACCGGCTGAAGCGCTGCACTCCCAGCCGGGTTGTAATTGTGTCCTCGAGTATGCATTACTTTGGGAAGATCGACTTTCAGACCATCCACAAACCGATGGAGGGGATGTGGCAGGCCACACAATCGTACTCCAACAGCAAACTAGCCAACATTCTCCACGTACGAGAATTGGCCAACCGGCTGGAAGGAACCAACGTCACCTGCTACGCAGTTCATCCAGGTGAGTGGAAGTCCGCCTCCAAGAAGCCCAAGATGGATCCCCCCAGGTCCGTGTGGGGCTCTGCCAGGCATTTCTCTCCCAGTGCAGGCTCCCTCAACCCCACCCTCGCCCTGCAGAGCCACCCCGGGAGTTTCCTCCATCGCGCTCCACTAGGTAGGGAGACGTCTCTCACCCTCCCGGGTCCCAGAGCTAACAGAATCCTAAAATCTTAGAGTGGGAAGGGCTCTTGGAGGTCTTCTAGACTAACCCCCTACCTAGAGCAAGGATGAAGCTTTCCCTAAGCTACCTCTGCCTTTTCCATTACTTCCTTCTTCCCCCTCCCTCCTCCCTCTCCCCTCATCCTTCTCCTCCTTTCCTCCTTCTCTGCCTGCTCCTCCTCCCCCTCCTCCCCCTCCTCCTTTTCCACCTCCCCTTCTCTTCCTTCCCCCTCCCCCTCTTCCTCCTCCTCCCTCCCCCTCATATTCTTCCTCTTCTTCCTCCTCCCCCTCCCCTCTTCCTCCTCCTCCCTCCCCCTCATATTCTTCCTCTTCCTCCTCCCCCTCCCCTCTTCCTCCTCCTCCCTCC
This sequence comes from Vipera ursinii, assembly GCF_947247035.1. NCBI lineage: Eukaryota > Metazoa > Chordata > Lepidosauria > Squamata > Viperidae > Vipera > Vipera ursinii. The sequence continues at coordinate 358,284,657 of NC_139512.1, read as the reverse complement.
CCCTCATATTCTTCCTCTTCTTCCTCCTCCCCCTCCCCTCTTCCTCCTCCTCCCTCCCCCTCATATTCTTCCTCTTCCTCCTCCCCCTCCCCTCTTCCTCCTCCTCCCTCCCCCTCATATTCTTCCTCTTCTTCCTCCTCCCCCTCCCCTCTTCCTCCTCCTCCCTCCCCCTCATATTCTTCCTCTTCTTCCTCCTCCCCCTCCCCTCTTCCTCCTCCTCCCTCCCCCTCATATTCTTCCTCTTCTTCCTCCCCCTCCCCTCTTCCTCCTCCTCCCTCCCCCTCATATTCTTCCTCTTCTTCCTCCTCCCCCTCCCCTCTTCCTCCTCCTCCCTCCCCCTCATATTCTTCCTCTTCCTCCTCCTCCCCCTCCCCTCTTCCTCCTCCTCCCTCCCCCTCATATTCTTCCTCTTCTTCCTCCTCCCCCTCCCCTCTTCCTCCTCCTCCCTCCCCCTCATATTCTTCCTCTTCCTCCTCCCCCTCCCCTCTTCCTCCTCCTCCCTCCCCCTCATATTCTTCCTCTTCCTCCTCCCCCTCCCCTCTTCCTCCTCCTCCCTCCCCCTCATATTCTTCCTCTTCTTCCTCCTCCCCCTCCCCTCTTCCTCCTCCTCCCTCCCCCTCATATTCTTCCTCTTCTTCCTCCTCCCCCTCCCCTCTTCCTCCTCCTCCCTCCCCCTCATATTCTTCCTCTTCTTCCTCCTCCCCCTCCCCTCTTCCTCCTCCTCCCTCCCCCTCATATTCTTCCTCTTCCTCCTCCCCCTCCCCTCTTCCTCCTCCGCTCCCGTTCTCCTCTTTCTCCTCCTGCCATCTCTTCCCTTCCTCTTCCCTCCCCTCCCCTCCTCTTCCTCCTCTCCTCTCCTCCCCCCTTTCTCTTTCCTTCCTCCTCCTCACCCTCACCCTCCTCCTCCTATCACCTTCCTCTTCCTCCTTCTCCTCCTCCTCACCTGCTTCTCCTCCCCCTCATGCCATTCTCTTCCTCTTCCTCCTCCTTCCTCTCCTCTTCTTCCCCATCCACCTCATTCTCACACTTCAGCCCTGAGCTAGAAATATTCTATCAGAACATTGTTATTTTTATTCGAATGTATTAGTTGCCCCACTGCAATGACTTCATGCATGCAAAGGAGCACGCATGCTCACAAACACACACACACACACACACACACACACAGAGAGAGAGAGAGAGAGAGAGAGAAACCCCACTGGCATCCTCACCCACTCAGCTTGAGCTCTTGGTCTTCTGAGACATTTCCTATGTTGCCCAAAGGGTGCCAAGCGGCCCATGGTTCCCGGTGGGAAATGGGTACTGTGCGAAGGGTTCATTCAGGATCTCCCTCCCTCCCCCCCCCCTGGGTAATCTTCCATCCACTGCCTGTTCTCTCTTCCTTTGATTTCAGGACTTGTTAAAACCGAAGTTTTTCGCTCGAATCCCCGTTGGCTCTTCTGGTGGGTTTGGTTCGTGAAGCTGTTCGGCCGAAATTGTGATTCTGGTGCCCAGACCACCATCTACTGCGCCACCGAGGAGGGCATCGAGCGGCTGAGCGGGCAGTATTTTGTGGACTGCCAGCCGAAGGAGCCCAGTCGACAGGCCCGCGATGACCAGCTGGCCAAGAAGCTCTGGGAATTCAGCGAGAGGCTGCTGGGACTGACCAGCTAAATTTGTCCACTTTAAATTTCTCCCCTTAATTTTTTCTGAGGTGAAGGTAGGAAAACACACGGAAAAGCACGCACAAAATAACAGCAAAGCACCTGGACAATTAGCACAGCCCCCCTCCCCCCCCCGGCTGTGTGCTTTCTCCATGGCGCTTCTCTGTCTCCGTGGAAATGACTGCAACTCGAAGGATCCCTCTGTTAAAGAGCAGGTTGACCTCGACGTACGACCGCGGTTGAGCCCAAAACCTCTGTTGTTAAGTGAGACATTTGTTAAGTGAGGTTTGCCCCATTTTACAACCTCCCTTACTTCTATTGTTAAGTGAATCGCTGCGGTTGATAAGTTAGTAACAAGCTTGTTAAGCCTTGGCTTTGCTTGCCGGAAGGTCGTCAAAGGGATCGCATGACCTTGGGACACAGCAACGGTCATAAATGCAAGTCAGTTGCCAAGTGTCTGAATTTGGATCACGTGATCATCGGATGCTGCAATGGTCATAAGTGTGAAAAAGGGTCATGAGTCACTTTTTTCTGGGCCATCGTAACTCTGAATGGTCACTAAATGAAGTAAGTCGAGGACTGCCTGGAGGCGGTCCGGGTCTGGATGGGGAGGAACAGGCTTCGACTCAACCCTGACAAGACTGAGTGGCTGTTCGTGCCGGCATCCCGGGAAATTCCGATTATCCCATCTCTGGCTATGGGAGGTGAGCTATTACCCCCCGTAGATAGGGCGCACAACTTGGGGGTCCTTATAGATTCACAGCTCTCTTTAGAAGAGCATATTGGAGCTGTGACTAGGGGGGCCTTTGCCCAGGTTCGCCTGGTGCGCCAGTTGCGACCCTATCTAGACCGGGATGTCTTGCGTACAGTCACTCATGCGCTCGTGACTTCTCGTCTAGACTACTGTAATGCTCTCTACATGGGGCTGCCCTTGAAGTCCACTCGGAGGCTCCAACTGGTGCAGAATGCAGCCACGCGAGTTGTGCTGGGGGTTTCCCGATACTCCCATGTACACCTTTGCTCCGCGAGCTGCATTGGCTGCCGGTTGCCCTCCGGGTGAGGTTCAAGGTGTTAGTGATGACTTACAAAGCCCTTCATGGCATGGGTCCGGATTACCTACAGCAACACCTGCGGCCGGCGTCACCTTCCCTCCGTCCAGTGCGCTCCCACAGAGAGGGCCTCCTCAGGGTGTCTCTGATCAAAGAATGCCGATTGGTGGCCCCCAGGGGGAGAGCGTTCTCTGTGGGCGCGCCAGACCTATGGAACCGCTTGCTGGTTGAGCTCCGGACGGCCCCCAACCTTCGCTCCTTCCGGCGTGATCTAAAAACGTATCTATTTGAACAATCTGACCTGGTCTGATGGGTTAGGGTTGGGGTTTTAAATATAGAAATAGTATAGAAATTAAGTATAGAAATCAAATAAAACTAAAACTAAAAACTAAAACTAAATACATCTTAATTATTGTTTTAACCTTGGGCATTTATTTAATCGCTTTTAAGTTTTGTATCCTGTTTTTGTATTTATTGCCCTGTACACCGCCCTGAGTCCTTCGGGAGAAGGGCGGTATAAAAATATAATAAATAATAAATAATAATAATTGAAGTTTGCAACCCTTGAAAATAGGCAGCCAGTGGTTATGTATTGAGGCAAACCATAGAATTTTGGGAGGAATGTGCAAACCTGACTGGAAGCTCAAAGTGACATCCAACATCTGAAAATGAATATTAGACACTATAAATTTCTAACAAAATCTTTGCCCTGACTTTTAGAACTTTATGGGTTGGAAGCCACTGCAGGATTTTTTTCTGCTATTTTTCTATTAGTGTCTTCCTCTTTTTTGTGGTTTAGCAGTATAAAGCTTGTTTACCAAGTCTCCCTGACCAGATCAATTTTAATCTTGTGCCAGTAAGTGTGTCATTCACACACTTATGGCACAAAGGGGGGATTTGTCGGAAGGAAATATTAAAAGGGCAGAATATATTTCCCCTAAAGGATTTTAAAAGCAGAAACCAACCTTGGCCCCAAGTCTTTCTGTCCCAAACAGAAACCAAGTCTGCAGGAATGCAGATGTGATAATCTTGTCAGGAAACTGGGATTAGGAAGAAAGATCAACATCAGCCACAGCCACAGGGAAGCAGGATATGACCCTTGGGACATAATAGGATTAACCCACCACCATCAGAATGCCAAGGGACGCGGTGGCTCAGTGGGTTAGGACACTGAGCTTGTCGATCTGAAGGTCGGCAGTTTGGCGGGTCGAATCCCGAGTGCCGCGTAACAGAGTGAGCGCCTGTTACTCGTCCCAGCTTCTGCCAACCTAGCAGTTCGAAAGCACGTAAAAATGCAAGTAGAAAAACAGGGACCACTACGGTGGGAAGGTAACAGCATTCCGTGCGCCTTTGGCATCTAGTCATGCCGGCCACATGACCACGGAGACGTCCTCGGACAAGCGCTGGCTCTTCGGCTTTGAAACGGAGATGAGCACCGGCCCCTAGAGTCGGAAACGACTAGCATGTATGTGCGGGGGAACCTTTACCTTTACCTATCAGAATGGCAGAAAGGCACACCCAAACTCAGGTCAGAATACGTGACACAGGAAATAGAAAGCTTCAAACAAGAACAGGAAACAACCTCAAGAGCCCCAGAGGGTATAAAAACCCACTCCGCACAGGTGCTCAGCTTCTTTCTTCCAGAGCCATCTTTCTGTCTGGCTCTCCTCTTCAATAAACTGCAAACGTCTTTCTAAAGCAGTCGCCATGTTGTTTATTCCCGGCTTGGATGAATCATGATGACGACTTTTCCTTCAACAATTTGGCACCCCAGATGGGACTCCACACTAACCTCTCCAATGGACTGAGACTGGTAAGCCCCATGTTGCCGGCAGCAGACACATTGTGTCTGTGGATGGGTTTTCCAGGCCCTGCCCATGTGGAGCCAGGGTAGTAAAGGGAGTTTTGAGTTTATTTATTTATTTATTTATTTATTTTATTGCATTTATATACCGCCCTTTCCCTGAGGACTCAGGGCGGTTTACAGGGAGTTAAAAATCAACCATACAAAAGTTAAAACCCAATTTAAAAAATATTAAATCAACCCTGTGCTATTAAAAACCCCAATTAAAATGAATGTCTCCTCAGCCTGGGCCAGAGAGCTCAAAGAGCCAGGTCTTCAGGCCCCGGCGGAATGATCGGAGGTCGGGGGCAGTTCTCAGCTCCACCGGCAGCTGGTTCCAGAGGGCAGGCGCTCCCACCGAGAAGGCCCTATCCCTGGGTGTCACCCGCCGGCAATCTCTTACCGGCGGGACCCTGAGCAGACCCTCCCTGTGGGAGCGCACTGGGCAAAGGGCGTTTGATGCCGGCAGCAGGTGTTCCCTCAAATAGCCCGGACCCAGGCCATGTAGGGCTTTATAGGTGATAACCAGCACCTTGAATTTCACCCGGAGGGCAACCGGAAGCCAATGCAGCTCGCGGAGTAGAGGTGTTACATGGGAGTATCGGGAGACCTCAAGGGCTGCTTTGGAAAGAAGGTGAAGGTGAGTACCTCTAACTTTTAACTTTAAAGTCCAGGGGAGTGAGAGAAATGTGTCTATGTCTCTGTGTGTGTGAGTGAGAAGACCCTTTTCCCAATCACAGTTGGATTTTGGTCCCTCTGGCCTTTCCTAGCCGCAGAAAGGATCTGTTCAAGTGGCAGACCCTAAAAAGCATGGGGGTTTGGCCAGAGCGCAGGAGTTTTTGTTAGGGAAAAGGGAAACATTGTATGAAAATGGAACGGAATGAGTGAATGAGAGAATTGGATTTGGGCAACCAGCTGGTTAGGCCCTGTAAGCAAAGCAAAGCAAAGTTAGGAAATTAAGCCACAAGCTTTCTGTCTGGCTCTACTCTTCAATAAACTGCAAGCTTCTTTCTAAAAGAGCTGCCATGTTGTTTATTCCCGGCTTGGATGACTCATGATGAAGACTTTTCCTTCAACAATACCATTTCAGATAAATCTTTGTCCAGTGTTTTTCGGAAAGCCTCCAGTGATCCACCGCTGTGGCCTTCCCGATCCCTGAATTTCCACCTAGGAAAGGCCAGAGAAAGGATTCACCGACATCGCCCAGTCTTTGATGGGGACCCAAGAGCCGGGCCTGCATTGGTGTGCCTGCAGTTTTTGTGGTATGACACACAGTGTTTGTTTCACAGTGCTTCTCAACTGTGGCAACTTTAAGACGGGTGGGCTTCAACTCCCAGAATTAAAGTTAAGCAACGTCTTAAAATTGCCCAGGTTGAGAAACTCCGGCTCTGGTCATGATTTTCACAACTCTTTCAGAGCAGTCTTACATCAACAAAGAAGAATAGCTTAAAATTATTCAGGGGTAATACAGGTAGTAATACCCCATTTATTCAGTGACCGTTTGAAGGTACAATGGGACTGAAAAATGGGACGTGTGACCAACTTTCACAGGACTCCAATATTTCAAACATATTCAACCTGTGTGATTCACTTAACAACCGCAGTGATTCAATTAACAATCGTGGCAAAAAAGATCATAAAATCAAGCATGATGCACTTAACAATTGCCTTGCGGGCAGAGACGGCCTCGGGACAGCCGGAAGGAAGCCCAGCCCATCCGCTCGACGGCTCTGACGGGGGGGGCTTCTGCTGCTGCTCCGACTGGTCAACCATGCAGAGAAGCAGGAGGGGCAGCTGGTGCACGAGATCCGCTGCCTCATCGGGCTGCCAGCGAGCATCCGAGATGGCTCCAGACCCCCGGCTGCCCCTCCACCTCTCCTGCATGGTTGACCGGTTCAAGCAACAGCAGAAGCCACTCCCATTAAGAGCCCTCAAGTGGATGGGCCGGGCTCCCTTCCAGCAGCCCCGGGGCTGTCTCCACCCGCGTCACTGGGGCTCTGTGGACAGTTTGCCATTATGCAGGACAGCCAGCATGCTGTGGCTGCTGATGGACCCCGTTGGCCCCCATGCGTTCGCTGGCCTCTGTGTGTGTGTGGGGGCGTTGGTGTCAGGAAGCAGACCCGGAAGCGAAGCTGTGCCAAAATATAAAAGGCAAAACATAAAAAGACAACACTGAACAAGGAATAATTCAAGCTAACATGTTTGTGGTTACATTTTTAGTTTTTCTCTCACCATGCATTCACCTGTCAATTCAATCACTTTATCCAGTATATGTCTGTCCACTCACACTCATGGTTGAGGGCAGGATCTCATTTTTTCCTCTCTCTCTTCTTTTTTTTAAACTTTTTTTTCTCTCTTCAAAATCTCTATTTGTTCTCTCCTCTAAGACAGTCTAGGAACCCAACCATCCGGGGGCAACAGAAAGGAGTTGAACCCTGCCAACACAGGCGGTCCTTATGTATGGGAAAGGTCCATCTCCTCCTTGTCAGTAAAACTGACAGCAGCAATAGGGAAATAACATGCTCCCTCAGGAAAAAAAAAGGCCAACTCTTATCGATGGGAAAGATAGCAGGCACAAAAATTGATGGCAATCAACATATCATCTGAGCAAACAAGCTGACCCTTTATCTACGGGGAAGGTAGCACCAATGTTAGTTACTAACAAACAACACTGTCCCAACAAAGAAGCTGGCTCTTATCTATGAAAAAGGCAGCGTTCGCCATTAACTAAAGGGCCGACACAACTACAAAAACACAAAAAAATGCATAAAAGAATGTACGGTACAATAGGACATTGAATTTAATAGCTGGGACAGTGAAGCGTACAACAGGCCAGAACACACAGTTATAGCTGATTGACTGGAGAGTGCTGGCTCCTCCATGAGGCAATCTATGCTGCGATTGGCTGCTGTGGGTGTAAAGAGGGAGTTTCCTTTTTTCCCGCCTTTTTCTTCTGTGTGCTCTGTGTGGTGTTAAGATTTACCGTACCTCACAATGTTCCTGTGTTCCTGACTATCTCATCTGCTGTGAATATAAATGTAAAATATATTTATTTATATAAGGCTACAAGTTTGTGTCAGTGTCTCTAACTTCATCTGGACAGCTGCTACGCAATTCCAAGACAATTTCTATGGCGCAGTCTGTGGAGCCATGAGGGGGAAGTACAAGATATTCTCGCTTGCCAAAGACCTCCTTTAACCCCTAGTATTCCTCCTCTGTGGTATGGGGGTGCCCCTTCTCTCGTCCACATGGTGATGAAGCCCCAGTCTTTTCTTTAATGGGGGGGAGCGAATTTGCATGACTCTATTTTCACTGCAGCCTCTTCACTACATGGCCTGGGTCCGGGCTATTTGAGGGAACACCTGCTGCCGGCATCAAACGCCCTTCGCCCAGTGCGCTCCCACAGGGAGGGTCTGCTTAGGGTGCCGCCGGTGAGAGATTGCCGGCGGGTGACACCCAGGGATAGGGCCTTCTCTGTGGGAGCGCCTGCCCTCTGGAACCAGCTGCCGGTGGAGCTGAGGACTGCCCCCGACCTCCGATCATTCCGCCGGGGCCTGAAGACCTGGCTCTTTGAGCTCTCAGGCCCAGGCTGAGGAGAAATTTTTAATTGGGGTTTTAATGTATACAGGGTTAATTTAATATTTTTTTAATTTGGTTTTTAACTTTTATATGGTGGATTTTTAACTCCCTGTAAACCGCCCTGAGTCCTCAGGGAATAGGGCGGTATATAAATGTAACTAATAATAATAAATAATAAACTTGGGTGCCTCAGAGAGAGTTTTAAAGTCTCTTTCACCCAATTTACCATGGGATCCCACTTTTCCCACCAAACCATTTGTTGATCGTTGATAGGGGCCACAACAAATCTAATAGTTTCTACGTGGGTTGCAGTTTGGTTACACACCTGGAAGGACCCATCCCCGCTAGCCATCTAATTAAGAAATACTATAGGTACTATCCAGAAGATGGCAGAGGACAGGAAGGCCTGGAGGAACGTTGTCCATGGGGTTGTGATGGGTCGAACACAACTTCGCAACTAACAACATAGGTACCTTTTATTTCATGTAGACATATCCGAAGCCTATTAGGTTAGGGCTGAAGAGGCATTGGATATATCCCAAATCTAACAGGGCTGTTAATGTGCCTTTCCATTTTGAGAAGACCACTGTTAACTCCTTTACTGGCTAGCCAGCAGCATTCTTGGGATGGCACTCGGGTTGAGAAAGGTGTGGTTTACTACAAGCCAAGTGAAATACAGTAGTGCAACGCCAGAACTGAAATTTGTGCACCAAAATCCACAGTGTAAATTTTCCCTCCCGAAGGTGCCTCCCATTAGCTGGTCCCCTCATGTTCAGTCAAATTTAAGAGAGATGTTTTTGGAACTGTCTTCTGAGGAATGCAACTGATCCTGAGACTGTGCTTGGAAAGGAATGGTGAACTTTTATCCCCCCCCCCGAAGTATGCTCCCACTATTGGAGTAGCAGTATTCCACTATTGGAGGGGCTGCCACAAAGACGAGGGTTTCACGTTATTCTCCAAAGCACCAGAGGGCAGGAGAAGAAACAATGGTTGGAAATTGAACAAAGAGAGAAGCAACCTGGAATTAAGGAGAAAGTTGCTGACAATGGGGACAATCAACCAGTGGAACAGCCTGCCACCAGAAATCGTGGTCGCTCCATCACTGGAAGTTTTTAAGAAGGGGCTAGACATTCACCTGTCTGAGACGGTATAGGTTCTCCTGCTTGAGCAGGGGGCTGGACTAGAAGACCTCCAAGGTCCCTTCCAGCTTTATTTTATTCAATACTGAAAGAAGCTCCCAAAGATGGGGGTTTCCCGATACTCCCATGTAACACCTCTACTCCGCGAGATGCATTGGCTCCCGGTTGCCCTCCGGGTGAGATTCAAGGTGCTTGTGATGACCTATAAAGCCCTAAATGGCTTGGGTCCGGGTTATCTGAGGGAACACCTGCTGCTGGCATCAAGCTCCCTTCGTCCTGTGCGCTCCCACAGGGAGGGTCTTCTCAGGGTACCACCGGTAAGAGACTGCCGGCGGATAACACCCAGGGATAGGGCCTTCTCAGTGGGTGCGCCTGCCCTCTGGAACCAGCTGCCAGTGGAGCTTAGGACCGCCCCCGACCTCCGTTCGTTCCGCCAGGACCTGAAGACCTGGCTCTTCGAGCTCTCTGGCCCAAGCTGAGAATTTTAATTTTAATTTTAACTGGGGTTTTATTTGTTCAGGGACGGATATAATTTTTTTAAATCTGTTTTTAACTTTTGTATTTTTTGTTTTAATCACCCTGTAAACCGCCCTGAGTCCTTCGGAAAAGGGCGGTATATAAATATATAAATATATAAATATATAAATAAATAAATGTAGTAAAGGAGTATTGAGTTGGTGTCTGACACTGATGATGTTACCTAGCTGGGTCATGAAATGTCTATAAGAAGACCACCAAGATCAGAGAGCACCAAGGACCCCACAGTCTTCCTTCTCTTCCACTCCTCAAACACTCCTCCTTCTAGCACTGGTGATGTTCCCTAGTTGGGTCATGAAACGTCTGCAAGGAAACATCCAAGCTCAGAGAGCACCCAGGACCCCACAGTCTTCCTCCTCCTCCTCCTTCCTACAAACCCACTCCCTTCTATCACTGATGACAGGTAATGAAACCTTTCAAAGGATGGGAAGAAGTAGCCCTTTTGAAGAACAGAAAGAAAAAGGCCAGGAGAGACCAACAATTTGATGGAGTTTCTTTATTTAAAAGATTCTTATGGCTGTCCATCTTCAAACTCAACGCTGGGCAACTCACCACAACAAACCCCTCAATACTTTCTAGCTTTTAAACTTTCTGGAAATTCAACCCTTGTCTTAGCCACACCATGACCCCTGTGTAGTTTTCAAATTCCCTGCAGTTTGATCTCCCAGTTTAATTGGACAGCCTTTTTCGGTGACCCCAAACTCCGTCTCGGTCCCTTCCCATCTTAAGTGGTCAGTCCCAGCAGCCTCTCGCTAAATTCCCAGAGCTTCTTGGCCAGCTGGTCATCACAGGCTGATGGGCAGGGTTCCGAGACCTGACAGTCCACGAAATATCGCCCGCTCAGCCTCTCGATGCCCTCCTCGGTGGCGCAGTAGATGGAGGTCTGGGCGCCAGCGTTGCTGTCTCGGCTGAACATGAAGCTCATGAACCAAAACGACCAAAATATCCACCGTGGAAAGGAACGGCCAATTTCGGTTCTAACAGCTCCTGAAAGCAAAAGTTGGTTGTGTGAACGGCCTGGGAAGGAAAGAAGAACCTTCCAGAGTGAGCCAGATGGAGGAGGAGGAGGAGGAGGAGGAGGAGGAGGAGGAGGAGGAGGAGGAGGAGGAGGAGATCCCGAACGAACCCTTTGCACAACACCTGTTGCCCATTTGGCAGCCTTGAAGCAACTTATATTTTTCAGAAGACCCAACATTGAAGTGAGTGGGCGATGCTGCAGACGGAGTATGCGTGTGTTTGTGTACATCTGCGTCCTGAATTGCCCATCTGAATGCACTGTCGTACTTTCCAATAGATAATATTACATAACGATGTTCTGTTTGTTCCCTGAGTTGGTTAAAATAGTGCTTATATGCGTGTGTTTCACGGAACTAGCTGGCTAATACAAGTACTCCTGTATAAGACCCCGGTTTGTTTACCGACCGTTCAAAGTTACGAGGCGTCAACCGTCCCGTTGGTAAATGCAACAAGAGAAACGCCTGGGACATGATTTTACCAACACTATAACTTTACTCATAATCAAAACATAGGCACAGTTCTGAAGTTTTGGGGCAAAAACCAGGATACGTAAAGTCTCCAGAGGAATAAAAAGAGAAGGAAGAGGAGGATGAGGAGGAAGGATGGGAAGAAGGGAAAGGGCAGAAGGAGGAAGACAAAGAGGAGAAAGAGACTGGGAAAAACCTCATCCTTGCCTTAGGGAGCGGGTTGGACTAGAAGACCTCCAAGGGCCCTTCACCCCTAAGATTCTATGATTCTAGACCCGGGAGGGTGGGAGACATCTCCCTCCCCAGTGGTGCTCAATGGAGGAAGCTCCCAGGGTGGCTCTGCAGGGGGGGAGCCCCCAGTGGGAGAGAAATGCCTGGCGGAGCCCCAGACGGACCTGGGGGTTGTCTCCATCTGGGGCTCCTTTGAGCCGGACTTCCACTCACCTGGATGAACCACGTAGCAGGTGACGTTGGTTCCTTCCAGCCGGTTGGCCAACTCTCGCGCATGGAGAAGGTTGGCTAGTTTGCTGTTGCAGTACGATTGTAGGGCCTGCCACATCCCCTCCCCCGGCTTGTGGACGGTCCCAAAGTCGATCTTCCCAAAGTAATGCATACTCGAGGACACAATTACAACCCGGCTCGGGGTGCAGCGCTTCAGCCGGTCCAGGAGCAAGTGGGTCAGCAAGAAGTGGGCCAAGTGGTTGACCTGGAAGGCCTGATCAAAGCCATCAGCTGTCTGGCCAGCCTCAAAGACCCCTGCCAAAAAAGTAAACAGATTCTAGGAGTCTACACACCTTACGACCGGTAACTTTGTGATCATTCGAGGTTACGACACACGTAATTACCAAAAGGTAGCCCCGGTTCAAAAGTTCCAGTGTCTCCCCCTTGTGGCCGCATTGGGCTCTTGACAACAGGCCTGCCCTTGGCAATGTGTCAAACGACTATGATTTATGACATTTTTGTCCAAAAATGGTACTTGTAGTTTTCAGCAAAAACACCTGATTGTAAACAATCGGTTCACCAAGGAGATGATGAGTTCAAGTCCCACCTTAGCCATGAAATCCAGCTGGGTGACTTTGGGCCAATCACCAGGAGACGGTGAGTTCTAGTCCTGCCTGAGGCATGATCCCAGCTGGGTGACTTTGGGCCAATCACCGGGAGACAGTGAGTTCTAGTCCCACTTTAGACAAGAAACCCATCTGGGTGACTTTGGGCCAATCACCAGGAGACGGTGAGTTCTAGTTCCACTTTAGACAAGAAATCCATCTGGGTGACTTTGGGCCAATCACAAGGAGACGGTGAATTCTAGTCCCGCCTTAGCTACAAAAGCCATCTGGGTGACCTTGGGCCAATCACCAGGAGATGGGGAGTTCTAGTCCTGCCTTAGGCATGAGAACTGGCTGGGTGACTTTGGGCTAGTCTCTGTCTCTGTCTCTCTTGCAGGGTTATTGTTGTGGGAAAATAGGAGGAAGTTGTGTTGGATCTGTTCGCTGCCTTAAGTTACTTGTAAAAATAATAATAAAGGCAGGATACAAAAAACAAACAAAGAGGAGAGCGCTGCTTCTGAAGTCACGGCCAAACCCCCAAAGGAAGAGAAATCCTGGAGACCCCCACAATATTCCCTCGCCCAGATACCCCGGTGGGGGGGTCTGCTCAGCACCCACCAGCATTGTTGATGAGGATGTCCAGACGGGGCTCTGATGTTAAGAAGGTCTGTGCAAAAGCTCGCACGGAGTTGAGGTTGGCCAGATCCAGGATCATCAGGATCACCTCCGAGTTCCCGCTTTCCTGGAAAAAGGAGCAGAAGGAATCCTGAGAAGAATCGGGATCGGGTGCGGCTTCAAAGGCTGATCCCAGTTTACTCTCCTTCTACATATGTCTGCTCACCTCCTCGCAATCACAGGTGTATAACAGGGGTCCCCAACACCTGTGGACTATTACCAGGCTGTGACCCGTTGGGAACTGGGCTGCCGAAGTGGCAGGCTAGTGCGTGAAACTTCATATGCACAAACGTGGGGATTTAGGACTACAATCCTCGCCCCACTGTCGAAACCGCTGAAGGCGACGCCGCCAGCCCGCCGAAGCGAAAAGGTTGAGGACCCCTGGTGGTGTTATAGCAAAACGACACAGGCAGCCCTCGACTTTTTACCAACTATTCGTTTAGTGATGCAAGTTACAATGCAAGTGTAGGGAAGCTGGATTCATTTAACAACCATGTGACTCCCTTAACAACTCGAGCGATTTGCTTAACAACCATGGCAAAAAAAAGTCGTAAAATTTGATGTGGCCCAACTGTGGTCGTAAGTGAAGGACTGCCTGTATAGAACCACTAATCTTACAAACAATTCTGGGCAGCTCACAATCAAAATGTTATAACGACATAAAAATCGTAATAAAGCTATGAAATCGGAAAGAATGAATGCTCAAATAGATATTGGTGACCTTGAGGCGAACGCTGGAGAGGATCTACAAAGAGAGAGGGGTGGACCTCTGTATATGAATGAATAGAATAGAGCTGGAAGGGACCTTGGAGGTCTTCTAGTCCAGCCCCCTGCTCAATGTTCATTGTCAGGTAATCCTTGACTTACGACCACAATCGAGCCCAAATTTCTGTTGCTAAGTGAGAGGGTTGTCTCAGGGTTAAATGAGTCTTGCCCCTTTTTACGGCCGTTCCGGCCACAGTTAAGAGAATCACTGCAGTCCTTAAGTGAGTAACCTGGTTGTTAAGTGAATCCAGCTTCTTCCCCATTGACTTTGCTTGTCAGAAAGTCGCAAAAGGGGTCACATGACCCCGGGATGCTGCAACTGTGATAAGTACGAGTCAGTTGCAAAGCACACGGATTTTGATCACATGAATATGGAGATGTTGCAATGGTGATGTGAAAAATGTCCATAAGTCAGTTTTTTTCAGCACCGATGTAACTTGGAACAGTCACTAAGTGAACTGTTGTAAGTTGAGGACTACAGGGTGTAACGTCTTTTCCATTGGGAATCTACAGTGTGATGTTATGGTGATTTTATAATGGTTTTATCCTAACTCAGGGATAGGCAACCTTGGCTCTTTTATGACTGGTGGACTTCAACTCCCAGAATTCCTGAGCCAGCCATGCTGAGGGGAAAGGGAGAGGTTTCCATGCTGAGCCATGCTGGCTCAGGAATTCTGGGAGCTGAAGTCCACCAGTCATAAAGGGGGCCATAGTTCCCCACTCCTGTCCTAGACAATACCCTAAACCAGGGGTAGGCAACCTTGGCTCTTTTATGACCGGTGGACTTCAACTCCCAGAATTCCTGAGCCAGCTATGCTGAGGGGAAAGCAAGAGGTTTCCATACTGAGTGTTGTGATTCAGGGTCAGCCTGTGGGTTCGGCAGTTGGGTCGGACGACTCAGAGGAGGAGGAGGGGGGTGTTGAAGACCTTGCTGAGGGGGTTGAAGATCTTGCTGATGAGAGCCCTCAGCCAGGCCCCTCCCACTTGGTCACCACGGAGACCCAGCTGTGTGAGCCTGACAGCGTGGATGAAGATGACCCACAGCTGGCCCTGTTCAAGGACGCCCGATGCAGGAGGCAGTCAATTAGGAGTAAACAGAGGAAGGCAATGTGGCTTCTCGGAAGGAGGCAGAGAGAAGCCACGCCCTGAACTCTATATAAGGGGAATGTCTGGGAGGGCTGGTTTGCTGAAGGCAACCACTCGAATGGTTCATGTTTCTTAAAGCTCCTGTTTCTTGGTTTGTCTTGTTCCATTTGTTTTTGTAGCAATAAATTTGGCAGGCGTAATTCCAGCCTCTTGCCTTCTTGTAAAAGGGGTTGTCCCTGCCTTTTCTGCAGGGCCGGTAGCAGGCTGGTACAGAACACTGAGCCATCCTGACTCATGAATTCTGGGAGTTGAAGTCCACAAGTCATAAAACAGCCAAGGTTGCCTACCCCTGTCCTAACTTAAATTACCGTGCTTAATAAATGAATAAAAACCATCAGGAAAACAAGTGGATGAAGAAAAAAGGAAGGAAGGAGAGACCCGCACGGCAGGCGCTTACCCGTCTGATGTCGCACACAGCCGATTCTCCTCTTGCTTTGTCGCGGCAGGCCAGAATGACACGGGCGCCTCTCCGGGCCAGATCCACCGCTGTGGCCTTCCCGATCCCAGTATTTCCACCTAGGAAAGGGCAGAGAAAGGATTCACAGAGATCGCCCAGCCTTTGAGGGGGACCCAAGAGCCGGGCCTGCATTTGTGTGCCCACAATTTTTGTGGTGTCGTACAGCAAAGCACTTGTTTTGCTGTGTATTTCAACCTTGGCAACTTTAAGACGGGTGGACTTCAACTCCTAGAATTAAAGTTAAGCAGCAACTTAAAGTTGCACAATGGTTAAATTGATTGTTTTATTCAAAGAGGAGAATGTATTTATTTTTATTTTTTAATTTGGGTATCACTTCTGAATTTTGTGCTTGTGAAGAAAAAAAATTGAAACTTTGACTTGGTTTTGCCGATTAGATATATTTGTGCTTATTGAAATATAGAAATGAGTAGTAGTTATATACTAATGTGTAAAAGTAAAAAGTTGGGGTTGTAATGTTATTTTGTACTGTACTAAAAGGAGCTGAAAGGGACGCGGCGGCTCAGTGGGTTAGGACGCTGAGCTTGTCAATCAGAAGGTTGGCAGTTTGGCGGGTCGAATCCCGAGTGCCGCGTAACAGAGTGAGCGCCTGTTACTCGTCCCAGCTTCTGCCAACCTAGCAGTTCGAAAGCACGTAAAAATGCAAGTAGAAAAATAGGGACCGCTACGGTGGGAAGGTAACAGCGTTCCCTGCGCCTTTGGCGTCTACTCATGCCGGCCACATGACCACGGAGACGTCCTTGGACAAGCGCTGGCTCTTCGGCTTTGAAACGGAGATGAGCACTGGCCCCTAGAGTCGGAAATGACTAGCACGCGTGTGCGGGGGAACCTTTACCTTTACCTTTAAAAGGAGCTAGAAGTCAATGTTTCTTTCTTTCTTCTTTCTTTGTACCTCATATTTTATTTTCCCTTCTCATTTTCCTTCCCTTAATTTCCTACTTTTATTTTTCTTTGTATATTTGTTTTTGTTAGCTGTGAAGTCATGTCCAACCCATCGCGACCCTATGGACAACATTCCTCCAGGCCTTCCTATCCTCTACCATCTTCTGGAGTCCATTTAAGCTCACGCCTACTGCTTCAGTGACTCCATCCAGCCACCTCCTTCTCTGTCGTCCCCTTCTTCTCTTGCCCTCAACCTTTCCCAGCATGAGGCTCTTCTCCAGTGAGTCCTTCCTTCTCATTAGGTGGCCAAAGTATTTGAGTTTCATCTTTGTATATTATACCTTGATAAAACAATAAAGGTCATGAGTCAAAATTATAATGGGGCTGGAAAAAAAGTGACTTAAGACCGTTTTTCATATTATGACCCTTGCAGCATCCCCATGGGTCCTTGAAAAGGGCCACTTTGTAGTGAGATAAGTGGTGAATAACCTTAATAATAAAAACATTTCAAAAATGGGATGCAATGTTTCTATCACACCAGAAGAGGGCGCAGGTCTCCCAACACTGGCTCTGCAGGATGTCACGTCTTTACTAACAAAAGTTACCAAACAATTTGAAGATCAGTGATTACATTAATACACGGATGAGAGTAGCTAGCTAACTAATCCTCTTTTCTGTCTGTTCAGTACAGCAACCAAACAGGACAGGTAGAGGATAATTAGGACTGCAGAAATAACAACTGCAACTGTAGGAAACCTGTGATATTTCCACCTTAGGCTCACATAAAATGGCGTAGGTCTGGCTCAGGGCAGAGACAAGTTTCGTTTCTGTTCATAAGTTGCAGTTTACCAGAAATCAGATGACCTTGCTACATGCAGACGGGCAGACGGACAATCCCATACAAGAAAGTAACACATACAAGAAAGTTACAGGAACAAAGACATTCCATACAGGGCTATAGCTGAAATGTAACCATTAGATAACTGCTCGTTGCTTGTGCGTTGCTTGTATATCAATAAAAGAGAGCTTGGGACTTCGGTCTTGGCCCTCATCCCGAGAACGCTCAGAGAGACGTGTCCTCATTTATTGGCAAGTTCATGAGGAGCCCGCCGGGTGCGAAAAACCCGCATGCAACCAGCCTGCCTTTCATAGAAAACCTGTATATCCTGCAGGTTAAAAGGAGAGCTAAAAAAATGTCTACACACCCCTTGGATCCTGGACATAAGCTGTTTCCATTATTCTCCTCAGGACACAGTAGAGAGCATTGCACGCCAAAACAACTAGACACAGAGACTGTTTTTTTTTTCCTGCTGCCATCACTCTGAACACCTACAGTGTTTTAGGCAGTTGTGCAAAAATGCTGTAAATTAAGTATGCTTTCAGAAATAGAAGTGTTCATAGTTTATTTTTATCAATTAAGAAAATGTAAAGTTATTGAGCAGAAGAGAAAGCCAAATCACACCCATATGGCGAGGGTCCGGGATATCTGAGGGAACACCTGCTGCCGGCATCAAGCTCCCTTCGTCCTGTGCGCTCCCACAGGGAGGGTCTTCTCAGGGTACTGCCGGTAAGAGATTGCCGGCGGACAATACCCAGGGGGAGGGCCTTCTCTGTGGGTGCGCCGGCCCTTTGGAACCAGCTGCCTGTAGAGCTTAGGACTGCCCCTGACCTTCGCTCATTCCGCCGGGACCTGAAGACCTGGCTCTTCGAGCTTTCTGGCCTAGACTGAGAGTATTAACTGGGGTTTTAATTGTATTTTTAATCGTAATTGGGTTATATTTCAAGGTTAGTGTAATTATTTCAATTGTTTTTAATTTTTGTAACTTGTTGCATTGTTTTAAAAAACCTTGTGAACCGCCCTGAGTCCTACGGGAGAAGGGCGGTATATAAGTTTAATAAAATAAAAAATAAATAAAATAAATTTGCGGTGGCCACCCTTTGCCCTCAAAACAGCATCAATTCTTACACTTGCAAACTTGCACAAAGTCAGCGATTTTGTCCAGTTAGAGTCAGGTACATGATTAACCTTTCTATGACAGGTGATCCTTGAGGCACGACAAGCTATTTAACGAATGTTTGAACTTGCAACATACACCCCAAAAGCTAAAAAAAAGTTGCAAAGTTGCAAACTCTGCAAAGCCCCTGCGGTCATTTCACCCTTGCGACCGACAGCAGAAACCCTCCGGCACCAAAGGTGCTTTTTTCAGGAAGCAACTGGACTTCCTTGTTTTCCTTTGAAGACGTTTCGCTTCTCATCCCAGAAGCTTCTTCAGCTCTGGCTGGAGGGTGGGGGAACGGAAGGATTTATACTCCTTGCTGACAGCTGGTCATTTGCCTTCTTTTAGAGAGTCGTTGAGGTCACCTGGAGGTTTATCTGTGTCCTTGGGGTCACCCGAATGGTGCTTCTTGGAGCAGCTGGAAGGATTGTGTTGCACACCCATTTGCACTACTCAGGTGACCCTGAGGACACAGCTAAATCTCCAAGTGGCCTCAACTAAAAGAAGGCAAATGACCAGCTGTCTGCAAGGAGTATAAATCCTCCCATTCTCCACCATCCAGTCAGAGCTGAGTAAGTTTCTTGGATGAGAAGCGAAAGGTATAAGAAGGATAGAATACAGCTGGAAGGGACCTTGGAGGCCATCTAGTCCAGCCCCGCAGGAGAATCTATACCACGGGTGTCACACTCGCGCCACGTCACGTGATGTATCATGACTCTTTTTTTTTTTTTTTGCATTGCCGCCAACGGGGTGGGGGCGGCTTCGGTGTGATGAAACCGGCCCGCAAGCCGGCAGTTTTGACACCCCTGATCTATACCATCTCAGACAAGTGGCTGTCCGGCCTCTTCTTACACAAAGTTTTGGAGCACCCACCACTTCTGGAGGCCAGCTGTTCCACTGGTTAACTGTCCTCACTGGTCAGGAAATTCCTCCTTAATTCCAGGTTGCTTCTCTGCTTGATTAGATTCCCATCCCTTGCTTCTTGTCCCGCCTTTGGTGCTTTGGAGACGAATTGGGCCGCCTTTGCCATCTTCAGAGAAAAACGAAGGAAGTCCAGCCGCCTCCGGGGAACGCGCTCATCTTCTGGGGGTCTCGGGGTGGAGAAGGCCCCTCCCTCGCTGGGCCCAGGTGGACCTCCTTTCCGCCCGTGCTTCCGTTGCAAAGCCTTTCGTCTCCAGCCAGCAGAAACCGCTTGAGGCTGCTCTTCCGCCGGCGGAGCTCAGAAGGAAACCGCGCCGACGAAGGGCTGGCTGGAGAAGGAAGGCTGGCGAGGCGGCCGAAGAGGTCCCGTCTTTCCCAGGCTGCCCCCACCCCCGCCCGGCTGGTCCAGGCAGGGGTCTCCGGCAGCGCAGCAGGGAACCTTCTCCCTTGCTCTCCCGACCCCCGTCCTTCCTTCCCGGGCAGGGGTCCCGGGCTGGTCTCTGCGGACCCTCCCTCTTCAGCTGCTCTTCTTTGGCTTCTCACCTGCTTGATGCCAAAGGGGCTTTCCTGGCTTTCTCAATGCCCCCAGCCCAGCCCAGCCCAGCCCCGACGGGGGGGAGCGCAGCAGATCCCCGGAGACCCACCCCCACCCCGATGCAGACGACCCCCTCCCCAACCCGCAGCCGACCTGTGATGAGAACCGTCTTGCCCCGCAGGCTGACCGCGTTCCGGCACCGGGTGGCCGCCACCAACTTGTAGTAGAGCAGCGCGTAGAGCCCCAGCAGCAGCGCCGCGCCCGCCGCCAGCGCTCCCGCCGCCTCCATGGCCCACGACTACTTCCCTTTCGCCCGGAGGGGCCCCGCCCCGCGTGGGAAAGCCCCGCCCACACGCAGAGATCCCCTCCCTCTTGCCCTCCCCTTGGATACAGCAATGGTCGTAAGTGTGAACCAGTTGCCAAGCGTCCAAGTTTTGACCACGTGAGCCTGGGATGCCGCAACCGGCATAAGTACATGCCAGTTGCCAAGGGTCTGAATTTTGATCACATGGCAGCCATCATAAGTACATGCCAGTTGCCAAGCGTCCCGATTTTGATCACATGACCACAGAGATGCTGGGACAGTCGTTAAGTGGGAAAAAAGGGTCATAGGTCCCTTTTTTTTAGTACTGTTGTAACTTCAAACGGTTGCTAAACGAAAGGTGGTAACGCAGGGACTGCCTCTACATTCAAATAAAAAATATTAATGACTTTTCGGTCTTTTCCCCCCAGTTGGTTCAAAGAGTGTGGGTGTGAACATGAAACAATTGTGGAGATGTTATTCTTCCTTTGTTACTCTTAATGGTTAGCCTTTGCAATCATGGGGGAGGGGTAAGAGCAGACCTAGTGGTGGGATTCAAATATGTGAACAACCAGTTTTCTGGGTGGATGCCACTTCCGAAGTCCATTCTGGGCCTGGGCAACAAGTGGTACGAACTGGCTGAATCCACCACTGCGCATGTGCGCACGTGTGCGCGCGCACACACACACACACACACACAGAGCAATTTCAGAGCCTCACATGGCACAGGAACAAATCTGCCCCTGTTTTAGGCCACGATAATAACTGGTGTTCCGGCTGCCAGGATCCTTCGTGCCTGTGATGGGCTGGAAGGCGCCAGATGGAGAGAGATTTAGCTCAGCCTTTCTGAACGAATCCTTTCTTCGTCCTTTCACGGATTCTAATAATGCAGGGTTTTTGGGGAATTGCACAGCCGGTGTCCAAATGGAGTCAGAAGCGCTGACGCAAATCAATTTTATATAAATAAATGGATTCACAGTAAATGAAATAGGCAAACAGGAGCATGGCCAGGAAAATCCACTCAGCAGGAACATCATGAGGTAAATCACAGAAAGCACATACAGCACAGAAGAAAAAAAAAAGGCAGAAAACAAGGAAACTCCCCCTTTTCTCTCACAGCAACCAATCACAGCTCGGATTCCCTCATACAGTTTTTGCCAGACAGTTCACATTTTGGGGATAACTGGCTCTGAGGTAAATTTATCTCAGAATTTTGAAAATCAGTTGAGTTTTTCTTTCCAAGAAAACCACTGTATTAAGTTCTTAGCCAATTCAAATAACTTAACTGTTGCTCTTAAGTTTTGAACCAATATTTTAGAAAGGAATACATGTTTCCACATGGACAGGAAAGTTACTGTAGAAAAAATCATCTGAGAGAGTCAAACTCTCTTTTCTACTTCAGATGGGGAGCAGATACTTCTATTTTCATATTTTGTGCATATGTTCTGCCTTTCATTTTAACAAAGCACCTATATTTTATATTTTATACTTTAATTTTAATTTTATCTTAATTTCTGTACTTATTATATTGTTGTTAGCCGCCCTGAGTCCTTCGGGAGATAGGGCGGGATATAAGTCCCATTAATAAAAATAAATAAATAAATATGACATAAAGCTTTGACAGAATGGAACATTTTAATATTTTGCTCCCTTTAACTAATTAGCTATAACTGTGTGTTTTTACTCATTGTCCAACCCTTCACTGCTACAGCTATTAAATTTTAAATAACACCCGCACAATTTATAGCTGGACAGCATTTAAACCAAGTTGTTTCATTCATTCATGAGCATGCTCATCCACTGGAAACCTCTGATTAACAGGCATTAAAACTTCAGTACCTTTTCCCAATTCTCAATGTCTGGAAAAAATTGCAGAACATGAATGATTACATTTTTGTGTCCATCTGTAAGCCTGTATGCCTTTGATCCCAATTGATACCCCGATAAATTCTAATTTCTTCTCCTTTGGCTATGTTTTCTTTCTAAATGTTTTGGGAATGTGCACCCGTGCACTGCTGCCAAGGATTCTTACATGTGTCAAAGATCGTTGTCTTCCATATAACATGGAGCTTGATTAATTGCTGAACTCCATAGTCTATTGACCAAATAATTGGCAGTTAAAATTGCCCCACCCCAATATAGTTTATTCATTCCTGCATTTTTCTAGCATTGCGTCTTTCATAGTCTGTAACACACCATGTCTGCATTCAGCAAGTCCATTCTCTGCCGGAATGTAGGTGTTCGTCTTCCTCTGTGTTTTGCCTTTCTTTCTCGGCCACTGCTGGAACATGTTAGACATGAACTCCGTTCCTCTGTCTGTCTGTAGCTGACATACCCTTTGATTATATCTCCTCTACAAAAATTACCCAATGTTTAAACTGTTAAAACACTTCAGTTTTGCTTTTTAGTAAATAACCAAACCCATATCTAGCGTTACCATCAACAGTTAGCAAAGCAAATTGGGCCCCTCCCATTGATGGGATAGAGGACCAATTAAATCAGCATGAAGTAACTGAAAAATTATTTCAGATTTCCTATCACTTTGTTGACAGAGTGTACTTGATAATAATAATTCTTTAGGCTCCATGAGAGATAATTCATCTCATTAAGATGATCCACGGGAAATCCTCCTCCTATTCCAGTAACAGATTGCATCTTCCTGTCTTTACAGGCTGATTGTCCTCAATCGCCCTCAGGTTCACGAAGAAACTTTTACCTCAGAAAAATGCTACTGATTCTGTAGAGTATTTCTGGGCCTATAACCTGTCAGGGAATTGCACAGATGGTGTCCAAATGGAGTCAGAAATACTGACACTAACCAGTTTTACATATATAATTACAGTAAATAGGATATAGACAAACAGGAGCCTAGACAAGGAAAATCAGCAGGAACATCATGAGGTGAATCACAGAGAACACAGAAAGGACACATCACTGGGGGGGGGGAGGCGGGAAACAAGGGAACTCACCCTTTTCACTGAAAACAACCAATCACAGTTCAGGTTCCCTCATGCAGCGGCCAGCTCTCTTTCACCAATTAGCTGTAACTGTGTGTTCTTACTCATTGCCAACCTTTTACTGTTCTGGCTATTAAATTTTAAATATCTTAACAAGGGTGAAAAGGGTTCACCTTGACTGTTGCTTGTTTTCTACTGAGGAGCAAAAGGAAGTCAACAAAGAGGACTTAAAGGAAAATCCGTATCTGGTACCTTCGCCAGCATCACTATAGATTAATCCAGTCGGCTCCTGCCTTCTTACATAAACTATTTTGGTCTGCTCTGAAATCTGCCAGTTCAGGGGTGCCCAACCTTGGCAACCTTAAGATATGGACTTCAACTCCCAGAATTCTCCAGCCAGCCATGCTCAGAGAGCACCAAGGACCCTACAGTCCTGCTCCTCCTTCTCCTCCATTCTGCAAACTTCCCTCCCTTCTAGTACTGATGATATTACCTAGTTGTGTAATAAAATGTCTGCAAGAAAACCAACAAGCTCAAAGAGCATCAAGGATCCCACAGTCCTCCTCCTCCTTCTCCACCACCACCACCTCCTCCTCCTCCTCCTCTTTTCTGCAACACCCCCCCTTTCCTGGTGCTGATGATGTTTCTTAGTTGGATCATGAAACATCTGCAAGAAAACCACCAAGCTCAGAGAGCGCCAAGGACACCACAGATCTCCTTATTCTCCTCCCCCTCCCAGACTCCCTTTCCTTCTAGCACTGATGATGTTCCCTAGTTGAGTCGTGAAACATCTGCAGGAAAATCACCAGGCTCATGGAGCATCAATGACCTTGCAAACATTCAAATACTTGTACAAGTGCTCCAAATTTCTCTGAGATATAACCATCTTCTATGCCAGTAAAAAAAATGCTATTTTTGGAATTTATTTATTCATTTATTTATTTACAATTTTATTATTTACAATTTACCATTTATTTTTCCCCCATCTCGTACCCAATGACTCTCGTTGGCTTACAGCACAAAACATTAAAGAAGAAACGACATTAAAATCAACAGCCATGGCACACAGCAGATAAAATCACTCACAATTACAAAGCATGAACTTCGACAAGGCCATGCAGCAAAGCCGCTGGGATACCCCCCACTTCCCTCTAGAACCCACTTGAGTCCATCAAACACTGGAGGTGAACCCCTCCAAGGGGGTCTAGGACAACTTGTTGAGGCCAACCCACTGCGGCCATCTTGCCACATCCCACCACAGCCAACAATTCCACATAATAAATGATAATTCAACATGATAAATGTTACCCACCATTGTTTCTTTGGCATTACTTCCATTGACAAAAGTAGAAATAATGTCGAAGAAACAGTGGTAGATAACAATTACGGTGCTGAATTTATCCAACGTGGATTGTCCCACAGTGAGTTGGCTGCGGTGAATTGTCCCATTCCATCTCCTAGGAGCCCAGCCTCCCCGTAGACAGAGGCGACACAAGAGAAACTCAGGGGAACCAGACATGGTCTGATCATGACAAGGGAGATAATGTTAAATTTGCCCACCAGATCAGGTTGCCATTGCTCCGACAACAAAATCATATCTGGTGTGTGACCACTGTCCTGAGTTGGGCCCGAGGTGGTCTGAGAAAGGCTCACAGCTGTCATGGAGGCCATGAAATCCTGGTCCTCTTCCAAGGCTGCACCCATTGATGGCAAGCTTTCATTTCCCGACTGGGATGCCCTGCGTACGGTCACTCATGCGCTTGTGACCTCTCGTTTAGACTACTGCAATGCTCTCTACATGGGGCTGCCCTTGAGGACCACTCGGAGGCTCCAACTGGTACAGAATGCAGCCGCGAGAGTTGTGTTGGGAGTCTCCCGATACTCCCATGTTACACCTCTGCTCTGTGAGCTGCATTGGCTCCCAGTTGTCTTCCGGGTGAGATTCAAGGTTTTGGTAATGGTTTTCAAGGCCCTACATGGCAGGGGTCCGGAGTACCTTAGGGAACACCTGCTGCCGGCGTCAACTTCCCTCCGCCCTGTGCGTTCCCACAGAGAGGGCCTCCTCAGGGTGCCTCCGATCAGAGAATGTCGTCTGGTGGCCCCCAGGGGGAGGTCCTTCTCTGTCGGCGCCCCGGATTTATGGAATCGTTTGCCGGTTGAGCTCCGGATGGCGCCCGACCTTCGCTCCTTCCGACACGATCTGAAGACTTATTTGTTCGAACAAGCTGGCCTGGCCTGATGGGGGATGGGTTTGGATTTTATTGTTGTTTTAAATGTATTTTAACCTATTGTTATAACTTGGGCATTTCGTTTAATTCTTTCTTAACTTTTGTATTTTTGCATTTTTATATGTTTGCCCTGTTCACTGCCCTGAGTCCTTCGGGAGAAGGGCGGTATACAAATAAAATTATTATTATTATTATTATTAAGTTGAAGTCCTGCAGAACCGTTAAGTCTGGGGAACTCCAACTTCAGCAGCTCAGGCAGGGAGGGGACTACACACCAGGGAGGTTGGAATACCAGCAACCTCCTTTTCTCCCTTATCCCCCTCACAGCCCTTTTCAAGACCAGAAAGAAAGACCAGGGGGAAGAAAAGAGAGACCAATAAATTAAACCATTTGTATGGCTGCCAATCTTAAAACACAATGCTGGGCAGCTCGCCACAATGAATTGCACAATGATTTCCAGTTTTTAATCTTGTCGGGAATTAAAAGCTTGCCTGAACTATGCCACAACATCTTAGTGTGTGTGTGTGTGTGTGTGTGTGTGTGTGTGTGTGTGTGTGTGTGTTAGGATTCCCTGCAGTTTGGTCTCCCAGTTTACAGGAAGTCCCTGACTTACAATCACAACTGGGACCAGAATATCTGTTGCTACGCAAGATGGCTGTTAAGCGAGTTGCGCTCAATTTTACAACCTTTTGCCATGGTTACTAAGCGAATCATGCAGTCGTTAAGCGCATCTGGCTCCCCCCATTGACTCTGCTTGTAGGAACTCTGCTGGGAAGGCAATGATCACATGACCCCAGGATGCTGCAGCCATCATAAATGCATGCCAGTTGCCAATTGCCCGAATTTTGATTCTGCAAATGTGGAGATGCCGCAACGGTCGTAAGTGAAAAAACCGGTGATAAGTTGATTTTTTTCAGGGGCGTTGTAACTTTGAATGGTCACTAAATGGATGGTTGTAAGTAGAGGACTATGTGCAATTGGAAGGCTGCTTTCATTTCCCGAAATTCCGTCTCTTCCCATCTGGAGTGGTCAGTCCCAGCAGCATCTCACTGAATTCCCAGAGCTTCTTGGCCAGCTGGTCATTGCGGGCCTGTGGCCAGGGCACCTTCGGCTGACAGTCCACAAAATAGCGCCCGCTCAGCCTCTCAATGCCCTCCTCGGTGGCGCAGTAGAGGGTGGCCTGGGCGCCAGCGTCGCTGTCTCGGAGAAACAGCTTGAGGGTCCAAACCAACCGAGAGAGCCAATGGGGATAGGAGCGAGCAATTTCGGTTTTAACAACTCCTGAAATCAAAGGCAGAGAGAACAGGCCGTGGATCGAAGATTCCCCATGGGGGTGGGGGGGAAGGGAGATCCCGAATGAACCCTTCACACAGCACCTGTTTCCCCTTAGGAATCATGGGTCATTTAAGCAACACAGAATATTTTTCAGAAGACCAAACGTTGATGAGTGTGTGGGAGCCAACGGTGTCTGGCAGTAGGCGCAGCATGCCAGCCCCTCAGCACAGGTGAGTTGATTACCTGTCCAAGCAGCAGGTGGAGGCAGAGGTGCGGTGGGAGGGGGAGGCAGGCAATCCCTACGGGATGCGCGGCCACCTATCCTGTCACAGCTGCAGACAAGCAAGGAGGAAAGGCACTGCCGGACATGACCACTCAGAGCTGGGGTTTTCTGGTCATCTACTGAGTTGCCTCCTGCAGCCGGCTGCCCACTCTGTCCCAATGTCTCTCAGCTTGCCCGCAGCGGTGACAGGGGAGGCAGGTGTGCGGCACATCAGGATCGCCTGCCTCCCCCCATGCCTCTGCCTTCGCCTGCTGCTGGTGCCCCCGCGCGTCGGGATCGCCTGCTTCCCCCCTGTGCCTCTGCTTGGAGGGCCGGCCCGGTGATCCAGCACTAGGACTCACCTGTGGTTCACGAGCTGCATGCTCACCACTTCCTGTGCTGGCCATGCCCACCACCCCCAGGGCTGATGACGATCTTAACTGGGGTTTATTTTGGGGGTAGGGCTTATTTTAAGGTAAAGGTAAAGGTTCCCCCGCACATGCGTGCTAGGGGCCGGTGCTCATCTCCGTTTCAAAGCCGAAGAGCCAGCGCTTGTCCGAGGACGTCTCTGTGGTCATGTGGCCGGCATGACTAGACGCCAAAGGCAAACGGAACGCTGTATGCAAAAGACATACTAGAAACAAAAATTTAAATAAGCAAGAAAATGGTAAAGGATCACCTATCCAACCTTGACGAATATAAATCACCGGGACACAACAGGCTACACCCTAGAATTCTGAAAGAGCTGGCAGATGTTATCTCAGAACTGTTGCACCACATCTTTCAAAAATCCTGGAGCTCTGAGGAAGTACATGAGGATTGGAAAAGGGCTGATGTGGTTCCCATCTTCAAAAATGGGGAAAAAACGGACCCAGGAAACTACAGACCAATGAGTTTAACATCAATACCTGGGAAGCTCCTAGAAAAGATAATCAAAAAACAGATCTGTGAACAAGTAGAAGCAAACAAAGTCATAACCAGTATCCAGCACGGGTTTGTTAAAAACATATCATGCCAAACCAATCTTATCTCATTCTTTGATAAAGTGACTAAACTAGTAGGCCAGCGAAATGCAGTGGACATTGTATACTTACATTTCAGTAAGGCATTTGAAAAGGTAGACCACAACCTACTCCTTGGTAAACTAGGAAAAGGTGGAATAGACAACATCACCACCAGATGGATCTGTAGCTGGCTGGCAAACTACTCAACGAGTAGTCCTCAATGGCACTACATCCACACGGAGAGAAGTAAGCAGTGGGGTACCAGAAGGTTCCGACTTAGGCGCAGGAGTCTTCAACATCTCCATCAATGACTGAGATGAGGGAATTGAAGGGGAACTCATCAAATTTGCAGATGACACCAAACTGGCAGGAGTAGCCAACACCCCAGAAGACAAGCTCAGGATCCAAAAAGATCTTGGCCAGCGTGAACCATGGGCCCCATCTAACAAAATGAGCTTCAATGTGGAGATAAGCAAAGTTTTACATTTAGGCAGAAAAAAAACAAAGGCACAAGTACAGATTGGGCGAGATCTGGCTCCAAAACAGCTGCTGTGGAGGGACCTCGGAGTCCCAGGGGACGATCCCTTGACCGTGAGCCAGCCGTGTGCAGCAGCCGCCAAAAAAGCTAACGCAATCCTGGGTTGTATAAACAGAGGCGTAGAATCATGATCACATGAAGTATTAGTACCGCTTTATAAAACCCTAGCAAGGCCACACCTGGAATACTGCAGCCAGTGTTGGTCACCGTATCACCAAAAAGATGTTGAGAGTTTAGGGGGGGAAAAAATCAGAGAAGAGCAACTAAGATGATCCAAGGCCTGGAGACTAAAACATATGAGGAACAGCTGCGGGATTTGGCTATGGGAAGTCTAAAGAAAAGAAGAAATAGGGGAGACATGATAGCAGTATTCCAGTATTTGAGGGGCTGCCCCAAAGAAGAGGGAGTCAAGCTGTTCTCTAAACCACATGAATGTCTCCGTAACTCAGCAGGGTAATAATAATACATTGCTGGCATTCAGTGGAATTGCTGCTGTGGTTTATTTCCTGGGGATTTTGTTTTTCTTCTTGAAAATAAGGGTCAGACCTGCGCCGGTCCAATCCCTTAGGACTCCCATTTGGTTGAACTGAAAGGTCCTTTTACTAAAAGAAGAATCAGGTGCTAGGACTAAAAATTTCCTGTGCCAAAAGAGTGACATGATAGCAGTCTTCTGGTATTTGAGGGGCTGCCACAAAGAAGAGGGGGGTCAACTGGTTTCCAAAAGCACCAGATGATGGCAAGACAAGAAACAATGGTTGGAAACTGACCAAAGAGAGAAGCAACCTGGAATTAAGGAGAAACTTCCTGACAGTGAGGACAATCAACCAGTGGAACAGCTTGCCACCAGAAATTGTGGGTGCTCCATACTGGAGATTTTTAAGAAGAGACTGGACAGTCACCTGTCTGAGTTGGTGTAGGTTCTCCTGCTTGAGCAGGGGCTGGACTAGAAGACCTCCAAGGTCCCTTTGTATTCTATTCCTATTCCTATTCCTATTCTATTCTATTCTATTCTATTCTATTCTATTCTATTCTATTCTATTCTATTCTATTCTATTCTATTCTATTCATTTCTAATTCTATTCTAACCTATTCTGTAATTCTATTCTATTCTATTCTATTCTATTCTATTCTATTCTATTCTATTCTATTCTATTCTATTCTATTCTATTCTATTCTATTCTATTCTATTCTATTCTATTCTTTTCTAATTCTATTCTATCCTATTCTGTAATTCTATTCTATTCTATTCTATTCTATTCTATTCTATTCTATTCTATTCTATTCTATTCTATTCTATTCTATTCTATTCTAATTTCTATTCTATTCTATTCTATTCTATTCTATTCTATTCTATTCTATTCTATTCTATTCTATTCTATTCTATTCTATTCTATTCTATTCTATTCTATTCTATTCTATTCATTTCTAATTCTATCCTATTCTGTAATTCTATTCTATTCTATTCTATTCTATTCTATTCTATTCTATTCTATTCTATTCTATTCTATTCTATTCTATTCTATTCTATTCTATTCTATTCTATTCTATTCTATTCCTTGAAAGCTGGTCGAGCTGGAAGCCTATGGGGACCAGTGGAGACACCGACGGTCTCTGGGGGATCAGAACGAAAGAAGACTGGGAAGATTACTAGAGCGCGCAATCAAGTACGTGCGGGGGGGCCTTCGGAAACCTCAAAGCATGCGAAGCTGTGGCGCGGATGACTCAGCCCACAGCTCAACCAGCACAAGCCCCACCTGGCGATTGCACAGTCATGCCCGCTGCCACACCTGTGGCAACACCTGCCCCAGTGGCTCAGGCACCGGTTCCTGCTCCGCACCAGCCACCACCACCACCACCACGATAGCCCAGCCAGCACTACCAGCCTGGGCTGGAGAGGTTGCAGACCACCAGTCCTTGGGATGGGGTATGGGACAGACCCTAAGCAACCGATGTTCTTCCTGGCTCAGGTCTGGACCTACCTGCAGGAGAATGGGTTGGACATGAAACTGAAGGTGCAAAGGTGTGGTGTGTGACCATGGCACCAGAGGGGACTGCAGCAGAGTGGATGGTCACCCTCCGCGGCAATGATGCCCTGTAGCTGTGTAACTTTGACCATTTCATGGGTGCGCTCCGAAAGTAATTTGAAGGTCCCCCGGCTGATTGCAAAGCCATGACCAGGATCAAGACCCTAAGTCAGATGTTGACTAGTGGCCGTGTATATCCAAGAGTTCCACAAGTTGCCAACTGACCGACTGACCACAAGACATGCTGATTGACTGTTTCCAGGATGGGCTGAACAACATTGTCTACAACACTTGCATTTCTAGGGGTGTTCCCCCAACTCTCCATGGCTGGTATGTCCTAGCACAGGGGTAGGCAACCTTGGCTCTTTTATGACTCGTGGACTTCAACTCCCAGAATTCCTGAGCCAGCATGGGAATTGAAGTCCACTAGTTATGAAGGGGTCATAGTTCCTCCATGCTGGCTCAGGAATTCTGGGAGTTGAAGTCCACAAGTCATAAAGGGGGCCATAGTTCCCCTATGCTGGCTCAGGAATTCTGGGAATTGAAGTCCACTAGTCATGAAGGGGCCATAGTTCCCCCATGCTGGCTCAGGAATTCTGGGAGTTGAAGTCCACCAGTTATGAAGGGGCCATAGTTCCCCCATGCTGGCTCAGGAATTCTGGGAATTGAAGTCCACGAGTCATAAAGGGACCATAGTTTCCCCATGCTGGCTCAGGAATTCTGGGAGTTGAAGTCCATCAGTCATAAAAGAGCCAAGGTTGCCTACCCCTGTCCTAGCTGAAGAAGTAAAAATTGACCTGGCCCGTTCATGGAGCCAGCCCAGGCCTGGGTGCTGGAGATCCCTCTGGGAAAAGATACAAACCTCAAAGCCACCGGCCCATGAGCAGAGCCCACGCTGACATTCCACTAGCTGCTGAGTGCCGAGCCGCACACCCGGATCAAAAAGCACCCTTGAATTATCAAAAATTATCAAAAATTATCTTAGATGTGTCATCCAGTGTTCCACTGCAACTTAGTATAGATAATATATGTGGGGAAAGGAGGTGAAGACAGCTGCTCCCTTATAATTTGCTAATAATTGTATCCTAATAATTGTATACATGTCAAACTCACGACGTCACATGTCGTCGTGCGACATATCGGAGCTTTTTCCCCATTGCCAGCAATGGGGTGGGCGCGGTTTCCTCGTGATGCCTCCGGTCCATGGGTCAGCAGTTTGACACCCGTGCTGTAGATGGTAATCTGCTTTATTCTGGCAAGAGTCCATATCCAGGTACTGAACAATCCAGAAATCTCCTTGGTGTGTGTGTGTGTGTCATTCTTTGTTCTCAAATGCTGACATTTCCTGATACATCCCCGTGCCCTGCTCTGTACAGGTAGCCCTTGACTTGCAGCCACAATTAATCCCAAAATTTCCATCGCTAAGCAAGACAGTTGCTAAACGGGTTTTGCCCCATTTGATGACCTTTCTTTTGGCAGCGAATCAATGCGGTCGTTAAGTGCTCCAGTGGGCGGTGAGAATCAAAATGTGAAAACTGATCTCTCTGTGTCTGGTTTTATTTTATTTTATTATTTTATTTTATTTTATTTTATTTATTATTTTATTTTATTTTATTTTATTTTATTATTTTATTTTATTTATTTAATTTTATTTTATTTTATTATTTTATTTTATTTCATTTTATTTTAATTTTATTTTATTTTATTATTTTATTTTATTTTTATTTTATTTTTATTTTATTTTATTTTATTTTATTTTATTTTATTATTTTATTTTATTTTATTATTTTATTTTATTTTATTTTATTTTATTTTATTTTATTATTTTATTTTACTTTATTTTATTTTATTTTATTATTTTATTTTATTTTATTATATTTTATTATATTATATTATTTTATTTTATTTTATTTTATTTTATTTTATTATTTTATTTTATTTTATTTTATTTTATTTTATTTTATTTTATTTTATTTTATTTTATTTTATTTTATTTTATTTTATTTTATTTTATTTTATTTTATTTTATTTTATTTTATTTTATTTTATTTTATTTTATTTTTTGATGCTGAGGCTTCTGTGTTCCTTAATGTGTACCGCGCAATCCAGGAAAGCCAAATTGTCCCAACTGGCTCGTATTTATGACGGTCGCAGTGCCCCCGTTGACTTAGAGGGATAATATTGATTGTGAATAGTGCAGATGGCCCTGCTATCTCTGGCCACTTGCAGAACCGGGAATGCAAGGTCGTAAAAGGACAACGAAGGAAACAGCCACTATCCCAACCCACCCAGGAGCATAAGGTGTCTTGGGGAAACACCCCAAAGGGAACATTTCTAGCTACTTCTGCTTTCTGATCTACAGCGTGCCAGTCTTAAAGGGGCGAAGTCTTTATCTTATGTGTGTCAGCTTTGCTGGGTAAATTGCTTATGTAATCAAAGAAGGTATAAAAATCAGGCTTTTCTGATATTTGGGACTTGTTCTCTTTTTTTTAAGAGAAGCCCGTCTTTGTTCAGCTGAATAAAAACATAAAGCTTGAAGGCAACGTCTGGCTTCCGGTATTTTTTTAATCAAGCAAAACCTCAGAACCTGCACAGCACCCCAGGGTAACGTGGTCAGCTTTTGCCACCATCAGAGAAGCAAAGTCAACGGGCAAGCCAGACTGACTTAACAAGCCCGTTCCTAACTTAAGAACAGCAGGGCTTCACTTCACAGTTGTTGGGGAGAAAGGTTTCAAAATGGGGCAAAATTCACGTAACAACTGCCTTGCCTAGCAGCAGAAATTTTGAGCTTAATTGTGGTGGTAAATCAAGGACTACCTGTGCTGTGGCTTGCCAATGGGATTGTTCTCCAGTAATAGTTGCAGACAGACAGAAAGTGAAGAAGAACTAAAGAGCCTCTTGTTGCGGGTGAAGAAGGAGAGTGCAAAAGTTGGGTTGAAACTTAACATTAAGAAAACCAAGATCATGGCATCTGGCCCTCTCAATTCCTGGCAAATAGATGGGGAAGAAATGGAGGTAGTGACAGATTTTATTTTCCTGGGCTCCAAGATCACCACAGATGGGGACTGTAGCCAAGAAATTAAAAGACGCTTGCTCCTGGGGAGGAAAGCCATGGCAAATCTAGACAGCACACTAAAAAGCAGAGACGTCACCCTGTCAACAAAAGTGCGTATAGTCAAGGCTACGGTCTTCCCAGTTGCAATGTATGGCAGTGAAAGTTGGACCATAAGAAAGGCTGAGCGCCAAAGAATGGAAGCCTTTGAACTCTGGTGCTGGAGAAGACTCCTGCGAGTCCCTTGGACTGCAAGGCGATCCAACCGGTCAGTCCTAGAGGAGATCCACCCTGACTGCTCTTTAGCAGGCCAGATCCTGAAGCTGAAACTCAAATCCTTTGGCCACCTAATGAGAAGGAAGGACTCACTGGAGAAGAGCCTCATGCTGGGAAAGATTGAGGGCAAGAGAAGAAGGGGACGACAGAGAAGGAGGTGGCTGGATGGAGTCCCTGAAGCAGGAGGTGTGAGTTTAAAGGGACTCCAGAAGATGATAGAGGACAGGAAGGCCTGGAGGAACGTTGTTCGTGGGGTCGCGATGGGTCGGACACGACTTCGCAACTAACAACAAAAAAATAGTTCCAGACAGTCTATGATGCCCTTTTTCTTAAATCTACTTGTAGCATTGAAGTTGTCTGCGTTCAGGAAAATCGTGCCTCTTCCTTTATCAGCCAAGAGAGAAAAATACAAAATATAAAATCTATTACTAATGTATGTCTAGATCAGAGTTCTCCAATGTTTCCAATGGGGGGGAGGAGGGGGAATTGTTCCATGCAAGCGGCCAGCGAGCCAGCATGCATGCAGCTCCGTTTGCAAGAGCAGCGTGCACATACTGTGATATTGGAACACTGTTATCCTGTCAGCCCTCATCCTTCTCTTCTGTTCTGTACCAGCCTACTACCGGCTCTGCAGATAAGGCAGGGACAACCCTTTACAAGAAGGCAAGAGGCTGGAACTAAGCCTGCCAAATTTATGGACACAAAACCAAACAGAGCAAAACAAGACACGAACCATGAAACAGGAGCTATTCAAACGGTTGCCTTCAGCAAACCAGCCCTCCCACGCATTCCCCTTTTAAACAGTTCAGGGCGTGGCTTCTCTCTGCCTCCTTCCGAGGTGCCCCATTGCCTTCCTCTGTTTACTCCTGATTGACTGCCTCCTGTGACGGGCGTCCTTGAACAGGGCCAGCTGTGGGTCATCTTCATCCACGCTGTCAGGCTCACACAGCTGGGTCTGCGTCGTAACCAGGTGGGAGGGGCCTGCCTGAGGGCTCTCATCAGCAAGCTCTCCAACACCCTCAGCAACCTCTCCAACAGCAACCTCTCCAACACCCCCCTCCTCCTCCTCTGAATCGTCCGACCCAACTGACGAACCCACAGGCTGACCCTGAATCACACCATCTTCATTAAACTACTACACATTCCCAATTCCTGCAAAGTGCAACCATTCTTCATATGTTTGAGCCTCCAGTCCCCTGATCATCTTTGTTGCTCTTCTCTGCACTCTTTCCAGAGTCTCAACATCATTTTTATATCGTGGTGACCAAAACTGGATGCAGTATTCCAGGTGTGGCCTTACCAAGGCATTATAAAGTGGTATTAGTACTTCACGTGATTCTCTCCCTCTGTTAATGCAGCCTAGCACTGTGTTGGCTTTTTTGGCAGCTGCAGCACACTGCTGGCTCATATTTAATTGATTGTCCACTAGGACTCTGAGATCCCTCTCACAGTTACTACTATTGAGCAAGGCACCACCTATAGTACTATACCTGTGCATTTGATTTTTCCTGCCTAAATGTAGAACCTTACTTTTTTCACCATTGAATTTCATTTTGTTAGTTAGCGCCCAGTGTTCAAGTCTGTCCAGATCCTCCTGTATCTTAAGCCTGTCTTCTGGAGTATTGGCTATTCCTGCCAGCTTTGATGAGCTCTCCAACTATCCCTTCAGCCAAATCATTGATGAAGATGTTGAAGAGCACTGGGCCCAGAACAGAGCCCTGGGGCACCCCACTACACACTTCCTTCCATGTAGATGCGGTTCCATTGAGGACCACACGCTGAGTACGGCCTGTCAGCCAGCTACGAATCCATCTGGTGGTGGTGCTATCTAACCCACATTTTTCTATCTTATCAAGTAGTAGGTTGTGATCTACTTCATCAAATGCCTTACTGAAGTCCAAGTAAATTATATCTACAGCATTCCTCTGGTCCACTAATTTTGTCACTTGGTCAAAGAATGCAATAAGGTTTGTCTGGCATAATCTGTTTTGGACAAACCCATGTTGGCTTTTAGTGATGACTTTGTTTGCATCAAGGTGTTCGCTGATTCATTGTTTGATTATCTTTTCCAGAATCTTCCCAGGTATTGAAGTCAGGCTGATAGGTCTGAGGTTTCCTGGATCCATTCCCCCCCCCTTTTTTTGAAGATGGGAATTCACAATTAACACACACACAAGCAGACAGGGCTATCTCCATTTGCATCACCCTTTTGCCTTCCCTTCTTGGGACCCCCTAGCCTAATGACTTCTCCAAGAGCTAATTGGAGCCAGGAGTGAGCCAACCTTGACTCCAATCAGTGTGATCATATTGGATGTGTTGCTGACAGCCGTCCTGCCCTTGAAAAACACACACCTGTTTGGGGTTTACTGGTCTCAAGAAGCACTGTCTGATGTGAACCATGCCTCGCAGAAAAGAGCTCTCAGAAGACCTACGATCAAGAATTGTTGACTTGCATGAAGCTGGAAAGGGTTACAAAAGTATCTCCAAAAGCCTTGAGGTTCATGTGTCCATGGTAAGACAGACTGTCTACAAATGGAGAAAGTTTAGCACTGTTGCTACTCTCCCTAGGCATGGTTGTCCTGTAAAAATGACTGCAAGAGCACAGCGCATAATGCTTAATGAGGTAAAGAAGAATCCTAGAGTGTCAGCTAAAGACCTACAGAAATCTCTGGCACATGCTAACATTTTTGTTGACACATCTACAATAAGGAAAACATGAAACAAGAATGGAGTACATGGGAGGACACCACGGAGGAAGCCATTGCTGTCCAAAAAAAAAATACTGCAGCACGTTTGAAGTTTGCAAAAGAGCACCTGGATGTTCCACAGCACTACTGGCAAAATATACCGTGGACAGATGAAACCAAAATGGAGCTGTTTGGGAAAAACACACAACACTATGTGTGGAGAAAAAAAAGGCACAGCACACCAACATCAAAAACTCATCCCCACTGTAAAACACGGCGGAGGGAGCATCGCGGTTTGGGGCTGCTTTGCTGCCTCAGGGCCTGGACGGATTGTTGTCATTGATGGGAAAATGAATTCCAGAGTTTATCAGGACATTTTGCAGGAAAACGTACGACCATCTGTCCGCCAACTGAAGCTCCGCAGAGGATGGGTGATGCAACAGGACAATGACCCAAAGCATACAAGTAATTCAACAAAACAATGGCTTCAACAGAACAGAATACGCCTTCTGGAGTGGCCCAGTCAGAGTTCTGACCTCAACCCGATTGAAATGCTGCGGCATGACCTTAAGAGAGCGATTCACACCAGACATCCCAAGAATATTGCTACACTAAAACAGTTTTGTGAAGAGGAGCGGTCCAAAATTACTCCAGATCGTTGTGCAGGTCTGATCTGCAACTACAGGAAACGTTTGGTTGAGGTTATTGCTGCCAAAGGAGGGTCAACCAGTTATTAAGTCCAAAGGTTCACATACTTTTTCCACCCTGCGCTGTGAATGTTTCCATCTTAGGTTCAATTAAAACATGACAACAGCTAATGTTTGTGTAGTATTATTTTAAGCAGACTGTGTTTTTCTATTGTTGTGACTTACATGACGTTTAGAGCGCATTTTATGGCCAATTCATGCAAAACTCCACGTAATCCCAAAGGGTTCACATACTTTTTC
Source organism: Vipera ursinii (assembly GCF_947247035.1). Taxonomy (NCBI): domain Eukaryota; kingdom Metazoa; phylum Chordata; class Lepidosauria; order Squamata; family Viperidae; genus Vipera; species Vipera ursinii. The sequence goes on along the minus strand of NC_139512.1, from coordinate 358,247,390 downwards.
TTGCAACTGTATTTCTCCTCATTGGAGCAAATGTTCAGTGTTTAAAAAACCTCCAGTGCTTTCCTTCCATTGGGAACCGGGCTAGCAAAGCATCAGGCAAGCACACAAAGCTTCATTTGCACATTGGCGGGATTTCGCTCACATGCACAAAACCATTCCCCCATCCCCGCTGCCGAAACGCCAAAGCCGTCACCATCACTGATCTGCAGGAGCAAAAATGTTGGGGACCCCAGCCTTACAAGGCTTTTACACTTACCAGTAGCCCTTGTGTTATGACCGGTCACTTAGCGGCTGTGCAGTTTCCTCAAAGCTCCCTTTGGACTGCAGATAATTCTCGACTCACAAACATTTGTCTAGTGACTGTTTGACATTATAACAGTGTTGAAAACAGCGACTTGTGACCGTTTTTCATACTTAACGACCGTTGCAGCATTTCCCCCCCGGTCACATGATCAAAATTCAGTCACTTGGCAACTGGCACGTATTTATGACGGTTGCAAGGGTCACGTGACCCCGTTGCGACCTTCTGACAATGGGGAAGCCATATTCACTTAACAACCCTGTGGCTAACTTAACAACCCCAGTGGTTGGCTTAAGAACGGCGGCAGGAAAGTTTTCCGAGTGGGGCAAAGCAATTGTCCCACTTAGCAGTGGAAATTTTGGGCTTCAGCTGTGGTCGTAAGTTGACAGCTGTTTGCAGTGTCCTGCGATTGTGGTTTTGCCAAATTATCCGCATTACTCTGTTTTGGCAAAATCACACCGTGGCAAACGATGAGATGCAGGGTTCGCTTAACAGAGGTGGATCTTTGCTGTAAAAACGACCATAAAATCAGGTCAGACGTGCAGCCAGCAGTTTTACCAATGTTACAAATGATGAACGTAACGGGCAAGCAAGCTCCATTTACGGCCCTTAGTTGTGACAATCGAAAAACACTTGGTTAATTTACAGGTAGTCCTAAACAGAATGGACCGGCTGCATTACTGCACATCTATGTTGAAGATTAGCTGTATTCAGCTGTTATTCTGCACCAAGGAGAGATACCACCTCACAGTAACAGAGAGAGGGACCTTGGGGTCCGAGTGGACGATCCCTTGACCGTGAGCCAGCTGTGTGCGGCAGCAGCCAAAAAACTAACACAATCCTGGCTTGTATAAACAGAGGCACAGAATCAAGGTCACGCGAAGTAATTAGTATTGCTTTATAAAGCCTTAGTAAAAGCACACCTGGAATCCTGCAGCCAATTTTGGTCACCGTATCACAAAAAAGATGTTGAGAGTTTGGAAAAAGTTCAGAGAAGAGCAACTAAGATGATCCAAGGGCCTGGAGACTAAAACATACGAAGAACGGCTGCGAGACTTGGGTTTGGCCAGTCTAGAGGGCGTACATGATAGCAGGTTTCCAGCATTTGAGGGGCTGCCCCAAAGAAGAGGGGGTCAATTTATTTTCCGAAGCACCAGAAGGCAGGAGAAGAAACAATGGATGGAAAGTAAACAAGGAAGAAAGCAACCTGGAACTAAGGAGAAACTTCCTAAGAATGAGGAAATTACCCAGTGGATCAGCTTGCCTTCACAATAGGATGGAATTGAATAGAGCTGGAAGGCACCATGGAGGTCTTTTAGTCCAGCCCCTTGTTCAAGCAGGAGAAACTATACCATTTCAGAGATTGTGAAGGTTTTTAAGAAGAGTGTGTGAACAACCATTTGTCTGAAATGGTATAAGGTCTCCTGCTTGAGTAAGGGGTTGGACTAGAAGACCTCCAAGGTCCCTTCCATATCTATTTCTATTTATTTCTATTTCTATTTCTATTCTATCCGCAAGCTGTCCCACTGGTTAATTGTACTCACTGTTAGGAAGTTTCTCCTTAGTTCCAGGTTGAAAACCACTAGGGTAGAAATACTGTCTCCCTCCGGGAAAAACTCTGAATTAAAGATGTTTCACGACCCAGCTAGGTAACATTATCAATATGCAAGAGTTGGGACATGAAAGCTCTGTAAAAACAACTAAACTCAGAGAGCTCCAAGGACCCCACAATCTTCCTCCTCTTTTCCACAAACCCCCTTCTAGCATTGATGATGTTGCCTAGTTTGATAATGAAACGTCTGCAAGGAAACCACCCAGCTCAGAGGGCACCAAGGCCCCACACTCCTCCTTCTCCTCCTCCCTTCTAGCACTGATGATGTTCCCTAGTTGGGTCATGAAACATCTATAAGGAAACCCACCAAGCTCGGAGAGCACCCGGGACCCCACAGTCCTCCTCCTCCCTTCTAGCACTGAAGATGTTCCCTAGTTGGATCATGAAACGTCTGCAAGAAAACCACCCAGCTCAGAGGGCACCAAGGACCCCACACTTCTCCTTTTTGTAAACCCCACTCCCTTCTAGCATTGATGATGTTCCCTAGTTTGATAATGAAATGCCTGCAAGAAGACCTAGGTCAGAGACCCACCAAGGATCTCACAGGCTAAAACTAAACTACAAATATCCTACTAATTCAAATTGGGAGATCCTTGGTGCTCATTGAGCTGGGTGGTTTTCTTGCATACGTTTCATGACCCAACTAGAGAACATCATCAATGCTAGAAGGGAGGAGGAGGAGGAGGAGGAGGAGGAGGAGGACAACTGTGGGGTCCTTGGTGCTCTCTGAGCTGGGTGGTTTTCTTGCAGACGTTTCATGACCCAACTAGGGAACATCCATCAGTGAAGGCAAGAGATTCATTTGCTCACCAGCCAGCGTTAATTTCCCAGAAAAACATTGTTATATCTAACCCCACCAAAGCACCAGTCTGCAGCAGTGCTGGACTTTGACTTGGTTGATGGAGCAGAATTTCTGCCACGAGGCTGAGGGATTCTAGTTCTGGAGAAAGAGACGAGGGTCCTACTGGAGTTGCATCTTTGCAACCAAGATCTCCTGGCCAGATTTGTCAGGAACAGGCTTACTCTCAGCTTGCCGGAGAGGAGGGAGAGACTTTTGAGTTCCCGGTCCCAAAAAAGGAACATGCACATGTCCTTGAGGGAGCCGCCATTATGGTGTCCCATCTTCTGTGGTCAATAAAGGCCACAGGGGAAGCACCCAGCCGTGTGCGGCAGCTGCCAAAAAAAGCCAACACAGTGCTAGGCTGCATTAACAGAGGGATAGAATCAAGATTGTGTGAAGGGTTAATACCATTTTACAAGGCCTTGGTAAGGCCACACTTGGAATACGGCATCCAGTTTTGGTCGCCACGATGTCAAAAAGATGATGAGATTCTGGAAACAGTGCAGAGAAGAGCAACAAAGATGATCAGGGGACTGGAGGCTCAAACATACAAGGAACAGTTGCTGGAATTGGGAATGTCTAGTTTAATGAAGAGAAGGACGAGGCGGGACAGGATGGCAGCCTTCCAGTATCTCACGGGCTGCCCCAAAGAAGAGGCAGTCAAGCTATTCTCCAAAGTGCCCGAAGGCAGGATAAGAAGCAACGGATGGAAACTGATCAAGGAGAGGAGCAACCTAGAACTAAGGAGGAATTTCCTGGCAGTGAGGACAATTAACCAGTGGAACTCCTTGCTTCCAGAAGCTGTGAATGCTCCAACACTAGAAGTCTTTAAGAAGAGACCGAACAGCCATTTGTCTGAAAGGGTATAGGGCAGGGGTAGGCAATCTTGGCTCTTTTATGACTCGTGGACTTCAACTCCCAGAATTCCTGAGCAGCTGGCTCAGGAATTCTGGGAGTTGAAGTTCACGTCAGAAAAGAGCCAAGGTTGCCTACTCCTGGATAGGGTTTTCTGCCTGAGCAGTGGGTTGGACTAGATGACCCTCAAGGTCCCTTCCAACTATTGATGATGATGATTTGCTTCAGCTCCCTGTCCATGCATTGATGATGCCCTTCACCCTCTGGGAATTGGAACCCATATATTGGAGGTTGCTGAGGTTGGAAAACCACCGGGATTGAAATGCAGAGTCTCCCCCCAGGAAAAACTCTGAATTAAAAAGATGTTTCAGGACCCAAGTAGGTAACATCATCAGTACACGCACGAGGCGGGTCATGAAAAGTCTGCAAGTCTGCACCAATCCTCCTCCTCTTCCTCTCTGTCTTTTCCCACAGCTGACTCAGGAATTCTGGGAGTTGAAGTCCACGAGTCATAAAAGAGCCGAGGTTGCCTACCCCTGGCCCAGGCAAACAAGCAAGCTGCTTAGCTACCCTGAACTATTGTTTCGGTCTTATCACTCCCACAACGTGCACCAGGGGATTCAGATCTGAGCAAGGACAAAGTCTATGCTGTGGACATGTAGAAAGCTGCAAGCGGTTGCTGCAAGAGCAGCAAGATTACCCGGGGTCCCATCCTGCACTGGCAGTCTTAAAAGAATACAGGTGGTCCTAACTCTTATGACCCACAATGGACCTCAACATTTGTCGCTGGTGGGACGTTTGTTAAGCGGCCTTTGTGGCCACACTTGTCCAGTGAACGACATAATACTAACTTGTTCGGTTAGCAACAGGTTTGCTAAGCGAATAAGGCTCCCCCCCCATTGAGTTTGCTGGCCAGAAGGTTGCAAAAGGGGGTGTGTGTCACATGACACTGGGACACAGCGCCCGTCGCAAATGCAAGACAGTCCCCGAGCGTCCGAATTTTGAGTCACGCGATGCTGCCACAATCCCGTGTGCGGAAACTTGACTTTTTTTTTCCCCCAGTGCTCTTGTAACTTTGAACCGTCCCTCAGCAGTTGTAAGTCGGGGACCCCCTGGCCCTAATGCAGACTTCGTGCCCCCTGGATGGCGGAGGAAACGTTTCCAAGATCGAAGGGGAACCACTTGGCCGTTCTTCTCCGACTGCTCTGCCCATCGTGCTGCACCGTCCAGACAATACACACAGGTGTGGGGACGGTGGGAGTTAAGGTAGCACCTCGGGGTGCAAACAGGGGCCCCGAGAAAGCCTCGGATGGGGGGGGCCCTACTGGCCCTCTTGCTGGGCAGACGTAGTGGCGATGCTTGCAGCTGCCACCTGGGCGCTAAGTCATGCCGGGTGGGTGGGTGGGTGGGTTTCGTGACAAGAGCTGGGGCCGAGCAGGGCAAGGGTCATCACGAGGGGTGCAATCTGGCGGGCTGCAGGAGTGAGGGGCAGTGATGTGTGGCCCCTTGTCGGGTGGGGTGGGGGGGTCTCGACAGACAGGCGGACGCCAGCGAGTGCCGTATTTTCTAGTTTTATATACAGAATACAGGAAAAAAGTTTCCGTAAAAGCTAAAACATTGCAATTACTTCTGTACATTAGAACTTAGCTGCTGAGAGAACAGGATGGATGGGGTGGGGTAGGGGGTAGGGTGGACGGGGAAAGCGTTGGGAACAAAAGGGAGGAAAAAACAGGATCACGACAAAAAAACGCTTTGCTACAATTAAGACAACCGGAGGCAACGTCATACCACATGTACCACTGTACACAGCTTTAAAAAACATTGAAAAATGCCGTCAGTTGATGTATTTACACAGCGCCCAAAATACTTCTCATCGGAAAACGGGGGTGGGGGGTGGGTTGGGGGGGAGGGGCACAGGATGTGGGCACGGGGGAGGGGGGGGACAAAAAAACACCGGCATGGGGGTGGGTGGGTGGGAAGAGTTGTGTCTTTACATTAAATAAAACAATGATAGTTGTATAGATTTTGCTGTATGAAAACTGTATTTCTCTCTTTTTTTTTTCAATATAAAAGCTATTGTCACTGGCACAAAATAGAAGAAGTTTTTGATTATTTTACAACGGCGAGGGAGCGCTTGCCGTGGGCCACGACCCCGCCGGCCGCCCCCCCCTCCGCCCAGCACAGCCTCCGCAGGTGGCAGTATCCTCTGCTTTGTGTTTTTTCCCCTTCTCCCCTCTCTCTCTCTCTCTCTTTTTTGTCTTTTTGTCTTTTAAATGAAATGTATAGTACAAATATATGTGCAAATGCCCCTAAAACTTGAGCAAACCATAAAAATTTTTTTAAAGTTCTTCATTTCATGCAAAGGGCGTCCAAAGTCTGCGCCCCGCCCCAGGTAGGGAAAAAAACAAAACAAAAAAAAAATGCGGACAGACGGGGTCGGGGGGGGGGTTGTGTGTGTCAAATGGGCGTCTCTGGTACAGGGGAGAAGAGGGGAGGGGCTTCTCCCCCCCTGACACCCCCTCCCCGATGGGCTGCCCCCAAAGCTCCTATGGCACTGAGTTGGACCGGAGCACCGCAGCTTGGTGGCCTTTGGGGCTCAGCTTCTCCTCCAGGTCCGTCTCCTGGGCTAAGGCCGAGGTGTCCCCCTTGGGCGGTTTGGTCGCAAACTCCGTGATGCTGAAGACGAACTGCAGGCAGCCCAGCTTGATGTAGCTGCCGTGGTGCAGGAGGGCCGTGCCCTCCCAGCCCGCCCCGCTGCCCCCGATCAGGCTGGAGCTGCTGGCCCGGCAGCCGCAGGGCGGATGGGGCTGGCCCTGGGCCTGGGCGCGCATGGCGACGGGCTCTCCGACGGGCGGTTGGGCGGGCAGCTCTTCCTCCGGCGGCTTCCGGCTCTTGTGGCGCTCTGGAGGGAGAAGAGGCAGAGGATGGAGGCCAAGGGGGAGAGGCTGGCGCCCCAGAAGCACACACACACACACACACACACCCGGTTTGCACCCCCTTTAAGTGCGGGCAGTCCTCGTCTTACGGCCACAGTGCAGCCCAGGATTGCTCATGCGCACGCTGAGATGGGTGGCCAATACATTTGACAAATAAAATAATAAAATTTAATTTAATTTAATTTAATAATTTAATTTGTATACCGCCCTTCTCCCGGAGGACTCAGGGCGGTGAACAGGGCAATACACAATAAAAAAAGAATACAAAAAATAAAAATACAAATTAAAAATTTGTATTAAAAACATAAATATTAAAAATAAAATGAAATAATAATAATAATAATAATAATAATAATAATAATAATAATAATAATAATAATAATAATAATAATAATAATAATAATAATTATTTTATTTGTATACCGCCCTTCTCCCGAAGGACTCAGGGCGGTGAACAGGGCAAACATATAATAATAAAGAATAAAGAATAACAAAATAGTAAAGTGAAAGGAAATGAAACGAAATAAAATAAAATAATAAAATAAAATAAATAAATAATAAAATAGTAGAGCGAAAGGAAATGAAATAAAATAAAATAATAAAACAAAAATAAAGAATAAAATAGTAAAGTGAAATGAAATGAAATAAAATAGTAAAGTGAAAATGAAGTGAAACGAAATAAAATAATAAAATAAATAATAAAATGGTAAAGTGAAATGAAATATAATAAAATAATGAAATGAAATGAAATAAATAAAAAATAAAGTGATGTAAGATAAAAAATTATATAATAAAATAAAAAACAGAAAAATAAACAGAATTAAATTTAAAAAGTAAAATTACAATAACACCAAACAATAAAAAACAAATACTGCCTCTGCTAAGCAAGGCGGCTGTTGAGAGAACCATGACCCCATTTTACGACGCTTTTGCCACACTTGTTAAGTGAATCACGGCAGTTGCTAGTCACTAAGTGAGTCTGTCATTAAAGGGATACTCGTTATCGGAATCTGGCTTTCCATCATCTTTGCTTGTTGGAAGTTGGCGGGAAAAGCCACAAAGGGTGGCCACAGAACCCCAGGATGCCGCAACCGTCGTAAGTACGAGTCAGTTGCAGAGCGTCCTAATTTTGATCACATGAACACGGGGACACTTTTCATAAGCATGAAAAATAAGACATGAGTCGCTTTTTTCAATGTTGTGTAACTTTGAACAGTCACTAAATCAGGGGTCCCCAAACTTGCCCACTTTAAGGCTGGTGGACTTCAACTCCCAGAATTCCTCAGCCAGCTGGCTGAGGAATTCTGGGAGTTGAAGTCCACCAGCCTTAAAGTGGGCAAGTTTGGGGACCCCTCCACTTAATGAACGGATGTAAGCCGAGGGCTGCCTGTGTGCAAACTCAATCTTCTTTCAAAATTAGCTGCAATCTTGCACTACAGCCAGTCCTCGCCTTACAACTGCTCATTTAGTGACCGTTCGAAACCACAACGGCACTGCAAAAAGCCACTTGCGGCTGTTTTTCACACGACGGGGTCAAAATCTGGACGCTTGGCAACGGACTCATATTTATGACGGTGGCTGTGTCCTGAAGCCACGCGATTCCCCTTTGGCGACCTCCTGACAATCAAAGTCAGATTCACGTAACGACCCTGTGACTAACTGAGCAACTGCAGCGATTCATTTAACGACGGTGGCTAGAAAGGGCGCAAAATTCACTTGGCAAATATGTCATCTTAGCAACAGAAATCTGGGGCTCAATTGTGGCCGTAAGTTGAGGACTATCTGTATTTTTTTTAATAATCTTTGGGGAATCCTCCGACAATGGAGAAATGGATTTAAAGACACACACACACACCGCACCCCTTTTCTGTGGTTTAAGAGAGGACCCAGCCTTTCCCTTCTGTGCAATTGCAATTCTGTGCAATTCCTAAATCAATACATTCAATAAAGTTGGTGAAATTTGCATTCCTGGCTTGACAACGATGCCTCGCCTACACATTACGCACAGTCACACACACAAATGTTCCGAGCCTCACAAGGGAAGATTTGTGTGTCAGAAAGAACGAGGAGGAAGCAGAAGTGAAATTCAGGGACGGTTTGAAAAATGCCCATAAAGAGGTATCTCCAGAGATGCCCATAAAAGACTAACCTCGTAGAGAGGGTGACAGGGGAGGGTCAGGACCAAGACTATGGGATGGATTTTTCCCCAGGGCTGCGGAGGGGGGGGGGGGAAGGGCTTAAGGACACCAACTTCTCTGGGTATGGGCTAATTGGGGGGTACGGGGGACCTCTAGTCATAAATCTCCAAAAACCGGACAGTCTGCATCATTACAATTCCAAGGAAATTTGGGGGCAGATCAGGGGTCTCCAACCTGTGGGTCGAGGACCACTACGGACTGTGGCCTACCAGCCACCGGGCCGCAGGACAGGTTGGCCAGTGTGTGCAAGTGGGTGCACGCACTCAATCCCACTTGTGACAGCGCCACGGCTGCACGGCCTAAGTGGGGCACCGCACAACCTAAAGGGGGCACCGCACTGCCTAAAAGGGGTGCGGCACAACCTAAATGGGGTGCCACACGGCCTAAACGGGGCGCCACACAGCCTAAAGGGGGCACAGGGCGCCGCACAACCTATAGGGGGCACCACACGACCTATAGGGGGCGCCACACAACCTAACAGGGCATCACACAACCTAAATGAGGCACCACACGGCCTACAGGGGGCAGCACACAACCTAAAGGGGGCACCGCACAACCTAAACGGGGCACCACACAGCCTAAAGGGGGCAGCACACAACCTAAACGGGGCACCACACAACCTAAATGGGATTCTGCATGACCTAAACAGGGTGCCACACAACCTAAAGGGGGCACCGCACGGCCTAAGCGGGGCGCCGCACGGCCTAAACGGGGCTGTGTGCGGCGAAAACAGGGCAGGGCTAGCGAGCGTCACGTGGGCACTAGCGCCACCCCATCTGCGTTGTGCGTCTGCTCGTGACCCCGTTTGCATGCCTGTGCGCATTAAATGCTTCCCCTTCCCTTTTCCTCCGGTGCGGCAACAGAGAAAGGCTGGGGACCAGGCAGCCCTTTTTGCAGGTTAAAAAGAAAAGCATTCGGGGTGCTGAGAAGGCCAACAGTGAGATGGGTGCTGCACAAATTTGATCAATCGATTGATCAATCACTTTGGCAACAACAACAACAAAAACAGGAGGAGCCCAGCGTCCTTCGTGCAGACTGCCAATTTTATTAACCAACAAATAAGGCCTCCTGCCCACACTTGTTCTTGGGTAACTACGGCTGCCATCCCACAAAGAGGAGTAGCAAGGTGTCGGGCAGAGGGAGTCCTCGACTTACAACCATTTGTTTAGCGACCGTTTGAAGTTACAACGGCACTGAATAAAAGTGGCGTAGGACCGTTTTTCACACTTACGACCGTCGCAGCATCCCCGTGGTCACGCGATCCAAATTCAGGTGCATGGCGACTGACTCACATTTATGACGATCGCAAAGTCCCTGGGGTCACGTGATCCCCTTTTGTGACCGTCCAACAAGCAAAGCCAATGGGGAAGTCGGATTCACTTAACAACCGTGTGACTAACTTAACCGCTGCAGGGATTCACTAAACAGTTGCGGCGAGAAAGGTCATAAAATGGAGGAAACTCACTTAACAACTGGCTTGCTTAAGCCACAGACATGTTGGGCTCAACTGGGGTCATAAGTCAAGGACTCTCTGTAACTGAGCAAACATTCCTAATCCTCTTTCCCTGTGAACCGTGGTCGTTAAGTCGAGGACTCCCTGTAACTCAAGGCAGCAAACATCCCTAATCCTCCGTCCCTCTCCTCAACCATGGTTGTAAGTCAAGGACTCCCTGTAACCCAAGGCAGCAAACATCCCTAATCCTCCCCCTCCTCAACCGTGGTGGTAAGTAGAGGACGACGTACACTGACACTTAAAAGTGGGGGTCAAGCTCACACGTCGGTGTCGTTCCCAATGAGCCACGCGGCCACCGATGCAGGGGCCACGTTGAAAAGTGTTTCTGTTTTGCGGGCCGCCCACCACTCCGAGCAAGCCAGCATCAGATCCTAAGAAGTAAAAGGATTCCAGGATAACCCTTTGGGCAAGTGTGTGTGTGTGTGTGTGTGTGTGTGTGGCAGCCCAGGAGAACTTACTGATCACGCTCTGCACTTTGGCGACCATGCTGCTGGGCGGGATGAACGCTGCCTTCTCGGAGAAGTCGCAGGAGTACAAGACGTTGTCCACCGTGGTGCCATGCTCGCTGTAGTTCAGCAGTTCGTAATGTTTGGTGTTCTGGGGAAGAAACACCGTTGCCACCAAACGGCCCAGGTTGCCGGGGGGGAGAGGGGGAGGGAGGGAAACAGCCAGAGCAGCGGAAAGCCCTGGGTGCCCGCCTTCCGGCTCTCACCTCATCGTAGAAGATGCAGGCGTGTTTGCCCGAGACGTAGTTGCAGTGACCGTAGTTTGTAAGGCACACGTCCATGTCTGCTCCTGTCGAACGGAGGAGGAAAGGGGGGGATCTCAGAACCGCAATCCGGGGGTCCCCACTACCGGTCAGGCCTTGGGTTGCTCACCTCCGCATTTCTTGTTCGTAAATCATGTATCAGCCGCCGCCTGGAGGGCGGCTTTCCCAGCGAGGGGGCCAGAGGGAGCCCCAGGAACGCACCCCGAGGGGCAGCGAAAGAGCGGAGGCGCTCCTTCCCCACCGCCGCCGACCACCCACACCTCCCAGCCACGCAGAGGACCAGCCCTTCCTTGCCTGTCCCGATGTAGAGGGTCCGGTAGCACATGTTCACCGCGTTGCCCGAGCCCAGCAGTGGGTAGAAGACCGCCCGGGCCTGCACCTCCTTCCTCCGTCCTGGAAAGGCAGAAAGATGCCCTGGGTGCCAAGCGCCTGGCGTGCCAGAGACGGGATCGCTCAGTTGCCATACGCCTCTCTCTCTGAACGCCGCTAAGAAGAACTGCGGCGGGCTCCACTTTCCCACAAGATCCCTCCCCAGGAAAAAAGGAGGCCCCCCCTTTTTTAACCCTCCCAACTCCAGGGAAAAGCTCGGCCGAGCTTCCCTGCTGGAAAGAGCGGGCTTTGCCCAGCTAGACTGCTCAGGGCAAGGGTGCCAGGGCGATGGTAGAACGGTCAGAAAGAAGGGGGTGTCCAAGGGAAGAGCAGCCGGGCCCAGGCTGGGGCTGGGGTGTCCCCTTCACTGCACAGACAGTCCGGCACCTGTCGCTGATGCTTTAATTCAGATTACGGCAGTACAGCGGTACTCAGCCGCTTCGAAACGTATCGAATTTGGTACTCGACGCATTTGGACGAGGACGTTTTTGTCCCGCCGCTCGTTGTTTGTTTGATACTCAACGCACCAGCTAGAACGTGTCGGTGTCAGCTGCCTGCTGACTCGCTACCTCCCTCCTTATGGGGAAAAATTTGTTTCGTGCTCATCGTTTTTGGTGCTCGTTGTGCCTCCTGCAACCGATCACGGATTAACGATGAGGATCAAGGTAGCGCTGTATCTACTCTAAGCAGGGGTGGGCACCTAGCAGGCTCTCGGGATTTGGCCCTTGGAGAGGGCAACACTTGGAGACCAAAGGGTTGAGTGGGGGGCAGGGGAGAGAGAGGGAGAGACAGAAAAAGAGAGAAGGAGAGAGAAAGACACAGAGGGAGAAAGAGAAAGAGGAAGAAAGAAAGAGAGAGGGGGGGAGAGGGAGAGAGAAAGAGAGGGGGAATGAGAGAGAAAAGAGAGAGAAAGAGAGGGGGAAAGAGAGAGAGAAACAAAGAGAGGGAGAAAGAGGGAGAAAAACACGAGGGGGAGAGAGAGAGAGAGACGGACACACAGAGGGAGAGGGAAAGACAGACAGAGAGAGGGAGAGAGGAGGAGAAAAACACAAGAGAGAAAGAGAACGAGAGAGAGAGAGGGAGAGAGGGAGAAAGAGAAAGGGAGAAAAAAACGAGAGGGAGAGAGAGAGAGAAAGGGAGAGAAAGACACACACAGAGGGAGAGGGAGAGAGAAAGAGGGAGAAAAACACAAGACAGAAGGAGAGAGAGACACAGAGAAAGAGAGAGAGAGAGAAGGAGAAAGAGAGGGAGGAAAACACGAGGAGAGAGAGAAGGAGAAAGAGAGAGACAGAGAGAAGAAACGGGGCACATGCAAGAGGACGCCAAGCCCCCAATTCTCTTTTAAACCCAGCCCCCCCCCCCAGTTGGAAGGCCGGGATTATGGCGGCCCAGACTACCTTCGGCAGGGCTGCTGGCAGAAGTGGGCGGGGGGCTTCCCACGCGGTCGGCTGCGGGCTGAGCTTTGGAGGCGAAGAGCTGGTGTATTCTCTGCAAGGCCAGGAACTTGATCAGTTTCTCATCCAGCATCCCGATCTCAATCTCTGCTAACAAAAAGGCAAGGGGGTGGATCAAGCGGAGAGCCTGGGCCGGGCCAAGGAGCCAGCCAACCCCGAGGAGCCGCAAGCAGCCTCCGAAGAAAGCCCCAAAGGACTGCACGTCCCCCCCACCCCCCAACCCCCCGACGGGTTACAGGAAGAAACCAAGAGGTGGGCCGGCTGGCTGTTTGGAGCACATGACAAAGCTTGAGAATGGGACCGTTCCCTCGGCCAGCCATCGACGCGTTCGTGTCTCCGTGCAGTGCCCACCGCAAGCCCTAAAGGTGCTTTTCCAGGACATAACTGGACTTTTGCTTTTCTCTGAAGACGTTTCCCTTCTCCTCCCAGAAGCTTCTTCAGCTCTGGCTGGAGAACGGGAGGATTTATACTCCTTGCAGACAGCCGGTCCTTCTGGCTTCCTTTTGGAGAGTCCTTGAGGCCTCTTGGAGGTTTACACCTGTGTCCTCAGGGTCATCAGAGGGGTGCAAATGGGTGTGGAGCCTTCTAGGAACTGCTGAAAGGACCGTGGGGTAGGCCGGAACCAGAGTAACAAACAGTTGGGAAGGATCTTTTGGTCATCTAGTCCAACCCCCTGCCCAAGTAGGAGACACTACACCATTTCTGACAAGACAGCAGTCCAGTCTCTTCTTGAAAGCCTCCAGTTCATGAAACTCCCACAACATCTGTAGACAAACTCTTCTACTGATTTCTTGTTCTCACTGTCAGGAAATTTCTCCTTATTTCCAGGTTGAATCTCTTCTTGATCTTTTTCCGTCCGTTATTCCCCGTCTGGCCTTCGGGTGCTTTGGAAAAAAGGTGGACCCCCTTCCTCTCTGTGACCACTCCTCAAATACTGGAAGGCTGCTATCCTGTCCCCCCTCGCCCTTCTCTTCATTAAACTAGACATTCCCATTTCCAGCAGCCATTCCTTATATGTTTTCGCCTCCAGTCCCCTGATCCTCTTTGTTGCTCTTCTCTGCACTCTTTCTAGAGTCCCAACACTTTTTTTGTAGTGTGGCTGACCAAAATTGCTTCCAGTATTCTAGCTGGGGTCTTACTAAGGCTTTGTAGAGTGGTATTAGTGCCTCACGCGGTCTTGACTGACTCCCTCTGTTAATGCATCTTAGGATTGCGTTGGCTTTTCTGGCTGCCACTGCACACGGCTGGCTCATGTTTAATGGACTGTCCACTAAGACGCCAAGATCCCTCTCAGAGTTGTTAATAATAATAATGATGATGATGATAACCTGTGTCAATCATTGGTGCCAGTCAATTTGAGTGTTCAGTTGACTGAGTTTCATGTTTTATGAATAAAAGTTTTATATAATAATAATAATAATAAGTTGGAAGGGACCTTGGAGGTCATCTAGCCCAACCCCTTGCTCAGGCAGGAAACCCTATACCATTTCGGACAAATGGCTGTCCAGTCTCTTCTTAAAAACTTCCAGTGTTGGAGAATTCACCGGTTCTGGAGGCAGGTCGTTCCACTGGTTAATTGTTCTCATTGTTAGGAAGTTTCTCCTTAGTTCCAGGTTGCTTCTCTCCTTGATTGATCACAATAGTAAAGTTGGAAGGGTCCTTGGAGGTCATCTAGTTCAACCCCCCCGCTCACGCAGGAAACCCTATACCATTTCAGACAAATGGCTGTCCAGTCTCTTCTTAAAAACTTCCAGTGCTGGAGCATTCACAAATTCTGGAGACAAGGAGTTCCACTGATTAACAGAATAACAGACGTGGAAGGGACCTTGGAGGTCATCTAGTCCAACCCCCTGCTAAGGCAGGAAACCCTCTACCATTCCAGACAAGTGGCTGCCCAGTCTCTTCTTAAAAACTTCCAGTGTTGGAGCATTCACAGCTTCTGGAGGCAGGTTGTTCCACTGGTTAATTGTTCTCACTGCCAGGAAGTTTCTCCTTAGTTCCAGGTTGCTTCTCTCCTTGGTTAGTTTCCATCCGTTGCTTCTTGTCCTGCCTTCAGGTGCTTTGGAGAATAGAATAGAATGGAATGGAATAGGAATAGAGCTGGAAGGGACCTTGGAGGTCATCTAGTCCAACCCCCTGCTCAGGCAGGAAACCTGTCAGGAAGTTTCTCCTTAGTTCCAGGTTGCTTCTCTCCTTGACTAGTTTCCATCCGTTGCTGCTATTGTGCCTGGTTCTGCCCAATCCATGTGTGTCCTTTTGGGCTTCTCTTGCCTAAGTGTAGGACTTGACATTTCTCTACCCTGAATTTCATTTTGTTCGACAAGGCCCAGAGAACTGTTCGAGCCAGCGGTCCCGTCGGTCCAAAATGTGGACTTTGCTGTCTTCCAGAGTGGCCTTAAGAGTCGCCGTCAGCAGCCCCTCCGCATTTGAAAGACCAAGGCCCCTCTTTCGAAGGCAGCAAAGTCCACATTTTGGACAGACAGGACCGCCGGTTTGAAAGGGGGTCCAAGAGGCCATCTGGATCAAAACTGAACAGCCTTCCCTCAACAGAGGGGGGGGGGGGGAGAAATACAACACCACCCATCTCCTGTTTACAACACAGGCCTTTCAGCCGTTCCAAAAAGGTTCCACACCTGTTTTACACTCAGGTGACCCAGGTGAAGATACAGATAAACCTCCAAGTGGCCTCCGGCACTCCCAGAAAGAGGGCGAGTGACCAGATGACTGCAAGGAATGTCAATCCCTCCATGCTCCACCATTCAGTCAGAACTGAAGAAGTTTCTGGGATGAGAAGCGAAAGGTCTTCAAAGGAAAACAAGAAAGTCCAGTGGCCTCCTGAAAAAAAAAGGCGCCTTTGGGACGATCCTGACCTGGGTGAGGGAGAATCTCCACAGACGTTCTGCCCATGGCAAGAATCCCATCGGAGAAGCATTTGCCCTCCTGGGGAAACGAGACCTTCACGAAAGACCCTCACCTCCGCTGCCGTCGATTAATGCCTTCACGGGACCTGCAACGTCCACTGCGGCCGAAGAATTGGAAGGGAGCGAGGAAGGGGTAGCTAAACCAGGAAGGGGACCCGGGCTGACCTTTCCATCTGGAGACGAGAGAAAAGCAAAGAGGTCAGGTCAGGTTAGGGTTACATCTCCCAGTTCTGGACAGACTGCTAAATCCCTTTATAACAGGGGTCTTCCCTTTGATGACTTGTGGACTTCAAGTCCCAGAATTCCTTAGTCAGCGTGCCTGCCTGAGGAATTCTGGGAAGTCCGCAAGTCATAAAAGGGCCAGCTTTGAAGACCCCTGCTTGTGGACTTCAACTCCCAGAATTCCTCAGCCAGCATGCCTGGCTGAGGAATTCTGGGAGTTGAAGTCCACAAGTCATCAAAGGGCCAAGTTGGAAGACCCTTACTGGTGGACTTCAACTCCCACAATTCCTCAGCCAGCATGCCTGGCTGAGGAATTCTGGAAGTCCACAAGTCATCAAAGGGCCAAATTGGAAGACCCTTGCTTGTGGACTTCAACTCCCAGAATTCCACAGCCAGCATGCCTGGCTGAGGAATTCTGGGAGTTGAAGTCCACAAGTTATCAAAGGGCCAAGTTGGAAGACCCTTACTGGTGGACTTCAACTCCCACAATTCCTCAGCCAGCATGCCTGGCTGAGGAATTCTGGAAGTCCACAAGTCATCAAAGGGCCAAATTGGAAGACCCCTGCTTGTGGACTTCAACTCCCAGAATTCCACAGCCAGCGTGCCTGGCTGAGGAATTCTGGGAGTTGAAGTCCACAAGTCATCAAAGGGCCAAGTTGGAAGGCCCCTGGTTTATAACCAAGCCAGTGCAATGAAAACTAACAAACGCTCGGAAACGGCTGTGATTACAGTAGTCCTCGACCTACGACCACAGCGGAGCCCAAAATTTCTGTTGCTAAGCGAGACATTTGTTGTGGGTTCTGCCGCATTTTAAGACGGCTCTTTTAGCCAAAGTTAAGTAAAATCACGGCAGTTATTAAATCAATAACCCGGTCATTGTGAATCTGGCTTTCCCCCCCGACTCTGCACGTAAGAAGGTCGCAAAAGGGGATCACCGTGAACCCAGGGGACAGTGCGACCGTCACAAATGTGAGCCGGTTGCCAAGCCTTTGAATTCTGATCACCTGACCATGGGGACGCTGCAAAGGTTGTTAAGTGTGAAAAACGGTCAAAAGTTATTTGCAGCGCCGTCTTAAGTTCGAACGGTCACTTAAGTCGAGGACTACCTGTATCCTTTATGACAACTGTCCTGTTGGCGTGCAGTGGCAAAAGAAACAAAATCTATTTGTGAGTGGGGCTAGACACAGAAGGAATTACGACTGGGAAAAGGCAAAAAAAAAAAACAGAGGAAAATTTTTTCTGGTTGAGAGAAAAACCTCCTTCTTCTACCTTTCAGTCCAAATTTAGCTTCTGGGATAACCTGCACACTCTGAACAAGTTCTTTGTGCCGCTAAAAAGCTCTTTGTTCGATATTTGCATTGTCAAATTATGGCAATCTCCCTTCGGTCCCTCCGGATACAAATAATAGAGCAGCGCCTCAGTACTTGTCGGTTACTCGTTCCAGGAACCGGTTCCGTGGAGGGAGGCTTTTCCACGCACCGGAGGGCGCGTGGTTTTGTGTGCTGCCCGCATCTCACGGATGGGGCTTTGCTGGTTTCTGCAGCCCGGTTGCTGGCGTGCCGCGGCCCGGTGCTGGTTCACGGACCGGAGGTTGGGGACCCCTGTTCTAGATGATGCGACGAAATCCAAAACCGACAAGTCCTGAGAAAACCACGGGACTTACCACGGGACCCGCTATTTCAGCCGGAAGAAATAGCGAGTCACGAGGCAGCCGAAGCCGGCAAGTCCTTCCTTGCATGTCGACTAGCGGGAGAAAGAGGAGGATTCTGCTTCAAAGGGCGTCCAATTACGAATTCGACGCATTTTGAAACAGTCAAGCCTCGAGATACGACTGGAATAAATACGCTAATAAACAATAAACCTCCCGTGAAGACAGACCATAGAGGGGACCTTAGGTAGCAACAGCAATAGCACTTAGTCTTATATGCCACTTCATAGTACTTTTACAGCCCTCTCTAAGAAGCTTTGCAGAGTCAGCCTATTTACCCCCCCTCCCCCCAAAAAAAACACAATCTGGGTCATTTTACAGAGTCATTTTCCATCCTCAGAAGGACGGAAGGCTGAGTCAACCTGGAGCCGGTCAGGATCGAACTTCCTGGCAGTGGACAGAATTAGCCTGCAATGCTGCGTTCTAACCACTGCGGCACCAGGACAGGAAAGAGAGGAAGGAAGGAAGGAAGGAAGGAAGGAAGGAAGGAAGGAAGGAAGGAAGGAAGGAAGGAAGGAAGGAAGGAAGGAAGGAAGGAGATGGAGGGAGAAAGAAGGAGGGAAGGAAGGAAGGAGATGGAGGGAGAAAGAAGGAGGGAAGAGAGGAAGAAAACGGGAGGGAGAAAGAATGGAGAAAGGAAGAAAGGAAGGGAGAAAATGGAGGGAGAAGGAAGGAAGGAAGGAAGGAAGGAAGGAAGGAAGGAAGGAAGGAAGGAAGGAAGGAAGGGGTGAAAGGAGGGAGGGAGAAGGAAGGAAGGGAGAAAATGGAGGGAGAAGGAAGGAAGGAAGGGGTGAAAGGAGGGAGGGAGGGAAGGGAGGAAGGAAGGAAGAAAATGGGAGGGAGGGAGGAAGGAAGGAGGGAAGGAAGAAAATGGGAGGAAGGAAGGAAGGAAGGAAGGAAGGGAGAAAAGGGAGGGAGAAGGAAGGACTGCTGGCAGCCAGCAGTCAGCAGAAGTAGCCTCCAGTACTGCACTCTAACCACTGCGCCACCCTGCTTTGGGACGCCTTCCCTCAGGCACGAGGCCCAGGGCTGCAAGACAGCAGAGCAGCCTTAGGCCACGGCACAGAGAGCAGAGCCCTGGACTTCTGCAGCCTGTGTCCACTTTGTGCCACGCCAGGCACGGCCACAATCGCCAAGTGCAGCCCGGACCTGTTTCCTTGGCGTCACGCAGGCATCCACGGCAAACCTGACCCCAGCAGTTGTACTGGAAAGACATAGCAGAATAACAGAGTGGGAAGGGACCTTGGAGGTCTTCTAGTCTAACCCACAAGTCTTAAAAGCTCCAAGGTTGGACAGCCCTGAGATACGGTCGCCTGCTTCAGCAGGGGGTTGGACTACATGACCTCCAAGGTGCCCTACAAGATTCCAGACTGCCCTTCTTAAAAGAGGCTTTAAAAAAACAATCTTGCCTTTGGAAACAAAAAGGCCTTTATTCAGGATTTCTGGCAAGTGGGGGCTGGAGCAGAAGCCCCCCCCAGTCATCCTCTGTGCTCACCTGGAGGTGGGGCTGACGAGCAAAAGCCGTGGGCAGGGGCCACGGCGGAGCCTCCCTCCCCTACAGCCGCCTGGTGGGGAGTGAGTGCCCACGTGGCGGAGACGGGAGAGTCCGCTGCGCCCAGGTCCGTGGCCAGCAGAGGCCCGATCGGCGCCTGAGTGTTCTTCTGCGGCCACGCCGTGGCAGCTTCCAGGCTGAAGCAGGAGCTGGGGATGGAGGCCAGCAGGGTGGTGACCGGCACGGCGACCTTGTGCGGGCACGAGACAGGTCCCGCGGCGTTCTCCGTCTTCACCACCGCGCCAGCCACGTGGTTGAGGAGCCCGTAAGCCGCCGGGGGAGTGGTGGGCCTCGGCCAGGGCTGCTGCCGGTGAGACACGGAGCCGCCCTGCCCGCTCAGCCTGGACGAGGCGGGCACCGAGGCCTCGCCGTAGAAGCTGGGGCCGTTGATTTTCACCTCGGCGGCCCCGCCGAGGCCGTTGGAGGTCCCGCAGGGGGGAGCCTTCTTGGGCCTGTCCGCGGAGGAGGGGTAGGGGGTCTCGTCCTGCAAGGAGTTCTGGGGGGTGAGCCCCACGGGGCAAGAGGCCGGACAGTTGGAAGGGGTGGTGGGCTTGTCCGCGGCCCGGTACGGACTGGCCAGGGAGCCGTCGGCCGCCAGCACCGGCTTGACATCCCCTTTCTCCAGCTGCTCCGAGTCCCAGGAAAAAGGGGCCTGCTTGGCTGATAAGTGTTTGAGGATGCTGCACTGCAGGGCCACGATGCTGCACAGCCACTGAAAGAGAAAGGGAGGTCAGAGGTCAGGGAGGATAAACGGTCAGCTTTGCCCCCCCTGCTCTCAGTCCAGCCGCAGGTAGCCCTGGCAGGGCTGGTCCGAGGTAGCGAACTGCCCGGAGAGCAAGCTGTAAGCGCTAGGGGGAAGTATGCAGGCAGTCCTCGACTGACGACAAATGGAGCCCAACCTTTCCGTCACTCAGCGAGGCGGCTAAGTGACATTTTGCCCCATTTTATGACCTCTCATGGCATCCGGCCCTCTCAATTCCTGGCAAACAGATGGGGAAGAAATGGAGGTAGTGACAGATTTTATTTTCCTGGGCTCCAAGATCACCGCAGATGGGGACTGTAGCCAAGAAATTAAAAGACGCTTGCTCCTGGGGAGGAAAGCCATGGCAAATCTAGACAGCACCCTAAAAAGCAGAGACATCACCCTGCCAACAAAAGTGCGTATAATCAAGGCTGTGGTCTTCCCAGTTGCAATGTATGGCAGTGAAAGCTGGACCGTAAGAAAGGCCGAGCGCCAAAGAATGGAGGCCTTTGAACTCTGGTGCTGGAGAAGACTCCTGCGAGTCCCTTGGATTGCAAGGCGATCGAACCGGTCGGTCCTAGAGGAGATCCACCCTGACTGCTCTTTAGAAGGCCAGATCCTGAAGCGGAAACTCAGATCCTTTGGCCACCTGATGAGGAGGAAGGACTCGCTGGAGAAGAGCCTCATGCTGGGGGCGACTGCATCGCATTGCTGACGGGGCGACTGCAAGGGGTTCGCTTAAGAGCCGTGGCAAGGAAGGTCGTAAAACAGGGCAAAGCTGGCTCGATAAACGCCTTGCTCGCCCGCGGGAAACGTCCGTCGCGGTCGTAAGTCAGGGACTACCTCTGTTCCAAATCTGTGGCCTGCTTCCCTTGGGCTCTTCTAGCAGCAGCCCCCGCCCCAAGCCGAGGAAAGGGGCTCCGTGGGGCAGAGGGGAGGGCCCTCCTTGGTACGAGGCGAGCCAAACCGACCCCCCAACTAAGGGAAGGAGCCGGGCTAATTGGCCTCACTGGGTTTCTGTGGGGGCTGGGGGAGCTCGGCTTGGGTGGGAGGGAATAATAATAATAATAATAACAATAATAATATGATGGATGAAACGTGTAACAGGGATACCCATTGTCATCGGGGCACTGGGAACGAGGTCCAAAAACTTTACAAAACACATCAAGAAACTGCAGCTTCCTGCAATAACTCCAGCAAAGCTGCAAAAAAATTGCGCTACTCGGAACATCTTACGTTTTAATTTAATTTAATTTAATTTATTAATATTTCTATACCGCCCTTTTCCCGAAGGACTCAGGGCGGTGATACCTGGTTGATACCTAGGAGGCTGGCAGCAACCCGTGTCAACCATTAGTGCCAGTCAATCTGAGTGTTCAGTTGACTGAGTTTCATGTTTTATGAATAAAAGCTTTATAATGATGATGATGATGTTGGAAGGGACCTTAGAGGTCATCTAGTCCAACCCCCTGCTCAGGCAGGAAACCCTATACCATTTCAGACAAATGGCTATCCAATCTCTTTTTAAAAACTTCCAGTGTTGGAGCATTCACAGCTTCTGGAGGCAGGTGGTTCCACTGATTTAACTGTTAGGAAATTTCTCATTAGTTCCAGGTTGCTTCTCTCTTCAATCGGTTTCCATCCGTTGCTTCTCGTCCTGCCTTCAGGCGCTTTGGAGAACAGCTTGACTCCCTCTTCTTTGGGGCAGCCCCTGAGATACTAGAAGGCTGCTATCATGTCTCCCCCTCACCCTTCTCTCCTGAACTTTTACAGAATAACAGAATGACAAAGTTGGAAGGGACCTTGGAGGTCATCTAGTCCGACCCCCTGCTCGGGCAGGAAACCCTATACTATTCCAGACCAATGGCTGTCCAGTCTCTTCTTAAAAACTTCCAGTTTTTGGAGCATTCGCAGCTTCTGGAGGCAAGGAGTTCCACTGGTCAATTGTTCTCACTGTCAGGAAGTTTCTCCTTAGTTCCAGGTTGCTTCTCTCCTAGATTAATTTCCTCTGCCGGATGGCCCTGTCCCAATTCTAAGACCCAGAGAGGGGGGCGTTGGCTGCAGCCTGCCAGGAGGGCAACCCCCTGACCCTGCCCACCCTCCCCCCGACTGCCCCCCCACACAACAAAAATACGAGGCGTGTCAGCCGTTACCTCTTGCTGTTCAGCCTGGGCGGCTAAGTGCTGGGAAGCGCTGCCGGGGGGCTTCGGTAAAGACTCCTCGGAAAACCCGTTGCAAATCAGCTCCCCGTTCCGGATGGCCGCCGGCGCCATTAATGCTGGTGGGATCCGATACTGGGACTTGATGGCCTCCGGGACCTGCGGGCAGCGGAGAAGAGAAGGTCGTTACGGCCATCGGAGGCTGGCATCCCCTGGCACTGCAAGGGAGGCCACGAGGATGGCTGGGGACGCCCGGGAGGGCTGTCGGATCTGCCGTCGCTTCAGCCGGGCTTCCCCTGGTGGCAGCCTGGCGTAAAACACGGGGGGAGCGGAGCGTGGTGAAATGATGGGAAACAGAAGCGGAACCAAGAGCCCTCCAGGGACACCGGTTGGGCCCATCAAAGAGGTGCCAAACATCAGAAGTGTTACCAAAACATGAGGGGTCCCTGGTGCCCTCTGAGCTGGGTGGTTTCCTTGCAGACGTTTCATGACCCAACTAGGGAACATCAGGGCTAGAAGGGGAGGGGTGGTTTGTGGGGGGGGGGAGGAGGAGGAGGAGGAGGAGGAGGAGGAGGAGGAGGAGGAGGAGGAGGAGGAGGAGGAGGACAACTGTGGGGTCCCTGGTGCCCTCTGAGCTGGGTGATTTTCTTGCAGACGTTTCATGACCCAACTAGTAACTTCATCAGTGCTAGAAGGGAGGAGGAGGAGGAGAACAACGATGACCACAGCTGTGGGTCCTTGGTGCTGAGTTTGGTGGTTTCCTTGCAGACATTTCATGACCCAGAGAACATCATCAGTGCTAGTTTTGTGTAGAGATGGTGGTGGTGGTGGTGGAGGAGGAGGAGGAGGAGGAGGAAGAAGAGGAAGACTGTGGGGTCCTTGGTGCTGAGTTTGGTGGTTTCCTTGCAGACATCTCATCACCCAAATAGAGAACAGGGCCTCCTCAGGGTGCCACCGGTCAAAGAATGCCGACTGGTGGCCCCCAGGGGGAGGGCGTTCTCTGTGGGCGTGCCGGATTTATGGAACCATCTTCCGGTCGAGCTCCGGATGGCGCCCAATCTCGTCTCCTTCCGGCGCGATCTTAAAACCTACCTCTTTGAACAAGCTGGCCTGGCCTGATGGGATGGGGTCGGGTTTTATAAATTGATCTTAACCTTTTAATCTGTATTAATTTATTACGGGCATTGCTGTTTAATTACTTTTTAATTTTTGTACCTTGTTTTTATTATGTATTGCCCTGTTCACCGCCCTGAGTCCTTCGGGAGAAGGGCGGTATACAAATTAAATAAATAAACAAACAAACAAACAAACATCATCAGTGCTAGATTTGTGTAGAGGTGGTGGAGGAGGAGGAGGAGGGGGAGGAGATGGGGAGGGGGAGGACTGTAGGTCCTTGGTGCTCTCTGAGCTTGACTATTTTCTTGCGGACGTTTCATGGCCCAGCTAGGGAACATCATCAGGGCTAGTAAAGAATGCAGTTTGCTCTCAGTTTTATATTCTGCTGGTTGCCCTGTCAGTGTCGACGGTCTTAAGAGATGCTTTGGCTGTTGGCTCTCGGGCAGTTTCTTGGTTGGGCTGTTGTTCCAATCCGGTTCTAGCCCTGAGTTGACCTAGTTTGGGTAAGGAAACCACCCAGCTCAGGGAGCACCCAGGGCCCCTCACGTCAACCCTCAGCTACAAATATCCTCCTTTATTGTTACCAAAAACAACTAATTTCAACTTTATGGGACCCTGGAAAGATGACCAGGGAGGAAGTAAACGGAATGACAAAGCTGGAAGGGACCTTGGAGGTCCTCTAGTCCAATCCCCTGCACAGGCCTATACCATTTCAGACAAATGGCTCAGGCCCGGGGTACTTGCGAGACCACCTGCTGCCATTGTCAACCTCCCTTCGCCCGGTCCGCTCCCACAGAGTCGGCCTCCTCAGGGTTCCCTCGGCCAGGCATTGCCGGCTGGCGACTCCCGGGGGGAGAGCCTTCTCTGTGGCCGCACCGACCCTCTGGAATGAGTTGCCCCCGGAGCTGCGGATGGCCCCTGACCTTCGGTCCTTCTGCCGTGACCTGAAGACCTGGTTGTTCCAACAAGCGGGCCTGGACTGACTACGTATTTTAATTAGGCTTTTACTGGGTTTTAAATTGTCATGTAATCGTTGTATTTACTAGTTTAATTCTTTTTAAATTTTCATTCTATGTTTGTTCTTTTTTAATTTTTATTGTTGTGAGGCACCCTGAGTCCTTAGGGAGAAGGGCGGCATATAAATTTAAGTAAGTAAGTAAGTAAATAATGAATGGCTATCCAAACTCTTCTTAACCTGGCTAATGCTGTAATCTTCAGATCCGGCTTTCCTACGCTGTAACCACTTGGCTTTACTAAAAGTATACCTTTTGCTGCAAATGGAGTCATGGGTCTTTCTTTCCTAAATGCCCAGTTTGGGGTAGAAATAGAATAGAGAATGTAGAGTAGAGTAGAGTAGAGTAGAGTAGAGTAGAGTAGAGTAGAGTAGAGTAGAGTAGAGTAGAGTAGAGTAGAATAGAATATGGAAAGAATATGGAAAGAATAGAATAGAATAGAATAGAATAGAATAGAATAGAATAGAATAGAATAGAATAGAATAGAATAGAATAGAATAGAATAGAATAGAATAGAATATAGGACCTTGGAGGTCTTCTAGTCCAGCCCCCTGCTCAGGCAGGAGAACCTACACTATCTCAGACAGGTGACTCTCTATCTCTTCTTAAAAACCTCCAGTGATGGAGCGCCCACGATTTCTGGAGGCCAGCTGTTCCACTGGCTAATTCTCCTCACTCTCAGGAACCTTCTCTTTAATTCCAGGTTGCTTCTCTCCTTGATCAGCTTCCAACCGTTGTTTCCCGTACTGCCCTCTGGTGCTTTGGAGAATAATGTGACCCCCCTCCTCTTTGTGGCAGCCCCTCAAGTACTGGAACGCTGCTATCATGTCCTCCCTATTTCTTCTTTTCTTTAGACCAGCCAAACACAAGTCCCGCAGCCGTTCTTCTTATGTTTTGGTCTCCAGGCCTTGGATCCTCTGTTGCTGCTCTTTGCACTTTTTCCAAACTCTCCAACATCTTTTTGGTGAGACGGTGACCAAAACTGGCTGCAGTATTCCAGGCGTGGCCTTACTAGGGCTTGATAAAGCGGCACTAATACCTTCGCGTGATCTTGATTCTAGGCCTCTGTTTATGCAGCCCAGCCAGGATTGTGTTGGCTTCTTTTTTTGGGGGGGGGGGAGCCGGGCTGCGGCGGATGCCGCTGCCTGTGTGACCCGGGGTCTCCTACCTTGAGCCCCTTCCTCTTCCCCGACTGGACCACCCGGCGGTTGGGCGGGTGCTTCTTGTGGATCCGGTTCAAGAAGTCCACCTTCACCGCGTGCTGAGAGATGGTGTCCTGGAAGCGGTCGAAGACCTGGCAGCGGTTGCTGAGCGTCATGTTCTTCTGGTTCAGCTGAAAGAGACGGAGCGGAACTAAGGAAAAACAGCCATTTGCTCTCACACCCCCCCCCAGCCCCCCCACCACCACCCCGACTCCAAGGGGAGGCCCCGGCTTACCACCACGTGCTCAATGTGATTGGGGCACATCCAGCGGCCCAGCGGCATGGCCGTGAGGGGGGGCTCCAGGCAGTCCATGTGGAAGAGGAGAGGGCAATAGTCGCACTGGATGAGGGGGGCCACCCGGCAACTCCTGGAAAAGAAGACCGCAACCCCTTACTCCGTGGAGAAGACCGAAGTGGAGGGTGGGTGGGGGTGGATGTCCTCTTGGACTTTTCCCCTCTCCCTTTTTTAAAAAAAAATAAAAATAAAAAGTTTTTTTTACTGAATTTTATAAGGTTAGGGGAGAGGATATAATCAGAGTTTGGGATGGGGGTTATTTATTTTATTTTATTTTATTAAATTTATATACCGCCCTATTCCCGTAGGACTCAGGGTGGTTTACAGGGAAAATTAAAAAGCGCAACATACAAAAATTAAAATCACTTAAAACAATTAATTAATTCAAGTCCCCGAAATTTAAAACTAAAACCCAATTAAAAATGAAAACCCCTCAGTCTGGGCCAGACAGCTCGAAGAGCCAAGTTAGGATGGGAACGGGCTTGGAAACAACATTGGGGCTGCCCCCCCCCAATAACATTTCCAAGCTTTAGCAAACAGACTATCGTCCGGGTACAAATGTCCAATTAACGCTAATTAACGTAACAGCAAATAGCTGTAATGTATATTTATTTATTTTATTGGATTTGTATACCGCCTTATTCCCGTAGGACTCAGGGCGGTTTACAGGGCAGTTAAAACCATGCATACAAAAAATTAAAAACAAATAAAACAATTAAATTAAATTCAAGCCCCAAAAGTAAATCTAAAACCCAGTTAAATTAACAACACCACAGTCTGGACTAAACAGCTCAAAGAGCCACGTTTTCATGTCCCGGCGAAATGAGTGAAGGTCGGGGGCAGTCCTAAGCTCTGTGGGAAGCTGGTTCCAAAGGGCAGGTGCACCCACAGAGAACGCCCTCCCCCTGGGAATAACCCGCCGGCATTCATTAACCGACGGTACCCTGAGAAGGCCCTCCCTGTGGGGGCGCACAGGACGATGGGAAGATGATGCCGGCAGCAGGTGTTCCCTTAGATAGTCCGGACCCAAGCCATTTAGGGCTTTGTATGTCATTGTTAGCACCTTGAATCTCACCCGGAGGGCAACCGGAAGCCAATGCAGCTCGCGGAGAAGAGGTGTTACGTGGGAGTATCGGGAAGCTCCCATCAAAACTCGCGCGGCTGAATTCTGCACCAGTTGAAGCCTTCGGGTGGTCCTCAAGGGCAGCCCCATGTAGAGGGCATTGCAGTAGTCTAACCGGGAGGTCACGAGCGCATGAGTGACTGTACGTAGAGCATCTCAGTCCAAACGGTCATCACAAGCGGTATCAGTCGGTCAATACGTATCATTCTTCTCACCAATATACATTCAAAATAACATACGACATTCATTTCTGGCTAGTTCGTTTGCCTAACGGTTGGTAAAAATTTATCCCAATGAATTGAATCCTCTTTCTCTTTAATCTCCAAGTTTAATCTGTCCATTTCTGCACACTCTTAATATTTTCTTGATTAAGACTCCTCAGCTGGTAGGTTTCCATTTTCCCAGTACTGGGCAAATGCTATTCTCGCTGCTGTCAATACACGCAATATTAGATACTCCTTCTCCTTCTCCTTTCCTCTGGTCATCCCACCCTGTCACCTCCTGCCAGGGGTCAGGGTTAGGGTTAACCCTAACCCTTGTAACGTGAGAAAGCCCTTCACTTGTGACCTGCCAGCACAACTGTGGGGAAGCAGAAAAAGAGGAATTCCATCGGGAAATTCAGAATGACAAGAGTTGAAAGGGACCTTGCAGGTCTTCTAGTCTAACACTAACACACACAGACACACACACACCGCTCAAGCAGGAGACCGTAGACCATGTCAGACCCAAGTGGCTGTCCGGTCTCCGGTCTCTTCTTAAAAACCTCGTGATGGAGCACCCACCCTTTCCCAATAAAGGAGAATATTTGCAGCTCAAGCTTGAAATGAGGGGTCCTTGGTGCTCTCTGGGGTGGGTGGGTTTCTTGCAGACGTTTCATGACCCAAGTAGGGAACATCATCAGTGCTAGAAAGGAGGAGGAGGAGGAGGACTGTGGGGTCCTGGGTGCCCTCTGAGCTGGGTGGTTTCCCTGCAGACATTTCATTATCAAACTAGGCAACATCATCAATGCTAGAAGGGAGTGGGGTTTACAAAAAGGAGAAGTGTGGGGTCCTGGGTGCTCTCTGGGCTGGGTGGGTTTCTTGCAGACGTTTCATGACCCAAGTAGGGAACATCATCAGTGCTAGAAGGGAGGGGGCTTTGTGGAGAGGGGGCTGGAAGAGGAGGAGGAGGAGGAGAATGAGGTCCCTGCCGCTCTCCGAGGTTGGTTATTTTCTTGCAGACGTTTCATGACCCAGCTAGGGAACACCAACAGTGCTACTGCTGACCATGTTACCTAGTTTAGGTAACGCAACATCTGCAAGAAAACAAGCCTGTTCAGAGAGCACCAAGGACCCACTACCCTTTCCACTGATCCATTGTTCTCACTGTCAGGAAATTCCTCCTGAGTTCCAGACTGCTTCTTTCCCGTCGATAGGGCCCGCAACTTGGGCGTCCTCCTGGACTCCCGGCTCAATTTTGAAGACCAGATAGGAGCCCTGACTAGGGGGGCTTTTGCCCAGGTTCGCCTGGTGCACCAGTTGCGGCCCTATCTGGACCGAGATGCCCTACGCACAGCCACTCATGCGCTCGTGACCTCCCGGTTAGACTACTGCAATGCTCTCTACATGGGGCTGCCCTTGAGGACCACTCGGAGGCTTCAGCTGGTGCAGAATGCGGCCGCGTGAGTTGTGATGGGGGTTTCCCGATACTCCCACGTAACACCTCTACTCCGCGAGCTGCATTGGCTTCCGGTTGCCCTCTGGGTGAGATTCAAGGTGCTGGTGATGACCTATAAAGCCCTAAATGGCTTGGGTCCGGATTATCTGAGGGAACACAACATCAAGCTCCCTTCGTCCTGTGCACTCCCACAGGGAGGGTCTTCTCAGGGTGCCGCCGGTAAAAGATTGCCGGCAGATAACACCCAGGGGAAGGGCCTTCTCTGTGGGGGCGCCTGCCCTCTGGAACCAGCTGCCAGTGGAGCTTAGGACTGCCCCCGACCTCCGTTCATTCCGCCGGGACCTGAAGACCTGGCTCTTTGAGCTCTCTGGCCCAGGCTGAGAATTTTAATTTTAATTTTAATTTTAATTGGTTTTTTTTTTACTTTTTTCAGGGACTGTTGTAATTATTTTTAATTGTTTTTAACTTTTGTATTTCTTGTTTTAAATTACCCTGTAAACCGCCCTGAGTCCTTCGGGAAAGGGCGGTATATAAATCCAATTAAATTAAAATTAAATTTAATTTCCTGGAGGACCTGACAAGGCCAGGCCAGCACAGAGGCAACTTTAAGCTGAGGTGCGTGCGTGCATGCGTGTCTGTGTGTGTGTGTGTGTGTGCGCGCGCGCGCATGCGGGGGTGCTGCTGAGCTTCTGAAATGGGGAACATCTCCCCTTCCCGTGCACAGGTATAAGACCCCCAGCCCAAACCCCAGGTATGTCCCCACAGGTACGGGACCCCCCCCGCCCGAGCCAAGCTGATACCTGCTGCACGTGAAGCAGACTTTCACCGGCAAGGGAACCAGGCCGTTGTGGTCCAGCTCGTGCTGTGCTTTCTTGACGTTCTTCCCGGAGCTCTCTTCCTTCCTTCTCCGCTTACTAGTACCTGGCAGGGCAGAACAGGAAGTCAAGCAGAACAGGAAGAGAGCTGCTCCGGGAGTGAGATGGGTGGTCTCTAAATGTGATATACTACAAACACACACACACACACACACACATATACAGGGAGAGAGAGGGAAAGAGAGAAAGGGAGGCAGACAGGATAGATGACGAGTGATAGATCTCTAAATTTGATGCACACAAGCATACAGACACATTAGAATAGAATAGAATAGAATAGAATAGAATAGAATAGAATAGAATAGAATAGAATAGAATAGAATAGAATAGAATAGAATGGAATGGAATGGAATGGAATGGAATGGAATGGAATGGAATGGAATGGAATGGAATGGAATGGAATGGAAGAAAATAGAATGGAATGGAATGGAAAATGAATAGAACAGAACAGAACAGTATCTGGAAGGGACCTTGGAGGTCTTCTAGTCCAGCCCCCCGCTCAAGCAGGAGAACCTATGCCACTCAAACACATTTCAACCTATAGCATTTCAGACAAGTGGCTGTCCAGTCTCTTCTTAAAATAAATAAATGATAGGTAGGTAGATTGATGATATAGATATAGCTCTTTAAATTTGATACACACAGGGAGATATAGATCCCTAAATAATGCACACAGACACCCCCACCCTAGTGGATAGATGACAGGTGATAGATCCCTAAATCTGAGATATATAAACATACATATACACACGGGGGTGGGGGGAAGAATACATGACCGATGATTAGATCTCTAAATTTGATACACACAGGATGCAGACCCAGAGATAAGATAGAGATAGAGAGAGAGAGAGAGAGAGAGAGAGAGAGAGAGAGAGACAGACAGACAGACAGACAGACAGACAGACAGACAATAAGGTAGGTAGGTAGGTAGGTAGACTGATATTATATACAGACCTCTAAATTTGATACACACAAACACACACCGATGACAGACAGACAGGGCTAGGTAGGTATTGGGGATCTGAAGGGGGGAATCTGCCCGGGCTCACCCTCAACTGCAGGGCTGGGCAACTCTGGCAGCCCCTTTATGACCTTTACGCCCGGGGGTCTTCAACTTCCAGAATGCTGGGTGCCACCGCTGCCTCCCCCCCCACTGCTCAAGCAAAAGACCCCCTGGCTTGGCTCAACCACCCACTATGCTTCCTGGTCCAGGCGATGCCGG
Organism: Vipera ursinii; assembly: GCF_947247035.1. Taxonomy (NCBI): domain Eukaryota; kingdom Metazoa; phylum Chordata; class Lepidosauria; order Squamata; family Viperidae; genus Vipera; species Vipera ursinii. The sequence goes on along the minus strand of NC_139512.1, from coordinate 358,216,736 downwards.
AAGCCAAGCGGAACCCCCCCCCCCCAAGGATGCCCCTTTGGGCCTTGGCCATCCCCGCCCTTGCAAGGGGCTCCCACACCAAGCGCCGCTGCCGCCGCCGACTCACCTGGCAGGGCCGTGGTGCAGGTGAGCTCGTTGGGCAGCTGGAACTGGGTGGGGTTCCTCTCCATGGCGGCCGCGATGAGCAGTTCGAAGGGCCGCTTCAGGTGAGGCTGCCCCCCCTCGGCTTCCCCCCCGGGGGCAGAGTCGTCGTCCACGTCAATTATGTCCTCGTCCACGTCGTTCTGCTCCGAGTTGGGGGTGTCACTGCTGGTGTTGGAGGTCGGGGTGCCGGGCCGGCTGGCTCTGCGCTCCAAGAGCCGGGCGTGGGGAAGGGTCCGGAGGCTCCCACCACCCGCCCGGTCCAAGTAGTCAGCATCGCTGGTGGGAGACGAGGTCCTCTTGACGGACTTGTCAACCAAGCCGTTCATGTGACCGAGTTCCTTTTTCTGCTCTCTCTTCTGCAAGACACAAACCAGCCGTCAGTCTTCCGAGAGAGAGAGAGAGAGAGAGAGAGAGAGAGAGAGAGAGAGAGAGAGAGAGAGAGAGAGAGAGAGAGAGAGAGAGAAAGAAAGAAAGAAAGAAAGAAAGAAAGAAAGAAAGAAAGAAAGAGGAACCAGGTGAAGATAGATAGATAGATAGATAGATAGATAGATAGATAGATAGATAGATAGATAGATAGATAGATAGATAGATAGATAGATGGATAGATGGATGGATGGATGGATGGATGGATGGATGGATGGATGGATGGCAGGCAGGCGAAAGATACTCCTTTATACATGCAGCAGCAGCAGCAGCAGCTGGAAACTCTGTGCCCCAGATGCCGGGGTGGGGTGGGGTTGGGGGGTTCCCAGGGCTGGGAGAATATCTCTGCTTATCTCCACTTGCTCTCCGGACTGGCCCTGCAGCTGCTGCACCTTCCGCCTGCCTCTCCGCTGACCAGCTGCAGCCCAGCCCAGGCGCTTCCCCTCCTCCGCCGTTCCCCCCAAGGAGGAGCAGCCAAGGGGGCAGCCCTCGTTCTCTCCCTGCCGCTGTCACCTAGAGACAGCGGGAGCCCCCCCCCCGTTGTTTTCCAACTTGCTGGAAGGAAGTGGGGGGCTTGGCAAGGGAAGCGTCCGTCCGGTGGAGAGGGGAAGAGGCCGGTGCCAGCCTGGGAGGAGCGGGGTCGGCCTGCCCCGTCCGGGGCCGCAAGTGGCCCAAGGAGGTGGACACCCACAGCTGCCTGAGAGCGGGGAAGCGCTGGTTCCCATGCTGCACTTCAGGCCAGTAAGTTACTCCTTAGGGGTGGGGGAGTCGTTTATCTCCAAGGTTGACCTAGGTTGACTCAGCCTTCCGAAGTCCATAAAACGAGGATCCAGACCAGACATGTCAAACACAAGGCCTGGAGGCCAGATCCGGCCCGCGAAGTGGTTTCATGCGGCCCCCGAAGCCGTCCTGGAAACAGTGAGGGAACGGCCCCCACTGCCTTGGCCCCAGCCCAGAGACCCTCCTCCTGCCAGAGACCCTCAGATCTGCCCCACTCCTGCCCAGGCCCCCATAGGCACCCTTGATGCGAAGGATGCAGAGCTGGCCACGCCCACCCAGTAGGCCATACGCACTCTAGCCACGCCCACCCAGCAGGCCACACCCACCCAGGCCACACCCACCCGGCCCCCTGAGGGCAACCGCCATGCTGATGCGGCCCTCAATGAAATTGAGTCTGACACCCCTGATCCAGACTGTTGCGGGCCAAATGTTGGCTCTGTAAACGGCTTAGAGCGGGCTGTAAAGCACTGGCGAAAGCGGTATATAAGTCTGAGTGATTTTCTCAGATTTATAATGCACTTTCCCCCTTAAGAGTGAGGGGCCAAAAAAAAAGGAAAAAAAAGGGTGTTCAAAGAGGCTTTTTTGTCTGCTGCAACAGCGCCAGCTGTGCCTTTGCTAGGCTTATTTCCTACAGCTGTTGGGATCCATTGTTCGGCTTCCAGAGAGGAAGAAAGGGGGGGTGTGTGTATGTGTGTGTGTCCCCAAAATCTCTTTTACCTTCCGGCGCACGGTGCAGCGATGGCACATCCATTCCCCGGGAGGCAGCATCTCCTCGCTCAACGGAGGGTTGCTGTGGGAGGAGACAAGAAGCACAAATGAGTTGCGCGCATTCTGCCACCCTCACAACCGGCGCTGCGATGCGACACGTCCCAGGCGACAAGGGCCCGTGCGGAACTGGAGGGCGCCTGACTGCTTCTGCGTCCTGCTTTCAGCGTCAAACTTCGGTTATAGCCCTTCTTTGCCCGGGAGAGAGGAAGGCTCTCCATCTATTTTTTTTAAAAAAAAACTTTATTTATTTATTGGTATCCAGCCTTGTTCCGTTTGTTTTTTGTTTACAAGTAACGGAAGACTGCAGACATAGCCAACATACCTCTCCTCCTCCTATTTTCCCCAGAACAACAACCCGGTGAGGTGGGCTGGGCTGAGAGAGAGAGAGAGAGGGATTGGCCCAAAGTCACCCAGCTGGCTTTTGTGCCTAAGGCGGGACTAGAACTCACTCTCTCCTGGTGATTGGCCCAAAGTCACCCAGCTGGCATTTGTGCCTAAGGCGGGTACTAGAACTCACCCTCTCCTGGTGATTGGCCCAAAGTCACCCAGCAGGCTTTTGTGCATAAGGCAGGACTAGAACTCACCCTCTCCTGGTGATTGGCCCAAAGTCACCCAGCAGGCTTTTGTGCATAAGGCGGTACTAGAACTCACCGTCTCCTGGTGATTGGCCCAAAGTCACCCAGCTGGCTTTCATGCCTAAGGTGGGACTAAAACTCAACGTCTCTTGGTGACTGGCCAAGAGTCACCCAGCCGGCTTTTCTGCCTAAGGCGGTACTAGAACTCACAGTCTCCTGATGATTGGCCCAAAGTCACCCAGCTGGCTTTTGTGCATAAGGCGGGACTAGAACTCACCCTCTCCTGGTGATTGGCCCAAATTCACCCAGCTGGCATTTGTGCCTATGGCGGGACTAGAACTCACCCTCTCCTGGTGATTGGCCCAAAGTCACCCAGCAGGCTTTTGTGCATAAGGCGGGACTAGAACTCACCCTCTCCTGGTGATTGGCCCAAATTCACCCAGCTGGCTTTTGTGCATAAGGCGGGACTAGAACTCACCCTCTCCTGGTGATTGGCCCAAATTCACCCAGCTGGCTTTTGTGCATTAAGGCAGGACTAGAATTAGAACTATTTCTGGAAATGGTCTGGAAGCGACACCCAGACCCACACCCCCCTTGTCTGCCAGACCCCAAAGCTTGCTGCTCCTTCTGTTTAAAATCAGGAGGCAGAAAAGCCAGCAGCCATTTTGAGAGCACAGCTCAGGAATCAGGGAAGCGAACAGGACCAACAGCCTCAAGAGCATTGTGAAAAACCCACACAGCGACCGACCGCAGTGAAGAAGGCACAGCTGGGGAAAGCTGGGGGGGAAAAAATAAGAGGTACATTCGCTTAGCTTCCTGATTCCCCCCCCCGACCCCCGGTGTCAAGTTTCAGGGGCAATTAAAACAGCTCGCCCCAAATCCAGAACACGGCAGAGAGAAGGGTTAGCTGACTTTTTTTTAAAAAGGAAAAAAAAAGAGGGGGGTGGTTTTTCCACATGCAGTTAAAACAATCCCAATTAACACCTGCCTTCTAATTAGAAGAGCTTTCAGGAAGTAAAACCTGAAGTGGGATATTGCTAGCCACACTACTTCATCGATCAGCTGGAAGACATCCAGGAAAAAAAAAAAAAAGAAGCAGGGCGTACACAGAGCGCTACTAAGACTTTATTCACTGGTCTCCGAAGCTGAGCTGCTTTTACGCATGTTTTTTGGCAAGAGCCCAGCTCCGTGGCCCAAAGTTAACATTTTTCAGGTGTCCAGTTGAAAAGAATTTTAACAGGAGGCAACATCCAAGGTCCTGAAAAAAGGCACAAAGAGCTTCCCAAGATTGTTACGCGAGATTGTTGTTTCCTTCCAGGAAGAGTACGCTGCTGCTACTACTACTACTACGAACGTAGCTTGTTAAGATTTAAGGCCCCCGAGGGCAGGAAGTGACGTCTGCCAGTTACGCCATGTTCTTACGGGACGTGTGATGCATTCTGCAAATTTGTCACACAGACACACACACACACACACACACACACACACACACACCAAAAAGGAGAGGATTTCCTAAATCGGCCTGATTATGAATCACTTACAGCACCGGGTGTGTGTGTGTGTGTGTTTGTGTGTGTGTGTCTGTCTGTCCACACCTTGGAAACTTTAAAGCCTGTGGACTTCAACTCCCAGAATTCCTCAGCCAGCAGGGAAATGATGAGTTTTATTGAAGGGCACAGCTTCCCTGAGCTACATACAAGTCAAGCCGATGTTTATTACGGTCAAAGGCCCAGAGCAGGTTAAAAACCCTCCAGGAATATCCAGTTAAAAATTCTAGAATAAAATAATAAATAACAGAGAAAAATCTATCTTCAAACCACACAATCTGGCATCCGATCTGTCCGTTGCACACTGTCAAACCACAGCGTAGCCCAGGGGTCTTCCAACGTGGCCCTTTTTAAGACTTGTGGACTTCAACTCCCAGAATTCCTCAGGAATTCTGGGAGTTGAAGTCCACAAGTCTTAAAAAGGGCCACGTTGGAAGACCCCTGGCACAGCCTAACTATGAGATAATCTCCACCCTTACCTGTCAGGGCCCCTTAGTCATACTAAATACTAAAGTGCAAGAGAGGGATACCGCAAAAGGGTTTGCTGCATTAATTGTGTAAAATAGCTACGATGGATTAATCACCTATTTCCGAGGAAATAATTCTGGGAGTTGACATCTTAAAGCAGGGGTCTTCAAACTTGGCCCTTTTATGACTTCTGGACTTCAACTCCCAGAATTCCTCTGCCAGGCACACTGGCTGAGGAATTCTGGGAGTTGTAGTCCACAAGTCATAAAAGGGCCAAGTTTGAAGACCCCTGTCTTAAAGCTTAAACAGGTACTTTAAGACTTTAAAGTTCCTAAGGTTGGATGCCCCGGGCTTACAGGCTTATACAATAATTTACAGGGTAGCTCAGAACTACGCAGGGTTTTCCTGCAAAAAAAAACCAGACCCACTTGCTGTTTTCCTGGCGGGGGGGGGGGGGGAAGACACATAAGCAACTCAACACCCCCAAACTCATTCCTCCCACGTCCCACCCCTGTAAAACCTGACTGGGTCCCCTGACTCGCACCCTGGACCCTCTGCCCAAATTCTTCTGGGGTGAAAACACCTTTGGCTAGCTGTCCAGCCAGACTCCACTGCCACTGGGCAGAAGCCCAACGCTGGGGGGGGGGGCAGGGTGCAAGGGCTGCCCCCAAGCAAGCATTTTTCTCCGGCTTTTGGGTGGATCTAGAGAAAGACGGAGCGCTGTTCCCTTCCCACCGGAGCGGTCCCTATTTTTCTACTTGCATTTTTTACGTGCTTTCGAACTGCTAGGTTGGCAGGAGCTGGGACGAGTGACAGGCGCTCCCTCTGCTACGCGGCACTCGGGATTCAACCCGCCAAACTGCCGACCTTCTGATCGACAAGCTCAGCGTCCTTAACCCACTGAGCCATAGATAGATATAAATAGATTATAGATAGATAAATTGACTCGTATATATGACCGTTCCCAGGGTCCCTTATGCGACCTTCTGACGAGCAAAGTCAAGAGGGAAAAGCCCGATTCGCTTAACAACCATGTTACTAACTTAAAACAACTGCAGCGATTCGCTTAACAACCGAGACAAGGAAGGTCGTAAAACAGGGCAAAATTCACTTAGCCACTGTCTTGCTTGGCAAGGGAAGTTTAGGGCTGAACTGTGGTCGTAAGGTATAGGGTTTCCTGCCTGAGCAGGGGGTTGGACTAGATGACCTCCAAGGTCCCTTCCAGCTTTATTATTATTATATAAAACTTTTATTCATAAAACATGAAACTCAGTCAACTGAACACTCATAGTGACTGGCACTAATGGTTGGCACGGGTTGCTGCCAGCATCCTAGGTCTCAACCAGGTATCTCCTTAAAATGTAAGATGTTCCGAGGAGCGCAGTTTTTTTGTAGCTTTGCTGGAGTTATTGCAGGAAGCTGCAGCTTCTTGATGTGTTTTGCAGTTTTTAGACCTAGTTCCCACTGCCCCGATGACAACGGGTATCACTGTTACACATTTCATCCATAATCGCGCAGTTTCGATGGCCAGGTCACGGTATTTCGGAATTTTTTCCAGTTCTTTTTCTTCAACTCTGGCATCTCCTGGTACAGCGATATCAATCAACTGTACATTTCAGTTCTCTACGACTGCGATATCTGGCGTGTTGTGTTCCAAATGGCGATCTGTCTGTATTCGGAAGTCCCACAAGATCTTCACCCTCTCATTCTCGACAACTTTTTCCGCCCTATGTTCCCATGACACAGGCAAGTCGTATTTTTACACAATAAACAACTATTATTATTATTATTATTATTATTATTATTATTATTATTATTATTATTATTATTATTATTTTGTTGGAAGTTTTTAAGAAGAGACTGGCCAGCCATCTGTCTGAAATGGTATAGGGTTTCCTGCCTGAGCAGGGGGTTGGACTAGATGACCTCCAAGGTCCCTTCTTCCTCCTCCTCCTAGGTCCCTTCCTCCTCCTCCACCTCCTCCTCCTCCTCCTCCTCCTCCTCCTCCTCCTCCTCCTCTTCTTCTTCTTCTTCTTCTTCTTCTTCTTCTTCTTCTTATTATTATTATTATTATTATTATTATTATTATTATTATTATTATTATTATTATTATTATTGGGCTATCTGTGTTTGTAGCTCAGCTTTGAACTGTGAGGTACCTTGGTGTTGAGCTGAGTGGATTCCTCGCAGACGTTTGTGCGATGCAGCACTTACCTAGTGTACGAGACGTCTGCAAGGAAACCTCCCAACCCAGAGAGCTCCAAAGACCCCAAAGGAGAAAGAGCAATCAAAGGGCTTCGGCCCCCCGGCACCCCCACAATCCCTAAAACCCCACCTCCCCCTTTAAGACAAGCCACAAAAGCCAGCTCTTGGTCAAAAAGTCTCTTTCTCAGAAAAGAAGGCCAATGCGAAGACACAAGGTGGGACTCAATTCTGGCTAAGGGACGCTTCTACATGGCTTAGGCCCGGGGTACTTGCGAGACCACCTGCTGCCATTGTCAACCTCCCTTCACCCGCTTTGCTCCCACAGAGTCGGCCTCCTCAGGGTTCCCTCGGCCAGGCAATGCCGGCTGGCGACCCCCAGGGGAAGAGCGCCGATCCTCTGGAATGAGTTGCCCCCGGAGCTGCGGACGGCCCCCGACCTTCGGTCCTTCCACCGTGACCTGAAGACCTGGTTGTTCCAACAAGAGGGCCTGGACTGACCACGGTTTTTAATTTGGTTTTTATTGTGTAAATTGTCCCGTATTTCTTATATTCATTGTTTAATTCCTTTTTTAATTTTTGTATTTTATGTCTCTTAATTTTTATTGTTGTGAGCCGCCCTGAGTCCTTAGGGAGAAGGGCGGCATATAAATTTAACAAATCTCAATCTCAATCTCTCTTCTGTCCTGGAGGATCAGCACAGCAACCTTGCCTCGGGGTGTGTATGTCTGTCTGTGTGTGTGTGTGTGTGTGTGTGTGTGTGTCCGTCCCGTTTCGGTCACCAGCACCACTGCTGCGGTTTAACTCAGAGGTCCCCAACCCTCGATCCGTGGTCCGGCACCGGTCCGCGGCATGCCAGCAACTGGTCCACACAAACAACCAAAGCCCCATCCACGGGATCCAGGCAGCACGCAAAACCACGCGCCCTCCGGTCCGCGGAAAAAACCTCTCTCCACGGAACCGGCGGTCCCTGGTCGTGCCCGAAAGGTTGGGGGCCTCTGGTCTAACTGGTCGAGGCGTTCCCTGGAGGAAGAGGAAAATGCATTTCACCTTGCCGATAAGGTTCTATAAATAGGCTGCAAACCAGTCCACAACCTTTCAGGATGAAAAGCGATACCCGAATGAAATAGGATGCCCAGTTGAGTGGCAGAAAAGCAGGCTCAGAGCCACAAAGCCCGTTTCATGAGGCACCTTCCCTGTCCTGCGAAACTCCGGCAAACCCGGCAAAGAGGTAGCAGGAAAGATGTGAACCCCGATGTCCTCACAACTGTCTGGGTTTTACCTTTAGGCAGGAAAAACCGAAGGCGCAAGTACAGACTGGGCGAGGCCTGGCTCCAAAACAGCCGCTGTGAGAGAGACCTCGGAGTCCCGGTGGACGATCGCTTGACCGTGAGCCAGCCGTGTGCAGCAGCCGCCAAAAAAGCCAACACAATCCTGGCTTGCACAAAGAAGAGGCGTAGAATCAAGATCACGTGAAGAATTAGCACTGCTTTACAAGGCCACACCTGGAATACTGCAGCCTATTTTGGTCACACAAAAAAAAAGATGTAGAGAGTTTGGAAAAAGTGCAGAGAAGAGCAACTAAGATGATCCAAGGGCCTGGAGACTACAACACACGAAGAATGGCTGAGGGACTTGGGTTTGGCTAGTTTAAAGAAAAGAAGAAATAGGGGAGACATGATAGCAGCATTCCAGTATTTGGGGGGGGGGGGTGCTGCCACAAAGAGGAGGGGGCCAGGTTGTTCACCAGAGCACCAGAGGGAAGGACGAGAAACAATGGTTGGAAACTGATCAGAGAGAGAAGCAACCTGGAATTAAGGAGAAACTTAAAGGAGAAAGTTCCTAACAGTGAGGATAATTAACCAGTGAAACAACCTGACTCCAGAAATCGTGAGCGCTCCATCGCTGGAGACTTTTAAGAAGAGGCTGGACAGTCACTTGTCTGAGATGGTATAGGTTCTCCTGCTTGCGCAGGGGGCTGGACTAGAAGACCTCCAAGGTCCCATCCAGCCCTAGGATTCTATAATTCAGGGAGGGAGGGAGGGAGGGAGGGAGGGAAGAAAGAAAGGAAGGAGGGAGGGAGGGAGGGAGGGAGGGAGGGAGGAAGGAAGGAAGGAAGGAAGGAAGGAAGGAAGGAAGGAAGGAAGGAAGGAAGGAAGGGCCAACGGATGGAAGCTGATCAAGGAGAGAAGCAACCTGGAATTAAGGAGAAACTTCCTGACAGTGAGGACAATTCACCAGTGGAACAGCTTGCCACCAGAGGTTGTGGGCGCTCCATCGCTGGAGACTTTTAAGAAGAGGCTGGACAGTCACCAGTCTGAGATGGTATAGGTTCTCCTGCTTGAGCAGGGGGCTGGACTAGAGGACCTCCAAGATCCCTTCCAGCTCTATTCTATTTGATTCATCTTGTCCAGAGCAATCCCAGAAAGGCGAGCAGGAAGGGCTGAGGCCTTCGGCAAACACAGGCCCAGGCTTTCGCCTCCCGTCCCTTCAAACAAAAGTGCCGGATGGTGACTCAGATCAGTTAGCTGGTGCTTAATTATCTCTTGGAATTATTATTGTTGGGGGGGGGGGGGTTGGGGTACCTCCCAGGAAACACAACTTCTTCCTTTTAGCCACACAAAAAAATAATTCCCGTGGGATCTACTGCGCTTGCAACACCGTACAAGTAAGCCCTCAACTTACCACAATTGAGCCCAAAATTTCTGTTGCTATGCAAGACAGTTGTTAAATGAGTTTTGCCTCCTTTGACGACCTTTCTTGCTGCGGTCGTTAAGGGAATCACGGTGTCCCACGGGTTAAGTGAAGTGAAGCCGGCTTCCCCATTGACTTTGCTCGTCAGAAGGTCGCCAAAAGAGAAATTTAGAGACTGTTAGAACGATTAACCAGTGGAACTCCTTGCCTCCAGAAGCTGTGAAGGCTCCAACACTATTAGTATTAGGGAGCAGGGGGCTGGACTAGAAGACCTCCATGGTCCCTTCCAGCTCCATTCTATTCTATTCTACACTGGAAGTTCTTAAGAAGAGACTGGACAGCCATTTGTCTGAAATGGTGCAGGGTTTCCTGCCTGAGCAGGGGGTTGGACTAGATGATCCAAGATCCCTTCCAACTTTGTTGTTGTTATTGTTGTTGTTGTTATATCGAAGGACCCTGGGACACTGCGACCATCACAATTATGAGCCAATTGCCAGATGTCTGAATTTTGAGCATGTGAAATGCTGCGTCGGGTGGTAAGTAAAAAAAAAAAAAAGCCCCTTTTTTCAGCGCTCTTGTAACTTTGAATGGTCCCTAAACGAACTGTTGTAAATTGAGGATTATCTGTAGTCAGTCTCAGAGCCGGTGTAACAAGGGTGCGTGTGTGTGTGCGTGTGTGTGTGTGTGATGGTCATAGAGATTGCATCAAACAGATGAGCCAAACCGGGCCCTGTGCGTATTCTGCAATCAGAAGAGAATGGGAAGGAGCTGTGCGGTTGGTTGCGCCCTTAAGCCTCGGCTAAACCCGACATCTGTCCCACATTACCTCCAACTCATATTAGCTCATTCCCAAGTGTGCAAAAGGCTTAGGATGTTTGACTTCCTCTCAGTCTGCTGCCGATAATGCACTTGAAGGAAGGTTTATGGCTAGGGATTCTGATGGCTTCCCAAGAGGTCCCAACTTTTTTCCCCTAATCTTCATTTCCTTCCCCCTACACACACAAGGCTATGGTCTTCCCAGTTGCAATGTATGGCAGTGAAAGTTGGACCATAAGAAAGGCTGAGCGCCAAAGAATGGAGGCCTTTGAACTCTGGTGCTGGAGAAGACTCCTGCGAGTCCCTTGGACTGCAAGGCGATCCAACCGGTCAGTCCTAGAGGAGATCCACCCTGACTGCTCTTTAGAAGGCCAGATCCTGAAGCTGAAACTCAAATCCTTTGGCCACCTAATGAGAAGGAAGGACTCACTGGAGAAGAGCCTCATGCTGGGAAAGGTTGAGGGCAAGAGAAGAAGGGGACGACAGAGAAGGAGGTAGCTGGATGGAGTCCCTGAAGCAGGAGGCATGAGCTTAAAGGGACTCCAGAAGATGGCAGAGGACAGGAAGGCCTGGAGGAACGTTGTCCATGGGGTCGCGATGGGTCGGACACGACTTCGCAACTAACAACACACACACACACACACACACTTACATTGTTTGACGGACAGATCTCTTTGCCTAGCGGTGGAAAAAAAATGTCTTTACAGCCCCCCCCACACCCCGCCTGCTGCTATTCCTAATTGGCTCCAGGACACTTCCTTCTGCCTCCCCACATGTGACGGGTGGATTTGCCACATGAGGATGCAAAGAGGAAATCACACACACACACACACACACACACACACGTCGCGCCCGGGGAGCGTGCCAAGTCAAGAGGAGCCGAGATTCCAGAGCAGAAAGAGGCGCACGGCGGAGCCAAAAGCTCAACGTGGCAAGGCATCCGGGCTCGGAGAAGCGTTGACTCTGGACCCGGCAATTAACGACAAGAGTTGGAAGGGACCTTGGAGGTCATCTAGTCCAACCCCCTGCTCAAGCGGGAGACCCTACATCGGGGGTCTTCAAACTTGGCCCTTTGATGACTTGTGGGCTTCAACTCCCAGAGTTCCTCAGAATTCTGTGGGAGTTCAAGCCCACAAGTCATCAAAGGGGCAGGTTTGAAGACCCCCTACCCTATATCATTTCAGAGAAATGAGACTCTTTTTAAAAAAAACCTCCAGGGATGGAGCACCCACAACTTCTGGAGGGAAGCCCTTCCACTGGTTAATTGTTCCAATGTCAGGAAATGACACAGGCAGCTGCGGCTGCCAAAAAAAAGCCAACACAGTGCCAGGCTGCATTAACGAGAGGGAGAGAATCAAGATCACGCAAAGTGTTAGTACCGCTTTACAAGGCCTTGGTACAGCCACACTTGGAATACGGTGTCCAGTTTTGGTCAGCATGTTGTAAAAAAAGACGTCGAGACTCTTTCTAGAGTACAGAGAAGAGCAACAAAGAGGATCAGGGGACTGGAGGCTCAAACATACAAGGAACGGTTGCTGGAATTGGGAATGTCCAGTTTAATGAAGAGAAGGACGAGGGGGAGACATGATAGCAGTGTTCCAGTATCTCAGGGGCTGCCCCAAAGAAGAGGGAGTCAAGCTGTTCTCCAAAGCGCCTGAAGGCAGGACAAGAAGCAACGGATGGAAACTCATCCAGGAGAGAAGCAACTTGGCGAAGATGGCAAAGATTTCAGCGTATTTGAAAGATCAATCGCAACAGAGATACACTGTGGAGTGGAAGAGATGGATTGATTATATTCAGAATAAATATGGAATACAAATAGAATATACAATAGAGTTATAAATAGAAAGAATAGGAATAGAATATAAAATTATAAATAGAAAGAATATAGAACAGAACATAGAACAGAACAGAACAGAATCAGAATAAGGAATAGAAGAGAGGAGAGGAGAGGAGAGGAGAGGAGAGGAGAGGAGAGGAGAGGAGAGGAGAGAAGAACAGGAATATATAGAATAGAATAGAATAGAATAGAATAGAATAGAATAGAATAGAATAGAATAGAATAGAATAGAATTACAGAATAGGATAGAATAGAATTAGAAATGAATAGAATAGAATAGAATAGAATAGAATAGAATAGAATAGAATAGAATAGAATAGAATAGAATAGAATAGAATTACAGAATAGGATAGAATAGAATTAGAAATGAATAGAAATGAATAGAAATGAATAGAATAGAATAGAATAGAATAGAAAATAGAATAGAGTAGAAAATAGAATAGAATAGAAAATAGAATAGAATAGAATAGTGGAATAGAATAGAATAGAATAGAATAGAATAGAATAGAATAGAATAGAATAGAATAGAATAGAATAGAATAGAATAGAATAGAATAGAATAGAATAGAATAACAGAATAGGATAGAATAGAATTAGAAATGAATAGAATAGAATAGAATAGAATAGAATAGAATAGAATTAGAAATGAATAGAATAGAATAGAATAGAATAGAATAGAATAGAATAGAATAGAATAGAATAGAATAGAATAGAACAGAACAGAATAGAATAGAATAGAATAACAGAATAGGATAGAATAGAATTAGAAATGAATAGAATAAAATAGAATAGAATAGAATAGAATTAGAAATGAATAGAATAGAATAGAATAGAATAGAATAGAATAGAATAGAATAGAATAGAATAGAATAGAATAAACAGAGTTGGAAGGTAACTTGGTGGTCTTCTAGTCCAGACCCCTACCCAAGCAGGAGACCCTACAACATTTCTGACAGGTGGCCATCCTGTCCTCTTCCTTGCAAGCCTCCAGTTCTACATCCTGGGCTCATGTGATCGCCATTTGCGACCTACCCCGCCGCCTTCCGACAAGCCAGGCAAACCGGGGGGGGGGGGGGGGGGGAGAAGGAGAGCTGCATTTGCTTAACAGCCACACAATTCCCTTAGCAACTGCGGGGGAAAAAAGGTTGTAAAATGGGGGCACAACTCATTTAATTCGCAACTGTCTGGATTAGCAACAGAAAGTATGGGCTCAACTGAGGTTATAAGTTGAGGACTGCCTGTATACCACCTGCACCAAATACTATAAATCTCTGAATTAGCTTCCTGAGCAGTTTTGAGGTATAGGCAGTCCCTGGCTTACAACAGCTCGTTTAGTGACCGTCTGAAGTCACAATGGCAGTGGGAAAAAAGTGACTTATGACCGTTTTTCAGCCTTACGACCGTTGCAGCATCCCCATGGGTCACGTGATCAAAATTCAGACGCACGGCATCTGACTCGTATTTATGACGGTCGTAGTGTCCCCGAGAGGGTCACGTGATCCCCTTCCGCGACCTTCTGACAAGCGAAGTCCGTGGGGGATGCTGGAATTGCTTAACGAAGGTGTTGCCGATTTAATGACTGCGGCGATTCACTTAATGGGATAAGGAAATGGGATAAAATTTCCCACTTAGCAACATCAATTTTGAGCTCAATTGCGGTCAAGGTTTAAGTCAAGGACTACCTGTAGAGGTGGGCTTGTTTTGTTTAATTTATTGGTGTTGACCCCAGGTCACGGACTGGACTAGATCCTGCAGGTTTCTTGGCAAGGTTTATCACTGCCTGCTTCGTCTCTAAGGTGGGCTGAGACTTCAGTTTCCAGGTTTCCAGCCTGAAGCTTAACCACTACATCAAGCTGCCTCACACACGTCAAAGAACCCACGGGACCCCACATGGAATCAACCAGAAATCTATTAGCATCCGATTTAGAAATGGCTGCCCAGAGTTGAGTGCAACCACTGAGATCTGTCCACTCCCAACTGAAGACCCAATTTTCATAATGTCAAGATATTGATTTAACAGCTAACCAGCATATGGAATGTAAGATGTAATGATGGGAATGACTCAGCAGGGTCTGTGTCCCTTCAAGAGCAAGCAGGTTCTCTGCCTCTTTAAGAGCCAGCAGGGTCTGTGTCTGTTTAAGAGCCTTTGTATAAAGGGAAGGCTCTGCTGATGGGTCCTCTCTCTCCCGTTTCCTGCTGTAACTGTGGTTTGTTGGATCCTGCTGTATTAGCACATGTATGTATATTGTTCCTGGTGTATGATATTGTAGACAGCGCAAGACCACTGTGGACCACCATTTATTGTGTTTACTCCTGGGTTATCTCACGCAAAAGGACTGTGCACGCTCTGTGACACATAAGGGTGCCATGATTGATGGGAGGAAAGAGAGCCAATATGGTTGTATTCCACCTCTGGCACCTCGCGGCACGAGAGGTATTTTTAGTGCCAAAATCAGATCTGACATACATTTCTAGAAAGTCAGGGTCTCAACCTGATTGGTTGCTATGCTGTCTCTGTTGTAGAGAACAACATTAGCCTATCACAAGGGAGGTTGTGTCTACCAAAAGCTTTTATCAGAGGGGAAATGTATAAACACTCAGATGTAGCTGCCCCTACTAGGTATAGCAAGGAAGAGTCAATCAGTGACCAGACAGATGGCATAGGTTCTTCTGCTTGACTGGGGAGCTGGACTAGAAGACCTCCAAGGTCCTATTCTATTCTATTCTATTCTATTCTATTCTATTCTATTCTATTTTCTATTCCATTCCATTCCATTCCATTTTCTATTCTATTCTAATTTCTATTTCCATTTCTACTCTAATTCCATTCCATTCCATTCCATTCCATTTTCTATTCTATTCTATTCTATTTTCTATTCCATTCCATTCCATTCCATTTTCTATTCTATTCTAATTTCTATTTCTATTTCTATTCTAATTCCATTCCATTTTCTATTCTATTCTATTCTATTCTATTCTATTCTATTCTATTCTATTCTATTCTATTCTATTCTATTCTATTCTATTCTAATTTCTATTTCTATTCTAATTCCATTCCATTCTATTTTCTATTCTATTCTCAGAATAGAGCTGGAAGGTGACCTTGGAGGTCAGCTAGTCCAACCCCCTGCTCAAGCAGAAGACTCGAGTCTACACCATCTCAGACAAGTGGCTGTCCAGTCTCTTTTTAAAAACTTCCACTGATGAAGCACCCAGAACTTCTGGAGGAAAGCTGTTCCACTGCTTAATTGTCCTCACTGTTAGGAAGTTTCTCCTTAATTCCAGGTTGTTTCTCTCCTTGGTCAGCTTCCATCCATCGGTCCTTGTCCTGCCTTCAGGTGCCTTGGAGAACAAGTTGACCACACCCCCTCTTCTCTTGTGACAGCCCCCCAAATACTGGAACACTGCAACCGTTCTTCTTGTGTCACACAATCAAAGGTCTGGCTGAACTCGATCCACCTTCTTACTTATATCCGTTGGCTTCAAATCCAGAAAATACACAATCAAAAGTCTGGCTGAACTCGATCCACCTTCTTACTTATATCCGTTGGCTTCAAATCCAGAAAATACCCAGCTACAGCCACTCCTCAAATCTCAACCACAACTGACCCCAAAATTTTGGTTGCTAGGCGAGACAAGAGGTCCGGCTTACCCCATGGGCTTTGCTGGTCAGAAGGTCGCAAAAGGGGATGACGTGAAACCCCTGGCATGCCCTGACCGCCATAAGCACGAGTCAGCTGCCCAGCGTCTGAATTTCAGTCGCGTCAAGACGGGGATGCTGGGACGGTCGTGAAAAGTGTCCGCTGTCCCCAGAGCCGTTGTAACTTCAAACGGTCAGTGAAGAAATGGCTGTTAAGTCGAGGAGTCACCTGTACAGAATTTGTAGATTTGAACCATTCCCAACCGCTGCTATTCTATGTAAAAATCCAGCCCTATTTTTTTTTAAAAAAGAGCAATAATTCAAGGGCAGTCATCTATTTAACCCAACACTGGCAAATCTCTGCTCTCCCAGGGGCTGTATGAAAAGTTGGACCGAGCAGGGGGGGGGGGGGCAGACTTTAAAAAATTAGAAATGCCGCAACCTGAACTGAAAAAGGGGGGGGGGGAGAACGGCCCATATAAAAATATCAACAGAGATATATTGTGGAGTGGAAAAAAATGGATTGATTATATTCAGAATAAATATGAGACTAAAAAGTTTCATCTAGCATTTGAATAAGTATGGATGAGATATTTACATTGCTTGTAGTTATTTTATAAGAGTTAAAGTGCGATAGATTTAATAGCTTATTGTTGTTTGCATAAGGTAGATTATGATTGTTTGTATTTTTATACCTTGTATTTAGCTCTGGGAAGTCGGGGAGGGGGGAGGGGGAAGGGAGGGGTTTTGTTTTGTTAAAAAAATGTATTGTAAAACTTTTCAATAAAAAAAAATCAACTGGGCGGGTGATTGAAATGACATTAATTAAACCTTACATATTTTATTATCTATTAACATGATCTGTAATTAGCTATGTGATTATTATTGTATTTAAACATACGCGCACCCTCGCTCTCTTTCTGGTGGTTATCCTCAAGACCTCGGACTCCCCAGGTTTAAAATAAATTGGGAAAGATGTAAGCAAAAAAAAAAACATAAAACAATCATAGCCTTCCTTCTCTTCCCCATCAAGTGGAGCACCTCTATAGGTGACAAAGTCCGTGCATGCGTGTGTGTGTGTGTGTGTGTGTGTGTGTGTGTGTGTGTGTGTGTGTATGTATGTATGTATGTAATGTAGACCTCTGGCTTCTCCATGGGCTCTGCATCCTTCTTCTAAGAGCAGTTGTAGGCAACGTGGCTTCCAACAGGCCAGGATTCTCCAGGATCTAGAAGGGCAGAAGTTGCACGCTCCTGATTTCACTCTGGGGTTGTCTATCTCAACTTTTCTGCCGCAGGCTTTTTGCTCCCAGGTGCCAGGACGAAGCACAGGAGTTTTTGAAAGAGCAGAACACAGAATCATAGGGCTGCCAGCAACCGGTCCGTGCAATCAAGTATAGGGTATGTGGTTTCCTGCCTGAGGCAGGGGGTTGGGCTAGATGACCTCCAAGGCCCCCTCCGACTTTAGGATTACTGTTATTAAGTGGAAATCCATCTGCGGGATGCAGGCAGTAAGGCAAAAGCATGCCCCCTCCGGTCCAAGGATAAACTTTTCTCCGCGGAACCGGTCCCTGATGCCCCAAAGGTTTGGGGCCGCTGTTCTAGTCCCAGCCCCTGCTCAAGGCCATGCTAGCCTGGTCCCAACAGTTGCCCAGACTATTTTGGACAACCTCCAGTGATGGAGCACCCACAACTCCAGGAAGGAAGCTGTTCCACTGATTTAATTGTTCTCACGGTCAGGCCGTTTCCCTTTACTTCTAGGCTGGTTCCACGCGTTGCTTCTCACCCTGCCCTTAGGTGCTTTGGAGATTAAGCCGGTCTCCCTGAGGCAGCGCCCCCAAGTATTGGAAAATGTCTCGTCACGTCTCCCGCAATCCTTCTCGAAGAAGACAGGGTCCACCTCTTCTCTAAAGCTTCTGAGGGCAGGATGGGAAGCAACGGATGGGAACGAATCAAGGAGAGAACCGAGCTGGCATTCAGCAGAAACTTCCTGACGGGAGAGAGAGATGAATCCGTGGAAAGGCTTCCCCCCCAGATGCTGTGGGCGCTCCACCACTGGCAGTTTTCAAGAAGAGACTGGACAGCTGTTTGTCTGGAATGATGGAGGGCAGAGGCCCCCAACCTTTCGGGCACCAGGGACCGGTTACATGGTGAGAGGTTTTTCCACGGACCGGAGAGCGCGTGGTTTTGTGCGATGCCTGCATCCCGCGGAGGGGGCTTTGCTCGTTTGTGCGGCCCGGTTGCTGGCATGCTGTGGCCCAGTACCGGTCCACAGACCAGGGGTTGGGGGCCCCTAATGTAGGGTCTCTGGCCTTGAACAGGAGCTTGGATTAGAAAATCTCCCAGGTCCCTTCCAACCTTAGGATTCTAAGCCCACCCACCTTAAAACCTTCGGGCTGGGGAATTCTAGGGACTGAAGTCAGAGGGAGATCCAAGTTGGAACAAAGGAGGAATTTCCTGACAGTGAGAACAATTAACCAGTGGAACAGCTGGCCTCCAGACGTTGTGGGTGCTCCAACGTTAGAGACTTTTAAGAAGAGACTGGACAGCCATTTGTCTGGAAAGGTCTAGTGTGTCCTGCTGGTGAAAAGGTCTAGAACCGTGGTGGCGAACCTGTGGCATGCAGAGCCCTTTCTGTGGGCACTTGCACCGTCGCCGCAGTCCTAGGCCTTCAGCTGGGTTTTATAAAACCTTTTCGCTTTGGGCCTCCGCCGCCGTATGCAAAAAAAAAAGGTTCAATCAATCAATTTCAACTTCTCGCAGGAAAAAAAAAAGATCTCACAAAGTTGGAATTGATGGATTGAACTTTTTAGTCCCACCCAGTCTGTTACCACTGCAGCCATGCCCACCCAATGGGCCACGCCCACCCGGCACCCAACTATACATAAGTGGGTTTTGGGTTGTCATTTGGGCACTCGATCTCTAAAAGGTTCGCCATCACTGGTCTAGCAGACCTTCAAGGTCCATTCCCAATCTGTTGCTCTCTCCGACGGACTGGATCTAGCTAGCTCCCTTAACCATCCGTCATATAATTTAGCCTCCAGACTGCTCTTTTCCGCACACTTTTTAGGTAGGATCTTAGCCGCTACCAAGTCCTTGTTAAGGCACTGCCTTCCTTCGCCTTAATCTCATTTCGGGAGAACTTTTCAAAGAGAGGAGCTTCCCCAAATCTGCCACGTAAAGGTAAAGGTTCCCCCGCACACGGGTGCTAGTCGTTTCCGACTCTGGGGGCCGGTGCTCATCTCCGTTTCAAAGCCGAAGAGCCAGCGCTTGTCCGAGGACGTCTCCGTGGTCATGCTGTTCCCTTCCCACCGGAGTGGTCCCTATTTTCCTACTCGCATTTTTACGTGCTTTCGAACTGCTAGGTTGGCAGAAGCTGGGACGAGTAACAGGCGCTCACTCTTGTTACGTGGCACTCGGGATTCGACCCGCCAAACTGCCGACCTTCTGATCGACAAGCTCAGCGTCCTAACCCACTGAGCCACCGCGTCCCTAAATCTGCCACAGAATCCTGTAAAACAATCCAGAGCTACCCGGAGCAGCCATAGGAGAATCAGGGCCCCCATTACGGAAAGGGAAACGGGTGCAGAGTAAGCCGGGTTCACGTTACAGCAACTGGATTCTTAATTGCAACCACTCGTTCTCCACTGTCCCAAAGCGCACGTTGGTGGCCGCCAGGACAACCCGGGCACAGCAGGGACGGACGCTTTTGTGAAAACTACCGCTTGGACAGAACCCCGCAAAGGGGTTCTGAAGTTACAAGCCTCCCTCTTAGCTGCATCTGAATGGTGTTAAGTCGCCCTTGTTTGGCTTTCTTTCCATCAAAGGCAAAAATGAAGGGTGGGGGGGAACCCCTCCTCTTAACTCTTGGTCAGCTGGAAACTGATCAGAGAGAGAAGCAACCCGGAATTAAGGAGAAAGTTCCTAACAGTGAGGACAATTAACCAGCGGAACAGCTTGCCACCAGAAATCGTGGGTGCTTCATCAGTGGAGGTTTTTAAGAAGAGACTAGACTGAGATGGTAGAGGTTCTCCTGCTTGAGCAGGGGGCTGGACTAGAAGACCTCCAAGGTCCCTTCCAGCTCTATTCTATTCTATTCTATTCTATTCTATTCTATTCTATTCTATTCTATTCTATTCTATTCTATTCTATTCCATTCCATTCCATCCTATCCTATTTCTATTGTGTTTTAATCCTATTCTATTCTTCTATTCTATTGTGTTTTAATCCTATTCTTTTCTATTCTGTTCTATCCTATTTCTATTAATTGTGTTTTAATCCTATTCTATTCTTCTATTCTGTTTTAATCCTATTCTATTCTATCCTATCCTACTTCTATTGTTTTAATCCTATTCTATTCTATTGTTTTTATTCTATTCTATTCTATTCTGCATTCTATTCTTATTCTTATTCTCTTCTCTATTCCATTTCTGGACTATTTGAAACTACAGAATCTTGGTATGTTACAGATATTGCACTACAGGGAGACCTCAACTCACAACATTTTCATTTAGACCGTTCAAAGTTAACAATGGCACTGAAAAAAGTGACTTATGACCAATTTTCACACCACCGTTGCAGCATCCCCAGGGTCACCTGATCAAAATGTCAGACACTTAGCAACTGACTCACATTCATGGGATCCCCTTTCGCCACCTTCTGACAAGCCAATTTAATGGGGAAGCCAGATTCACTTAACAACCGTGTTACTGACTTAACAACTGCAGTGCTTCGCTTAACAACGGCGGCAGGAAAGGTCGTAGAATGGGGCAAATCTCACTTATCATCTGCCTCTCTTAGCAACAGAAATTTTGGTCCCAGCTGCGGTTGTGAAGTCGAGGACTATATTGAAAGCCAAAGCTTCAGTTAACTCCCAATAGTTGCAAAACCAGAGTTGCTTTGGGGAATTTTGAGAAAAGATTACAGAATCTCGTTAAGGGCAGCTTTCACATGTACCTGACTCACAACTTCAAACAAAATTAGCAAACGTATTTCTCTGCTGCGCCCAAAAATATTTCTCATTTCCTGTCCCAGAAGCTTTTTTTTCTTTTTTTTCAATCAAGGAAGGGCTCACCCAACGCGTTCAGTTACATGTACCCATGGCGTGCTCGGCCAAAGGTATATGGTGGAATACCTCTGAAAACATTTATCATTGCATTGTGCTGCCCCCGGGAACGAATTATGAAGGAAAAAATGGGGAGGGGGTTAAATGGGAGTTCATTGCAGGGCCGTGATTTGTGGCTGCAAGGAAGCCATCTTCTGCCTCTTCCCCCCCAGCCAATTTCCCTTGCTGAAATAATGGGTCAACCTGAAGATGCAAAGTCAACTCTGTTTTCTGTCTTCCCAGAAAAGAGGATACAGGTAAAATTAAAATTTTAAAAATAATTCTCAAATGGGGGGGGGGGGGGGGGAAGGAGAGAAACACCCAGTAGAACGTCAGGATCATTTTGGTAATAATTACTGAAGAAGCTCCACACAGTGAACCGGTTGGCCACACATTTGAATCCCACCACTGACTGCGGTCTGTCCTCGACTTATGACCAGTTGCTTAGCAACTCTCTCAAGTTGCGACAGACCACTTAGGACCCCAGATTCTAAGTTCTGATTGCTGGGCCTCCCCCACCCCTGTGGTTGCGGGACCCACGTCTTCTGGCGCTTGGCAACTGGCCAAGATTTACAGCATCCTGCGGTCGCATGACCACAGTTTTGTGATGTTCTTGCTGTTCTGGTGTTTACTTCTGGTTTCTGGCAAAAAAAAAAAGAAAAAGGTCTCAAAGCAGACACGTGGCTTGCATAACCATCGCCTGTGCACGGGGAAAAATAAATTCAGATGCGGTCACGCGTGGGCCTGCTCGACAACCGGCACGACTTGCGATCGTAAATGTAGGCTCCCTTGTGGTCGTAAGCCGAGGACTGCCTGTGGATGAGTTTTCAGTCCCCTGCCATGATTTTAATGCCCCAATTGGGCCCTTGTGGAAGGAAGCGTAGAAACGTAATCCGCTGGCTTTCCGGTTCCTTTCCTGGACCATGTGAGCTGAACTGACAGAACTTTTGATTTCCAGTTGAGATCAGCGTCCTAAATTCTTCTCCAGAAATATTGAGGAGGGGGGCTCCTCAATATTTCTGGACCTCCAAGGTCCCTTCCAGCTTTGGATTCTGTTTCTGTCCTCCTCCTCCTCCTCCTCCTCCTCCTCCCTACCCTACTGTCCAGTTGAGAATTAACCAGTGGAACAGCCTGCCTCCAGAAATCATGGGAGCTCCATCCCTGGAGGTTTTTAAGAAGAGGCTGGACATTCACTTGTCTGAGATGGCATAGGTTCTCCTGCTTGAGCTGGGGGCTGGACTAGAAGACCTCCCAGGTCCCTTCCAGCTCTGTTATTCTATTATTCCATGGATGGATGGATGGATGGATGGATGGGCAACGGATGGGAACTCATCAAGGAGAGAAGCAACCTGGAATTAAGGAGAAACTTCCCAACAGTGAGGACAATTAACCAGCGGAACAGCTTGCCACCAGAAATCATGGGTGCTCCATCCCTGGAGATTTTTAAGAAGAGGCTAGACCAGACATGTCAAACACAAGGCCCGGGGGCCGGATCCGGCCCGTGAAGTGGTTTCATGTGGCCCGCGAAGCCATCCTGGAAACAGTGAGGGAACAGCCCCTGCTGCCTTGGCCCTGGCCCAGAGACCCTCCTCCTGCCAGAGGCCCTCAGATCTGTCCCACTCCTGCCCAGGCCCCCATAGGCACCCTTGATGCCAACGAGCTGGCCACGCCCACCCAGTAGGCCACACGCACTCTAGCCACACCCACCCAGTAGGCCACACCCACCCAGTAGGCCACACCCACCCGGCCCCCTGAGGGCAACCGCAAGGCTGATGCGGCCCTCAATGAAATTGAGTTTGACACCCCTGGGCTAGACAGTCACCTGTCTGAGATGGTATAGGTTCTCCTGCTTGAGTGGGGGGCTGGACTAGAAGACCTCCAAGGTCCCTTCCAGCTCTATTCTGACTCTGATCTAGAGTTTCAGACTTAGCTCCATGAGAGCAACTTCTTGTAAGAACACAGTGCTTGTTTAGTGACATTCGAACTTACAGCGGCATTGGGAAAAGTGATGCATGAGCGGTTTTTGCCCTTACGACCAACCGCTGCAGCATCAAAATTTCAGCCGCTTGGCGACTGACTCGTATTTATGACGGTCGCAGCGTCCCGGGGTTCATGTGATCACCTTTCCCGACCCTCCGACATGCAAAGTAAATGGGGAACTCAGATTCACTGAACAACCGTGTTCCTAACTTAACGGCTGCAGTGATCCTTTTAACAGCTGCGGCCAGAAAGGCCGTCAAATGGGGAAAGACTCACTTAACAACTGTCTTGCTTAGCGACGGAATTCTGGGGCTCGACTGTGGCCGTAAGTCGACTTGTACTCCGGTAATTACCCAGCTCCTACTCTGGATGGTCTCGGCACTTGGAAATCCTTGTACGTCCATCTAAAGCAGGGGTCTTCAAACTTGGCCCTTTTATGACTTGTGGACTTCAACTCCCAGAATTCCTCAGCTAGCAAAGCTGGCTGAGGAATTCTGGGAGTTGAAGTCCACAAGTCATAAAAGGGCCAAGTTTGAAGACCCCTGATCTAGAGCAAGGATCTTAAGAACTGGAAGTTTTAGGAGCTGTCCTTAAGCTCATCTCCATTCTAGAAATCCTCTCTTCACACGCGTGCAGCCAACCACTCAGGGGCAGCTAAATCAAAGAGGGGCACAGACGTCCCCCAGATTTAATCTACTTTCCACAGCACATACATACCTGGTGGGACTGACTTATGATTGCACATTTAAAATATTCATTCTTCACACGTGCTCTGGAAGGACGCTCTGATGCCATCAGAGAGAATGAGTCAAACCAATGTGCTATCAACTTAATTCACCTTTGTGCCGCAGTAACCTTATCTGAAGGATCGATCGTAAAAGGAGGTAAGGCCTCCATAAACAGTGGCGGGGGGGGGGAGACTACCTGGCAGGTGGCAAATGGCAAGGTCAGCGCTCGGTAGCACCTCCGGCTAACGCTGGAAAGGACCCCCGTTTAGGAGACGGAAGGGACCAGGCTGACCAAATGGATGTTCGTCCTTTGGTCGACGTGTCTTAACAGAGAGCCAAATTGTAAACCTTTACAAAACACCCGGCTTCTGTGGAAACTTTTTACGCGGTGATGGCTGGATCCTTGCTGCTTCTTTGAGCTTGGTGGCTTCCTTGCGGGCGTTTCGTTACCAAACTAGGTAGCACGGTCAGTGCTGGGAGGGGGGGGGGTTGTGGAATTAGAGGGGAGGACTAACCAGTCCTTCTTGTTCTCTGAGCTTGGCTGTTTTCTTGCGGACGTTCCATTACCCAACTAGGGAACACCGTCAGTGCTAGCAGTGTTACTGATTACTGTACTGTTACAGCATTACCGAGGACATACCCTAAAGCGCCAAGCTCAGAGAGCAGCAGGGACCCCACAGTTCTCCTCCTCTTCCCCCTCCCCATTATCCTCCACTCTGCAAACCCTCCTAGCGTCCTCCTCCTCCTCCTCGTCATCCTTCCCATTATCCTCTTTTCTGCAAACCCCCCCCCCTTTTAGCACTGATGTTGTTAACTAGTTGGGTAATGAGCCGTCTGCAATAAAGCCGTCAATCTCAGAAGGCACCAAAAGGAGCGGGCAGTTCAACCTTGGCCTACAAATATTCTTCTTTACGGGAATCTTTTTAAGACCGTGCGGGATAAATATCAGGACTTGGGAGACTGCAGTCAATGGGAGTCAAGACTAACAAATGCATCCGGATGGAAGAGTTATCTGTACCCGCTCAGGAGACAAATAGCAAACACCCGGGTCTGTAAGGGGGAACAGGAAAAAAAAAAAAACTGGGATTCCCAAGCAAGGCAGGCCCGTCTCTAGAATTTCCTTTCAAGCCCTCTCACAGCAGGTCTCCTCCAAAGTGGCTGACCTATATTGAGAGCAGCCCGGCCAAAAAAAAAAAAAACCATACAGGAAACAAAGTCAGTTCCTTAAAGGTACAGAGTGAGCAGCTAGGAAGTGGCCTCCAGGAAGAAAATTCACAAAAATAATATGAAGTGAGGAAGTAGCAAGAAAGCACTTTTAAAGGGCCTTAAGAAATCAACATTCCAGTCCCAAAGGTGCTTTTTTTCCCCCCCAAAAGGCAAATGGACTTTTTGTTTCGTTTTTTCCTTGAAGACGTTTTCACTTCTCCTCCAAGAAGCTTCTTCGGTTCTTCAGAACCGAAGAAGCTTCTTGGACGAGAAGCAAAACGTTTTCAAGGGAAAAAAACAAAAACAAAAGTCCAATTGCCTTTTGGGGAAAAAAAAAAAGCATGATCTGGATGACTGAGAATCTCCACCAGGGGTCTTCCAACTTGCTGGCGCTTTTATGACTTGTGGACTTCAACTCCCAGAATTCCTCAGCCGGCGCGCCTGGCTGAGGAATTCTGGGAGTTCAAGTCCACAAGTCATAAAAGGGCCAAGTTGGAAGGCCCCTGCATTAAACCAACAGGTTCCTTAGAGAGGGGGATCTTGTATTTTCCAGAGAAATGTCGTGCTGATTTCAAAGATTTGGGGACTTGAGGGGTTATCAGTGGGAGTTAACCCAGATGGACAAGACGGTTCACTAATTTTGGAGAATTCTTTTAACAACAGGGAAACAAATTCCGTTCAACTCTCTCTGCCACTATCCGCTTATTTCCTAGTTACCTGCCAAAACAAAGCTCCCCTTTTTCCCTTGGTGGAATTCCTTTAATCACAGAGATCCCTTTAGCAACCATCCTGATGATGTTCCGGAAGTCTTTATAAACCTGGCTGCTCTCCCAGGCCTTGGGGTTAGGGTGTTTGTGCAGCCCTGGGATGTAATCTGATGGGGTGTTTAGATTCATTTCTTTCTTTAATTGTTTATCTATTTTCCATCTAAGCTCGCCCAGAGTCGTCCTGGAGTTGGCAACTTCTAAATCTAACAGCTTGGAAAAGTATCTGTCATTTGTAAAGCCAAGCTCACCCATAACGTGATAAATTTACTTTGGGAACAGCCAGCCAGACTTAAGGTATATTTATATGCATATTAAAAAGGGGAAGGAATGGAGATCATAGGTGCATGCAGTATTGTTAAGTTCCCCCCCACCATCTGATGTTTTCAAATGCTTTAAAGAGGGCCACTTCCCAAATTCCCAGCCAATGTGGCCAGTGCTTGTGAAGGCTGGGCATTCTGGTAAGCGTAGCATATACGAAGGGACCAGGATTGGGGGACCGGTGAAAGAGAATAAAACAGTCAAGGATCTCCTAGCTATTTTTATTTTTTTATTCACAAAAGCTGTTCAAAGAATCAATTGTGCTAATGTCAGCATGTCGGCTACAGCCGAAAGAACGAGCCTGCACTGCACAGAAGTTTTTAAAACACACAAAAAACTTTCTCACTAATCTCCATTAAATACACCATATCCCCAGAGGAAAGACAGACACCGGACACATAAGCGTGGGCAAATTCTCAAGAAACACAAAAGCAAACGGGATACTCCATTGAACTAATCTATTTGACCAGGCTGTCGACCGAGATTTTGCAAACTCTTTTTTTAAGAGCTTCCTATGCATTTTCTAAACAATGTTACGGCAACCCTCGATCGCTATCTTCTGATATCTTTAGAAGGAAGCTACAGATGTCCTGTACACGCAGGATTCTCCTCTGAGCAAAAGGCAGGGCTCTAAATGGGCCTTGCGCCTAAGTGTAATCCTTTTAATACAAATTAATCCTCCGCAGACTATCCACAGGCTGCATCCCAGTTGCATGAAATCACAAGGGAAGCGGCCAGGTCAGCGCCAGCGAGGACACGTCTAAGAGAGACAGGCCTTTCTTTGTTTGACAGGCAAGTTTTGAGTAGGTACAGTTCAGCAATGACACGGCCTATCAGAGAGAGAGGAAAGACGGCTTCTACGATGAAAAATGGCCTTATTTTTCAGGACAGTTTCCCCAAAGTTCTGCCCCCTCCCCATTTTCCAGCTTTCTCACACTGAACAGCTTCCCTCTTTTCTCCCGAGTAATAAAGCTTAATTTTTAAGAGCTGGGAGGCAGAACAGCCCGACCTTTAAAATCCAAGCGCTCCCCAAACAGAGAAACAAGGCAGCATCGTGTGAGCCCCTCACAATGGCTACTTTCTGCCATTTTCTTTTCCCAGACTGCCTCCCCTTCCCCAATATAAGCTAGACTCTTTTAACGTCCAGCTTACCCCTCAGCTCCCAACCGCCCACAGCAACCGCGGGTGTGAGAAGGAGCAGCCTGGCCGCCGTTTGAAGTCCAAGTCAGAAATGCAAAGCAATATTTTATTCGCAACTGTGTAAACAATACAGCCAACCCAGCAACGCTGAAAGCCGGGCCCAAGTTAAACAAAATGCAGAAAGCAAGCAAGCAAGCCTCGCTCTGCGCTGCCGGTTTATATAATTTAAACGAAAACAAATGCCTGGAAAGAGAAATGTAATGCCACCTTCAATTAAGCAGCCCCTTTGCCTTCCGCCGAACACAGCTCAGGGCCATCTTAAAAAGAGGCACGGAGGAGTGACCATGTTAGAAAACAGAGATGGAGGCAGGAACCCTTCCCTTTCCCCCCCCCCCGCCTCCAAGCTCCTCACCCGCCGCCGGGAGGCAAAATGGTTGGCTGAGACGCAAGCAGCAGCGGCAGCGGGCCCTGCAGAAGCCAAGGGGAGGCAAGTCTGGGTTCTGCCAATGAGAACGGCCGCCGCCTCCTCCGGTTTGCCACGGAGGATCTTAGGCATTCCTCCAGGAGCTGCCAGGAGCCCCCCAGCCCACCCCCGAGGCCCAGAGCCTGCGAGGGGGGGGCGAGGACTGGTAGATGCACTGGGGCGTAACTCTCAACCCAGACAATGGCTGGGAGGTGGCAGGGCCGGCGTCCAGCAGAGGTCAGGGGCCTTCAGTGTTAACTGTCCTAAGGCCACCGAATTCAGGCTACTGTTTTCCTCCTCCTCCTCCTCCTCTGCTTACTCCAGCCTCCTTCCCTACCAGGGCGGGGTTGTGTCCTTCCAAAGCCTCGCATCACACCAGACACATTGCTGGGGAACGGGGGGGGGGTGTCACCGCCTCTTTCCTGCTGACCAGCTCAAAAACTTTCGGCCACGTCCCGACTGCCAAGCTGGTGCAGAGTGCGGCCCGCATTCCCAGGCAGGTGGAACAGGAGTCCAGAAAAGACACCGCAGGCTGCCTTCCCCGCTGACCCTCCCGAGATCCGGAGGCGACACCTCGGCCCGTCCTACCGCCTTCCCTTTTTTTTTTTTTTTTGGCCTTCCTTTTATGGCTGCTGCCGCCCGCCGCCACCACCGCCGCCTCTCCCCTGCGCTGAGGCCAGCTCCAGAGGCCTACACCACCCACCCAGCCTGCCTGCCTGCCTGCCCAGTGGGCAAAGGGGCCTTCTTTCCAACCAGGCTCCCCGATCCCCACTCGGCACAGCATGGGGGGTGCCGAGCGCAAACAATGGACTGGGAAACCTGCAGCCCATTTCGCGGCTGAAAGAGGAGGAGGAGGAGCCGAAACACCTCTGGGCTGGGCTATAAACAAAAGAGCGGGTGAGGGAGGAAGCAGCCCCAGCCTGCCTGGGTCTACTCGAGAGTAGCCAGCGCCCTCCTCCTCTTTCTCATCCTCCTCCTCCTCCAGGCCAGGAGAGCCCCAGCCCAGTCTCCTACCCTCCCTGCCCAGATGAGCGGCGGATGAGTGCTTGGCTAGGCCTCGGAGGCTGATGGGGGAAGGGGGCTCAGCCCTGTTGCCTGGCTGGGGCGGGTGGGTGGGGGGAACACACCAGGAGGGGCCCGATGGGCAAAATGGCGCTGGAGGAAAAGGCAGCAATCCTAGGCGGGTTGCCATGTTGTCGGCGCCCTGCCCGGCGGGGACGGGAAGCGGCTGGGATAACAGGCGGGCAGGCAGGAATGGAGGGTGGGAGGAAGGAAGGAAGGAAGGTGAATAGAAGTGAGAGAGGGCAGGAAGGAAAAAGCAAGGAAAGAGGGAAAGACGGATGGGAGGAGAGAAGGAAAAGGAGGGAAGGCGGAAGGAAGGTGGTGGAATGGAGAAGGAGGGAGAGAAGATGGAAAGAGGGGGAAAGTTGGAAGAGAAAGACAGAGGAAGGGAAAAAGGAGGGAAGGAAGGAAGGGAAGAAAAGAAAGTGGGGAGGGAGGGAGAGAGAAGGGAAGGAAGGAAGGAAAGTGGGGAGGGAGGGAAGGGAGAGAGGGAGAAAGGAAGGAAGGAAGGAAAGTGGGGAGGAAGGGAAGGGAGGGAGGGAGAGAGAAAGGAAGGAAAGTGGGGAGGGAGGGAAGGGAGAGAGGGAGAGAGAAAGGAAGGAAGGAAGGAAAGTGGGGAGGAAGGGAAGGGAGGGAGGGAGAGAGAAAGGAAGGAAGGAAGGGAAGTGGGGAGGAAGGGAAGGGAGGGAGGGAAAGAGAAAGGAAGGAAGGAAGGGAAGTGGGGAGGGAGGGAAGGAAGGAAGGAAGGAAGGGAGGGAGGGAGGGAGGGAGGACGGGAGAAAGGAAGGAAGGAAGGAAGGGAAGAAAAGAAAGTGGGGAGGGAGGGAGAGAGAAGGGAAGGAAGGAAGGAAAGTGGGGAGGGAGGGAAGGGAGAGAGGGAGAGAGGAAGGAAGGAAGGAAAGTGGGAAGGGAGGGAGGGAGAGAGAAAGGAAGGAAGGAAGGAAAGTGGGAAGGAAGGAAGGGAGGGAGGGAGGGAGAAAGGAAGGAAGGAAGGAAACTGGGAAGGGAAGGGAGGGAGGCCGGCCGGGGCCCTCTCACTCACCAGCACTGGAGGTGGAAGGCGGCCGGGCAGTGGTCGCAGCAGAGCAGGTCGCCGCCCTCCTTGCAGCTGTCGCAGCTGTCGTGGTTGGTGGCGCGGCCGCTGCGTCGCTGGGCGGAGGCGGCGGCGGCGGCCGAGGCCGGGTGGTGGTGCGGGGGGTGGTGCTGGTGCTGGTGGGGCGCGCCGGGGGGGCCTCCCGCCGGGGGGGGCGGCGCCGGGGGGGCGCCGTGCGGGAGCCCGCCGGGCTGGGGCGGCGGCGCCGGGTGGTGCTGCTGCTGCTGGAAGTGGTGCGCGGGGTGCCCGTCGCCGCCGCCGCCTCGCTCGGGCCGCCGGCTCCGCTTCTCGCTCCCGCCGCCGCCGCCGTCGCTCCGCGGAGGGGCCAGCAGCGCCTGGATTTGCTGCGGGGGAGGGAGGGAGGGAAGCATCGGTCAGGCGGGCGCCGGACGGGACCCCCCCCTCCTCCTCCTCCTCCCCCGCCCCCCCGGGACGCCCCCTCACCTCCATGAGCCCGCCCGTGGTGTCCAGGTCGTAGACCACCGTCTTGGCCTCCATCCTCTCCCACATCCAAGGGCGCGGGCAGGGCCGCAGCGCGCCGCTCAGGCCGGCCCGGCGGGGGAGGCGCGTCGCGGGGCCGCGGGGGACTCGCCGCCTCCGGCTCGGCCTACCCGACGGGCCTGGGGGAGCCCCCCGCCGCCGCCGCCGCCGCCCGGACAGGCCGCGGCTGGGCTGAGGGGACGGCTGCCATGACAGGGGGCGGGGCCCGCGCTGCCTGCCTCGCCGCCGCCGCTGAGGGGAAGGTCGCGCGCCGCCGCCGCCGCCGCCTCACACGCAGGGCCCCGCCGCCGCCGCTGCCACAGCGCTCGTCGCGCAGGCGCACCGCCACCTCCCCGCCGCCCCGGGAGCATGCGCGCGGCGGCGGCCCTCTGCCGCGCAGGCGCGGGGCGGCCGGAAAAAAAAAAGAAAAGAAAAGAAAAGAAACCACGACGCTTCGGGTTCGCTCCGGGGGGAGAAGGAAGGCAGCGCTCGAGGTCCTCCGCTCTGCGCCTGCGCCAAGCCCTCCTCTCGTCGCCCTCCCGTTCGGCTCCTGCGCTTTTACACGCAGGCGCCGCTCGGCTGCCAGAGGCCTTTTCTGCGCACGCGTGGCTATTTTTTTTGTTGTTTTTGGGGTATGGTTTCCCAGGCTCTTTCTGCGCAAGTGCGGATCTTTTTTTTTTTTTTTTTTTGCCCTCCCGGTTCTTTCCCCTTGTTTTGCGCAAGCGCCGTTCTCTTTCTATCTAAGGTCTCGGTCTGCGCCGGCGCGGACTGACCTTTTATTGCAGAAAAAAAAACACGTTTAATTTCAAAATGTTCAAACCCCCCCCCGTATATAGTCATGACTTAAAGTGACGTTTTAATAAACGGTGCGGTCTGATTTTACTTGTCCCCCAGTTTTCCTGGCGGCAGGTGCTTTGCGGCGCATGCGCAGGACCTGCGTTCCAGGCAGGCTCGGAGTAACCGGAGGCAGGCTTCGCGCACATGCGCAGAAAGGCCCGGCATGCGAGTCTGCGCACTACCGGCGAGCAGGAGCGCCAAGCGCCAAGGGGAGCAGTTCTTTTGTTCGCACGCCGAATACGCCGGCTCTTTTCGAGGCTCTGCAAAGGGCTCTCCTTTGCAGCAGCGGAGCGGTGCTACGACAACCTCGCAGTGTCGTCCAAGGCTTCTCCCATTATATAGCCCGAGAAGGGCGGACTGAGAGCTTATCTTTGGCCGCAATGAAGAGGGCGGGGCGCGCAGGAGCCTTACGAGGAGGGGGCTTGCAGATCGCCGTGGAGAGGGGCGAGGCTGGGGGGGGGAGACAGACGCTCCCGCTGGGGTGGGCCTTCTACACCAGGGATCTTCAAACTTGGCCCTTTTATGACTTATGGACTTCAACTCCCAGAATTCCTCAGCCAGTGTGTCTGGCTGAGGAATTCTGGGAATTGAAGTCCACAAGTCATAAAAGGGCCAAGTTTGAAGACCCCTGTTCTACACGGGTAGATTTGTTCGTGTGAACACGGAGAAGACGGTCTCTGGGGGACACGATAATGCCCGTCCTGTAGGGCAGCCTAGTTCTCTGGGGTCGCCGGTTGGAATTGGGGAGGGGTCCTCGCTTATGACCTTGGGCGGGGGAACCCCAGGGCTTTTTCCGCTGCTTCCCGCCGAGGTGTCCATCCGGTGGTCTGAGTCCCGGGTGCAGCGACCCCAAGCTCAGACCCCGGGAAAAGCGCTAGACGGGGGTCTTCCAGACGGCCCGCACAGCTTTGCCCAGCGACCCCTGCTCGCCTTCGCGCTTTCCCTTCGGCGGCGGAGAAGCCTGCGCGATCCCTCGGCTCCCTCCTGGCTCCTAGTCCGGATGGGCGAGCACTTACTTGGGGCTGGCGGGCTGGCTATCTATCTATCTATCATCTATCTCATCTATCTATCTATCTCTATATTATCTAATCTATCTATCAATCTATAGCTGTATCATCTATCTACATCTATCTATCTGTATCATCTCTATCATCTAATTATATATCGTCTTATCATCTTCTATATCATCTCTATATCTATATCAAGGGTCTTCAAACTTGGCCCTTTTATGACTTGTGGACTTCAACTCCCAGAATTCCTCAGCCAGCATGCCTGGCTGAGGAATTCTGGGAGTTGAAGTCCACAAGTCATAAAAGGGCCAAGTTTGAAGACCCTTGATCTATATCATCTATCATCTGTCTATCATTTATATCAGGGGTGTCAAACTCGCAATGTCGCGTGACGTGTTGTGACGTAGCGCAACTTTTTTCCATTGCCAGCAATGGGTGGGCGCGGTTTCCCCATGACACATCCGGCCTATGGGCCAGCAGTTTGACACCCCTGATCTATATTGTCTATGAATCGGTTTATCTATTATCTATATCTATCATCAGTCTATCATCTATTTATCTCATCTATCATCTATCTACCTACCTACCTACCAATCCTCTATGATTTATATCATCTATATCTTTTATTACCTATTATCAATGTCTGTCCATTCATCCATCTATCCACCCATCCATCTATATTTATATCTCTATCTAGATCCATCATCTATCGAATGTCTAGGCAGCCCATTTCCCCTTAGCGTGGGCTGTTTAAACGCAAGATAAAACCACGACTAAAAGCACAGTTAAAAGCAAGGTTAAAATTTCTGCGTTAAAAGTTAAAAAAAAAATCAAGGTTAAAAAATGGCCAAGGCCTAAAAGGTGGCAGAACCCTTTTCCAGAAGCCTGGCTCGCCTCTGGGGTTCAGATGTTCTAAAGGCAGAGATACCCAAACTTGGCCCATTGATGACTTGTGGACTTCCACTCCCAGAATTCCTCAGCCAGCGTCCACGCTGGCTGAGGAATTCTGGGAGTAGAAGTCCACAAGTCACCAAAGAGCCCGGTTGGAAGACCCCTGCCCTACGCCCGTCAATCGATGGGATTCGCAGCATTTCCTCCCTCTGATTGGGTGAGACAGGTAACTTGGACAAGACGCCTCTCAGGTACTCTATATCCCATGCCATGAAGGGCTTCAAAAGTGGCAAACACCTGCAGTTGGACCCAGAAGCAGACTGGCATCCAATCCAGCTTGGATAGCAGAGCTGTTTGTTACATGGAAGACTGTTTGCACCACTGCATGTGTTGGGGCATCCGGATGGTCTTTAACGGTAGCTCTCTGCAGGCTGTAAAATCAAGGATGTGTGAAAAGCCACACAACTGCAGCCCGTGTGGGCTAGTCGCACCAAGCAATCTGGAGGCAGGCCAGGATCCAATCTGGGTCGATCTCCAGGATGAGAGATTTTGTCTTCCGAGCTTTCAGACTCGTGAGGAGCCATGAATTATGTATACATCCAAACTAGACTGTGTTGTTTCTCTGTGTCATATACATGTGTGGGTGTGGATATATGCGTAATCTGTTGCCATGTTTATGTAGTGCATATTGGAGGTGGTTACCCTTTGAGAGCTGAAGGCAATGAAATTTCTTTTTAATGTATGCTGGTTAGTGTACATTTTAAAGTGACAATAAAGTTATTCTATTCTGTTCCATTCTATTCTATTCTGTAATTCTATTCTA
The DNA here is from genome assembly GCF_947247035.1 of Vipera ursinii. Classification (NCBI taxonomy): domain Eukaryota; kingdom Metazoa; phylum Chordata; class Lepidosauria; order Squamata; family Viperidae; genus Vipera; species Vipera ursinii. The sequence goes on along the minus strand of NC_139512.1, from coordinate 358,182,940 downwards.
TTCTATTCTATTCTTTCCATTATTCTATTCTATTCATATTCTATATCCCATCCTATCTTATCCTATCCTGTTCTGTAATACTCTATTTTATTTGGCTTTCCTTTGCTTGTGCTGCCCAGCCCTCACCTTTTAAGTACTTAACATTTAACATTTATTATATTTGTATACCACCCTTCTCCCGAAGGACTCAGGGCAGTGAACAGGGCACATATAAATAGAGAATACAAAAATTAAAAAGAATTAAATAATAGCCCAGTTAAAAACAATAACAATATAAAAAACCCCATTAAAACCCTAACATCCCCCATCAGGCCAGGCCAGCTTGTTCAAATAAATGGGTCTTCAGACCGCGTCGGAAGGAGCGAAGGTCCGGTGCCATCCGGAGCTCGACCGGCAGCTGGTTCCATAAAGCCGGAGTGCCCACTTGATAATCTGGTGGCAAATCAGCCCTCCTTTTGACTGATCAGGGGCCCGTTTCCCAGGTTTCCATCACTTCCCTGGCTGTTTTTGTGCCTGCTCGTCCAACAATCTTAGTAGCTGGGGAATTGAATGTATGGCCTTGTTCACTGCAGTGTGAGGCTACCAATGAGTTTGAGTCTCCTCGCCTGACTGTTCTCGCTTGTGCAATCTGGTGGTTGGCTTACTCCCTGTCTTTCCTCCATTGTCACAGGGACACTCCACGCAGGGGATTGTGTAGAACAGATTGCATGGGATGTATCTCCCACCTCCGAGCGATCTTTACAACGACCCTGTGGCACAACAAACCAGGATAGTAGCTCACGATATCAGCAGGTTTAAAATGGGTGGACTTCAACTCCCAGAATCCCCCAGCCAGCAATGCTGGCTGGGGGATTCTGGGAATTGAAGTCCACCCATTTTAAACCTGCAAGCTTGGGAGACTGAAGCAAGCAAGCAAAGGAACTGGGTTCACACGACTGAAATAAGCCAAGCACCAGGCACAGCATGTTGTGTCGATAAATCCCCAAAGCCTGTAACCAAACGTGGGCACATGGCACTCACGTTTGCAATCCGTGTGGCAGGTCGAGGAGAGAACTGGATCCCTGGTGCAGAAATTTGGGGTGATATGCAAAGAAGAAGAATCCTGGTAGATCCTCCGGGATTGAATCAATGTTGCCTTCCCCAGCAGGAGCTTTTTAGCCGGCTGGTGATTACAAGAATTAAAATCTAGGGTGATCTCAAGTTGGCTGACGATGCCAGGGGAAGGATCGCCCATCTGCCCGCGGCCAGGAACAGTGCCAGGTTTGGGATCAAGCCTCCATCACCCACAAGGCTCGTTCCTGTGGTGCAGTGAGCCGCACTCCCAGATGTTGGGTTGAATGCGGCTGTTGGGTCTTGCAAACTCTGGTTTACAGCAGTGTGGCCCATCTGTGTCAATAGGATGCCAGCCTCCAGAACTTGTGGGTGTCCCATCGCCGGAGGTTTTCAAGAAGAGATTGGAGAGCCGTTTGTCCAGGATGAGCAGGGGGGTGGACTAGAAGACCTCAAAGCGCCTTTCCAGCCCTACAATGATTCTATGATTGTGGAAGGAAGGAGAGAGGGAGGAAGGGAAGGAGGGAGGAAGGAGAGAGGAGAGGAAGGGAAGAAGGAGGAGAGGAAGGAAGGAGAGGGAAGGGAGAGAGGGAGGAAGGGAAGGAGGAAGGAAGGAAGGAGAGGGAGGAAGGAGAGAGGAGAGGAAGGGAAGAAGGAGGAGAGGAAGGAAGGAGAGGGAAGGGAGAGAGGGAGGAAGGGAAGGAGGAAGGAAGGAGAGGAAGGGAAGGGGGAGGAAGGGAGGGAAGGAAGGAAGGAGAGAGGAAAGGGAGAGGGAGGAAGGGAAGGAGGAAGGAGAGAGGGAAGAAGGAAGGAGAGGGAAGGGAGAGAGGGAGGAAAGGAAGGAAGGAGAGGGAGGAAGGGAAGGAGGGAGGAGAGAGGGAGGGAGGAAGGAAGGAGAGAAGAGAGAGAGGAAGGGAAGGAGAGGGAGGAAGGAAGGGAGGGAGGGGAGAAAGAGGAGAGGGAGGAAAGGAAGGAAGGAGAGGGAGATTAGTGGAGTGGAAGCGGAGAAAGGGGAGAGGAGGAGGAGGAGGAGGACTGTGGGGTCCTTGATGCTCTCTGAGCTGGGTGGTTTCCTTTCAGACGTTTCATGACCCAACTGGGGAACATCGTCTGTGAAGCAGCTTTCACAAGAGATCGATGGAACGTTAAGGTGCTTCCAAAGTGAAATAGGCAGAATGCATAGATGCAGTCATTATGAAGCTTTATTCATCGACAGGTTATATAAAAAGAGCTATATGGCATGGAAGCATCCATGCTTGTAAGATAGAAGATAGATAGAAAGAGAAGCAGAGCTAGAACAAAGAAGCAGCCCCTGGGCAGAGGTATTTATGGGGGGTCTCGGCCCCTCCCTAGCCATAAAACTCTCTCGCCAATGGGGCTGCTGCAGGGGAGCAAAGAAGCCTCTTTGCTCCATCTGATGACCTATTTGGGGAACTGCCATGGCTGGCACAAAACATGTAACAATTCCCCTTCTTGCCAGCCAATGACAGGGACCAGTGAATGTGTGTGAGGGGCAAGCAGGTGTCATAGACATGTATAAAAACATTCAGAAGGCCAAACACAAACGCTTACACAGAAGGTTGTGCCGGTCAATGGGAAGAGGTTTGGTGAACAGATCAGCTATCTGGTCAGCTGTATTACAGTGCTCTACACGTATAAAACCCTCTTTGACAAGCTGTCTGACATTTTTATAGCGTATGTCTATGTGGCGAGATCTAGAGCCTACTGCATAAGCCTCCGAGATTGCAATGGCGGCTGTGTTGTCCTCTAGAATTTGGATGGGCAGAGGAGGAGCTGCCCAGATGCTCGTTATCAGCTCATTGAACCAAGTCAAATCATTGGCCGTGTCTGACAGGCTGGCATATTCAGCCTCGGCCGTGGAGCAAGAAACAAATTTTTGCTGCCTAACATGCCAATGTATTGGGCAGCCATTTAGCAATATGAGAATACCAGAAGTGCTCCGCCTACTTTTGGTGTCGCCAGCCCAGTCTGCGTCTGAGTAAGCAGAGAGCTGGGCCGTCTCCCCCTTCTCTGGTTCCAGCACAAGGAGGGCATCGGTCGTGCCCCTGAGGTACCTAAGTACCCTCTTAACAGCAGTCCAGTGGAATTCCTTTGGGTGTTCCACATGCCTGGACAATAGATTTACAGCTAAAGCTATGTCAGGCCTGCTCCAATTGCTGATATATAGCAAGGAGCCAATCACAGATCTGTAAAGCGTGTTATCTGTGAACTCAGGACCGTCCTTGTGAGTATGGTTGTAAAAGTCGCTTTGCATTGGGCTGTGCGTAGGATTAGATTCTGCCATTTTGCATTTGGCCAATAACTCCTCTATCTTTTCTTTTTGAGATAGAGCGAACCCCCCCTTAGTGGCCAAAATATGCACACCCAAGTACTTATCAACCCGCCCCAAAGATTTCAAAGTGAACTTTTCTTCCAGGGCCTTGGCAAATTCATCACACCCTTCCTTGTCAGGTCCTACATATAGTAGGTCATCCACATAAACTAACACCCTTTCTGTGGTACCCTTTGAGTTGCGTGTGAAAACACATTTATCTGCACGGGATGCAGTGAAACCAACTCGTTCTAAACTTTTTCTAAGGCAGTCATACCATAGTTTCCCTGACTGTTTGAGACCATATAACCCTTTGTGAAGTAACCATGTATTTTCCCCTTCTTGCTGGTAGCCAGGAGGGGCCTTCACGTAGATCTGCCGGTCCAATTTGGCGTGGAGGTAAGCCGTCTGGATGTCGAATTGGAAGACTTCCTTCCCCAGAGCAGCTGCAGTCACGAGGGCGGTCTTGACGCTCTCTGCCCGGACAGTTGGAGAGTATGTCTCGCCATAGTCTTCCATATAGCGTTGGGCGAATCCCTGAGCTACCAAACGGGCCTTATACAGGTAGAGGCCATTGGCAAGTGGTTTTGCCTTGTAAACCCACCTTGTGCCAATGACTTTCCTTTCCTTTGGAGGTTGCTGGGGGGTGAAGACCTTGAGTTGTTTTAAGCTCTGCATTTCCTTCTCCATCGCGAGCTGCCATTTCTCCTGTTCTTCGATGGGCAGCTCCTGGATGTCAGAGAAGGATTTTGGGGTGACCACAACGCTGTTAACAGATGCGATGTGCCCAATGTCAATTCTCTTTGGCGGGATGCCTTTGTTGGACCGCTTTGACCTCCTTACCTTCTGCCACTCACCGCCTTTTTCTTCCGCGGGTTTCTGAGGCGTTGCTGGGGGACTGGACGGCTCATCCTCCCCATCTGAACCAGGTGGGATGACATCTTCGTCTTGTTCCACACTTTCGTCGGTGGCAGGGTATGTGGACGTCTCAGGTGATGTTGTAGTCGGTGTGCCCTTGCTGGGACGGTTGATATATGGGCTCAGATCATTGGAGTGTATCTGGGCCCAATTGGAGTCCTCTTCGAAGGAGGCAGATTGGGAAGTCACAATCCTGCCCCCTTCTCCCAGGAAACGGTAGGCCTTGGAGCCAGGAGCGTAGCCCAAGAACCTCAGTCTCTGGGAGACAGATCTCCCCTTCTTCCGCAGCTGCTTGGGGATGTGAACCCATGCATAGGACCCAAAAACACGTAAATGTCCCAGATTTGGTTTCCTACCATGAACTAGGAAATATGGGGTCTGGTTCACAACACTGCTCCAAGTGCGGTTTAAGGTATAATTGGCGTATTTTACCGCTTCTGCCCAGTATGATTCTGCGACCCCTGCGTCTGCAATCAGACTACGCATCATAGTTTGTAGGACTCCATTTCTTTTCTCTGCCACACCATTCTGAGCGGGGGTGAAAGGCGCGGTAAGAAAATGGCGGATGCCCTTACGCTTTACCCAGTCCTGGAATTTTCGGGACATGAACTCAGCCCCGCGGTCGCTCTGCAGTTGTGCAATCTTGGTTTTATACTGGGTCTCTACAAGGTTGTAGAGTGATTTTATGGCGTCAAAGGCTCCAGATTTTTCTGTGAGGATATACACATGGCCGTACCGTGAAAAATCATCAACTGCAGTGAGAAAATACTGACTTTTCCCTAGAGATGGTGTGAAAGGCCCGACCAAATCAACATGAACTAGTTGATATGGGAATTGGGTCTTACGCAGTGATGTTTTTGGGATAGGCGCAGCTTTCCTCTTTGACTTCTTACAGATTGCACAGTCCAGGAATACCTCACAATCTTTGAGCTGGACTCCCTCAGCAAACTCTCCCATCTTTTTAACTACAGGGAAGCTTGCATGACCTAATCTTCGGTGCAAAATATGGGCACACTTATCGTGGAGTGGCTTCCCGACTGACACCCTCTTGGCTTTGGTAGCCTTGAGCGGTGCTTCAGGTGACAGCTGAGGTTGGGATTTCTTATCCACACTGCCTTGCTGTGGGGGCTTGGATGCAACCGCTTCACCCTTGCGGTCGTTAAGCAGTCTTGGGGTTGTCTGTGAGGCCCCTTCTAAGGGGGAGAAATATGGCAAATCATCTATGATGGCTATATTTCCAATGACCCTCTGGTCCCGGGTGACATGACCTCCCCCTTTGCGAAATAAAACTTCCACCCCGTCATCGCCACATAACTTGATAATGCTCAACAGGTTGTTGGCAATAGAGGGCGCGTGTAAGACACCTTCAACTTTTCCAAGCCCGGGTAGAGAAACCGTGCCCTCCCCAATAACCAAAGCTTTATCACCATTGGCCACCTTGACAGATGATTTCATTTTCTTTACTCTTTTAAAACCTTGACTCACATTAGTAATGTGAGATGAAGCTCCAGAGTCCAGCAACCATAAGTCAGTGGAGCTATCAGCTCTTGTGGTGGGGGCACAGGTAGACACAAGATTGTTAGTACTTTTGGCCCCGCCACGGCCCCTTCCTTGTCCCTTGCCCCTACCTTGATTGGGACCACGCTTGGGGCCTTGTTGAAAATGGGGGCAGTCCTTCTTGAGGTGCCCCTCAGAGCCACAGGTGAAACACTTGAGTAGAGCATTAACCCGCTCTGAGTTGCGGTGTCGTGTGTTGGCTGGCTGGCTGGTGACTCTGTTGTATTCTCCTGTATGTCTACGTCTGCTATCTTCGTCAATGAGTCTGCCCTCGAGGTAGGACAGAGGCATGGGTCCATCCCTGCCCCCTTCCAGGGAAATAATAAAATTGTTCCAACTTTTGTCCAGGGAAGCCACAATAACTGCGACCAAGTTCTCTTCAGGTATTCGGTAATTTTTGGACATTAGTTGCGCCCTGAGGGATTTTAATTTTCCAAGATGTTCTGCCATGTTGGCCCCAAACCTGAGTCTTGTGTTGTAAAACTCAGTTGTGAGTCTGGTGAGAGAACCCATGCTCTTGCTGTTGAATAAATTGTATAATAAGCGCAAGGCTGCGCAAGCTGTGAGTCCATCTGGAATGCTAGGGAACATATTATCATCGATGGACTCCATCAGAATGGAAAAAGTCTGTCTATGAAGCCACTCTTCTCGTGAGCTCCACGGGAAAGGTGGTGGGTTCAGGGCCATTTCAAGAATCCCATCCTTCAATAGACATACCTGCAAATTTCTATTCCAACTGTGATAGTTCTCACCCCCAATTTTCAATTTTTCAAAGTTTGGAGGCAACGGGGACGCAATTAGAAACGTATTATCCCATTCTTGGAGCATTTGGGAGGTTGGCATTGAAAAAAATGGTAAAGGTACCCCTCTAGTGGGCGTTGGTGGTATATTTCTCTGATTTTCAGATGGCCCCCCTTCTGGGTTAAAAAGCCCGTACTGGGCATGTCCGGAAAACATGTGATCAGGGGGTGGGCGGAGCCCAAGATTGCCGGCCGGCACTTGGTTTTTAAAATGCTCTGGAAATCCTTCCTGGAGCCTCCCCGGCCCTGCATTGCCTTGAGAAGCCCATCGTTGTTCCTGAAAACCTTGGGGATGGCTAAAGCCGATGCTGGAGGAGGGGGCCAACCCCCCCCCGAAGGCCAAGTAAGGAGAGCGCCTGGGTGGGGGCGAAGGGAAGGCTGGGGCCCCCGGAGAGAGGGTCGGGGGCCTTGGGGAATAATGAGCAGTCTTATTGCCATCATAGGTCACGAGGGTTTCTGCTGGAGAGAGCCCAGGAGTTTGCATGTTGCTTCGGCCGTATGCGAGGGGTTGCTGGGCCTCCAGACTAAGTTGAGGCCTTTCTCTGTTAGAAAATGTGGGCGCACAGGGGGCTGCCATCTTGCTTCCGGTGCCGGGCCATGCGGTCTCCCTGGGCGCAGCCATCTTGTTTCCTGTTGCCCCAGGAAGCTGGAGGTCGCGGTTAGGCAGGGGATTTCGCACCGAAAGCCCTGGGGTCCCGGGGTTACTCAGGGTGGCAGGCGCCATATTGAGGGGCCTCGTGGTGGCTGAGGGGGGGCTTACCCGGCATCCACAGTCCTTCTGCACTGATGTCCTCCGTGGAGAGGCTTGTGGGGTCTCCTGTACTTCAAGGAGTTTTAGAAGCAGTTCCTTGCATTCTGGTGTAGACATTTGATCCACGCGTTGCTTGCGTTGGGCCCGGAGCGCTTCTGCTGCATCTTGACAGTCTTGGGCGGACTGTAAAACTTCCAAGCTTCCCTCTGTGGCGTGCAGAAGGAGGCCATCTGTGCTCTCACCTGGAGCGGGGCTTGCTTCAGGGGCTAGAGCTGTTAATCTTGATTGAAGACTCCTGGTCACAATCTGCGATTTCCGGCCATCCATTTCAGTTTCAAATCTAGGCATTAGCTGCAGGCTTTGGAAGCGTTCCCTTCAACCATCCTCTCTGCTACCAACTTGTGAAGCAGCTTTCACAAGAGATCGATGGAACGTTAAGGTGCTTCCAAAGTGAAATAGGCAGAATGCATAGATGCAGTCATTATGAAGCTTTATTCATCGACAGGTTATATAAAAAGAGCTATATGGCATGGAAGCATCCATGCTTGTAAGATAGAAGATAGATAGAAAGAGAAGCAGAGCTAGAACAAAGAAGCAGCCCCTGGGCAGAGGTATTTATGGGGGGTCTCGGCCCCTCCCTAGCCATAAAACTCTCTCGCCAATGGGGCTGCTGCAGGGGAGCAAAGAAGCCTCTTTGCTCCATCTGATGACCTATTTGGGGAACTGCCATGGCTGGCACAAAACATGTAACATCGTCAGTGCTAGAAGGGAGGAGGAGGAGGAGGGGGAGGGGGAGGAGGAGGAGGAGGAAGAAGACTGTGGGGTCCTTGGTGCTCTCTGAGCTGGGTGGTTTCCTTTCAGACGTTTCATGACCCAACTGGGGAACATCGTCAGTGCTAGAAGGGAGGGGGTGTTTGTGAAGAGAAGAAGAAGGGAAGAGGAGGGGGGAAGGAGGAGGAAGAGAAGGAGGAATAGTGGAAAGGAGGGAGGGAAGGAAGGAAGGGGAGAGGAGAGGACTGCGGGGTCCTTGGTGCTCTCTGAGCTGAGTTGTTTCCTTTCAGAAGCTTTATGACCCAACTAGGTAACATCATCAGTGCTAGAAGGGAGCAGGGTTTGCGGGGAGGAGGAGGAGGAGGAGGAGGAGGAGGAGGAGGGCAATGATTATGATTATGATTATTGCTAAGCTTGTAAGCCGCCCTGAGTCTTCGGAGAAGGGCGGGATATAAATGGAATTAAAATAAATAAATAAAAAATAAAATAAAAATGAAGCCTTTTCCTGCAGGAAACATCATCGGCGCCTCTTCTCTGCTCACCTGGCACCCTAGGAACCGCTTGATCCTCATCCACTTTCTCCTGTTGGCACCTGGGTGGGGGCAGCTCCCCCCTCCCCCAGTCACTCTTCCCCCCTCCACGTTTTTCCCATCCAGGCCATGGGGCTGAATTTTGCAGAGAGAATACCCCCGAGTGGTCCCACACTGTTCCACTTGTAGGCTCCACGGGGCAGGGACCTCCCCCTCTGGGGAACCGGGCTTCCCCCTTCCCGCCCGGGCCTTCTCAGGTGGACCAAGGCAGGAGAGGATCCAGATATCTTTGCCTGCTTTTGGGGGCCTTGCAGAGGTCCAGCTGATGCAGGACTGTGAAAGTGTGTGTGTGTGTGTGGTCCACGGCTCATTGTCCTAGCTGTGCAACTATATTCCTGGCCACATCAGGGACCCTCAAAAAGGACCACGTTTTCATTTTTTTTGTTGAGAAACGCTCTGGTCTCCTGGAATACAGATAGTCCTCAATTCACAGCACTTCATTTACTGACCGTTCATAGCTACAATAGCGCTGAGAAAAATAAATTATGATCTTTTCCCACACTTTAACAACCACTGTAGCATCCTCCTGGTCACATGATCAAAATTCAGATGTTGGGCCACTGACTTGTATTTATGACGGTCGCAGTGTTCCCGGGGGGTGATGGGTTCCCCTTTTGTGACCTTCTGAGAAGCCAAATCAATGCAGGGGGGGGGAAAAGCCAGATTCACTTAACAACTGCATGACTAACTTAACAATGGCAGTGATTCACTTAACAACAGGGGCAAGAAAGGTCATAAAACGGGGCGAAAGTCTCTTGCTTAGCAATTGGGACTCGGTTGCAGCTGGAAGCTGAGGACTTTCTCTATGGAAAATCCAAATGGTGGGGGCCACCTCGGGTTCCCCAACAGGGCGCCCTCTGGGCCGAACACAGCTCCCAGAATCCCCCAGGGCACCTTGGTTTTTACGGCCTCCGCTTCCTATACAGATCTTGGATGCTTTCCGGAAAAACAAAGCCACAAAGCCAAACCTGCCTTTTTCTAAAACACTGGTTTTATTCATGAAACAGTCCAAAAAGTTGGCCCTCCTTTCCCCTCCCCCCCAAGTTACCCCCACCCCCACTTGCAAAGGGGGTGGGGAGACGATCTCTGTAGTTTGACACCGAATGCTAAAACACTTCCCTTCCCTCCAGACCCGGGTGGGGGGGGCACCAAGCTCCCCCCCCCCCGCCAAGACCCTCCTGGTCTTCCTGAAAGGGTCCATCCTTCTCATAGAGAAGGGGGGGGGCAGATGTTGGAGGAAGTGAGGGGGGGGCAGGACCCGGAAGAGACACTTCTGCTAATCCGTCCTCTGCAACCTCAGAGGGAGGGGGAAAGTCGGCGAGAAACGAGAATAGGGGCAGGAAAGAATCAACCCCCCCACCCCACCCCCCACCCCGGGATGTAAGGGTGGTGTCTCTTCCTTTGGAGGGAAGATCTAAGATGGGTGGGCTTCAAGCCAGAGGGGTCTCAAATGCTATGGTTTTCCTGGACCTTCTCCAGATGTGGGTCTGAAATGGCGTGGACGCCCAGTCCGTGCCTTGGAGGGAGAGACCATTCCTCTTGGCGACCCAGAGATCCTTCTTAAGGGATCCCACCTAAGATTGGAGACCATGTCTTGGAGAGGATCTGCCTGTTCCTAAGGGGCCAATTCTTCCGGGAGATCCTTCTTCAGACCTGGAGGATGGGATCGTTCCTCTTAGCGGCCAAGGGATCTTTCTGGATCCCTCCTAAAGTTGGAGGCCACGTCTTGTTGTGGTTTCAGCCCCTTCCTAGGGTGGCCAATCCTTTCTGGAGACCCTTGTTGAGAACTGGAGGATGGGATCGTTCCTCTTGGCGGCCAAGGGATCCTTCTAGATCCCTCCTAAAGTTGGAGGCCACATCTTGTTGTGGTTTCAGCCCCTTCCTAGGGTGGCCAATCCTTTCTGGAGACCCTTGTTGAGAACTGGAGGATGGGATCGTTCCTCTTGGCGGCCAAGGGATCCTTCTGGATCCCTCCTAAGATTGGGAATAGGAAGCCATGTCTTTTCCTGCCCCTTCCTAAGTGACCGGTCCCAGTCAGTGCGTGTGGAGGAGGAATGATTTGAGATGTGGGTCACTCCGTGTGGGGAACCATGGGTCTCCAGCATCGGCAGGATGCCCTAGGAGAAGGTCATCCCTGTTTTACCATGGGCTACCATCAGAATGCTGATAAGACCTGTCTATGGAGGTTCTCCGTCATCCAGGCCATGGTTGTCCCAAAGGTGCTTTTTTTTTCAGGAGGCAACTGGAGTTTCTTGTTTTTCCTTTGAAGACGTTTCTCTTCTCATCCCAGAAGCTTCTTCAGCTCTGACTGGATGGTGGGGAATGGGAGGATTTATACTCCTTGCAGACAGCTGGTCATTTGCCTCCTTTTAGAGAGCCGTTGAGGCCACCTGGAGGTTTCCCTGTGTCCTCAGGGCCACCAGAGTGGTGCAAATGGGTGTGGAGCCTTCTTGGCTGCAGGACGTTTTCTGCCCTGTGTCCCTCCTTGCAAACAGCTGGTCATTCGCCTTCTTTTAGAGAGTCATTGAGGCCACTTGGAGGTTGGCCTGTGACCTCAGGGTCACCTGAGCGGTGCAAATGGGCGTGGAACTCCTTTCAACATTTCCAAAAAAGTCTCCCCGCCCATTTGCACCATTCCGATGACCCTGAGGACACAGACAAACCTCCAAGTGGCCTCAACAAAAGGCAAACGACCGGCTCTCTGCAAGGAGTATAAATCCTTCCATTCTCCCACCATCCAGTCAGAGCCAAAGAAGCTTCTGGGAGGAGAAGCAAAAGGTCTTCGAAGGAAAACAAAAAAGCCCAGTTGCCTCCTGAAAAAAAAGGCGTTTTTGGGATACCACCTGTTGCACATCACTAGCCCAGGATCAGATTATGGGTGTCTGTCATGGCCATCCTGGCCAAGACCTTAGCTGGATCGAAGCTAGTTTATATTCAATCCCTCCAACATCTGGCTTGATCCTTACTAAAGTATTGTCTCAGGATGGCACGAGCAGCGACTACATTAGTTACAAAAGAACTGGGGAAAAATGACTTATGATTCTTGTTCTTCACGCTGACGACCATTGCAGCGAGCAACAAAATTCAGACGTCAGACTCGTATTTACGACGGTTGCGGTGTCCCGGTGGGGGGGGGGGGGAGATTGTCACGTGATCCCCCTTTTGTTGTCCGACGAGCAAAGTCGACGTGGGGAAGCTGGATTCACATAACCATCGTGGCAAGCAAGGTCGCAAAATGGGGCAAAAGGGAGACAGTAATAACTGTCTCGAAAGGGACGCGGTGGCTCAGTGGGTTAGGACGCTGAACTTGTCGATCGGAAGGTCGCCAGTTTGGCGGGTCGAATCCCGAGTGCCCCTAGCAGAGTGAGCGCCTGTTACTCGTCCCAGCTTCTGCCAACCTAGCAGTTCAAAAGCACATAAAAATGCAAGTAGAAAAATAGGGACCACTCCGGTGGGAAGGGAACAGCGTTCCGTGCGCCTTTGGCGTCTAGTCATGCCGGCCACATGACCACGGAGACGTCCTCGGAGAAGCGCTGGCTCTTCGGCTTTGAAACGGAGATGAGCATCGGCCCCTAGAGTCGGAAACGACTAGCACGCATGTGCGGGGGAACCTTTACCTTTACCTAATAACTGTCTCGCTTATCAACACAAACGTTGGTCGTAAGTAAAGGCCTGCCTGTGTCACATTTCTCCTGGAGAACATCTTGAGGTTTGGCTGGCTGGCAGCGGAGGCTGGCTTTATCCGATGCCACCAAGGGTGGACCTACCTCCCCTGGAGGCCCTGTTGGCAGTGATCCAGGCTCTCATCCCCATGTGCAGTGCGCTCAAGCTAGGGCTGCCTCTGAACGCAACACGGATCCCGCCAAAATGCTGTTTATCACCTTCAACCTCCTCAACGTCTAGCAGTGCTCCAGTATTTGAGAGGGTGCCGCAAGGAAGAGGGGGTGTGTCAAGCTATTCTCCAAAGCACCAGAGGGAAGGATGAGAAACGACGATTGGAAGCTGATCAAGGAGAGAAGCAACCTGGAATTGAGAAACTTCCTGACAGCGAAGACAATTAACCGGTGGAACTGCTTGCCACCAGAAATCGTGGGTGCTCCATCTGTGGAGGTTTTTAAGAAGAGACCGGACAGCCCTTGGTCTGAAATGGTATAGGTTCTTCTGCTTAAGTGGGGGGCTGGACTAGAAGACCTCCAAGGTCCCTTCCAGCTCTACTCCATTCCATTCCATATTTTCTACTCTACTCTACTCTACTCTACTCTATTTTATTCTATTCCATTTTTTCTATTCTATTCTATTCCATCTCATAATTCTATTCTATTCTATTCTACTCCTCTTCCTCTTCCAGTGCATTTTTCTGGCTGCCCCCGCATGCTGAAGCTTCCACCCCACAGGATTCGGAGAGAAAAAGCTTTCCTCCAAATTTGTGGGGAGCCCTGAACCCCCTCCGCCTTCCTCAAGACCTTTAGCAAACTGCCCAGATGCTAACGGTGAGAAAGCTGCCTTTAAGTTAAACCTGGGAGGATTACTTATACCAGGGGTCTTCAAACTTGGCCCTTTTATGGCTTGTGGACTTCAACTCCCAGAATTCCTCAGCCAGACATGCTGCCTGAGGAATTCTGGGAGTTGAAGTCCACAAGCCATAAAAGGGCCAAGTTTGAAGACCCCTGACTTATACGGTATTATGCTGACCGCTCTCAAGTGTTTCCCCCCCCCGTGTATAGATACCTACGACTAGTCCTTGACTTATAACCGTGCGTCTAGTGACTGTTGAACTTACAATGGTGCTGAAAACAGAGACTTACGACCATTTTTCACGCTTAACAGCCGTTGCAGCATCCCCGCGGACACATGATCAAAATTCGGACACTGGGCCACCGAGTCGCGTTTATGACATCCGCGGTGTCCCGGGGTCACGTGATCCGCTTTTGCGCCTTTCTGATGGGCAAAGGAAACCAGATTCCCTTAACGACCACATTCCTAAAGTAGCCACTGCCCTTTCGCTTAACCGTGGCGGGAAAAAGACGGAAAATGGGGCAAAAAATTTGCCCAGCCGACATCTCGCCGAGTGACAGAAATTTTGGGCTCCGTTGCGGCCGTTAAGCTGAAGGCCGTCTGCCTCTCGATATGAAAAAGTGAACTTCAAATGTGCGTTGAGCAGAGTCCTGCTTACACCCCCCCCAGATGAAAGGAGACGTCTGGCGAAGACGGGGTGGGGTTAGGGGGTCTCCACAGACCCTTCGGCTGGGTTAGAAAACCGCCAAGGGCTGTCTTGGTGGTTCGAAGGCAGCACTGCAGGCTGACTCTGCCCACAGCCGGGAAGTTCGATCCTGACCGGCTCAAGGTTAACTCAGCTTTCCGTCCCTTCCGAGGTCGGTAAAACGAGGACCCCGATGGTTGGGGGACCAAATAGGCCGACTCTGTAAATCGCTCAGAGGGGGCTGTCAAGCCCTGTGAAGCGGTATATAAGTCTAAGTGCTATTGCTATTCTTCCCTTCACTTCCTCCTCTCCCTCCCTTTTCTCCTTCTTTCCTTCCACCCTTTCCCCCCCTTCTTTTCTTCTTCTCCTCCTCCTCCTCCCCCCTTCTTTCTTTCTTTTTCTTTCCCTTCCTTCCTTCCTTTCTTTTTTCCTTCCCTTTCTCTCTCTCTTTCTTCTTTCCTGCAGTGGTGCATAGTGGTCAGAATGCGGTATTGCAGGCAAACTCTGCCCGCTACCAGCAGTTTGATCCCGTGATCAGCTCTAGGTTGACGTGGCTTTCTGAGGTCAGCAAAAGGAGGACCCAGATTGTTGGGGGAGGGGCCAAGATGCTGTAAACCACTGAGAGAGGGCCGTAAAGCCCTGTGAAGCGATATATAAGTCTCAGCGCTCCTGCTATTCTTCCCGCCTTCCTTTTTTCTCTCCCTCCCTTTCCCCTTTTTTTCCTTCCCTCCCTTCCTCCCTCCCTTTTCCCCTCCCTCCCTTTTCTCCTTCCTTTTTCTTTCTTCCTTTATTTCTTTCCTCCCTCCCTCCCTCCCCTCTTTCTTTCTTTCTTTCTAACCGTGATGGTGCAGTGGTTCGAATGCAGCGTTGCAGGCTGACTCTGCCCACAGCCGGGAAGTTCGATCCTGACCGGCTCAAGGTTGACTCGGCCTTCCGTCCCTTCCGAGGTGGGTAAAACGAGGACCCAGATGGTGGGGGGGGGGGCAAAGAGGCTGACGCTGTAAGCAGCTTAGAGGGGGGCTGTCAAGCCCTGTGAAGCGGTATATAAGTCTCAGCGCTCCTGCTATCCCCGGGACTGAATGGCCCCCGGGAACGGAGATGCTCTTTTCCACAACCGGTTGCGTCTGTCCCCAGGCTCGGCTGGCATAACGCCAGCGCCGATTCTCACTTCTGAGGCCCACCCCCACCCCACCCTTTGCTCGAGGCCTTAAGAAGAGTTGAGGTTGAGTTACAAGAGAGAGCTAAACTTTCCTCTTTCATGCTTCGATGGAAGCCAGCTGCACCCGGCTCCCCTTTTCCAAGCGGGACCCCTGCCTTCTTCAAATGGTGGCTTCGGTTTCCCAAGGATCCAGTGGCTCAGGACCCCCAAGGACCACTCTGCTTCCTGCTGTCCTACATACAGATTTCCTAGTGCAGGGGTAGGCAACCTTGGCTCTTTCATGACTCGTGGACTTCAACTCCCAGAATTCTGGGAGTTGAAGTCCACAAGTCATCAAGGGGGCCACAGTTCCCCCATGCTGGCTCAGGAATTCTGGGAGTTGAAGTCCACAAGTCATCAAGGGGGCCATAGTCCCCTCATGCTGGCACAGGAATTCTGGGAGTTGAAGTCCACAAGCTATGAAGGGGCCATAGTCCCCTCATGCTGGCACAGGAATTCTGGGAGTTGAAGTCTACGAGTCATAAGATGGCCATAGTCCCCATGCTAGCTCAGGAATTCTGGGAGTTGAAGTCCACAAGTCATCAAGGGGGCCATAGTCCCCTCATGCTGGCACAGGAATTCTGGGAGTTGAAGTCCACAAGTCATCAAGGGGGCCATAGTCCCCTCATGCTGGCACAGGAATTCTGGGAGTTGAAGTCCACAAGCTATGAAGGGCCATAGTCCCCTCATGCTGGCACAGGAATTCTGGGAGTTGAAGTCTACGAGTCATAAGATGGCCATAGTCCCCATGCTAGCTCAGGGATTCTGGGAGTTGAAGTCCACAAGTCATCAAGGGGGCCACAGTTCCCCCATGCTGGCTCAGGAATTCTGGGAGTTGAAGTCCACCAGTCATGAAGGGGGCCATAGTTGCCCCATGCTGGCACAGGAATTCTGGGAGTTGAAGTCTACAAGTCATAAGATGGCCAGAGTCCCCATGCTGGCTCAGGAATTCTGGGAGTTGAAGTCCATGAGTCATGAAGGGGGCCATAGTTCCCCCATGCTGGCTCAGGAATTCTGGGAGTTGAAGTCCACCAGTCATGAAGGGAACCATAGTTCCCCCATGCTGGCACAGGAATTCTGGGAGTTGAAGTCCGCAGGTCATCAAGGGGGCCATAGTCCCCTCATGCTAGCTCAGGAATTCTGGGAGTTGAAGTCTACGAGTCATGAAGGGGGCCATAGTTCCCCCATGCTGGCACAGGAATTCTGGGAGTTGAAGTCCACAAGTCATGAAGGGGGCCATAGTTCCCCCATGCTGGCTGAGGAATTCTGGGAGTTGAAGTCCACCAGTCACGAAGGGGGCCATAGTTCCCCCATGCTGGCACAGGAATTCTGGGAGTTGAAGTCCACAAGTCATGAAGGGGCCACAGTTCCCCCATGCTGGCTCAGGAATTCTGGGAGTTGAAGTCCACAAGTCATGAAGGAAGCCATTGTTCCCCCATGCTGGCACAGGAATTCTGGGAGTTGAAGTCCACGAGTCCTAAAAGAGCCAAGGTTGCCTACCCCTGTCCTAGTGGGTCTTTGCCTCCTAAGACTGAGCCCCCTAAGGTATGTGGGGCTATCCAGACCCTTGGTTGTGGCTCCTGGGGAATTCTCCCCCCTTTCCGATCCCAGTACCCCAAAATCAGCAGCAGTTTCCCCCTCCTTGAAACGAAGCCCCTCCCGTTGCGTACAAAAATCTCCAAAACAGATCAAAGGCAGTTTCAAACCCAAACGGCAACAGCCACTAAGCAGAAAGCCGCCGAAATTCAGAATTTCAAAGAGGCAGGAAGCCCACCCACCCACCCCCGTGCGAGTGAGAGACAGCCCCCTCCCTTTTCTTCCTCTCCCATCAGGTTTCCCCCCGGCTTGCCCAAACTGAAAAGGTCCTCAGCTTCGTAGAAGGGCCCTCAAGAGGTCATCTAGTCCAACCCCCTGCCCAAGGCAGGAGTCCTTTGACCATCCTGGGCGTGGATGTTAAGAAATGTCTCCCTTTTTGGGTGTCGCCCCACAGAGGGATGGGGCTACCGCAATGAGGACGCTGGATTCTTGGTGACTTCCAGGCCATGCCTCTGTCGTCCCTGGGGAATTTTCCTGAATTCTTCGGTGCAGCCCCCAGGCGGGGATTTCCTGGGAAGTTTTCCTATCCATTTATTAACCCAGTCCAAGTCGGGGGATTTCCCCATGGTCGCTTTTCCATGCCTGAAACAGGTCCGGGCCTGTTTAATTGCTTGGATCAGAACCGATAAAGGAGAATCTTTGTAGCTCAGGGTTGAACTGAGGGGTCCTTGGCGCTCTCTGAGCTGGGCGGTTTCGTTGGAGACATTTCAGGACCCAACTGGGGAACATCATCAATGCTAGGAGAGGAGGGTTTATGCAGGAGGAGGAGGAGGAGGAGGAGGAGGAGGAGGAGGAGGGTTGTGGGGTCCTTGGTGCTCTCTGAGCTGGGCGGTTTTCCTGCAGACGTTTCATGACCCAACTAGGGAACATCATCAGTGCAGGAAGGAAGGAAGGAAGGAAGGAAGGAAGGAAGGAAGGAAGGAAGGAAGGAAGGAAGGAAGGAAGGAAGGAAGGACTGTGGGGTCCTTGGTGCTCTCTGAGCTGCGGGGTTTTCTTGCAGACGTTTCATGACCCAACTAGGGAACATCCTCAGTGCTAGAAGGGAGGGGGTCTTGTGGAGAGGAGGAGGAGGAGGAGGAGGAGGAGGAGGAGGAGAAAGACAACTGTGGGGTCCTTGGTGCTCTCAGAGCTTGGTGCTTTTCTTGCAGACGTTTCATGACCCAACTAGGGAACGTCCTCAGTGCTAGAAGAGAGGGGGTCTTGTGGAGAGGAGGAGGAGGAGGAGGAGGAGGAAGGACTGTGGGGTCCTTGATGCCCTCTGAGCTGCGTTGTTTTCTTGCAGACCTTTCGTGGCCCAACTAGGGAACGTCCTCAGTGCTTGCCACAATCGCAGCTTGCGTCTCTGCCTGGAGAAACAGTGCAAGGTTGACTCCGAAGCCCGAGAAAGGATCATCGGCCTTTGTTTTGAAAAAAAAAGCGAAATATTTCTGCAGTTCTCCCGAACGAAGGCAAATTCTGTGCCGTGGGGGGGGGGCTGATGTTGCAGTGGCCGTGGGGTCCTGAGGGTCAGGGGGGGTCCTGGAAGGGGAGGCGGCGTCCATCAGCAGCTCCCCTCCCCCCCACCCCCACCTGGTGTTTCTCCTGGGAAAGTCTGGCTGGGAGGTATTTACAGGTCCTATCTCAGCGCAGGGAGCAGTGGGGGAGCCTCTGTGATCCGGGGGTGGGTGGGTGTCAGGCCTGCCCCTCCGGCTCCCCCCTTGAGGGCGGCCTCTGCCCTAGATGGAGACCTCATACGCTGCCGCCGGCATCTCCTGCAGAGAGAAAAGTCTGCCAAGAGTTGGGCCCTTGGCGTCGGCCTTTCAGCCCCCCCTCCCTCCAAGGAACTAAGGAAGCAAGGCAGCCCCTTCCCCAAAAGCACAGTAGGGGTCTCCCAGCTTGGAGTGGCCTTCAGCAACTCCCCGCAGTCTCTCAAGGGGGCAGGAGACTGGAGCCCCCCTCCTCCCCCCTTTTCAGTTTGCAGTAGGAACTTTTAGGAGCAAATGCGCCTCCACGTTCCTGGGCACCAGACCCCTTAACCTGAGAGCAGGTTTCTCAATCTGACCCTCATGAAAAGAGGGGTGGGCTCCGACTCCCAGAATCCCCCACCCAGCCTAGCAGAGGATCCCACCCGATGGGCTCACGACCTGACTCAATTCATCCACAGATGCAAGGATCCACTTCCTGACAGGGAGGACAATGAACCAGTGGAACAGCTGGCCACTAGAAATCCTGGGTGCCCCATCACTGGAGGCTTTTAAGAAGAGGCTGGACAGTCACCTGTCTGAGATGGAATAGGGTCTCCTGCTTAAGCAGGGGGCTGGACTAGAAGACCTCCAAGGTCCCTTCCTGCTCTACTCCTATTCTATTCTGTTCTGTTCTGTTCTGTTCTGTTCTGTTCTATTCTATTCTATTCTACTATATTTCTATTCTAATATGATTCTATTCTATTCTATTCTATTCTATTCTGTTCTGTTCTGTTCTGTTCTGTTCTGTTCCATTCCATTCTACTATATTTCAATTCTATTCTATTCCATTCTAAAGATTTTGTGCCCAACTGGCAGCTTCTTGCCTTGCTCTTCAGTCCCTGTCCTTTGATCCTTGATCCAAGGCTCTTTCTGGGGGTTTCTGTTCCCCCTAAAAAATAGATGATCTCTTTTAGGGTTTCCTGCCCTAGAGGGGAAACTAAATCTCCCCCACCCAAGAAGAGGCAGGAAATCTCTGTGGCTGCTATAAAGAGCTTGGGAATAGAATAGAATAGAAGAGAAGAGAAGAGAAGAGAAGAGAAGAGAAGAGAAGAGAAGAGAAGAGAAGAAAAGAAAAGAGAAGAGAAGAGAAGAGAAGAGAAGAGAAGAGAAGAGAATAGAATTATGGAATAGAATAAAATAGAATAGGATAGGATAGGATAGGATAGGATAGGATAGGATAGGATAGGATAGGATAGGATAGGATAGGATAGGATAGGATAGAATAAATTGATTGAAGAGTAGAATAGAATAAATAGGTTAATTGAAGAATAGAATAGGATAGGATAGAAGAGAAGAGAAGATAAGAAAAGAGAAGAGAATTAGAGCAGAATAGAATAGAATAGAATAGAATAGAATAGAATAGAATAGAATAGAATAGAATAGAATAGAATAGAATAGAATAGAATAGAATAGAATAACAGAGCTGGAAGGGACCTTGGAGGTCTTCTAGTCCAACCCCCTGCTCAGGCAGGAGACCCTACACCATTTCAGACAAATGGCTGTCCAATCTCATACCATATATACCTATAGGACCCTATGCCCCTCTCCATTGGCCCTCCTGTCTCCCTATCTGGCACAGTTGGGGAAGGGAGGGGGACCCACTTACTCGAGTCTCATACGTGGGGTTGTCGAAGGCCGAATCGCCTCCAATGTGGTCGTAGGATTGTGACGTTGACAGAGGTGCCGCCAGCGATGACTTCCCCTGATGCCTGGGCAGCCAGCGAGGAGGGAAGGAGACTGGGGTCAAGACACGTGAGGGGGGGAGCTGTGTAACGCCCCCCCCCTCCGGTCAGCTCTCCCACCCAGCCCCCGTGGCTCACCTGGAAACGTAGAGGTAGACGGTGCCCAGAAGAAGCCCCACAACAGCCATGGGTAGGAAGACCGCAAAAGCCACGCTGGACCCTTGCAAGGGGTCCCTGGCGGGCAACACCTTGGCCACAGCTGCAGGAAGAAACGGGAGGGCGAGTTTCAGGGGCGAGGCAGCAGAGAGGGGTGGGAGAGCTAGACCCCGAAGGTAAAGGTAAAGGTTCCCCTGCACATGTGTGCTAGTCGTTTCCCACTCTAGGGGCCGGTGCTCATCTCCGTTTCAAAGCCGAAGAGCCAGCGCTTGTCCGAGGACGTCTCCGTGGTCATGTGGCCGGCATGACTAGACGCCAAAGGCGCACGGAACGCTGTTCCCTTCCCACCGGAGTGGTCCCTATTTTTCTACTTGCATTTTTACGCGCTTTCGAACTGCTAGGTTGGCAGAAGCTGGGACGAGTAACAGGCGCTCACTCTGCTGCGCGGCACTGCCGACCTTCTGATCGACAAGCTCAGCGTCCTAACCCACTGAGCTACCGCGTCCCTCTAGACCCCGAAACCTCAGCCCTAAAGGGGTTGACTTCTGGGGTGTGTCAGGAAAAGCAAGGCAGCGAGCGGCAGCCAGCTGGATGTCAACAAACCCTGGCAGAGTCTGATTGCACCTGGCCGTCCTGCCCGTCCGCCCTGAGCAGAAGGAGGCAGCAGGGCAGGCAAAGGCCGTCCTTAGGACCCCCCTGCCAGTCTTACCGTCCAGTTTCGGGTTGGCATAAAACTCATCGCTGGAGGCTGGAAGGGAAGCAGAGGGCGGCATTACGGAGGGGCACAGCAAGCTGGCAATTCCCAAAGAGATTCTCGCAGCCCAGAAATCTGTCAATCTTGGCCCCTTTAAGATGGGCGGACTTCAAATCCCACAATTCCCCAGCCAGCTTTGTCAGTATATCTATCTATCTATCTATCTATCTATCTATCTATCTATCTATCTATCTATCTATCATCCATCCATCCATCCATCCATCTATCCATCAATATCTACCTGTCTGTCTGTCTGTCTGTCTGTCTGTCTGTCTGTCTGTCTATCTATCTATCTATCTATCTATCTATCTATCTATCTATCTATCTATCTCTACCCTACTTGTACCGAGATGCCCTACGCACAGTCACTCATGCGCTCGTGACCTCCCGTTTAGACTACTGCAACGCTCTCTACATGGGGCTGCCCTTGAGGACCACTCAGAGGCTTCAGCTGGTGCAGAATGCGGCCACGCGAGTTGTGATGGGGGCTTCCCGATACTCCCACGTAACGCCTCTACTCCGCGAGCTGCATTGGCTTCCGGTTGCCCTCCGGATGAGATTCAAGGTGCTGGTGATGACCTATAAAGCCCTAAATGGCTTGGGTCCGGGTTATCTGAGGGAACACCTGCTGCCGGCATCAAGTTCCCTTCGTCCTGTGCGCTCCCACAGGGAGGGTCTTCTCAGGGTCCCGCCGGTAAAAGATTGCCGGCGGATAACACCCAGGGGTAGGGCCTTCTCTGTGGGTGCGCCTGCCCTCTGGAACCAGCTGCCCGTGGAGCTTAGGACCGCGCCCGACCTTCGTTCATTTCGGCGGGACCTGAAGACCTGGCTCTTTGAGCTTTCCGGCCCAGGCTGAGAGTTTTAATTGGGGTTTTTATATTTCTACTTCAGGGACTGAATTTAATCATTTTTAATTGTTTTTTTAATTTTTGTACTGATGTTTTAAACACCTTGTAAACCGCCCTGAGTCCTACGGGAAAAGGGCGGTATATAAATCTAATAAAATCTAAAATCTAACTCTAAATCTACCAACTAAATAAATAAAATTAAACAAATTAAATTAAATTAAATCAATTAAAAAACAAACACAGATAGTTACCACCGCAACTGAGCCCGGTATTGATGTCGCTAAGTGAAGCATTCGTTAAGTGAGAATTTGCTCGGTTTGACCATTTTTCTGGTAAGCGAATCACAGCAGTCGTTAAGTGAGTCTCACGGCTGTTAAGTGAATCCGGCTTCCCCGTTGACTTTGCTTGTCCGAAGGTCGCAAAAGCAGGATCACATGACCACCCCAACCCCCCCACCCCACCCCCCAGGATGCTGCGACCATCATAAATACAAGTCGGTTGCTAAGTATCTGAATTTTGACCCCGTGATCATGGAGATGCCGCAACGGTCGTTAAATGCGAAAAACGGTCATAAGTCCCTTTTTTTTCCAGTGCCGCTGTAACTCTGAACGGTCACTAAACGAGCTGCCATAAGTTGGGGACTACCTCTAGTAAGTGGGATCTGCCTACTCTGTGCAAAGTACGCCGCAGCTGGCGGCCTGTCTCCTCTTCACACGGACAGCTGACCCCCATCCTTGACCCACCACGCCACCCCGGAGACTGACCAGTTTTGCAAAGCGGAGGAGGGCCGCTCCAGTGTGAGGGGTGCCCAGGCAGGCATCGGACGACAGCGTTGCCCAGCAGCAGGTAGCCGGCGGCACAGGTGAAGCGAAGGGTGCTCCCAGATTGGTAGAGCCGTTTTTCCGGGTGCTGAGCGCTGTGTTCGGGTCCACCCGGGTTGCGGCAGGGTTCGTAGACCTCGGCTGGAAGAAGAGAAGGACAGGATTCGAACTCCTTTCCTTGCCCGTCCGATTCTACCCGTTGGTTTTTACATTTCTAGTCTGCCCCTGGGCATTTAAAACAGCGTTTCTCCTCCTTGCAACTCGGAGATGGGTGGACTTCAACTCCCAGAATTCCTGTGCTGGCTGAGGAATGCTGGGAGTTGGTTCACAGATCTTAAAGTCGTTAAGGTAAGTCAGGGGTCTTCAAACCTGGCCCTTAGATGACTTGTGGACTTCAACTCCCAGAATTCCTCAGCCAGGCACGCTGGCTGTGGAATTCTGGGAGTTGAAGTCCACAAGGGGGGGTGTCTTCCAACTTGGCCCTTTGATGACTTGTGGATTTCAACTCCCAGAATTCCTCAGCCAGGCACGCTGGCTGAAGAATTCTGGAAGTTGAAGTCCAGAAGCAGGAGTCTTCAAACCTGGTCCTTTTATGACTTGTGGACTTCAACTCCCAGAATTCCTCAGCCAGCGTGTCTGGCTGAGGAATTCTGGGAGTTGAAGTCCAGGAGTCATAAAAGAGCCAAGGTTGCCTACCCCTGCGTCTAGATGGAAGCCTTACGGATGCATTTGGGCAGGCGGTCACTCCACTTCGGACCCCCGGCCGGCCGGTCGTGGCAGGTGATCTCCGCAGCGCCGGCCAGGACGAAGCCCCCGTCGCAGAGGAACTGGATGGTGGAGCCCACCGGGAACTTGCTGGTGGACACCACGCGCCGGCTGTGCTCCACATCTCCGGGGTCCGGACAGGCAGTCACTGTGAGAGACAAAGACAATGAGGGTGCTCAGAATTCCGGACCCTTGGCAACCAACTCCTAGTTATGACGGTCGCCATGTCCCCGGGACAGGGGATCCACTTTGGCGTCCTCCTGACGAGCACGGTCACTGGGGAAAGCCGGATTGACTTAACGACCCTGTCACTAAGTGAGCAACTGCAGGGACTCCCTTACCGACGGGGGCAAGGAAGGTCGTAAAAGTGAATGATGCCCCCTTTTATGGCCTTCCTCGCCCCCGTTGGTGAGTCCCTGCAGTTGCTCAGACAATGCAGGGCGTCCTCCGCTTACGACACAAAGGAGCCCCCAAATTTCCGTCACTAAGCGAGACAGTTGTTGAGTGAGTCTTGCCCCATTTTATGACCTTTCGTGCCGCGGTGGTTAAGTGACAAAGGAGGAATCGACAGGCAAAGCTGGGGAAGAACCCCGGGCGAAGTGGGCAGCCTGTGTCTATTTTGGGGAGGGGGCGGTCTACACTCAGCAGTTGTTTGCGCAGGACACAGAAAGGGCTACACAAACACACCCACACCCTATCTTTTACAAGTCGTCCTCCACTTACGACAATAATCAACGGGACGTGGAATTATACACACAGAGAGAGAGAGAGACACACACACACACACACACAGGTAGGACTTACGACCACAACTGAGCCGTGCTAAGCGAGACAGCCGTTAAGTGAGCTTTGTCTCATTTTACGACCATTCTTACCACCGTTAAGTGAATCGCTGCAGTTGTTAAGTGAGGAACATGGTTGTTAAGCGGATCTTTCCAGCCTGAGTAGGGGGTTGGACTAGATGACCTCCAAGGTCCCTTCCAACATCACCATCATCATCATCATCATCATCATCATTATTATTATTATTATTATTATTATTATTAGTAGTAGTAGTAGTAGTAGTAGTAGTAGTAGTAGTAGTACCTGTCCTTGGGACTCTGCAACTGTCATAAATTCAGGTAGTCCTCAAGTTACGACTACAACGGAGCCCACAATTTCTGTTGCTAAGCGCGACAGTTGTTAAGTGAGTTTTGCCCCAGTAATTTCAGGACCGACTCATGAGGGAGGCCACACCCTTGACCTAGTTTTCTTATCTGGTCGGTGGTTAGATGATCTTGGTGGGGGCTCTCCAATTATTATGCCCCTGTCATGGACCGATCATCATCTCCTGCGGCTGGTCTTCCATTTTGCCACCCCCCGCCGTGGGTGTGTGGAACCAGTTAGATGGTACCGCCCCAGACGCTTAATGGATTCCGCGAGGTTCCAGGCAGCGCTGGGATCCCCACCTGCCTCCCCCACTCACAGCTCGGCGGATGCCTTAGTGGAAGCCTGGGAAAGGGCAGCCACTGAGGCTCTTGACCGAGTTGTACCCTTGCGGCCCCTGACCCGGTGCAGATCCCGTCGAGCTCCATGGTTCTCCGCGAAGCTCCGGGAGATGAAGCGCCGGAGACGGGGCCTAGAGAGCGGTTGGAGGTCCAGCCGATCCGAATCCGACCGATTGCGACTAAGAACCCATATTAGGTCTTATCTCGCTGTGATAAGGGTGGCGAGGTCTAATCACTTCGCCACCCTTATTGCGTCCACAGATAATCGCCCGGCCGCCCTGTTTAGGGTGACTTGCTCCGTCCTTAATCAGGAGGTGAGGGAGGATCCCTTGCAGGGTCGTGCCGAGGAGTTTAACAATTATCTGTCGGACAAAATCGCTCGGATTCGGACCGGTCTGGACTCTGACTGGGCAGAGTCTGGCGATCAGGACGCGGGTGGTCTTGTCGATATCACCTGGGAGGAGTTTGATTCTGTAACTCCGGAAGAAGTGGACAGGATTATGGGGAGGCTGAGCACCACCACATGTTTATTGGACCCGTGCCCTTCCTGGCTGGTTTATGCAGCCCGGGAGAGGACACGCAGTTGGTTCCAAGCAGTTATATCAGCTTCTTTGAGTGAGGGTAGCTTCCCTGCCGTCTTGAAAGAGGCGGTGGTGAGGCCTCTCCTCAAGAAGCCTGCCTTGGACCCAGCTGTATTGAACAACTTTCGTCCTGTCTCCAACCTTCGCTTTCTTGCGAAGGTTGTTGAGAGTGTGGTGGCGCATCAGCTCCCTTTGGTCCTGGATGAAGCGGATTATCTGGACCCTTACCAATCGGGTTTCAGGCCCGGGCACAGCACGGAGACGGCATTGGTCACGCTGGTGAATGATCTCTGGAGGGCTCGGGACAGGGGTCATTCCTCTGTTCTAGTCCTATTAGACTTCTCAGCGGCTTTCGATACCATCGACCATGGTATCCTGCTGCGGCGTCTCAGGGGATTGGGAGTGGGGGGCACGGTTTTACAGTGGTTCTCCTCCTATCTCCAGGGACGCTCGCAGTCGGTGTTGACAGGAGGGCAGAGGTCGACCGCGAGGTCTCTCGTTTGTGGAGTTCCTCAGGGGTCGGTCCTCTCGCCTCTCCTGTTCAACATCTATATGAAACCGCTGGGTGAGATCATTCGTGGCTTTGGAGTTGGGTATCATCAGTACGCTGATGATACCCAGCTTTTTCTTTCGACCCCAAACCACCCCAGTGATGCCCTCACCGTGATGTCCCGCTGCCTGGAGGCGGTTCGGGTCTGGATGGGGAGGAACAGACTTCAACTCAACCCCGACAAGACCGAGTGGCTTTGCATACCTTCATCCCGGGTCTATTCGGATATTCCATCTCTCTCTATGGGGGGTGAATTATTACCCCCCGTAGATAGGGCTCGCAACTTGGGAGTCCTCCTAGATTCGCGGCTTACCTTGGAAGATCACATGGTGGCTGTGACTAGGGGGGCTTTCGCCCAGGTTCGCCTGGTGCGCCAGTTGCGGCCCTATCTAAGCCGGGATGATTTATGCACGGTCACTCACGCGCTCGTGACCTCTCGTCTAGACTACTGCAACGCTCTCTACATGGGGCTTCCCTTGAGGACCACCCGGAGGCTCCAACTGGTACAGAATGCAGCCGCGAGAGTTGTGTTGGGAGTCTCCCGATACTCCCATGTGACACCTCTGCTCCGTGAGCTGCATTGGTTGCCAGTTGTCTTCCGGGTGAGATTCAAGGTGCTAGTAATGGCGTTCAAAGCCCTCCATGGCATGGGGCCGGAGTACCTCAGGGAACATCTGCTGCCGGCATCAAGCTCCCTGCGCCCTGTGCGTTCCCACAGAGAGGGCCTCCTCAAGGTGCCACCGGTCAGAGAATGTCGACTGGTGGCCCCCAGGGGGAGATCCTTTTCTGTGGGCGCCCCGGAGCTATGGAACCAGCTACCGGTTGAGCTCCGGACGGCGCCCGATCTGCGCTCCTTTCGCCGCGAGCTAAAAACATACTTGTTCGATCAAGCCGGCCTGGCCTGAGGGGGGATTGGTGGGGTTTTTATCATTTTTATTGGGGTTTTTACTATGTATCAATTGTATTTTAATCGGGCATGTATTTAATTATCTTTTAGTTTTTGTAAATTTCTGTGTTTTATTCTTGCCCTGTACACCGCCCTGAGTCCTCCGGGAGAAGGGCGGTATAGAAATATTAATAATTTAAATTAAATTAAAATTAAATTTTACGACCTTTGTTAACACCATGGTTAAGTGAATTGCTGAGTTAGTCACATGGTCATTAAATGAATCTGGCTTTCCCCCGCTGACTTGGCTTGTCAGGAGGTTGTAAAAGGGGACGGCCTGACCCCGGGACACTGTAACCGTCATAAATCTGAGTCAGTGGCCAAGTTTCTGAATTTTGATCCTGGACCACGGTCGCATGACTGCAACGGTCGTGAAGTCCGAAAAAAGGTCCTAAGTCACTTTTTTCGGTGCCGTTATACCTTTGAACGGTCAGTAAATGAATCGTTGCACTGAGAGAGACAGGAAAAACAATGAAGGGGTACAGATAGTCCTCAGGTTACAACAGCAACAGAGCCTGCCCATCCTGGACGTAACTCCCGACGGTCATTAAAATGGGTTTCGTAATATTTGGGGCCGCGATCCTCTCGTCGACCAGCTGGGGGAGCTCTTGGCACACCCAGAATAAAGTCCGAAGTGCTTCTTACCACCACAACAGAGCAGCTTTTAGGAAATGTGACCCCCAGCTGGATGCACTGAGTATTGGGGTCCACCCCCTCCCCAAAACCTTCTGCTATTGGGGGTCCCCCCTCTTCCTGGGGAATTCTGGGAGTTGAAGTCCACAAGTCTTAAAGCAGCCAAGGTTGGACAGCCTTGCTCTCAGTTCCTGGAACGCAGCTGTCAATCAACATCTAAAGGTGGACTCAGCATCCCTTATTTATTTATTTATTTATTTATTTATTTATTTATTTATTTATTTATTTATTTATTTATTTATTTTAATTCCATTTATATCCCGCCCTTCTCCGAAGACTCAGGGCGGCTTACAAACTTAGCAGTAGATGTTTTAAAACGTGGGAGCTTTTTCTGGGGTACTCATGACACGTTACACGCATGCAGGATCTTCCTCCTCCTCCTCCTCCTCCCAGCCCCAGATCTTCCTCCTCCCCCCCCCTCACCTCTCTGGCAGGAGGGCAGGTCCCCGCTCCACACCAGGTCCCAGTGGCACATCAGGAGCTCCGTGCCCACCAGCTCGTAGCCAGGGTAGCAGTGGTAGGTCACCACGGCCCCGTGGATCAGCTCAGGGTGCGAGGTGGTCTTCCAGCCGTTGGGAATTTCCGGCAGCTCCGGGCACGTGTCGTTGCGGGGAACCTCTGCCAAGGAAGAAGACAGAAACATGCATGGGGGGCTGGCAAGGGATGCCTTGGAAGCTGATTCGAGGGGGTGAGGAGAGGCTCTTTTAACCCACACCCAGCCCAATGGGAAGTCTGCAAGTGGGGGGAGGCTGTCAGTCGCCCTTGGTTGCACCCACCATATCTCCGCAGATACATAAAAAAGAGTAGAATAGAATAGAATAGAATAGAAAAAAGAATAGAATAGAATAGAATGGAATGGAATGGAATGGAATGGAATGGAATGGAATGGAATAGAATAGAATAGAATAGAATAGAATAGAATAGAATAGAATAGAATAGAATAGAATAGAATAGAATAGAGAATAGAATAGAATAGAATAGAATAGAATAGAATAGAATAGAATAGAATAGAATAGAATAGAATAGAATAGAATAGAATATGGAATAAATAGAATAGAATAGAATTAAAACAGAACTAGAATTTAATAGAATTAAGAATAGAATAGAATAGAATTAAGAATAGAATAGAATAGAATAGAATAGAATAGAATAGAATAGAATAGAATAGAATAGAAAAAAGAATAGAATAGAATAGAATTAAGAATAGAATAGAATAGAATAGAATAGAATAGAAAAAAGAATAGAATAGAATAGAATTAAGAATAGAATAGAATAGAATTAAGAATAGAATAGAATAGAATAGAATTAAGAATAGAATAGAATAGAATAGAATAGAAATAAATTAGAATAGAATAGAATAGAATTAAGAATAGAATAGAATAGAATTAAGAATAGAATAGAATAGAATAGAATTAAGAATAGAATAGAATAGAAATAAATTAGAATAGAATAGAATTAAGAATAGAACAGAAAAAAGAATAGAATAGAATAGAATAGAAAAAAGAATAGAATAGAATAGAATTAAGAATAGAATAGAATAGAATAGAATAGAATTAAGAATAGAATAGAATAGAATAGAATAGAAATAAATTAGAATAGAATAGAATAGAATTAAGAATAGAACAGAAAAAAGAATAGAATAGAATAGAATAGAAAAAAGAATAGAATAGAATAGAATAGAACAGAAAAAAGAATAGAATAGAATAGAATAGAAAAAAGAATAGAATAGAATAGAATAGAATTAAGAATAGAATAGAATAGAATAGAATAGAATTAAGAATAGAATAGAATAGAATAGAATAGAATAGAATAGAATAGAAAAAAGAATAGAATAGAATTAAGAATAGAATAGAATAGAATTAAGAATAGAATAGAATAGAATAGAATAGAATTAAGAATAGAATAGAATAGAAATAAATTAGAATAGAATAGAATAGAATTAAGAATAGAATAGAATAGAATTAAGAATAGAATAGAATAGAATAGAATAGAATAGAATAGAATTAAGAATAGAATAGAATAGAATAGAAATAAATTAGAATAGAATAGAATAGAATTAAGAATAGAACAGAAAAAAGAATAGAATAGAATAGAATAGAAAAAAGAATAGAATAGAATAGAATAGAATAGAATAGAATAGAATAGAATAGAATAATGGAATGAAGTAGAAGAATAGAATAGAATAGAATAGAATAGAATAGAATAGAATAGAATAGAATAGAATAGAATAGAATAGAATAGAATAGAATAGAATAGAATAGAATAGAAGAATAGAATAGAATAGAATAGAATAGAATAGAATAGAATAGAATAGAATAGAATAGAATAATGGAATGAAGTAGAAGAATAGAATAGAATAGAATAGAATAGAATAGAATAGAATAGAATAGAATAGAATAGAATAGAATAGAATGGAATGGAATGGAATGGAATGGAATGGAATAGAATAGAATAGAATAGAATAGAATAGAATAGAATAGAATAGAATAGAACAGAAAAAAGAATAGCACAGCTGTCTGGGGAATTCTGGGAGCTGACGTCCACCAGTCCTAAAGGGGCAGTAAAGGTAACCCTCAAATTATGACCATTTGTTTAGTGACCGTCCGAAGTTACGGCAGCACTTAAAAAAGTGATTTAGGATTGTTTTTCACACTTAGCCACCGTCGCAACCTCCCCGGGGTCACAGGATCGGAATTCGGACGCTTGGAAACTGGCTTGTACTTATGACGGCTGAAGTGTCCCGGGGGTGTGTGTCACGTGACCTTCCGGCAAGCCAAGTCAATGGGCAGAGGCCAGCTTCGCTTAGCGACCGTGCGACTCACTTCACAACTGCAGGGGGCTCTCTTACCAACGGAGGCAAGAGAAGTCGTAAAATGGGGGGGAAACTCACGTTACGACTGTCTCGCTTAGCGACAGAAATTTTGGGGCTCCATTTGTAATCGCAACACCGCCCTCCTCCCCCCAATGTCGGAAGCTCAGCCGAGAAAGCCTTTCGGGGGTGGTGGTGGGGGGTGGATGTGTCTCAAGAGAAGGCAGCTGCTCCGCTTACCGGCAAAATGGATGATGAAACCCTGCCGGTAACCGACGGAGCTGCTTCCCGGATCCGACTGGAACTGGATGGTGACATCGGCCATGGAGGTGAAGAGCTGGAAATGCCGGTGGGAGCCGGAATACTGACCCAGGATGCGGGCCGTCAGGTCATCCCCATCGTAGAACGTCAGCGTGTCCCCTTTGCCCAGACGCAACCTTTAAGGACAAGCGGGGGGGGGGTGTTCAAGGGGGGGGAAAGAAAGGGGGCTGCGTCAACAAAGGAGCCCTCTGCCAAATTCATAGCAGTGCAGAAGCAAACTACGGGGACAGGGAAGCTGATAATTTGGTTGAAAATTGGGTTTGATTCTCTGTTTTTCCCAGTCTGGCCTCCAGTTAGAACAATTAACCAGTGGAACTCCTTGCCTCCAGAGGTTGTGAAGACTCCAACACTGGAATAGTTTTTAAGAAGAGGCTGGACAACCGTTTGTCTGAAGCGGTATAGGGTTTCCTGTCTGAGCAGGGGGTTGGACTAGATGACCTCCAAGGTTCCTTCCAGCTCTTCTCTTCTCTTCTCTTCTCTTCTCTTCTCTTCTCTTCTCTTCTCTTCTCTTCTCTTTTTTCTCTATTCTATTCTATTCTATTTTCCCTATTCTATTCTATTCTATTCTATTCTATTCTATTCTATTCTATTCTATTCTATTCTATTCTATTCTATTCTATTCTTATTTCTATTCTTATTTCTATTCTATTCTATTCTATTCTATTCTATTCTATTCTATTCTATTCTATTCTATTCTATTCTATTCTATTCTATTCTATTCTATTCTATTCTTATTTCTATTCTTATTTCTATTCTATTCTATTCTATTCTATTCTATTCTATTCTATTCTATTCTATTCTATTCCATTCTCAATTCTATTCTTATTTCTATTCTATTCTATTCTATTTTCCTTATTCTATTCTATTCTATTCTATTCTATTCTATTCTATTCTATTCTATTCTATTCTATTCTATTCTATTCTATTCTATTCTATTCTATTCTATTCTATTCTATTCTATTCTATTCTATTCTATTCTAACCTGTTTAAAAGTTTACTTTTCTCTCATTTTCTCCTTGTCCCCAAGAAAGCAAATTCTTAATTTGTCCTCTTGCTTGGGCGTTGCCACGTGCCCCTCCCCCCCTTGGTTGCACAAGGCGCCAAACACACACACACACACACACACACACACACACACACACAGGTTTCTCACTCACATTGTGTAAACAACCTTCACTCTTAAGATGCCTTCTATTGTCATGCAAATGACAACGGGGGAATCTGGAGGGATGACAAATTTCCAGATGCAGAGGCAGATAAAACGCCCCTTCAAATGCAACTCAATCCCTTTCTTCCCTCTCTGAAATCCCAGGAGCCAGCCCGCCCCCTCCCCCCCAATCCACACGTGTGTTTGTGAGGGGGGGGAGTGCCAGGCCTTCTTTTCAGGTTTTTTTCCTGCTTCCGGTTGGCTGGAAGAGTTGGCAAGCATGGCCTGACCATCAATCAAGGGTTTTTAAGAGAATAACAGAGTTGGAAGGGACCTTGGAGGTCATCTAGTCCAACCCCCTGCTCAAGTAGGAGACCCTACACCATTTCAGACAAATGGCTGTCCTGTCTCTTAATAAAACCTCCAATGTTGAAACACCCACGATGTCTGGTGGCAAGCTGTTCCACTGGTTAATTGTCCTCACTGTCAGGAAGTTTCTCTTTAATTCAAGGTTGCTTCTCTCCTTGGTCGGTTTCCATCCGTTGTTCCTCGTCCTTCCCTCTGGTGCTTTGGAAAATAAGTTGACACCCCCCCTCTCTTCTTTGGGGCAGCCCCTCAAATAGTGGAATACTCCTATCGTGTCCCCCCTAGTCCTTCTTTTCTCCAGACTGGCCCTTCCCAAATCCTGCAACCATCCTTCATAAGCTTTAGTCTCCAGGCCTTTTAATTATCTTAGTTAACAGAATAACAGAATAGTTGGAGGGGACCTTAGAGGTCTTCTAGTCCAGCCCCCTGCTCAAGCAGGAGACCCTATACCATGCCAGACCCAATGGTTGTCCAATCTCTTCTTAAAAACCTCCAGTGTAGGTTAGGCTTAGGCTTAGGCTTAAGGTTTGTGATGGAGCGCCCACAACTTCTGGTGGCAAGGAGTTCCACTGGTTAACTGTCCTCCCTGTCAGGAAGTTCCTCCTTAGTTCCAGGTTGCTTCTCTCCTGGATTAGTTTCTCCATCCGTTGCTTCTTCTCCGGCCTTCAGGCGCTTTGGAGAAGAGCTTGACTCCCTCTTCTTTGGGGCAGCCCCTGAGATACTGGAACGCTGCCATCATGTCCTTCTATTCATTAAACTGGACATACCTCCTTCTCCTCCTCCTTCACTCTGCAAACTCCTTCTAACACTGATCATGTTACCTAGTCAGGTCATGAAACGTCTGCACGAAAACCACCAAGCTCGGAAAGCACCCAAGACACACACACACACACACACACACACACACACACACACACACACACACACACAGAGTTGTGGGCAGGGAAAAGAAATCAGTACTGTGAAAGCCTCTTTTCCAGCTAACACATTCCTCCTTAGTTGCAGGTTGCTTCCCTCCTTGATTACTTTCGATCCGTTGCTTCTTGTCCTCCGCTTCTGGCACTTTGGGGAACAGGTTGACACCCCCCCTCTTCTCTGCCGCAGCCCCTGCCCCAAAATACTGGAATAATTCTATCCTGTCCCCCCTCCCACAATCCTTCTTTTCTCTAGACTAGCCAAACCCAAGTCCGGCAGCCGTTCTTCGTATGTTTGGATCTCCCGGCCTTTGATCATCTTAGTTACTCTTCTCTGCACTTTTTCGAAAAGCTGTACGTAGAAATGCTACCTCCTGTGCTACTTCTGTGCGCAACTCCAAGGACTTACTTGACTTAAAGTTGTTCGTTTACTGACCATTTACAGTGCTGGGAAAAAGGGACTTAAGGCAGCATCCCCAGGATGAAAATTTCAGCATTGGGCAACCGGTATATAGATAAATAGTCCTCGGCTGAAAATCACAGCGGAGGCCAGAATTTCTGTTGGTAAGCAAGACGGTCGTTCAGTGAGTTTTGCCCCGTTTTACGACCTTGTGTGCCACCGTTGTTAAGTGAATCACTGCAGTTATGAAGTTAGCAACTCGGTTGTTAAGTGAATCTATTTCCCCCCATTGACTTCGCTGGTGGGAAAGTCACGAAAGGGGGGGTGTCAGGAGGCCGTGACCGTCATAAATATGAGTCAGTTGCCAAGTGTCCGAAGTTTGATGACATGATCGTGGGAACGCTGCAAAGGTCGTAACTGTGAAAATAGCTCCTAAGTTGCTTTTTTCAATGGCATTGTAACTTTGAACGGTCATTAAACGAACAATTGTAAGCCAAGGATTACCTGTAGTTACGTCCTGGGTCACATGATCACCGTTTTTAACAACCTTCCCAGTCGGCTTCCGACAAGCGGAGTCAGTGGTGGAGGCCAGATTCACTCAATGACTGCATGATTCACTTAACAACGGTCGTGATTTCCTTAGCAACCGTGGCCAAAAAGGTCGTAAAGTGAGGCGCGGCCTTGCTTAGCAAGAGGAATTCTGGATTCAAGTGTCATCGTAAATCGAGGATTGACTTGCAGGAGGGCCCTGGGTTGCCCTGCTCTTGGTCTGCCCGCCTTCACGAGAGCCTGGTCCGGGTGCGAAAGAGGGGGTGGGAGAAGCCGTCCACTCACACACGTATGTCCAGCAAGATGCGTTTGTCCTCTTCCACGTGGACCCCCCAGATGCAGTCCTGCCCTTTTCCATACGGCTCGGGCCAGTTGGGGGATAAAACCACTCCGGACGCATCCGTGATCTCCCCACTGCACACGGCTGTTGGGACACAGATGAGAAACAGGTCACACACGTGGGCTGGGTCACCGGCATTGCCAGCGCTGGGTTTTTGCTTCCTTCCTTCCTTCCTTCCTTCCTTCCTTCCTTCCTTCCTTCCTTCCTTCCTTCCTTCCTTCCTTCTCTTTCTTTCTTTCTTTCTCTTTCTTTCTTTCTATCTTCCCTTCTTTTCTCTTTTCTTTCTTTCTTCCTTCTTTCCTCCATCCCTCCTTCCTTCCTTCCCTCCCTCCCCCTCCCTCCTTCCTTCCCTCCTTCTCTCCCTCCCCCCTCCATCCCTCCCTCTTTCCTACCTTCCTTCCTACCTACCCTCCTCCCTCCCTCCTTCCTTCTTTCCTTCTCTTCTTCTTTTCTTTCTTCCTTCTTTCCTCCGTCCCTCCTTCCTGCCTTCCCTCCCTCCTTCCTTCCTTCCCTCCCTCCATCCCTCCCTCCTTCCCTCCGTCTTTCCTACCTTCCTTCGTTCCTACCCTCCTCCCTCCCTCCTTCCTTTCTTCTTTCCTTCCTTCCCTCCCTCTTCCTTTCCTTCCTTCCTTCCCTCCTTCCTTCCCTCCCTCCCCTCTCCATCCCTCCCTCCTTCCTTCCCTCTCTCCTTCCTTCCTTTCCTCCCTCTTTCCTACCTACCTTCCTTCCTTCCCACCCTCCTCCCTCCCTCCCTCTCTCCCTCCTTCCTTCCTTCGTTCCCCTTTGTTAAGACAGGAATGGGAGGGAGGGATGGAGGGAGGAAGGAAGGAAAAATGTGAAAGTGAAAAGGATGAGAAGGAAAGACCTGTAGGAGGAGAAGGAGTGGCAGAACCTGGGGGCGGAGTCAAAAGAGGCATCAGCCTAGAATCCCTACGTAGCCACAAGTGAACTAAGTCAGTCCAGCCACCCTTGAATTCCACTGACACCTCTCTAACGCCAAGCAGGGGCTGACCACCAGTTGGGAAGTCTCCCCTGCCTAGGCATGAGTAGTAGCAATGGATCCGCTGGCCTTTGGCACCTGGCAAGCCAGGACGGTCGACCTTCCTCCAGCCGTGCCCCTCCCCATCCCTCACCTCGGCAGGCCGGCTCCGTCTCGTTCCACTGGGGGTTGGCGGGATCCACGCACTCAATGATGACCGAGCCTTGCTCCAGGGTGTAGCCAGCCTCACAGGCAAACTCCACCGTGGTGCCCACTTTGTAGCTGCCATTGCTAGAGGTGAAGTTCCCGTACTTGACAAAGGGCTCGTAGCAGTGGCCGGGCCGGAAGGCTGCAAAGGAAGGCAGAGTAGGGCGAAGAAGGCCTTGGTCTGATTCCTTCAGCAGGACTGGCCCCTGGACTACACTTCCCATCAGCCTCAGCCCGCAGAGTTGAAGCTGGGAAGGGTAACAGCTTTAACGGAGTTGGAAGGGACCAACTTCTAGTCCAACCCCCTGCAATAGGTTGGCAAGGCCTCGGGGGGGGAAACCCAGCTCTTCTTGGCCGCTCACCCTCATAGCGTAGGGCCACGCCGGCGGCCACGCCACCGCTATCCGTGGAAAACTCGATGAAGAAACCACGGCTGGTGCTGACCAGCCCCTCGATGGGCAGATACTCGACTTCGTACGAGTCGTACACCGGAGGCGCCTCAATGTTGTTGCCGTTGCGGATGATAAGCCTGCAACAAAGAGGGGCAGATCTCATTTCTGAGGGTCTCAAGGACTCCGGGATTTGGGGGAAGCAGAGAGGGTCCAAAACGGGGACCCACCCACTCGGGGGATTGCCCCTGGCTTAGCGTGTCTTGCAGTGCAGTAAAAACACGGCAGACTTTGATTAAAGGTAGACCTCGACTTACGACTGCATTTGAACCCCCAGTTTCTGTTGCTAAGCCAGACATTTATGCGACTCCCCCCCGCCTCAAATTTTACGATCTTTCTTGCCGCCGTTACTAAGTGAATCGCTGCAGTTGTTAAGTTTGTCACGTGGTTCTTAAGTGAATCTGAATTCCCCATTGACTTGGCGTGTCAGAAGTTCACCAAAGGGGGATCACTTGAACCCGGGATGTTGCAAGCGTCACAAGACCATCGCCAGTTGCCAAGCATCCAAATTTTAATCACGTGACCACGGGGATGCTGCAACGGTCGTAAGTGTGTGAAAAGGTGGTAAGTTATTATTATTATTTTTAGTGCTTTTGTAACTTCCAACGATCACAAGCTTAAGTCAACGTAAGTCAAGGACTATCTGTATATGGCAGTGGGTAAAATCTGGGTTATTTTACCCTCTCTGGACATCTCAATCAAGTGCTGGGAGGATCAGTCTGAGTAGGATGAAAGTTGTTTCTTGGGGGGTGGGTACAGCAGGGGGCAAAAAGAGGAGCCCTGTGTGTGGGGGGGTCTTGACCAGGGAACCCCCATGTTGTAGACTGGCAATCCCACTCCTCTAGAACAAGGTTTCTTGACCTTGGCAGATTTCAGAAGGATGGAGTTCAGCTCCCAGAATCCCCCAGCCAGCATGCTTTAAGAGGGGTGGGCTTCCATTCCCAGAATTCCCCAACCAGCCATGCTTTAAGAGGGGTGGGCTTCCACTCCCAGAATCCCCCAGCCAGCATGCTTTAAGAGTGGTGGGCTTCCACTCCCAGAATCCCCCAGCCAGCCTGCTTTAAGAGGGGTGGGCTTCCACTCCCAGAATTCCCCAACCAGCCATGCTTTAAGAGGGGTGGGCTTCCACTCCCAGAATCCCCCAGCCAGCATGCTTTAAGAGGGGTGGGCTTCCACTCCCAGAATTCCCCAGCCAGCATGCTTTAAGAGGGGTGGGCTTCCACTCCCAGAATCCCCCAGCCAGCCTGCTTTAAGAGGGGTGGGCTCCCACTCCCAGAATCCCCCAGCCAGCCTGCTTTAAGAGGGGTGGGCTTCCATTCCCACAATTCCCCAGCCACCTGCTTTAAGAGGGGTGGGCTTCCACTCCCAGAATTCCCCAGCCAGCATCCTTTAAGAGGGGTGGGCTTCCACTCCCAGAATCCCCCAGCCAGCATGCTTTAAGAGGGGTGGGCTTCCATTCCCAGAATTCCCCAGCCACCTGCTTTAAGAGGGGTGGGCTTCCACTCCCAGAATCCCCCAGCTAGCAAGGTGCACTCTCTTTCACCCCAAAGGGCTGTGGTGAGGAAGCAACCAAGATACTAGCAAAACATTCTCTTTTTTTGGGGGGGGGAACCTCACTGGCCTCAACAAAATACCTCGCTCCCCCATCCCTTGCCCTCCCATCCGCTGAGGACTCACCTGTCGTCATCCTCTGCCAAGGAGACCTTCTCGAAATGCAGGTGCAACCGCTGCCCAGGGGGCGCCTCCAACACCCAGTGGCAGGTGAGGTTATTGCTGTAGCTGTCCGGGAAGCCTGGCGACACGACGCGCCCCGTGGTGGCGTTCTGCATCACCCCTCCGCACGCCGCTGCAAGAAGAGCACAGAGCGGGCAACGCGAGTTGGGGGTCCACCCCTGGCGTGGCGCCCCCTTCCCTGCTCTGCTGCCCCACCCCTGGCTGACTCACCGATGCAGGTGGGCTCCTGGCGGCTCCAGAAGGGATGGGTGGCATTGAGGCATGCCAGGCAGGGCTTCCCCACCAGCTGGTACCCGACCACGCAGGAGAAGCACGCTTGGCCTCCTGGGTGCGTGCTGCTGACGGAGACCTCGCCGTACGCAGGCCGCGCCGGGAAGGCACAGCTCAGCAAGTACGCTGGACACAGAGGAGAGATACAGACGGTGGCTTGCTGCAGGGGTCCCCGATCCCCAGGTCGAGGACCAGCACCGGTCCACGGCATGTCAGAAACCGGGCCGCACAAAACAAGCGAAGCCCCATCCGTGGGATGCAGGCAGCACACAAAACCACGCACCCTCCGGTCCGTGGAAAAACCTCTCTCCACGGAACTGGTCCCTGGTGCCCGAAAGGTTGGGGGCCGCTGGCTCAGGGTTAATGTCAGTTCCCTTTAGGGTCAATTCCCTTTGGAACGCTGCCATAGGAGAGGGGAGGGGGAGCACACTGGGGGCATGGATTGAGGATGTTCCTGTACTCTTAGCCTTTGTTTCTACTTTCACTTTCATCCATTTACCATATTTTCCGGCGTATAAGACGACTGGGCGTATAAGACGACCCCCCAACTTTTGAGGTGATTTTCATGGGTTAAAAATTCATCTTATACGCCGGAAAATACGGTACATGGGAATTTGGGAGGAGGGGATACCTTCGGGGGGGGGGAGCTTTGTTTCCACTCCTGCCAGCTGACGAGAGCCCCAGGCGCACCCCGGTTATCACCTTTCCGGCTTGTAAGACCTTCACGCCAGCGGATTGGCTCCTGATGGACCGGGGTGGTGGTGGTTATGGGGGTGGGGCTGAAGAACGGGACTTTTAGCTTCGCGCTTTTGCGCGGGAACTTCAGATTCCGACTTTTTGTTCTGCCATCACTTTCTCTCAGTAAAACATCCTCTTTGAAGCTGGGCCTCTTTCCTGAGTTGTGCTTGCCTGGAGGGACAGCCCTTACGTTCAGTCCTGAACGCTAAAGGCGCTAAAGCAACCCCCCGGCCCATCATCCTGGGCAATTGCGCTCTTCCCCATCCCTTGCTCTCTGCCACACCAGGCGTCTATTCCAGGACTGCCTGACCAACCCAAGTTGCAGAGGCCAAGGCTTGAACCCCGGGCCTCCTGCCTGCAAATCCGATACAGATAGTCCTTGAGTTAGGACCAGAATCGAGCCCACCAAGTCCGCTGTTCAGCAAGAGAGCTGTTAAGGTGAGTTTCGCCCCATTTTACGTCCTTTCTTACCGCAGCCGTTAAGTGAATCACGGCAGTTGTTAAGTCGGCAACCCGGTTGCTGTTAAGCGAATTTGGCTTCCCTGTTGCCTGTCAGAAGGTCGCAAAAGGGGGGGGAATCACGTGACCCCAGGACACCGCGACCGTCGTAAATGCCAGCCAGTCGCCCAAACGTCCAAATTTGGTTCAGGTGACACGGGGAGGCTGGAACAATCATGTGACAAGTGACTCCACGTCACTTTTTCCCGGGCCGCTGTGACTTTGAACGGTTACTAAGTCGAGGACTACCCGTAACTCCACAGGTAGCCCTGTGCAGTTGCTGCCTGTCGAGAGATTTATCTGCTGCCTGCCGCCACGGATTTCCTGCAATTTTCCCGTTTGAACCTGCAATCCCCGATAGCGTCATTTTTGCCCATTCTCCTGGTGCCATTGGCAGGGCCTCGTTGCCTTAACAACCACAGCAGGCCCTCGGATTCTGCCTCTCCATTGGCCCGGCTTGCCGGTGATGGCGGGAGACTCTTTTTCAGACAAAAATGCCCCCCCCCCCGGCCAGAAGCTGGTGGGGTCAGTTGCAGTGACCTTCGACATTACAACAGCAGTGAAAAATGGCACTTGTGACCATTTTTCACACTGACCACCATTGAAGCATCACCGCGGTCACATGATCAA
Source organism: Vipera ursinii (assembly GCF_947247035.1). Lineage (NCBI taxonomy): Eukaryota > Metazoa > Chordata > Lepidosauria > Squamata > Viperidae > Vipera > Vipera ursinii. The sequence continues at coordinate 358,142,819 of NC_139512.1, read as the reverse complement.
AATGCAAGCACTTGGCAGCTGGCTCGTATTTATGACGGTCGCAGTACAGAGGCTTGGCAGCTGGCTCGTATTTATGACAGTCGCGGTACCCCGGGGTCACGTGATCCCCTTTTGTGACCTTCTGACGAGCAAAGTCAAGGGGGGGAGGGGGAAATCTAGATTCACTTAATGACCGTCCCGCTACCTTAAGCTCTGCAGCGATTCACTTTACAACGGTGGCAAGAAAGGTTGTCAAACGGGGCAAAACCAAGCCCTGCAAGTGCACCACGCTGCGCGGGCAGCTAAACCTGCGTGCCGTTCCGTTTGTGTGAACAGCGCATGCACGCCTGCTTCTTGTGCAACTGGAGCTGTGCGTCCGCATGTGCCTGCCACTGGCATGGGACCCTCCTCTCTCGCCCCCCCCCCCTTCACCGGGCTGCCAAGCTGGAAAGGTGGGCAACCGCTGACCTGCACTGCTGGCTGGGGAGGATGGGGCATCCTAACTGGTAGACACCAGGATGGGAACCTTAGCCTGGCCCAACACGCTTGTCCAACGCACGCCTTAGGATTGTGTGAACCCGACCGCTCTCTTTGCAAGCGGGGTGAAGCGGGAAGCCTCTGTACCTGGGATGATGGGATGGCAGGGAAGCTCCGGCAACGCTATCTGTAGGCAGGTACGGTGACAGCTGTCCTCCCCACTTCCCGCCCCCGCTCTGCGCGAATTGTGTTAATTGTTGGGGCCAATTACCTCCTCATTAGACGTTGCTTCTTCGGAGGTGCCCGCTCTAACCTGGCAGTGTCGGCGAATAGCTCCTGCAGCGATTAGCAAGCTTCCAATTAGCTAATTGCTCTACAGCTGCAAGGGAAAATCCTGGCACCCCAGTGGCTGCTGTTGTGGGGAGGGTGAGTGTGTGTGTGTGTGTACATGGCAACGGAGCATTTGGGGCCCTGTCTGTGCATTGAAGCATGTGTCTGGCTGCCCTCCTCTGACCGTACAGGCAGTCCTTGAGTTACGTCCACAATGGAGACCAAATTTTCTGTTGCTAAGCCAGACTTTTGTTAGGTGAATTTTGCCCTGTTTTACGACTTCCCTTGCCACACAGCTGTTAACTGCCCTTCTTAAGCCAGCAACACGGTTGTTAAGTGAAACTGACTGCTTGTCAGAAGGTCCCAGAAGCGGAACCCCTGACCCTGGAACACTGCAACCGTCGTAAGTACGAGCCAGTTGCCATGCCTCTGAATTCTGAATGCGTCACCGTGGGGATGCTGCGACAGCGGCAAGGATGAAACCTGGTCGTCAGTCACTTTTTCAGTGCCGTTGTAACTTCAAATGGTTACTAAATGAATAGTTGTATGTTGAGGACTCCCTGTATTCAACAGGGAACTGAGGGGCGGGGAGGGGGGGCATGTGAAGAAGGCTTTGCATGGACCCGGGGTGGGGATGTCATCAAAAACGACGGGATGTCAAGGTCCCCTTTGTGTGGATGAGAGCAAACGCCAGCCCTTTCAGGTAGGCCAGTTCACGGAATTGGCCAGCAAAAGGATCAGATAACTGAATTGTAAAAACCTCTTTTAAAGCTTTATTGCCCCCTTTCGAAGGACCACAAACTCAAAGAGGAGGGATGCTCGCAGCATCTTTCACCCACCCTTGACCTTCCCAGGGTCGTGCAACCCTTTCTCGCCCCCTTCTCAAGGCCAGAATTGTGTGGCTTTGCAACTGGGAGCTCTGCACAGTCGGCGCTGAGCTTTGGTGGCCGCTACAGGCAGTCCTCAACTTATAACCACGATTGAGCCAAACTGTTAGTAAGCGAGATATTTGTTACGTGAGTCTTGCCCAATTTTACGGAACGGTGAAAAACGGTCATAGATCACTCTCTTCAGTGTCGTCATAACTTTGGACGTTCACTCAACAAGCTCTCTATAAGTCAAGGACCACCTGTATCGTGATTCAGAAGGAGGCACACTCAGCGGGTCTACCCCTAAGGAAACCACAACCCTGAACGCTACTTAACCCACTAACGTCCATTAAATCAGCTTTTGTCCCCATTTTGATGCTGTACAGGCATGCGGGAATGGCCTTGCCAGGGAGAGAAGGAGGCAGAGCCACAGACTGGCATGTAAGAAATATCTCAGCCCACAGAAGGAGGGAGAGCGTGGGAAACATTTCAGGAGAGACTCTCCCTCGTCTTACTCGGAGAATAAAAGGTAGGTGGGTAGACCAAAGGAAACACAATGGGTTAACTCTACTTGATTGTAAGGCTACACGAACGGACTCTCGCAGCTCTGAAAGGACAAACCTCCCCCTGTCTTTTTTACAGCCTGAGAGACTACGGAGGGTAACTGTTGAGTCTCTTTCTCCACCCCACTGTACAGTTCTGGGCTATGCCCTCTTTTATCTGACTGTTCTCTATAGCTGCATTAAGAGAGTCTCGCAGGTTTGAAAGGACAATTCTTCCCCTGCTCCTTTTACAGCCTTACTGAGTTTCTTTCGCCGCCTGTTATGCAGCTAAGGGCTACGCCGTTTCTTATCCGATTGTCCCCAAGGCAGCCCCTCTTTGCTCTGTCTCTCAAGGCCGTTCTCACACGCTCCCATTGCAAGGGTGAAAATACTTTTGCTCCTGCAATATTCATTTAATGTAACCTCACGGTAAAGATAAGGCTTGTTCTCCTAGGTCAGGGGTAGGCAACCTCGGCTCTTTTATGACTCATGGACTTCAACTCCCAGCAAAGCTGGCTCAGGAATTCTGGGAGTTGAAGTCCATGAGTCATAAAAGAGCCGAGGTTCCCTGCCCCTGTCCTAGGTGTTCTCCTCACAAGGCCAATAGATCCTCTTCTTTTGTGGCTGCACAGCCCTTCTCACAACAGGAACTTTGGGTCCTAAATCAGGCTCAAAAACAGTAACTCTGAGAGGCACCTTGGAGTCCTAGTAGTGGACGATCACTTCGACACAAGCCAGCTCTGTGCGGCAGCAGCTAAACAAGCTAATGCAATCCTTGGTTATATAAACAGAGGCAGGATTACAGAATAACAAGACTTGGAAGGGACCTTGGAGGTCTTCTAGTCCAACCCCCTGCTCAGGCAGGAAACCCTAACCCATTTCAGACAAATGGCTGGCCAGTCTCTTCTTGAAAACTTCCAGTGTTGGAGCATTCACCACTTATGGAGGCAGGTGGTTCCACTGGTTAATTGTTCTCACTGTCAGCAAATTTCTTAGTTCCAGGTTGCTTCTCTCCTTAATTACTTTCCATCTGTTGATTCTTGTCCTGCTTTCAGGGGCTTTGGAGAATAGCTTGACTCCCTCTTCTTTGGGGCAGCCCCTGAGATACTGGAAGACTGCCATCATGTCCCCCCTCGTCCTTCTCTTTGTTAAACTAGACATCCCCAATTCCCGCAACTGTTCCTTGTATGTTTTAGCCGCCAGTCCCCTGATCCTCTTTGTTGCTCTTCTCTGCACTCTTTCCAGAGTCTCGACATCTTTTTTACATCGTGGCGAGCAAAACTGGACTCAGTATTCCAAGCGTGGCCTTACCAAAGCGTTGTAAAGTGGTATTAACTCTTCCCGTGATCTTGATTCTGTCCCTCTGTTAATGCCGCCTAGGACTGCACAGAATCAGAATCACGTGACGTGTTAATACCAGTTTACAAGGCCTTGGTAAGCCCACGCTTGGAATACTGACTCCAGTTTTGCTCGCCACAATGTAAAGAAAGATGTTGAAGCTCTAGAAAGGGTACAGAGAAGAGCAACAAAGATGATTAGGGGACTGGAGGCTAAAACCTATGAAGAACAGTTGCAGGAAATGGGTACAGCCAGTCTAAAGAAAAGAACAAACAGGGGTGACATGACAGCAGTATTCCAGGATTTGATGGGCTACCCCAAAGAAGAGGGGGGGTGTCAAACTATTCTCCAAAGCCCCTGAAGGTAGGACAAGAAGCAACAGATAGAAATTAATCCAGGAGAGAAGCAACCTGGAATTAAGGAGCAACTTCCTAAGAGTGAGGACAATTAACCAGCGGAACAGTTGGCCACCAGAGGTTGTGGGTACTCCAACACTGGAAGTTTTTAAGAAGAGGCTGGACAGTCACTTGTCTGGGGTGGTCTAAGGTCTCCTGCTTGAGCAGAGGGCTAGACCAGATGACCTCCAAGGTCCCCTCCTTACTTCTGCCCCAAAGACCTCCACCTGCCCAGCGTCCTTCAATGGCATCCCTGTGGGAGACTTACCTTCAAAGTGGAAGTGGAAGGTGCCCGGGTTGGCGGGAGAGGGGCTCTGGAACCGGACCAGCACCTGATTGGTGGGGCCACGGACCACCTGACCACGCATCAGGAAGGACTCGTTGGCCAGGGGAAGGGGCTCCAGGCCGCCGAGGGTCTCCACGGTGATTGCCTCGCCTTCCGCAAGGCTGATGTTCTGCACCTGCAGGGGTGGGGGGGGAAGAGAGAAGCCTCATGGGGCACCCACTCCCACTTGGGGACTGGCAAGGGGGGCAGGCAGTGGGACAGGCCCGGTCCCGTCATGAACACCCATTCCCGATTTCTGTCCTTGAAAAAACTCTGTACAGTTAGACCCATCCAGATCTAGAAAGAGTGTAGAGAAGAGCAACAAAGAGGTAAAAAGAGTAATGCAGCCTTGTAGTAGTGTTGTATTGCTAATATGGTATTGTGGTTTGGTATGCTGGTCTGACAGCCGCGGATAGGAAGGCATTACAGAGGGTAGTGAGCACAGCACAAGACATCGTGGGCTGTCCCCTGACACCGCTGGATGACCTCGCCAGGGCTCGTTGCCTTGGAAGAGTGAGGAAGATTCTCAGGGATGACTCACACCCTGGACGGTATCTCTTTACTCTCCTACCATCCGGTAGGAGATATAGGAATATAGCCAGCCGTACCAACAGGCTGAAACGTAGCTTTTATCCGTGGGCTGTTAGGCTTTTAAATGGGACATAATCTTATGCAGAATTGACTTGGGAGGCCGGTGTGTGGTGTAGTGGTTCACATGGTGTGGTGGGATGGAGGGTTTGTTGTCACTGTGTGTTGCGGGGAGAGAGCACGGGGAGAGGCTCAGCTAATCTCAATGTACACATGTTGTACTTTGACAATAAAGGTTTATTATTATTTTTTAATATCCTAATTATTACTTTGCTGTTTTACATGTACACTGAGAGCTTTTGCACCAAAGACAAATTCCTTGTGTGTCTAATCACACTTGGCCAAATAAACTATTCTATTCTATTCTATTCTATTCTATTCTATTCTATTCTATTCTATTCTATTCTATTCTATTCTATTCTATTCTATTCTATTCTATTCTATTCTATTCTATTCTAATCCAATCCATTCCATTCCATTCCATTCCATTCCATTCCATTCCATTCCATTCTTTTATTATTCTATTCTATTCTATTCTATTCTATTCTATTCTATTCTATTCTATTCTATTCTATTCTATTCTATTCTATTCTATTCTATTCTATTCTATTCCGTTCTTTTATTATTCTATTCTATTCTATTCCATTCTATTCTATTCTAATATTGTATTCCATTCCAACTTCTCTTCTCTTCTCTTCTCTTCTCTTCTCTTCTCTTCTCTTCTCTTCTCTTCTCTTCTCTTCTCTTCCCTTCCCTTCCCTTCCCTTCCCCTTCCCCTTCCCTTCCCTTCCAGATATTCCAACTGGGAATGTCTAAGGAAGAGAAGGACTAGGGGTAACGTGATAGCAGTATTCCAGTATTTGAGGGGCTGCCCTAAGGAAGAGGGGGTCAACCTATTCTCCAAAGAACCTGAAGACAGGGAAAGAAGCAACGGATGGAAACTCATCAAGGAGAGAAGCAACCTGGAATTAAGAAGGAATTTCCTGACAGTGAGAAAAATTAACCGGCGGAACAACCTGCCCCCAGAAGTTGTGGGTGCTCCAACACTGGAGGTTTTTAAGAAGAGACTGGACAGCCATTTGTCTGAAATAGTATAGGGTTTCCTGCCTCAGCAGGGGGTTGGACTAGATGACCTCCAAGGTCCCTTCCAGCTTTGTTATTTTATTCTAGTTTTGGACGTTTCTCAAACAACAAAAGCAGTTTGCTTCTGAAGCAGGAATGGTAGCCGATATATTAAATCACACACACACACCTTTCCCAAAATTTCTAACTGGCAGAAGTTCTGCCATAGCCAATGGGCAATTCTAGACATATTCAGTCGCTCGCTGGACGTGCCGAAACAGAGGCCAACGAGATGAGCTGGGCCTTTGAGGAGAAGATGTACTGAAGGCTTCAAACATTTCCATTTTCTTCCCAGCATATATTTTATGATATATGATATGATATGATATGATATATGATAATAGAATAGAATAGAATAGAATAGAATAGAATAGAATAGAATAGAATAGAATAGAATAGGAATTAAACAAAATATAGAATAGAATAGAAATTAAACAGAATATAGAATAGAATAGAATAGAATAGAATAGAATAGAATAGAATAGAATTTAAACAGAATATAGAATAGAATAGGAATTAGACAGAAAATAGAATAGAATAGAATAGAATAGAATAGAATAGAATAGAATAGAATAGAATAGAATAGGAATTAAGCAAAATATAGAATAGAATAGAAATTAAACAGAACATAATAGAATAGAATAGAATAGAATAGAATAGAATAGAATAGAATAGAATAGAATAGAATAGAACAGAACAGAATAGAATAGAAATTAAACAGAATATAGAATAGGAGAGGAGAGGAGAGGAGAGGAGAGAAATAGAGAAGACAAGAGACATATAGAGCAGTATAGAATAGAATATAAATATTGGAATAAAATAGAATATAAATATAGAAGAGAAGAGAAATATAGAACAGAACAGAATTTGATCAGCTGGAGTGTAATCAGCCTAGAACAATCCAGATGAAAGGAGACTTAGAAGTGAGGGGGGGGGGGGCTTGGCATGTCACACCCTGTGCCAGCAGAGATTTGCAGCACAACACAAGCCTTTGATGGGAGCAAAGGGCGCAGCTTTTCGAGGGAGGGTCCCTTGCCAGGCAGCTCCGAACCGCCTCGCCCACCCGCTTCCTGCGCTCCAGCCCAGCCGTTCTTCCTCCGCAGGGCTTATCTTGATCGAGGAGCCTCTGCCACCGTCTCTCATTAATCCGGGCGCGTGTATATTAATGACGGTAATTGAATGGCACTGCTTGGTGATAAACGGGCAGAGGAGCCAACCTCTTTCCCTAATCGCATCAAAGGTGCCAGAGATCTTGGGGGCGGCGGGGGGGGGGGGGGAAAGAAAACGGCAGAGGGGTGGCAGGGAAGAGTGAAGAGAGAGAATAACAGATTAACAGAGATGGAGGGGACCTTGGAGGTCTTCTAGTCCAACCCCCTGTTCCAGCAGGAGACTTTACACCCCTCCAGACAAGTGGCTGTCCGGCCTCTTCTGGAAAGCCTCCAGCGATGGGAGCACCCGAAACCCCTGGAGGGAAGCTCTTCCCTCGATTGAGAACAATCACGGTTACGTCAAGGGTCAGGAAATTCCTTCCTTCCAGCTACGATTATCCCTCTCTTCCTTCCCTCTCCTTCCTCCCTTCCTTTCCTTTCCTCTCTCCCTCCCCCTTTGTCCCTTTCTCCTTCCTTCCCTCCCTCTCCTTTGTCCCTTTTTCTCCTTCTTTCCTTCCTTCCTTCCTTCCCTCCCTCTCCTCGTCCTTCTCTTCCTTCCTTCCCTCCTCTCTCTGTCCCTCTCTCCTTCCTTCCTTTTCTTCTTTCCTCCTTTCCTCCCTCCCCCTTTGTCCCTTTCTCCTTCCTTCCCTCCCTCTCCTTTGTCCCTTTTTCTCCTTCTTTCCTTCCTTCCTTCCTTCCCTCCCTCTCCTCGTCCTTCTCTTCCTTCCTTCCCTCCTCTCTCTGTCCCTCTCTCCTTCCTTCCTTTTCTTCCTTCCTCCTTTCCTCCCTCCCCTTGTCCCTTTTCTCCTTCCTTCCTTCCTTCCTTCCCTCCTCTCTCTGTCCCTCTCTCCTTCCTTCCTTTTCTTCCTTCCTCCTTTCCTCCCTCCCTCTTCTCTTTGCCCCTTTCTCTTCCTCCCTTCCCTCCCTCCCTGCCTTCTCCTCTTTGCCCCTTTCTCTCCTTCCTTCCCTCCCTCCCTCTCCTCCTTGTCCTTCTCCCCCTCCTTCCTTCCCTCTCCTTTGTCCCTTTCTCTCCTTCCTTCCTTCCTTCCTTCCTTCCTTTCCTCTCTCCCTCCCTCTCCTCTTTCTCCCTTTTTCTCCTTCCTTCCTTGCCACACACACACACACACAGAGACGCTAACTGCTTCGGCCTCTGACAACACCTGGACACCCAGTCAGAGAAATCCCACCGGCACTCCTTCCGCCCACCCCCTCCTGGGACGTCTCCTCGTGTTTTACACCCTGCCTCTTTGTCCTCGGTGACTGACGGCGGCCCTGGCCAGAGGCGAGGCGTGCAGCTTTGGAAAGGGGGGGGTCGTCCCTGGGCTCCTCGGCTCCGGGCGAGCTAATGATGCCCCAGGAGCCCAACTGGGAGGGGGAGCAGGTATTGTTGAAATGTCGGCCAAATGCCACCGCGAAACGATTTGACATTTGCTTCGCTGCTGCGTTGCCCGGCTGGCACGCCTGGCTGCTTCTTGCAAAGCCTTTGTAGCTTCTCATTCAGAGGCTGGGAAGACATCCCTTTGCAAGGGAGTTCCCAGCATCCCCGTCAGTCACACACACACAAACGCACCCCAGTTGTTTCTCACTGCCTCCCTCCCCACCCACCCCGCCCGCAAAGGGTCTCTGGTTCAGCTGCCCAGCGATGGAATTTTGCTCTGCTGGGAAGAAAAAAGAAAGAAACTCCCTTAAAAATTGCTAAGGTGAGTAAGACCAGCAAGGCAGGTCCCCCTTCCCGTGGCTCGTATTCCGTGGCTGACATTCCCCGTGGCTTTGCATCTTCCTCCTGGCCTCTGCCCTTTACCATCTCGGCGGCAGAAGCCCGTTTACTCTGGGGTGCTTATTTCTTATTTATTTCATTTTCCTCCTGGCTTGATTATTTTTATGAATAACTCAAGGAGACCAACATAGTTCATCCTCCTTGCTCCGCCGATTTTCCCCACAACAACGACCCTATGAGGTGGCTTGGAGTGAAGGAAAGGAACTGGCCCAAAGGTGGACTTCATGCCTAAGGCGGGACTAGAACTCACCACCTCCTGGTGATTAGCCGAAGTCACCCAGCCGGCTTTGATTCCTAAGGCGGAACTAGAACTCACCGTCTCCTGGTGATTGGCCAAAAGTCACCAGCTGGCTTTCATGCCTAAGGTGGAACTAGAACTCACCGTCTCTTGGTGATTGGTCCAAAGTCACCAGCTGGCTTTCATGCCTAAGGCGGGACTAGAACTCACCACCTCCTGGTGATTGGCCCAAAGTCACCCAGCTGGCCTTCATGCCTAAGGCGGGACTAGAACTCACCACCTCCTGGTGATTGGCCCAAAGTCACCCAGCCAGCTTTCATGGCTAAGGCGGGACTAGAACTCACCGTCTCCTGGCGATTGGCCCAAAGTCACCCAGCTGGCCTTCATGCCTAAGGCAGGACTAGAACTCACCACCTCCTGGTGATTGGCCCAAAGTCACCCAGCTGGCCTTCATGCCTAAGGCGGGACTAGAACTCACCACCTCCTGGTGATTGGCCCAAAGTCACCCAGCTGGCTTTCATGCCTAAGGCAGGACTAGAACTCACCATCTCCTGGTGATTAGCCGAAGTCACCCAGCCGGCTTTGATTCCTAAGGCGGAACTAGAATTCCCTGTCTCCTGGTGATTTGTCCAGACTCAACCAGCTAGCTTTCATATTTAAGATGGGACTGGAACTCCCCGTCTCCTGGTTTCTGGCCTGCTGCTTTCACCACTGGATCAAAGTGGCCCTCATAACACTCAAGAGGGTGGGCTTCTCCCCAAAAAAGGGCAGACAAACGGTATATTTTACAAGGGGGAACGTCCAATAAGCCAAACGGGAGCCGTAACCACAGGAATGCCCGTATCGGAGGGGAGGCCCGGCTTGATTGCCACCATCTCAGCTTGTCTGCCCTTCAGCTTTGCTGGCGCTGATGCCCTCCCCAACAGCTTCCGGAGCAGATAAACTCAGCCTCTCCTTCGCTCTGTGTGTGTTTGCACGCTGGCATAATGACAGATCATTGCTTGTCATTAGGAACGCAAACAGCCTCGAGCTTCAGAGCTGCCACCCGCCATTCCCGGCACGTGCGGTGAACAAAGACAACAGTGGTTATCAGCCAACCACAATTTGTTTGTGCATGCCAGGCACATGGCAACATCCTGGAAGGAACGAGAGCTCGTCCATCTGGCCTTCTCCAACACGGTGCCCACGGATGGGTGCGAGTGGGCCTGGCCTTGTGGTGGGCATCTGGGCTGGCAAGCCTCAACTATCCGGAAGGGGCTGTAGTGACTGCTGGGGCTTGGAACGTGAGGAAGGGGAGGCTGAGCTAATGGTCAGAGCAGTCTTTCTCCTCCTTGGATACGTTAAGACCCGTGGACTGCAACTCCCAGAATTCCTCAGCCAGGGTGCTTTAAGACAGGGGTCTTCCAACTTGGCCCTTTTATGACTCATGGACTTAAACTCCCAGAATTCCTCAGCCAGGGTGCTTTAAGACAGGGGTCTTCCAACTTGGCCCTTTTATAACTTGTGGACTTCAACTCCCAGAATCCTGGCTGAGGAATTCTGGGAGTTGAAGTCCACAAGTCCTGAAAGGGCTGAATTTCAAGACCCCTGGCCTATACTGATTGGCTGGGAATTCTGGGAGTTTATCAGGGAATGGGGCAGCCAGGTGTCCAAATGAAGTCAGAGACACTGACGCAAACTTGTAGTTGTATATAAACAAATATATTTAAGATCTATATTCATGGCAGACAAGATAGTCAGGAACACAGAAACATCGTGAGGTAAATCTTAACAGTATAGAGATCTCACAGAAGGAAAAAGGCGGGGGAAAAGAGAAACTCCCCCATTACACACACAGCCACCAATCACAGCAACCACATATCCGGAAGGGGCTGTAGTGACTGCTAGGGCTTGGAAGGGGAGGCTGCGCTAATGGTCAGAGCAGTCTTTCTCCTCCTTGGATACGTTTAGACTCGTGGACTGCAACTCCCAGAATTCCTCAGCCAGCACGGCCGCCTGGGGAATCCTGGGAGTTGAAGTCCACCTTTTCTTAAAGTGGCTCAGCTTGATAAACACGGGGCTAGGCTCACGTCGGGATGATTTGCTGAACGACTGTAGCAAAAGTGGCCGTCAAAGTGGGCACATTTAACCTGGCGCCTCGCTTAGCGACAGAAATTCTCCTCTCGGTGGTGCTCATAAGCCAAGGACTCCCTCTAAATTTGAACAGTTGCTAAATGAATGATTGGAAGTCGAGGATTACCTGCAGAGGGGTTTACTAATAGAGACCCTCTCACCCTCCCACCCGGTGTTCTCTGACTGGCTCTTGCCCAGTCTGGGGTTTTTTCCCCGCTCACCTGGAGCCCTCCAAAGCTGGGGAGCCCCCCGCCGACCCCAGGCCCCCTCCAAAGGTCGAGCAAAGGGGTGCCAGCTCCAGCCCCCCCCAAAGCCAGCTGGGCACACGGCCCTTCCTCCCGCTGGGGGTGACTCACCCGGATCTCCACGCCGTAACCGGGATAGACCGAGATGGTGTAGGCGCACTCCAGCCAGCCGTTCTCGTAGGGGGTGTTGCTGGGCAGCGGAGACGCCAGGGCGCCCCGAGGTCCGGTCAGGTTCCAGCTACAGGGCCCTTGTGGTGGTGGGGGGACACAAGAGGGTGGGAGGGAGGAAGAGGCCCTTAGAAGCTGCACAGAATAAGAGAGTGGGGAGCGGCCTCAGGCGTCTTGTAAGGTAGAGGTCAAGAATATCGACCTTGCTGCCGAGGGAAACCAAGCTTTTCAATCACTCAGTCAGAACAGAGCTGGAAGGGGCCTTGGAGGTCTTCTAGTCCAGCCCCCTGCCTAACGCAAGAGTCCTTACACCATCGCTGACAAAGGAAGACCCAAGGGCAGGCAGCATCCACAACTCCAGGAGGCAAACTATTCCATTGGTGGTTCTCACTCTCGGGAAATTCCTCCTTAATCCCATGTTGGATTTCCCTCTGAGGAGCTTCTACCCATCTTTCTTTCTTTCTTTCTTTCTTTCTTTCTTTCTTTCTTTCTTTCTTTCTTTCTTTCTCTTTCTTTCTTTCTTTTTCTTTCTTTCTTTCTTTTTCTTTCTTTCTTTCTTTCTTTCCTGTCCTCCCTCCCTCCCTCTTTTCTTTCTTTCTTTCTTTCTTTCTTTCTTTCTTTCTTTCTCTTTCTTTTTCTTTCTTTCTCTTTCTTTCTTTCTTTCCTGTCCTCCCTCCCTCCCTCTTTTCTTCTTTCTTTCTTTCTTTCTTTCTTTCTTTCTTTCTTTCTTTCTTTCTTTCTTCCCTCCCTCTTTCTTTCTTTCTTTCTTTCTTTTTCTTTCTTTCTTTCTTTCCTGTCCTCCCTCCCTCTTTCTTTCTTTCTTTCTTTCTTTCTTTCTTTCCTCCCTCCCTCTTTTTCTTTCTTTCTTTCTTCCCTCCCTTTCTTTTCTCCTTCCCTCCCTCTTCTTTCTTTCTTTCTTTCTTTTTCTTTCTTTCTTTCTTTCTTTTCTTCTTTCCTTCCTTCCTTTTTCTTTCTTTCTGTCTCCCTTCTCTCCTTTCCTTCCTTCCCTCCATTTCTCTTTTCCTCTCCCTCTTTCTCTCTGTCTCCTTGTCTCTCTGTTACTCCCTTATTTCCTCCCTCCCTCCCTCCCTTTCTTTTTCTTTCTTTTCTTCCTTCCTTCCTCCCTCTCTCCATCCTTCCCCTTCATCTCTTGTTCCTTTCCTCTTCTTTCCTTCCCCCCTCCCTCTTTCCCTCCTTCCTTCGTTCCTCCCTTCCTCTTTCCATCCTTCCTTTCACCTTCTCTTGTTCCCTCCCTCCCTTCTTTCCTTCCTTCCTCCCTCTCTCCATCCTTCCCTTCACCTCTTCTCTTGTTCCCTCCCTCCTCCCCTCCCTCCCTCCCTCCTTCCTTCCTTCCTTCCTTCCTTCCTTCCTTCCTTCCTTCCTTCCTTCCTTCCTTCCTCTCCCTTCCTAAATCATAGAATCACAGGGTGGGAAGGGACCTCGGAGGTCATCTACTCCACCCCCCCTGCTCAAGGAAGGAGTCTGTATGCTATCCAGGTCAAACGGCTGTCCAGTCTATTTTTGAAACCCTCCAGTCATGGAGCAACCACACACATCTCCTGGAAGCAAACGATTCCATCGACTATAGCCCCCCCCCTCCCTTCCTTCCCCCTGCAGCCGAGGCCCAGGTTTGTCCCCCCCCCTCTTCCTCTCCCCACCCCCCACACACTGTTTTTCGATAGACGGGGTCTCCATCTGGAACCTAGAGCCACAGGGATGTTGCCAACGATCCAAAATTGGATTTTCCATCTGAGCAGCTTTACTGCCTCAAATGAAGAATATTGACCCCCTCCCCTCGGAACAGCCCCCTCAAGGGCCGGTGCGGGAGGAGGGCTCCCCTTTTGAGGGGGCTCAGAGCAGCAGACCCTCAAGGAATAATCGGGGAGGGGGGCTCTGCTCTCTGCTAGAAGGAGCCGGGCATCTCGGATTTGCTCCGAAAGGAAAATTGCAGGGGTATCCAACCTTGGCAACTTTTAAGACCTGTGGACTTCAACTCCCAGAATTCCCCAGCCAGCACGCCCCTGTTCCGGATCTTTCACTGCTCAGGAATAAGAAACAGGTTTTCAATCAGAAGATCTCCTTGGAGGTCATCTAGTCCAACCCCCTGCCCAAGCAGGAGACCCCTAGACCAGTGATGGCGAACATTTTAGAGACCCGAGTGCCCAAACTGCAACCCAAAACCCACTTATGTATCATCGGGTGCTGGGTGGGCGTGGCCCACTGGGTGGGCGTGGCCCACTGGGTGGGCGTGGCTGTGGTAAAGGCAGACTGGGTGGGACTAAAATGTTCAATCCATCATTTCCAACTTTGCGAGATCTTTTTTTTTCCCCCCCTAGGACAGGGGTCGGCAACCTCGGCTCTTTTATGACTGGTGCTGGCTCAGGAATTCTGGGAGTTGAAGTCCACCAGTCATAAAAGAGCCGAGGTTGCCGACCCCTGCCCTAGGAGAAGTTGAAATTGACTGAACCTTTTTTTTTTCCCCCACACGGCGGCGGAGGCCTAAAGCGAAAAGGTTTTATAAAACCCAGCTGAAGGCCTAGGACTGGGGCGACGGCGCGCGGGCCCACAGGAAGGGCTCTGCATGCCACCCGTGGCACGCGTGCCATACATTCGCCACCACGGCCCTAGACCATTTCAGACCACTGACCGTCCAGTCTCTTCCTAAAACCTTCCAGTGTTGGAGCATTCGCGGCTTCTGCTGGCCAGCTGTTCCACTGGTTAATTGTCCTCACTCTTAGGAAGTTTTTATTTTATTTTTTATTTTAATCCCATTTATATCCCGCCCTTCTCCGAAGACTCAGGGCGGCTTACAAGCTTAGCAGTAGCCTTCATTCTATGTATATGCCTGCTTATGAGGGCTTCCACACACTCCCCAAGTGGCATTATTACAAAGTCAGCTTATTGCCCCCAACAATCTGGGTCCTCATTTTACCTACCTCGGAAGGAAGGAAGGCTGAGTCAACCTTGAGCCTGGTGGGACTCGAACCTGCACTAATGGCAGGCAGCTGGTGTTACTTAGGGAGGCATTAGCCCACTGCTCCACCAATTCCTTAATTCCAGCTTGCTTCTCTCCTGGATTAGTTCCCATCCGTTGCTTCTTGTCCTGGCCTTCAGGGGGGCTTTGGAGAAGAGGTGGAACCCCCCCTCTTCTTCTTTGGGGCAGCCCCTCAAATACAGGAATATTGTTCCACAATCCTGCAGCTCCCCTCCCCAGTGTGGGACTCCTTTGCACCAGCTGAATTGGGGAACTTTGTCTACAGACCTGCCGGTTCCCCCACTCTGCCCACCTGGACCCTCCTCTTTTAGCCCTTTCTTATTTTATTTTTATTTTTTTTAATTTTAATTCCATTTATATCCCGCCCTTCTCCAAAGACTCAGGGCGGCTTACAAACCTGAGCAGACCCAGATTCCTTGCCGCCTGCTGGGCTGGGGGCTCCTGCAGCCCGCGAACGCGCACACACACACACACACACAGACCACAACCTGGGTTGTGGCTGCTGCATCTCGACACCGGCAGACTGGATCTCTGGGATGCTTCGGGCCAGGCAGGAGCAGCCCCTCCCCCCTTGCCCCCTTTCCTCCCCCTTACCTGCCACAGGTGCAGCGGTGGTCTCAGGCCCCCTGCTCGACGTGGCCCCCGGGGAGCGGTCCCTGGGGCTGGAGACCCCCGGGGAAACGGGGGAGATGTGCGCCGGCTGCGGCAGGAGAGGCTGAAGGGCGCCCGCGGGCTCCGAGGCTGGAGACGCCGACGCCGCCGGCGGAGTGGGGGTCGCGGCGGGCCCCGGGGCGGGGAGGCGGCGGGGGGGCGCCCAGGCGAGGAGGGGCGCCGGCGGGGAGCCGTCCCCGGGCGGGGGCTCCTCCGGGAAGAATCCCTCCAGCAACGGGTGGTGGTTGAGCAGCTTCAGGGTGGGCGCCGTGGTGGAGAAGGGAGCCTCGCGCGCCGGCAGGTCGCGGGTGGGGGGCGCCGTCCGTTCAGCCTCGGAGCTGCCGGCCGCCTGGGCATCCTGGTGGGAGAAGCCTGCAGAGGAGGGGAAGAGGAGACGGAGAGGACGGTGAGCGGAGAAGGCGAGGGTGGGTCTCCCAGAGGCTATCTAGTCCAGCCCCCGGGGCCGCGAGCGGGCTTCCGTCGCCCTAGAGCAGGGGGGGTTGTCTTCCGACGGGGCCCTTTGATGACTTGCGGACTTCGACTCCCAGAATTCCTCAGCCAGCGTTGCACGCTGGCTGAGGAATTCTGGGAGTCGAAGTCCGCAAGTCATCAAAGGGCCCCGTCGGAAGACCCCCTGCCCTAGAGGTACAGGATCGCTGGAAGAGCCTCGGTGGAGTAGTGGGCTGATGCCTCCTTAAGTAACCCCAGCTGCCTGCAATTAGTGCAGGTTCGCATCCCACCAGGCTCAAGGTTGACTCAGCCTTCCATCCTTCCGAGGTAGGTAAAATGAGGACCCAGATTGTTGGGGGCAATAAGCTGACTTTGTAATAATGCCGCTTGGGGTGTGTTGTGAAAGCCCTAATAAGCAGGCATATACATAGAATGAAGGCTATTGCTAAGCTTGTAAGCCGCCCTGAGTCTTCGGAGAAGGGCGGGATATAAATGGAATTAAAATAAAATAAAATAAAAAAAATAAACTGTGAAGAGGGGCAGCGTAGAAAGTGAATTAATGAACTGAAAAAATAAGCAAATGAAAGAAGGAAAGGGCCTTTTGTGGTTCTGCTTCCCAGAATTCCCCAGCCAGGATGCTTTAAGAGAAGTGGGCTTCAACAAACTGCCTGGGGGATTCTGGGAGTGGAAGTCCTCCCCGCTTATAGTAGGCTGGCTGGGGGATTCTGGGAGTGGAAGCCCACCCCTCTTAAAGCGGGCTGGCTGGTGGATTCTGGGAGTGGAAGTCCTCCCCGCTTATAGTAGGCTGGCTGGGGGATTCTGGGAGTGGAAGCCCACCCCTCTTAAAGCGGGCTGGCTGGTGGATTCTGGGAGTGGAAGTCCACCGTGCTTAAAATCGCCAGGATTGAAAAACCGGCGTTAAGGTTTGCAAGATAGCATCTCTTCTTTCCAAAAAGCCACCCCAGAAATGATCTCTGCACATGCCCCAAAGCCCTCTCTTAAGGTGGACGCTGTGGTTCCAGAGAGGAAGAGGAGGCAGCCCAGGCGGAAAACATGTTCTACGTGCTGCTGCAGCCAAGCTGGTTTACAACAGGCCTCGGTTTCCCCAACTCACATTATCTGCAACTAAGTCGTGCACCATTTAGAGCCGTTAAGCTAAATGCTAAACTGCTTTCATTAGCCGGTAATGAGCCATCCAAAATGCCTCCCTGGGGGGTTGGCCTCCTTCACTGGCAGAGCTGTGCTGCAGGCGGGCACAGGGGGGGGGGCTGGCATTGCTTTTCTGTACCCCATTGCCCCATTTTGGGGTGTGTGTGGAAAGAGGCAGGACAATCACTGGACAGTCACTTGTCTGAGATGGTATAGGACGGTTCGCCAGCTTGAGCAGGGGAGGGGTGGGGGCTGGACTAGAAGACCTCCAAGGTCCCTTCCAGCTCTGTTCTATTCCAATCCAATCCATTCCATTCTATTCTATTCTATTCTATTCTATTCTATTCTATTCTATTCTATTCTATTCTATTCTATTCTATTCTATTCTATTATTTCTTATTTTAATTCTATTCTATTATTCTATTCTATTCTATTCTATTCTATTCTTATTTTAATTCTATTCTATTCTATTCTATTATTATTTCTTATTTTAATTCTATTCTATTCTATTATTCTATTCTATTCTATTATTATTTCTTATTTTAATTCTATTCTATTATTCTATTCTATTCTATTCTATTCTATTCTATTATTTTAATTCTATTCTATTCTATTCTATTCTATTCTATTCTATTCTATTCTATTCTATTTTTTATTCTACTCTATTCCATTCCATTCCATTCCATTCTACTCTATTCTTTTTCCCTATTCTATTCTATTCTATTCTATTCTATTCTATTCTATTCTATTCTATTCTATTCTGTAATTCTATTTTATTCTACTCTACTCTACTCTACTCTACTCTACTCTACTCTACTCTACTCTATTCTAATTTTAATTCTGTTGTGTTCTGTTCTGTTCCTCCCACCCTCCGTTCTAACACTGAGGATGTTACTCCTCAGGTAGAGCAGCTTGTGCAGGCAGACCCCACAAGCTCAGGGACCAAGGAGGCCACAAAGGACACCTGCCCACACACCCACCTGGCTGGCTCTGCCTGACTTTCTGCCAGCCTGGGAGGCAAAACCTGGACCAGGGAAGGCAGATCTGATGTGGAGCCGAGGAGGAACTCTGCAGCAGGCCCCCAGAGCCGCAGAGGAGCAGGCACGGGGCTGGACTGGAGGATCTCAGGGTGTCCTCCCTAAGCAGCGCCAGTCCCCAGCTGGCACGGAGCAGGCACGGGGCTGGACTAGATGATCTCGGGGTGTCCTCCCTAAGCAGCGCCGGTCCCCAGCTGGCACGGAGCAGGCACGGGGCTGGACTAGATGATCTCGGGGTGTCCTCCCTAAGCAGCGCCGGTCCCCAGCTGGGACGGAGCAGGCAAGGGGCTGGACTGGATGACTTTTGGGGTGTCCTCCCTAAGCAGCGCCGGTCCCCAGCTGGGACGGAGCAGGCACGGGGCTGGACTAGATGACCTTGGGGTGTCCTCCCTAAGCAGCGCCGGTCCCCAGCTGGGACGGAGCAGGCAAGGGGCTGGACTGGATGATCTTGGGGTGTCCTCCCTAAGCAGCACCGGTCCCCAGCTGGGAGAGGAGCAGGCACAGGGCTGGACTGGATGATCTCAGGGTGTATTCCCTAAGCAGCGCCGGTCCCCAGCTGGGACGGAGCAAGCATGGGGCTGGACTAGATGATCTCGGGGTGTCCTCCCTAAGCAGCGCCGGTCCCCAGCTGGGAGAGGAGCAGGCACGGGGCTGGACTAGATGATCTTGGGGTATCCTCCCTAAGCAGCGCCGGTCCCCAGCTGGGACGGAGCAGGCAAGGGGCTGGACTAGATGATCTCGGGGTGTCCTCCCTAAGCAGCGCCGGTCCCCAGCTGGGAGAGGAGCAGGTACGGGGCTGGACTGGATGATCTCGGGGTGTCCTCCCTAAGCAGCGCCGGTCCCCAGCTGGCACGGAGGCGGCACTGTAGGCAGCTGGCCAAGAAGCCCCCCACCCATCCACCCACCCACAGTCAGCCAGGGGGGGGCGGCGGGGGGGGGAAAGCCTTCTCACGTGCCACAAGCGGCGGGGGGGGGGGTGAGGGGCACGATGACAGGCAGCTGCCGCGGAGGCTTCAAGAGGTTAACTCGCCCCCAGCATGGAGCGAATTATGCTTTAATAGGATCCATTTATTACGCCATAAAAGTTAATGAGTTTATGCGGAAAGGCGCCAGGATTCCTTTTTAAGGTTTTAATGGGGGATTAGCGGGCTGTCCCGCACTCGGGGCTGGCTCAGCTCGTTAACTGCCGCTTCTCCCTTTTTAGATATTTTTTCCCCCCGCCACTTTCCAAATTGACCCCCACCCGTTTCTCTCCCCCCCCCCGCCGCCGCCCCCCAAATCCAACCCCACCCTTGCGTTACCAAAAGCAGAACTTGCGGGTGCTCCAACACTGGAAGTTTTTAAAGAAGAGACTGGGGAGCCGTTTGTCTGAAATGGCCTAGGCCGGGTCTCCTGCCTGAGCAGGGGGTTGGACTAGATGACCTCCAAGGCCCCTTCCAGCTCTGTTATGCTGTTAATTAAGTAATCAGCCAGTGGGAGTTGTGGATGCTTTAACCCTGGAGGCTTTTAAGAAGAGACTGGACAGCCACTTGTCTGAAATGGTGTAGGGTCTCCTGCCTGAGCAGGGGGTTGGACTAGATGACCTCCAAGGCCCCTTCCAGCTCTCTTATGCTGTTAATTAATTAATCAGTCAGTGGGAGTTGTGGATGCTTTATCCCTGGAGGCTTTTAAGAAGAGACTGGACAGCCATTTGTTCATGACGGTAGTAGAGGCTCTCCGGCCTGACCAAGGGGTTGGACTAGATGACCTTTAAGGTACCTTCCAAGTTTGTTATTCTGTTATTCTTTCCTAAAACCTTGCCCATCTTGGCCTAGAAAGGAAAATGCTCGAGATATTTATTTTTTAAACCAATCTGTATCAAAAACGTGTCCAGGTAGTCCTCGATTTACGGCCACTTGTTTACTGACCTTTCAGAGTTACAAGGGCATCCAAAAAGTGAGGACCATTTTTCACACCACCATCGCGGCATCGGCACAGTCACATGATGAAAATTCGGACACTTGGCGACTGACTCCTACTTACGACGGTTGCAGCGTTCCCCTTTTGGCGACCTTCTGACAAGCGAAGTCAATGGGGAAGCCGGATTTGCTTAACAACCGTGTGACTCACTTAACAGCTGCAGTGATTCGCTTAACAACGGTGGCGAGGAAGGTCATAAAACAGGGCAAAGCTCCCTTAACAGCCGCCTCGCTTTTACAGGCCTCAGTTCTGCTCGTAAGTTGAGGACTGTATCAGTTAATGTATGGGAAATCCCAAAGCAGGGGTCTTCCAACTTGGCCCTTGGTAGGACTTGCGGACTTCAACTCCCAGAATTCCTCAGCCAGGATGCTTTGAGACAGGGGTCTTCCAACTTGGCAGGCTGAGGAATTCTGGGAGTTGAAGTCCACAAGTCATAAATGGGCCAAGTTTGCTATAAAAGGGCCAAGTCTGAAGATCCTTGTCCCAAAGCTTAATTATCCTTTGAAATTCAAGTTTTCACACTTTTCCTCCCCCCCCATGATTATGTAGATCAGGCAACCATCTGTACACCAATTGCACAGCTGGATGAAAATAATAGGCAAGACGTGTTGCCTTTGTGGAAAACGGTCTTTAAAGATCACACCAGGAAAGCCGGACGCTGGCCGAAAAGGGCCAGTCCTGTTTCAAAGGCAATTTTTTTTCCTTTCAGGGATCCCCTTTGACGGGCGGGAGAGTTGACAAGCTCACAACCGACAGAAGCGGAGAAGGAGAGATCCAGAGATGGACGGACGAGCGGAGAGCCTCAACTTCCCCTTTGCACAACCTCTCTGCCCTCTTCTCTGCCGGAAGAAGCATCCTTTAACTCTCTGAGGGTTTAAAACTTACAGTCAAGGCCAACATTTCCTTCGTAAACGCACACACCCCACACACACACGCACACACACTTCTAGCACTGATGATGTTCCCTAACTGGGTCATGAAACGTCTGAAAGAAAACCACGCAGCTTAGAGGGCACGAAGGACCCGACAGCCCCAACTCCTCCTCCTCCCCTCCCCTCCTCCTCCTCCCCCTCCCCCTCCACTGCTCCTCCTCCTCCTCCTCCCCCTCCCTTCTAGCCCTGATGATGTTCCCTAGTTGGGTCATGAAACGTCTGCAAGGAAACCACCAAGGTCAGAGAACATCAAGGATCCCACAGTCGTTCTCCTCCTCCTCCTCTCCACAAAGCCCCCTCCCTTCCAGACCTGGTGATGTTTCCTATTTGGGTCATAAAACATCTGCAAGGAAAACCACCCAGCTCAGAGAGCACCAAGGACCCCACAGTTCTCCTCCTCCTCCTCCTCCTCCTCCTCCTCCTCCTCCTCCTCCTCCTCCTCCTCCTCCTCCTCCTCCTCCTCCTCCTCCCCACTTCTAGCACTGATGATGTTCCCTAGTTGGGTCATGAAACGTCTGCAAGAAAACCACCCAGCTCAGAGGGCACCAAGGACCCCACAGTCCTCCCCCTCCCTCTTCCTCCCCCTCCTCCCCCCTCTTCCTCCCCCTTCTCTTTTCTCCTCCTCCTCCTCCTCCTCCTCTCTTGCACCATGGCCACAGGTTCCTGCACTAATGCAGATGCAGTTGTGACACGCCATCCCTCTGCTGACGTTAATGGGGGCCCTCTTGACCCCCCACCTCCCTCAAACGATGCTGTCACTGGCACTTCCCGGCTGCCAAATGGGGGAGAGCAACCATTTATTTTGAAGCGTCTGCTCAGCCGTTGCGAGGGACCGTGTGTGTGTGTGTGTGTGTGTGTGTGTGTGTGTGTGTGTGTGTGAATCCGCTCTCCCATCAGTCTACAAAGCCAGAGGGGGAACTCTCTGCCCTGCCCGGCACCCCAAAACATTTGCTGTTGCTGGTCTGTCCCCCCCTACCACCACCACTCCAGAAGTCCCCTCCCCTACTGGCCAGGAGCTCCCCCCGCCCACTTCTGCCTCCCCTCCCTCCCCCTTCCTCCCCCGGCTTCCCAATGCCCCCCCTCCCCAGGTGTTGCTGCCCGATTAAAGAGAATAAAAATCCCTAATTAAAGTTTATGCTGAAAATGGCTCCCTTGGGTCAGGGAGCAGAGAGCTGAGCAGGAAGAGATGCCAGGAGTCCATTAAGTGGGCCTCCGCCGGCTGCAGGCACATGGGCTCATTATCCCTCTGGGCAGGGATAATGGGTCTGCAGAAACGGGGGGGGGGGAGCTAAGAGGTCAGCAACCAGCTGTGCCTGGGCAGACATATAGTCAGTCCTCAACTTACAACCACAACGCAGCCCCAAACTTCTGTTACTGAGCGAGACGGTCGTTCGGCGAGTTTCGCCCCGTTTTACGACGTTCCTTGCCACCGTTATTAAGTGAATCGCTGAAGTTATCACCGAGTTCTTAAGCGAATCCGGCTTCCCCTCCCGCCCCCCCCATTGACTTTGCTTCTTAGGAGCTCACAAAAGGGGACCCCGGGACGCTGCGACCGTCATAACTCTGAGTCAGTTGCCAAGCATCTGAGTTTTGATCATGTGACCACGGGGGGAGGGGGGATGCTGAAAGGGTCGTAAGCGTGAAAAACGGTCATGAGTCGCTGCAACTTTCAACAGTCACTAAAGAAATAGTTGCAGGTTGAGGACTTGCCTGTACTGAGAAACCAGAAGCGTCTTTAGACCTGAATATGCCCAAGGGGATTAATCAGTGGAACTCCAGAGGTTGTGAATGTTCCAACACTGGAGGTTTTTAAGAAGAGATTGGACAGAGGGTTGGACTAGATGACCTCCAAGGTCCCTTCCAGCTTCTATTCTATTCTATTCTATTCTATTGTTTATTCTCTATTCTGTTCTGTTTTCTATTCTATTCTATTCTATTCTATTCTATTCTATTCTATTCTATTCTATTCTATTCTATTCCATATTTCTATTCTATTCTATTCTATTCTATTCTATTCTATTCTATTCTATTCTATTCTATTCTATTCTATTCTATTCTATTCTATTCCATATTTCTATTCTATTCTATTCTATTCTATTCTATTCCATATTTCTATTCTATTCTATTCTATTCTATTCTATTCTATTCTATTCCATATTTCTATTCTATTCTATTCTATTCTATTCTATTCTATTCTATTCTATTCTATTCTATTCTATTCTATTCTATTCTATTCTATTCTATTCTATATTTTATTCTCTGTTCTATTCTAAATTCTATTCTTTTTTCTATTTTCTATTCTATTCTCCCAGGTCCCTTCCAACTCTGTTATTCTATTCTATTCTGTTCTGTTCTGTTCTGTTCTGTTCTGTTCTATTCTATTCCATGATTGCCAAGGGCTTGGGACTAGCCCGTAATGACTGAGAACAGAACAGAACAGAACAGAACAGGACGATTTCACAGAACTAGCAGCGGCCTCTGCGCACTCACTCTTGCTATGCCCATTTTACAGACGAGATGGCAGGTCAGAGACCCCATCTGGCTTCTCTGGGAAGCCGAATTTTTTGCCTTAATGGCTCGGCGATTAATGGCGCCTTAGCGACCGCCTGTCAGGCGTTAAAAACCAAGCAGGCTTCAGTCTAGCCAGGAAAGGAAGGAAGGAAGGAAGGAAGGAAGGAAGGAAGGAAGGAAGGAAGGAAGGAAGGAAACGGGATATTTCTGACGTTTCTGTGGTGGGTCCATCCAGGCCGGAGTGCTCCGGCACGCCCGGCGTGGCTCCCCGGCCGGCTGTTAAACGGGCTAATCTTGGGAGTCCCACAATGGCCGTAAAGAAGATTCGGTGAGTGGTGAAAAAAGGCCCAACATTTAATTAATGGGAAAGCACGAGGCTGGTGCGGCCACCTGGCAGGGGATTTCGGATAATCTGCTGAGAAGAGCCGGGCGCTGGCACACTGCCAGGTGGTGGAGGGGAGGGGGGGAGCGGGGGCGGTTTTTCTCCTAGGCAGCAAGAACACACCCAGCATCTGTCAACATCACCATCATCATGAATGTCTGTCTGTCTGCCTCTATCTGTCCGTCTGTCCCTCCCTCCACCCACCCATCCAGCCAGCCTTCCGTCTCTGTTCATCTGTTTCTCAGTCCACCCACCCATTATCTACCTACCTACCTACCTATCTGTCTGTCTATCTTGTCTATCTCTGCCTGACTATCGGTCTATCTATCTATATCTATCAATCTGTCTCTGACTATCTGTCTATCTACCGTATCTATCTTGTCTGTCTCTGTCTGTCTGACTCTGTCTGACTATCCGTCCATCCGTCCATCTGTTTGTCTATCTATCTGTCTCTCTGTCTGTCTGACTATCCGTCTATCTATGTATCTATATCTATCTGTCTATCTATCTTTGTCTGTCTTTCTGTCTGTCTGTCTGTCTGTCTGTCTGTCTGTCTGTCTGTCTATCTATCTATCTATCTATCTATCTTATCTATTTCTCTCTCTCTCTCAGCTCTATCTATCTATCTATCTATCTATCTATCTATCTATCTATCTATCTATCTATCTATCTATCTATCTCTATCTATCCTCTATCTATCCTCTATCTATCTATCTATCTATCTATCTATCTATCTATCTATCTATCTATCTATCTATCTATCTATCTATCTATCTATCTATCTTATCTATTTATCTCTTCCTCTCTCTCAGCTCTATCTATCTATCTATCTATCTATCTATCTATCTATCTATCTATCTATCTATCTATCTATCTTATCTATTTATCTCTTCCTCTCTCTCTCTCTCTCTCAACCCCTCCATCCAGTCAGAGCTGAAGAAGCTTCTGGGATGAGAAGCAAAACGTCTTCAAAGAAAAACAAAAAAGTCCAGCTGCCTCCTGAAAAAGCACCTTTGGGTCAACTTACAACAGCTTGTTTAGTGACCGTCTGAAGTTACAACGGTACTGGAAAAAGTGACTTAGGACCATTTCTCCCACTTACGACCGTTGCAGCCTCCCCAGGGTCACGTGATCAAAATAACTGGTCCATATTTACGACGGTCGCCGTGTCCCGGGTTCAGGTGATCCCCTTTTGCAACCTTCTGACACGCAAGGTCAATGGGGGAAGCCAGATTCACTTAATGACCGCCTGACTCACTTAACAACTGCAGCGATTCCCTTAACAACCGTGGGAAAGGAAGGTCATTAAATGGGGCAAAACTCACTTAACAACCGTCTTGCTTAGCAATGGGAATGTTGTGCTCAGTTGTGGTGGCAATTGGAGCACAGGCACTTGTCTGAAATGCCACGGGGTTGGACTAGAAGACCTCCACGGTCCCTTCCAGCTCTGTTCGTTGATTGATGGATTGACCACCTTTACGTAAGTGAATTCATAAATGAAGAAACACCTTCTCCCGGTTCAGCCTTTTTGAGTGGGTGGGAGAAGAAGGGGTGAGGGGCTGCAGGGTGCAGAGCTCCCCCCAAACCTGGGCCTGGGTCTGCGTGGCACCCAAACAAGCCCCCCGCCTTTTAGACTCATGTGCTGGGGAGAGCCAGCCCACACCCTTGGATCCAGATGTTGCGGGACATCTGAACATTTAGTTCAGCCAGGGGTGGTCCTGCCAACAGGCATCGTATGGGACCCCTGCGACCCCTGGAGAGACGGCCCAGGGGACCCTCAGCTGCCGGGGGGGCTGCTTAACGGCATCTTGGGGGGAACACTCCCCCCCCACCGGCCTGGGTCAGCAGAAGCACCGGCTGAGTGTGACAAAGTGTCTGTTCATTTGAAGAGACCAAATGGAACTTCTCTTCCAGGCTCATTTCTTCTACCTTCAGCGCTGGCAGGTCACCCAATTAAATTGATTGACAGGCAGGAGGTGCCGGATGGGACAAAGAGGGGGGCTTCACGTGTCACAGGTCATCAGCGCACGGCGTTGGGCCCTGTGACGTGTGGCGGCTCTTAGGCGAGATGCTTGTCAGAATGCAGAATAGCAGAATTGGAAGGGACCTTGGAGGTCTTCTAGTCCAACCCCTTGCTCAAGCAGGAGAGCCTAGACCGGTGGGGGCTGTGTGTGTCCAACCTTGGAAGGTTAAGACTGGTGGACTTCAACTCCCAGAAGTCCTCAGCCGGCTATGCCCAGAATTCTGGGAGTTGAAGTCCACCAGTCTTGAAGTTCCCAAGTTTGGATGCTCTGCAGGACACCATTTCAGACAAATAAATGCAGGTCCAGCCTCTTCTTAAAAGCCTCCAGCGATGGAGCCCCCACAACCTCTGGAGGCCAGTCGTTCCGTGGATTAATTGTTCATTTTCCTTCCTTCCTTCCTTCCTTCCTTCCTTCCTTCCTTCCTTCCTTCCTTCCTTCCTTCCCTCCCTCCCTCCCTCCCTCCCTCCCCTTCTCTTTTCCTTCATTCCTTGCTTCCTTCCTCCTTCCTTAATTCCCCCTTCTCTTTTCTTTCTTTCCTTCCTTCCCTCCCTCCCTCTCCCTCCCTCTCCCTCCCTCCTTCCCCTTCTCTCTTTTCCTTCCTTCCTTCCTTCCTTCCTTCCTCCTTCCTTTCTTCCTCCTTCCTTCCTTCCTTAATTCCCCCTTCTCTTTTCTTTCTTTCTTTCCTTCCTTCCCTCCCTCCCTCTCCCTCCCTCTCCCTCCCTCCTTCCCCTTCTCTCTTTTCCTTCCTTCCTCCTTCCTTCCTTCCTCCTTCCTTCCTTCCTTAATTCCCCCTTCTCTTTTCTTTCTTTCCTTCCTTCCTTCCCTCCCTCCCTCCTTCCCCTTCTCTCTTTTCCTTCCTTCCTTCCTTCCTTCCTTCCTTCCTTCCTTAATTCCCCTTCTCTTTTCTTTCCTTCCTTCCTTCCTTCCCTCCCTCCCTCCCTCCCTCCTTCCTTCCTTCCCTCCTTCCTTCCTTCCTTCCCTCCTCCTTCCCTCCCTCCCTCCCCTTCTCTTTTCCTTCCTTCCTTCCTTCCCTCCCTCCCTCCCTCCCTCCCTCCCTCCTTCCTTCCTTCCTTCCTTCCCTCCTTCCTTCCTTCCTTCCCTCCCTCCCTCCCTCCCCTTCTCTTTTCCTTCCCTCCTCCTTCCCTCCCTCCCTCCCCTTCTCTTTTCCTTCCTTCCTTCCTTCCCTCCCTGCCTCCATCCTTCCTTCCTTCCTTCCTTCCTTCCCTCCATCCTTCCTTCCTTCCTTCCTTCCTTCCTTCCTCCTTCCTTTCTTCCTCCTTCCTTCCTTCCTTAATTCCCCCTTCTCTTTTCTTTCTTTCTTTCCTTCCTTCCCTCCCTCCCTCTCCCTCCCTCTCCCTCCCTCCTTCCCCTTCTCTCTTTTCCTTCCTTCCTCCTTCCTTCCTTCCTCCTTCCTTCCTTCCTTAATTCCCCCTTCTCTTTTCTTTCTTTCCTTCCTTCCTTCCCTCCCTCCCTCCTTCCCCTTCTCTCTTTTCCTTCCTTCCTTCCTTCCTTCCTTCCTTCCTTCCTTCCTTCCTTCCTTCCTTAATTCCCCTTCTCTTTTCTTTCCTTCCTTCCTTCCTTCCCTCCCTCCCTCCCTCCCTCCTTCCTTCCTTCCCTCCTTCCTTCCTTCCTTCCCTCCTCCTTCCCTCCCTCCCTCCCCTTCTCTTTTCCTTCCTTCCTTCCTTCCCTCCCTCCCTCCCTCCCTCCCTCCTTCCTTCCTTCCTTCCTTCCCTCCTTCCTTCCTTCCTTCCCTCCCTCCCTCCCTCCCCTTCTCTTTTCCTTCCCTCCTCCTTCCCTCCCTCCCTCCCCTTCTCTTTTCCTTCCTTCCTTCCTTCCCTCCCTGCCTCCATCCTTCCTTCCTTCCTTCCTTCCTTCCTTCCCTCCATCCTT
Organism: Vipera ursinii; assembly: GCF_947247035.1. Lineage (NCBI taxonomy): Eukaryota > Metazoa > Chordata > Lepidosauria > Squamata > Viperidae > Vipera > Vipera ursinii. The sequence goes on along the minus strand of NC_139512.1, from coordinate 358,115,186 downwards.
CCTTCCTTCCTTCCTTCCTTCCTTCCTTCCTTCCTTCCTTCCTTCCTTCCTTCCCTCCTCCTTCCCTCCCTCCCTCCCCTTCTCTTTTCCTTCATTCCTTGCTTCCTTCCTCCTTCCTTAATTCCCCCTTCTCTTTTCTTTCCTTCCTTCCTTCCTTCCCTCCCTCTCCCTCCCTCCTTCCTCTTCTCTCTTTTCCTTCCTTCCTTGCTTCCTTCCTCCTTCCTTCCTTAATTCCCCTTCTCTTTTCCTTCCTTCCATCCTTCCCCCTGGTCAAGGCAAGAGACCTTAAACCATTCCAGTCAAATGATTGTCCCATCTATTTTACTTAAGGGATGGCCTGATCTGGAAGGAGGGAGGGAGGAAATAAGGAAGGAAGGAAGGAAAAGAGGGAAGTTAAGGAAGGAAGGAGGAAGGAAGGAAAGGAAAGGAAAGGTAGGAGGGAGGAAAGAAAGAAAGAAGGAAGGAAGAAGCAAAGGGAGGAAGAAGGTGGAAGGAAAGGAAGGAAGAAGGAGGGAGGGAGGGAAGGAAGGAAGGAATAAAGGAAGGAAGGAAGGAAAAGAGAAGGGGAAGTTAAGGAAGGAAGGAAGGAAGGAGGAAGGGATGGAAGGAAGGAAAAGAGAGAAGGGGAAGTTAAGGAAGGAGGAAGGTGGAAGGAAAGGAAGGAAGGAAGGAGGAAGGAAGGAAGGTGGAAGGAAAGGAAGGAAGGAAGGAGGAAGGAGGGAGGGAGGGAAGGAAGGTGGAAGGAAGGAAGGAAGGAAGGAAGGAAGGAAGGAAGGAAGGAAGGGTGGAAACTCATCAGAGGGTGATTCAATCTAGAAAGGAGGAGAGGTTTCCTGACAATAGAAACGGACAATCAGGGGCACGGCTTCCCTTCAGATGTTGTCGGCTCTCCATCGCCTTGAGCAGAGGGGTGGACTAGAAGACCTCCCAGGTCCCTTCCGGCCTGGGAGTCTGTGTTGCGGAGCCCTGCCAGACTCCCTTTCCTTGGGAGGCCCAGGGACAAACCCCTCCGCCTCGTTTCCGTCCCTCCCCCAGGCCTCCTCCCCACCCACCCACCCCCCGGGCCCTTTGCGCACCCAGCGCCCCGCCAGCCAGGCTCTCCTGCCCCTTCACCCAGGCCTCCATTACCGCGACGTGACACGAGCGTAGTGGCCAAAGGCGGGGTCCGATCCCTCAGTTGTCAGCTGTCATTCCTGCCTCTCCTGCCCGAGGCTCCAGGGAGCCCATTGGGACCAACTGTGACAAGTGTCAGCGCGTAAACGACGGTGCCGCTCAAGGAGAGTCGCGCAACGCACAAGGTCAAATGCTTCTGGAGAGAGGAGCATGAATATTAATGCGGTGCAGGCTGGGGAACGATGCGCCTCGAGGCCCGCAAGGGACGGGCGAGGGCTCCCCTCCCCCCGCTGATTAAAGCAGGGGCGGGCAATTAATTTTCCCCAGGGGCTACCTGAGAAACGTGGACTCTGGCGGGGGGGGGGACGGAGCTGCAAAGGTGCGTAAGCCTGCACGAACACACCTAGCTACGTTGGAAAACAACTAACGGTCGCCTTCAAAATAGAAGCGGCCCACGCAGGCTGGACAGAATTAGGATAGAGTTGGAAGGGACCCCGGAGGTCTTCTAGTCCAGCCCCCTGCTCAAGCAGGAAACCCTACACCATTCCAGACCCTAACCCTAAAGACCTCCAGGGATGAAGCACCCACGACATCTGGTGGCAAGCTGTTCCACTGGTTAATTGTTCTCGCGGCTGGGAAATTTCCTCCTTAGTTCCAGGTTGCTTCTCTCTTTGGTAAGTTTCCATCCGTTGCTTCTTCTCCTGCCCTCAGGGGCTTTGGAGAGTAATTCGACCCCCCCTCTTCTTTGTGGCAGCCCCTCAAGTATTGGAATACTGCTATCATGTCCCCTCCCCCACACACACAAGTCCTTCTTTTCCCTAGACCTGCCATACCCAAATCCTGCTTCCAAAGGGCTGGATGTGGCCCGGCAGCCATAAAATGCTTGGCTCTATATTAAGGGGTGGCAGAGATGGCCAGCTGGTCACTCCAACGCTCCTCAGAGGAGCTGTGAGATTTGGGACTGGGTTTGTCTTCTTCAGAACAACAGATTAACCGAGTTGGCAGGGACCCCAGAGGTCTTCTAGTCCAACTCTCTGCTTGAGCAGGAGCGCCCACCCCATTCTGGAGCCATCCTGAAGCAGGAGGTAATGCTTTGTGACCCATTGCTCCTCTGGGCCTCTCAAGTGACACTGCTGAAAAGCTGGCATCTAGTTATATAATAATAATAATAATAATAATAATAATAATAATAATAATAATAATAATAATAATAATAATAACAACAACAACAACAACAACAACAACAATAACAACAACAAAGTTGGAAGGGACCTTGGAGGTCATCTAGTCCAACCCCCTGCTCAGGCAGGAAACCCTATACCATTTCAGGCAAATGGCTGTCCAGTCTCTTCTTAAAGACTTCCAGTGTTGGAGCATTCACAGCTTCTGGAGGCAAGGAGTTCCACTGGTTAATTGTTCTAACTGTCAGGAAGTTTCTCCTTAGTTCCAGGTTGCTTCTCTCCTTGACGAGTTTCCATCCGTTGCTTCTTGTCCTGCTTTCAGGTGCTTTGGAGAACAGCTTGACTCCCTCTTCTTTGGGGCAGCCCCTGAGATACTGGAAGGCTGCTATCATGTCCCCCCTCACCCTTCTCTTCGTTAAACTACACATACCGAATTCCAGCAACTGTTCCCTATATGTTTTAGCCTCCAGCCCCCTAATCATCTTTGTTGCTCTTCTCTGTATCCTTTCTAGAGTCTCGACATCTTTTTTACATCGTGGTGACCAAAACTGGATGCAGTATTCCAGGTGTGGCCTTACCAAGGCCTTGTAAAGTGGTATTAGTACTTCACACGATCTTGATTCTCTCCCTCTGTTAATGCAGCCTAGCACTGTGTTGGCTTTTGTATTGTACTGTATTGTACTGTATTTATTGTATTTATAGTATTGCATTGTATTTTTAGTATTGTATTGTATTGTAGTTATTGTATTGTATTGTAGTTATTGTATTGTGGTTATTGTATTCTATTCTATTTATTGTATTGTATTTATTCTATTCTATTTATTGTATTGTATTTATTGTATTTATTCAAAATTTTGTGGCTGACAGAGTTAAAGGATTAGATATTGTATTTATTCTACTCTATTGTATTTATTCTATTGTATTTATCCTATCCTATCCTATTGTATTTATTGTATTGTATTTAGCAGGGGGTTGGACTAGATGACCTCCAAGGTCCCTTCCAACTTATTATTATTATTACTATTCTATTGTATTTATTCTATTGTATTTTCTACTCCACTCCATTCTGAATAACAATATAACGGATTGTCAGAATAGAGGTGGAAGGGTCCTCGGAGGTCCTCTAGTCCAACCCCCTGCTCAAGCAGGCGACCCTATACCATTTCAGACAGGTGACTGTCCAGTCTTTTCTTAAAAATCTCCAGCGTTGGAGCACCCACAACTTTTGGAGGCAAGGAGTTCCACTGTTTAATTGTCCTCACTGTCAGGAAGTTTCTCTTCAATTCCAAGTTGCTTCTCTCCTGGATTAGTTTCCATCCGTAACAGAGCAACAGATTAAGAAGGCACCTTGGAGGTCATCTAGTCCAACCCCCTGCTCAACCAAGAGATCCTATACTTTTTTAGACAAATGGCTGTCCAGTCTCTTCTTAAAAACTTCCAGTGTTGGAGCAGGCACCTTGATTAGTTTCCATCTGTTGCTTCTTGTCCTGCCTTCGGGTGCTTTGGAGAATAGCTTGACTCCCACTTTTTTGGGGCAGCCCCTGAGATACTGGAACGCTGCTATCATGTCCCCCCCTCATCCTTCTCGTTATTAAACCGCCAGACATACCCAATTCCTGCAACCGTTCTTCATGTTTTAGCCTCCAATCCCCTGATCATCTTTGTTGCTCTTCTCTGTTCTCCTCTAAATGAGCAGAATTCAGGATGGCAATTAATTAAATCCTGTTTTAAAAAGAGGGGGGAGCCCCCCAAGTTTCTAGTCCTTCACGGTGGTGATAAAAGGTGGGGAAATATAAACCTGGCAGGAGATTGCTCGGATTAGACCTTCGACGCCTTTCAGAAGGAAATTGTCAGCATGCTGATTAGCAACGACAGAATAGATTATGCAAAAAGGATAATTACGGCAGGCGGTAATATGCAGAACAGAAAGCAAATATTCAGATTAGGATACGGTAGAGAAAAGAGATGGTCTGGGGCAATACGAGGTGGTGTCTTTTTTTGTTGTTGTTTTTTTGCTTTGCCTACTCGCAAACAACAGCTTTAAATATAACCTTGCAAAATCCAGCGTAGGGAAGAAACATTTTTTTCAATGAAGAGAAGGGTGAGGGGTGACATGATAGCAGACTTCCAATCTCTCAGGGGCTGCCCCAAAGAAGAGGGAGTCAAGCTATTCTCCAAAGCGCCCGAAGGCAGGACAAGAAGCAACGGATGGAAACTCATCAAGGAGAGAAGCAACCTGGAACTAAGGAGAAACTTCCTGGCAGTGAGAACAATTAACCAGTGGAACAACCTGCCTCCAGAAGCTGTGAATGCTCCAACACTGGAAGTTTTTAAGAAGAGACTGGACAGCCACTTGTCTGGAATGGTAGAGGGTTTCCTGCCTTAGCAGGGGGTTGGACTAGATGACCTCCAAGGTCCCTTCCACGTCTGTTATTCTGTTAATCAGTGGAACTCCTTGTCTCCAGAATTTGTGAATGCTCCAGCACTGGAAGTTTTTAAGAAGAGACTGGACAGCCATTTGCCTGAAATGGTATAGGGTTTCCTGCCTGAGCAGGGGGTTGGACTAGATGACCTCCAAGGTCCCTTCCAACTTTATTATTATTATTATTATTATTATTATTATTATTATTATTATTATTATTATTATTATTATTAAGGTACAAATGCAAAATTCGGCATGAGAACATACAAGGCGCAGAGGCAGAGGAATAAAAAAAACCTAGTTAGACTTGGGTTTATTCCTGCTGCAATTTGTCCTTCACTTACGGCTAAATGGAGCCCAAAATCTTGGTTGCTAGACGGGAGTGGTTAAGTGACTTTTGCCCCATCTTACGGCCTTCCCTGCCGCAGTTGCTAAGTTAGTAACCTGATTGTTGTTGTTGTTTTCATAATATTTTATTAATTTTCTCGTTTTACAATTGAGTATTTAAAAAGCAACGTGATGACTGGGTTAATCAATAGTTCAGTAATATACGTAAGTCTTTAGTATAAATCTCATGTGATAACATCAGATATTTCCTCTCTTTTCCCCTTAATACCTACTATCTCATATTAGGCTAGTACAGTTGTTGTTATTATTATTATCAACTAAATAAAAACACCTTTGATACAATTATCAATCATTTTTAGCTTATACATATCTGAATTGTGTTTGCATTCGATCCTTGTATACAATCAATGTTCCTGTTGTTTCTTTTTTTTCTCCCCTCAAGCTTTAATTTCCCATCGATATTCAAATGAATGTTTGTTATTTATGATTTCCAAGTATTTTATACTTAGGTGACCAAAGTTTCCCTTATCACAACTTCTTTCTTTCCCCCCTCTTCATAAAAAAGTCTAATATTCTAAATGCACATCTTATCCACACTTGGTCACCACGATGTAAAAAAGATGTGGAGACTCTGGAAAGAGTGCAGAGAAGAGCAATGAAGATGATCAGGGGACTGGAGGCTAAAACATACAAGGAACAGTTGCTGGAATTGGGTATGTCTAGTTTAACGAAGAGAAGGACCAGGGGGGACAGGATAGCAGTCTTCCAATATCTCAGGGGCTGCCCCAAAGAAGAGGCAGTCAAGCTATTCTCCAAAGCGCCTGAAGGCAGGACAAGAAGCAACGGATGGAAACTCACCAAGGAGAGAAGCAACCTGGAACTAAGGAGAAATTTCCTGACAGTGAGAACAATTAACCAGTGGAACAACCTGCCTCCAGAAGTGGTGAATGCTCCAATACTGGAAGTTTTTAAGAAGAGACTGGACAGCCATTTGTCTGTAATGGCATAGGGTTTCCTGCCTGAGCAGGGGGTTGGACTAGATGACCTCCAAGGTGCCTTCCAACTTTATTATTATTATTATTATTATTATTATTATTATTATTATTATTATTATTATTATTTGATTACAGTCTTATTCTGTTTTCTAAAAGTTATCTATTTTCCACCATATTAAACCGTCTAGTTAATAACACAGTATCCCCTTTTAACCTGGTTGTTAAGTGAAGCCGGCTTTCCCCACTGGCTTTGTCCGAAGGGGATCCCATGATCCCAGGACACTGCGACCGTCATAAATGTGACTCGGTTGCCAAGCGTCCGGATGTAAGTCACGTGATGCTGCAAAGGTCATAAGTTTGAAAAACAGTTCTTCTGTCACTTTTTTCAGGGCCATCGCAACTTTGAACGGTCGCTAAATGATTTGCTGTCAAGCTGAAGTCTCCCTCTACAGATTTTCACAAAGGTTCGCCAATTTCCTACTTTAGTCGTTTATTTTTTTAAAAAAACAACCCCCAGCTGGGTTTAAAATGGGCTGCATAATACCCAGAGCGCTTCGTTTGTTCTTCAGAGGTTATTATTCTGCTTTGGCTGGATTTTAATCCTGCTTTATATATTTTTTTTCTCCCCCTCCAGCAAAAAGCGTTGAGCTGAAAGCAGCCAACGCTAAGAATACGAACGAAAAGGGCAAAGGTTTTTTATTCCTTTCTTTCGTTTGTCGAAAGAATATAAGCGGAAAGAACGTCCGTCAGAAAAAAAATATTGGGGGTTCTGTAAAAAAAAAGAAGCAGGGAATAAAATACGGAGGATTTGAACGCTTGGAATTTGCAAGGGAGATGAAAGACGGGGCTGGCACCGTTTTAATCGCTGGCAACATTTACAAGAGGCAGGAAATCCTGATCCAGGTTTCCCTGCAAAGCCACTGAAGCGCCGATGAAACATTTAACTTTAAGCCACAGCAAACAAAGGTGGTAGTTTTTGATTTATGACCACAACCCAGCCCAAAATTTCTCTTGCTAAGCAAGGCAGTTGTTCTGTGAGGTTTGGCCCATTTTACGGCCTTTCTCGCCCACGGTTGTTAAGGGAATCATTGCGGTTGTTAAGTGAGTCAGATAGTTGTTAAATGAATCTGGCTTTCCCATTGACCTTGCTTGCCAGAAGGTGGCAAAAGGGGATCCCATGATCTGAAAGGGTGTAGGTTCTCCTGCTTGAGCAGGGGGCTGGACTAGAAGACCTCCAAGGTCCCTTCCAGCTCTGCTCTATTCTATTCTATTCTATTCTATTCTATTCTATTCTATTCTATTCTATTCTATTCTATTCTATTCTATTCTATTCTATTCTATTCTATTCTATATTCTATTCTATTTTATTCTACATTCTATTTATTATTCTATTCTACATTCTATTCATTATTCTATTGTATTCTATATTCTATTCTATTCTACATTCTATTCATTATTCTATTCTATTCTATTCTATTCTATTCATTATTCTATTCTATATTCTATTCTATTCTACATTCTATTCATTATTCTATTCTATTCTATTCTATATTCTATTCTATTCTACATTCTATTCATTATTCTATTCTACATTTTATTCATTATTCTATTCTATTCTATATTCTATTCTACATTCTATTCATTATTCTATTCTATTCATTATTCTATTCTATATTCTATTCTATTCTACATTCTATTCATTATTCTATTCTATTCTATATTCTATTCTATTCTATTCTATTCTACATTCTATTCATTATTCTATTCTACATTTTATTCATTATTCTATTCTATTCTATATTCTATTCTACATTCTATTCATTATTCTATTCTATTCTATTCTATTCTATTCTATTCTATTCTATTCTATT